>NC_067452.1:33611682-34811682 GCF_025434085.1 Hippocampus zosterae | reverse complement strand
ACCAAGAACAAATCTAAGTCATGCTGAGTAGAATGCCAAAGAATACAAGTGAGTTTTGAGGAGGGTTTTGAAGATTAGCAGCGAGGAGGCTTGCCAAATGTTCAGTGGGAGGTCATTCCAGAGAGAGGGACCAGCAACAGAAAAGGCTCAATCCCCTCTGAGCCTCAGTTTAGTTCTTGGTACTTCTAACAAAGACTGGTCCACAGACCTCAGGCGCCGGGCACGTGTGTAGGGGCGGATGAGCTCAGAGAGGTAAGGTAGCGCGAGGTCATTCAGAGATTTGAAAACAAATAAGAGGATCTTGAAAATAACTCTAAAATGTATGGGGAGCCAGTCAAGGGATGCCAGATTAGGAGTTATGTGCTCCCTCTTACGAGTACCAGTCAAGAGGCGAGCAGCGGCATTTTGGACCAGCTGAAGGCGCTTAATGGAGGACTGGCGGACTCCAAAGTACAGGGCATTGCAGTAATCGAGCCGGAATGTGACAAAGGCATGAATTACTGTCTCAAAGTGTTCATGTGAGAGGTTTTATTTTGGCCAGCTGTCTAAGGTGAAAGAAGCTGGATTTAACAACGGCACCAATTTGCCAATCAAGTTTGAAATCCCTGTCCAGTTTAAGGCCCAAGTTTGAGACTGTTGACTTAAGATAAAGAGACAGGGGGCCCAAGTCTACAGGATGGGATGCACAAGGGCCACTGGGATCAAACAATATCACCTCTGTCTTCTTTTCGTTGAATTTCAAGAAATGTTGTGCCATCCAGGTTTGGATTTCTTACAGACAGGATAGGAGTGGCCTTAATGAGAAGGCGTCTTTCCTGCTCAGTGGGACATAGATCTGAACAACAGGCTGAACAAGTGTTACAATATGCTAACGTTACATAAGGCATAAACAACAAACGGAGAATGCGGCTGGTATGGTCACGTAACATTTTAAGAGTTATACAGATAACTATAGCATAAAGAACATGCTAATAACTTTACCAAACCATGAAATCAGCTGGGATAGCCTCCAGCTCTGTCGGGAAAATAGTTCTATGCCCACACACAGCAGGTTTTGAAAAAAACAGGATAAATGAAAACAAGCTCTTCAGTGAATTTTAGTCAATGAAAAGGCTGGGGGGGAAAAGCATCGTTAACGTGAAGAAAAGATTTTATGTGACTGAAGTCAAAATTACTTGCCTTTAAATGATGATGATTTGTAGGAGAAACAAACTGCGAGAAAAAAAATTGTCGTTGAACTAACTTAATGGCAGACATAAAAGCAAGAATGGGGATGCAGTTGTATCTTCCTTATCTTCCATCCGCTTCCTCCATTATTCATGACTTCCGCTTTACACACAAAGAATAAATCCAGCTCTCTTTATTTATTGTGCTTTTGTATCCAATATCAAAGTGTTAACACTAACAGCGGGGAACGCAAACACAAAACAGGGAAGGAAGTCAAGCCAGACGCCGTCAGTCTACAAATGCGTATTCGCGATGGCCCATTTACACAGCGTGCTTGTCAGTTACGAAGCAGCTGAGGCTCCGTGACCCCGGCGTGCACGTACGACTTGTTGATGGCAGTCAGCGCGGGTTCAAAGCCTCAGTTGGACATCTGTTCGAGGGTCTGTCAATCATTGTTGAGGCCCCTCCCAACCGGTCCAAAACCTTTCACCCACTTCCGAGTTCTAGTGAAAGGGGCCTTTGAGAAGCAGGTAACCTTTAACCCCATCTCATGCAAGCGGTCATTGCAGGTTTTGTTTCAAATAAATAAATAGACACACACACACACACACCTTATATATGAGAGAGAGAGAGAGAAAGAGAAATGGTCTCCTGTTTATCACGTGGGTCAAGAAGGAGAACCTGTTTAACTCATTCAGTACCAGCCAATTCTAGACCGAGTCTGAAAAGACGTTAAAATACGTCTTTGGGAGTGAATGAGTTAATCTACAGCTTTTGGAAATGATAATGGACGCTATAAAGTCCATTAGAGAATTGTATCCCATTTATCATGAGCAACACACTCATCATTTGTAAAAAATTGATAAATGACGAAGAAAAATCCCCAAACGAGATGAAGACTAAGGAGGGATGGTGCTCCACTGTGGCTTGGGGGGCGGAGGGCTTTAGCCCTGTCAGAAATCTGTGTATGCTCCTTTAAACCCCGCCAGCATTTTATTTATTTTTTAATTCTAAAATAGATTGATAAATGATGATCCAACACTCCCCCCCCCCCCATGTATGAAGCCATAGCTGAAACTGATGTGTGAAACAGGAGACTTTGTTTTTAACCACGTCACATAGGTAAAGTGTATATACCTCCCTCCTACCCTTTGTTGTTTGTCACCAATACCCTTGAGGACCCGTGACACACCATACATGTCAATGTTTGACCTAAATACACTTTGGTTGCAGTGGTGCAATATAATACATCTTTATTTATGTAGCGCTTTCACAGCGACACAGAGCAAAATCAAAATGTCTTTTTTTTGTTTAACTACCATGCTTTTATTTACCAATGGCCTGCCTGGCATGTATTGACATGCCCTTGCCATTCAACTGTACTATGTACAGTATATGCATAGATTTCATTCATTCGACATGTTGTGAAATGGGGCTGGAACTGTGGATCGAATTCAAGAACATTCCTGTTAGGAAGAGCAATTAATTAGGATCCCAGTTGCATCCCCTCAATGGTTTGGAACTGATTTAACAGCAGATGGCAAGTGATCTAAAATGAAGCCCAACTACCACTGACAGCACATCCCATTACAACTTTAATGCTGGTGATAGTAATAAAATGGGGCAAATGAATTTGAAATTGGGACTGGGGCAGCAATGCTATAATTTAAGTTGTTATTGAGACTTATATTTAATTTGTATTCTATAATAGTACCTGTATCTATTGACATAATAGGGAGCTGTTCTACCAGAGGTTCTGTTTGACTGTGTGGCCTCTATATTTGTGGCCAGCACAAGTACAGTATAGCATGTAGGACGGTCTAACTGTGCAAAGGGGCAGGCGACACCAAGTGTTGGCATCTTCGCCGACGCACAAGATTTGGAGCAGTTGTAAACGGGCGGTTTGCGCCGTTATGGGCATGAACACAGCCAAATTGTTTCAAACCACATTGAAGCGGCTGCACTCATTCCCTTTAAAATCAGCACGTAAGTCGGGCACAGTCCTTGCCAGGGCGGAAAGAGGAACTGACCCATGTAAGACATTGAAGTGCACAAAATACTTTTATACGAAGATGCAAGCAGACCTCCACAGGCAGATATGTAAAGTTGACCCGGGCAACCAAAGATCACCCATGTGAAGTGGGCACTTGGAGAGAACCTTTCTTCTTCTACTACGATCCCTTCTTTCTTCTTGTTAACAGCAGCCTGGATGCCCCGTGGCACGATGCCTCTCGGAGTTTGGTCTTAGTACTATGCATGTGGTTATGCAAGGAGACTCACACCCTCAATGTAAATATTGTGTGCGCGTGCGTGCGTGTGTGTGTGTGTGTGTGTGCTACTCAAAGTAGTCAATGCCTCCCAGCATACTGATGCAAAACAATATTTCAATTACACTTGCAAAACGGATCCAAGCACAAAACCAAATTGCTATTTGACTTACACAAAAAAAAAGGTGATCCTCTTGCGTCGAATAATTAAATTCCACAGTGCACAAAATGTTGCCAATTGCTTTGTGGTGTGATAACATCACGAGTTTAGAACTTCGCAACGGATTAGGACTGTGTCTGCATTTTGCTTTTTTTAAATTTTTATTTTTTTAAACCAAATAGCAACTTCAACTTCGAGTGTTGAGAGAAGAATGTGACAAAGAGAATAAACACTGGACATTGGATAGAGAAGGTATCGTTTTTTGTAGCAGCAAATGCTATGCCAATCTATCAGAATCACAGTGTTCTATTTATTTATTTATTTATTTATTTATTTATTTATTTTTGAGTCATGGAATTTATTGACTCAATGGCCATGGCTTGCAGTGTTTTTTGTAAACTAATGATTCAGTTATCAGTTGAGCTAATGAGTTGCTGGTGTGCTGAGGTGGTGAGGTGTAACATCTGCGAAAACGTCCTGTCTTGACGCGAGATGGTTTCTTTTTTGGTCCAGCACATTCTGTCAGATCTTCTGTGCCATCACGCTGCATGCAATTTCATGCTGAGTATGCGTGCGGCATCTGTGTTTCTTTTTCTGCCACAAGCACATGTGCGTGAAGCAGGCGCGGAAAATGGCCAACTGTATTACATTCAGTTCCAGCAATTAGAAATAAAAATCATTTGAATGGATATTATTTTGCATTGATCGTCAATGATTCATAAAAAACATATCTTGAAAGGTAATTTGAGCGTATTCCATCAGTGTGTATGAAAATGATACATTTTAAAAACGTGGGGAAAAATTATGCACATTGGCGATTTTTGTGAAATGTTGACTCAAGAGTGATGTTAGAAATCAATGTGATTAGACTGCATGCATTTTTAATGATTGGTTTAATATACGTATTTCATTATTATAATAATATTTTAAAATATCTACACTTGCACCATTATTAAAACCACACTATTGACTCGCTTGAAAATACATTTAAATTATATGGGACGTGCAGGCGGAGACTAAATAAACTAACACCAAATTAAAAATATATTAAAAGGACACGACAGTGCAATAGAGACACTCACTCCTCTTCGATCACCCCCACGCCCCCCTCTGCCTACCCCGCTACGAACTGACCTTGGCGGAGCGACCGGCTCCCAGTAGCGGCAGAACAGGTGCAATCCATCGGCGTTGACGATGTGGTCCAGGTCGGTGTACGGAACTCCCTGCGGACTCCGTCTGGGAGCAGCCCCCGGCTCGGGCATGGAGGATGGGTCTGCCAGAAAGATACGGAGCGGCCGCAGTAAGACATCGCGGCCGTACAGGAAGCAACCGAGGCCGGCCGCGAGCAGGCAGGTCGCAGCGGCCGCGGCGTTCATTGCCCGCGGATGTCCGTTTCCGTATTCGCTGGCGGCCGATAATTAAACGGCTCGTTTTGCTCCCTTGATATGAAGGCTCGGCGCTCGCCTTGATCTAATCCCACAGGCGCGCGCACACATACCCGTGGCTGCGGTTGGTGTTACGTCACTCGACCATATGTGCTTTCTTTTCCGTCCTGGTCCCCAGGGTCATGGATGGGACATACTCACACAACTTCATAATTGATATGTATGTATATTATGGTATGTTATACATTATAGGCCACTGGTGTCAAACCCAAAGCCCAGGGGCCAGATCTGGCCCGCCACATCATTTTATGTGGCCCTGTGAAAGCAAATCAAAGATGACAACTTCCATGATGTTTGCTTTCAAATTGTCATATGTAATAAAAAAGAGAGATATTGTAAACATTTTCTTGTTAGCAAACCCCTCATTGGAGTTACTTAAACAATAGTTGAATAAACCATTATTCTTGACTTATTGATAGGGTTTCACAGTCAGAACGGCCCTCCAAGGGAAACGGTAACTATAATGTGGCCCGCGACAAAATTTAGTTTGACACCTCTGTTATAGGCTATTATATGTACATAGATACAAAGTGGGCCAAAAATATAGATATTCACTGAAGTAATTTGTAGACGCAAGTGTGGGACAAAGAAAGGATGGAATGAAGCATAGAAGGAAAGATGAAAGGAAAGAAGGAAGGAAGGAAGTAAAAAATGTATTGGATAAAAGTCACGTCAAGAATGAGAAACAAAAAGGGGGTGATCAAAAATGGGGGGGGGGGGGATGAGGAAGAGAAGATGAAGGGCGCAAGGGAGGATAAAAGCAGGATGAAACAAAGGGACTCAACACCATATTCAGTGTCACCGCCAGGTTGACACGCAAAACTGCACAACCAGTTTTGAAACCAAAACAATGGCCTCAAAATCTTAACCCTTGTTGAAAGTATAAACAACCATGTTTTGAAACACTACAACGACCAACCTTAGCCCATTTTGAAACACCTGGTTTGGAACTAGAATCTTATTTGAAACGCTAATCCTGTCTTGAAACATTGAAACCTCCCACAAAACCCTTTTTTTGGAAATCTAACCCCTGTACTCGTGAGTTCCTCTGAGCTTTTATTGAAATTGATACAGATGGGAAATCGTGTGCCGTTCTGGCATCCGGGAAACTTTTCAGAAACCTTGCCATGTTGAAGGAGACATTTACATGATTTCACTCTGTCAATGTCACAGTAACAATAATAAATAAAAGTAATACATGTCAATGTAATAAATTAATGTAAGCTAGTATTTTTCCATATGTTGATTATTCTTGTTGTACTTTGAATTTCAATACATCTGTTACTTTGGCTAGCCTCAACAATACACCTCAATGGCTATGTCAGCGCTGTTGGACAGTTGGCGTTGGTGCGGCTGGATGGATGGCCGCTGACGTTGAGGATGAGGAGAGAGGAGCGTTGGCGAAGAGCGCCGATGCGTATTTGGAACCGTGAGTCGCCGCTTGGAATTGAAGTGGATTTCCATGGGACAGGAGAAGTGAACCAATCTCTTTTTTTCGTCAATGGATGCTACAGCTTCTTGTTGACTTTGAAATTTAGCTTGTAGCCGACGTGTGCACATTTTGAGCATGACCTCTCTGATCCACTGGTTAAAGGACACTTTGATTCTCTCCTCTTTCATCTCAAACCGCTTCAAACAACAAAGCGTGTGACGGAAAAGTGGTTAGGACTGCACGACTGTCCGTGTTTTATGTTATGTGTTGTGTGTATTATTTTACTTTATGTTAACTGTTTTGTAAAGCGCTTTGTTACAGCTGCCGCCGTTGTGAAAGCGCTATATAAATCAGCATGTATTGTATTGTATTGTATTGTCAATACAGCATAACACAGTACTAAACACACTGTTAGCTTTAGTATTGTCATCTTTGGCAAGGCAGTTTTTTTGTAATTCTAATGGTGTACCTAATATTGTGGTCTTTTCTTTTAAGGAAGTGCAACATCACATTACATTACATTAGCTGCTATCTTGTCTTAGCTGTGTGTTTAATGTACAGCATGTTTGCACTGAGGAGGATTGAGAGGAAGAAATTTCATCTATGCTGCATGTCATACATAAAGCATATTTGACAATAAAGATAACCTTTACCTTGATTAGTTTTTGGGGGGAAAGTGAAGGATGCAGAACAAGTGCAACAGTGACAGTTTGAACCATGTGAGTTATTGTCCTATAACAAATTGCAATGACATTTGTTATTGCTTTGACTCCATTTGAAGAGCCCAAGAGAGGCTACTTAAAAGCCAGTAATGTTGCACTCATACCGAGAGCTACTGTTTTGTGAGCCGTGTTATTACAGTTATAGTAATGTTGGCTTGATGCCATTTCAAATGAGACAAAAAGTTTGACGTTCTGCCAAAAGCACATCTCTGATGTTGTCCTTGTCCCTAATCAAATTATGTAATCACACACACACACACACACACTATCCAAAGAGTACCTGCACTCCATCCTATATGTATATAATTTTGTTGAGAAATGTATGATTGGGCCCCACGTTCTCCTCTCGAAATATTTTGTAATAACTTCAGTGAGTTGAATATGAAGACAAAACTTGTTACACTGTAAGGAAATCCTGTTTGATATGCATCCAATATGGCCCCAACATTGACATGCTGACCAAGTAGATGTGGCAGCCATGTTGAATGTGGCAAGAGCCACTTGGGGCTTGAACAGCAATTGTCATTGGCTTTTTACAGCGACTGTGTTCAAATGTTATTGGCTGTTGGCGGTGGAATTCAGTACCTGACGCAGTCAGGCTAAGGGTGCCAAATACGTGTACAGCATGAGGATCTACTTTGCATGTCAGGTTTTAACATTTTTAACAAGAGTCTGTCAGTGATGTTCTGTATGCCCAAACCAAAAGTACTGTACATGACCGTTCGAGATGCCACAGATAAATGCAAATATGTTTTTGTAATACATTAAAAAAGTATTCCGTTAATTTTTAAGAAAATATAAATTTGAATTATGCCGTTCAAAGTGATTCAACTGAGCAGTCGGGTAGCATCCTAACTGCCCCCTATTGATGAGGGACCACTGCCTAATTGCCCCTTCATTGATCATTTTTATGATGGATGGATAACTGAACTAAAATTAAGGAAAGATCGTGGCAAGCTGTCATGAACCGGAATGGAAAATAAGTACGTAATTTAAGGTTGGCTGAAATGTGGTAAAGTGGTGTCATTTTCCTCTCGTTTCCTCAAAATAATCCAATGGCATGTTAGTTTAACACATTTTAATCATGTGAAATTGATGTAGACGTTCGAATCAAGTAAATCCAAATAATTCTTTTTTTTGTCCAGTGAAATGACTAAATGAAAAAAATGACACATGGGACAGACTATGGACCGCATGCCTTGTATTCGACACCATTAATTGAGAGGGTCTATTTGAGTAAGCAACAACTTGAAGGAATGCGGCATAATAATAAAATCCAGGAAATATGACATCCATTACCAATTACTATAACACGTGGAAATGTTCCAAGATGTATTCAAGGCAACATCCTGACAACTAGAGCTGCCAGTTTACTATTTTTGTTTGTTTGTGTTTTTACAGTGCGGCTCCATTCACATCGAGCAGATACCTCCATAGGGCGAAACGAAATGACACTGTGCTACACACAATGAGGCGGCCAGCACGGTTAAAAATAGCTCGGTGTAAAGCTATGCCTACCCAGAACATGATCGGATTTCATTTTCAGTAGTGCGACACAGTCTGCAAGCCGGTAGATTAATATTTAGCATAATCATATTTGAACAATTAGTGTGCATAAAGAGCAACAATGGCAAAATGCGTCTTCGTTGCAATAACGTCAACTACTCTTTTTCCTGAAATATATACTGTATTTATCAAGATTCATTATCTTTAACATCATGATGCACGATGCGTGAAAACGCGTAACGGCGCACACTGCATGCACGCTGGTTTGTTGTCGTTTCCGCAAACGTTGGTACGTACCTCCACACACCGCGCAAGACATGGCAGGCTGCTTGAATCGACAACGCAAGGATGCGCACACACAACCATTGCGGCACAACAAGTGCACGGTGACGTTTTATTGTATTAATCACGCCTTTATGACATCATCATCCAACATGAATCGGGAAAGTACATTCAAGTTAGATGCAACCTCTGCAACTCGTAAACTATATTGTATACAGTACATCTAAGGCAAAAAAAAAAAAAAAGGTGAAATACAACGTGGAGCCAAGTTGTATGAAAATATGAACATGACAAAAAAACAGAACCGACCTGCACCGGAACGACTGCGGTGAAGTGGAAGCTTATTTTCGGAATGTCTCTCCAGTTGCCTCCCGATGCTCCTCTCTCTGCACTCGCCAGGCGTACAGTGAAGCCGGAGACTGCACGTGAAGCAACCAAAAGTACTCGCGCGCAGGCGCACGCGCGCGGGCACGCGCTGACATAAACACACAATTAAAGGAGGAGGGGACTGACCAAAAGTATGATATACATATGTATATTATAGATATATATATATAATAGCGTGCATATACTTTAGTCAAAGTGCAGTCGTTTTTGTATGTAATATAAACTAGACGCTCTTCGATGCTTTGTATGGATATTTTTCTATGTATACTGAGCAAACAAGTTCCGACAAAGAACTAGGAATGTGATGTTGTCTTATAACTTCAATCAGTGAAGAAGTGTTACACAATCACGAGGGTGTCTAAACGATGAACACTGTTTCTCAGCCATAGAAGTCAAATTAAAGGTTTACATTGGGCCTACATTGAGTGCATCTTTAAGAAAGCTACAACGTTGAAACCTACATACCAGGCTCCCCCTAGAGTTGTGAGATGGTATTCACTTTTATCAGCTGGGGCAAAATGCCAGAAAACGCATAAAAGCTACAGAAGTCAGGACAGAGCATGTGGTGGTACATTTTATAGTAGGCTGTTATTAGGAGCACACACCACAAATATCTGTTCTTAGAATCCCAAATCATAACCAAGGCAAATTGCTCTCCTCTTCAATGTGCAGAAAATAAGATGTTGCTAAAAAGATGACCTCAGTTGAACGTGAGAACGATAGTTGTTACTGGCACAATTCTTTTCGATGTTACTTTTTTGTCAAGAAATGCAAGAATGGTAGAAGTCCTTAAATACAGTGAAAATATCTTCAAGTTGGCAACGCTGAAGCTGCTTTTGTTTGCTTTCCCTGTTTTACAAGTGCACATCAAAATAAAAGCAAAGCATAATTGACATTGTTTGGACTTCATTATGACTGCAGAGACTATGAACGGGCTTGGATGTGTCTTCAAATTCATCCATGAGGTTGGTGGGTTGGGGAAAAAAAATCTACATTAAAAAATAACCTCTGCTGCTCATTTGAGAAAGCCCCCTGCTCCCAAATTTTTGTTCACTCCTGATTATAAACATGTATGAAGACACCATTTGTCCATCCTGTTCAACGTTGACAACAATAGACACACACAAGCAATTTCAGTCGATAACTAATTTTAATAACTGCTTTATTAATGAAATATTAAGAAGACTTCACATATAGTTTGAACATGTACATATATAAATATATAAAAAAATAAGAAATGCTACACATTGTGCATAAGTGTGCTTTGCCTGGCAAAAGTACATATAAAATGTTTTGTATAAATTAATAAAAAATACATTGTTTTGTATATCAAGTCACAAAAATACTTAGATACTTAATACTTGATAGAGGTTCAGCAGATTGGTATTGTGGAGCATTGAAAATAGTATTTTTCGTGAGGGTATGTCATCATTAAAAAGTGCGAGCAGGAGCATATTTAAGTTGCTTGAATATGTCTGTTTCAACTGAACCCATTTTGCATGTTATTAATCTTTGAGGGGGGTACATGGCTATCTTTTTCAATATTGGTACAGCCATATTCCTATAACTTGGTGGCCTAGGAATCTGTGTTTGACATCCGATCATCACGTCTTGTCTGCATTGAATGAAAGAGGCACTATGTCCACAATTGGAGCACGTGACTGATGAGGCCGCAAGCGACATGTTTGCCATATGTAGGGTTTTTTTAGTTTCTGGCATGGTGGCATTCCTATTAGCAGTGCTAAATGTGAGTCTCCTTGAAACTGTTGTCTTAGAGTCTGTCTTGGTTCTTAGTAGCATTGTATTGTCAAAAAGCATGTCTTCCCTGCGTCTATATGGCTGTATCACAGATACAGGCTCATTTTGTTTCATTCGCAGACTCCGCCATTCTGACTTAGATCGCAATGGATCAAAAATGGGTTCTTGTTTAAGCTTGTCTGGAGGACATCTGATGGATCCAAGCCCTAGCCCTTTTTGTATTGAACCCATATTTGGTTGTGCCCTGAATCTCATTGGAATCTGGTCTTGATCAACAATTGGTCCTCCTCTAGGACGATATGCAGTCCGCATTGCCAATCCACGCCCTATAACATTTCGTCTCGAATGTGTTTTAGGTCTAAGGGGTTCGAGTTCTCTATCGACAATAAGTCCGCCCTTGGGTTTGTACTGACCCCGTAACTCATATCTAGACCCGAGTTCCTTTCTCTTATCTGCCAGACTAGTGAACTTCTTCGGTTTGAGTGGATTGGGGTCTTGATTAATTAGCAGTTCTTCACCAGGACTGCTTGAAACCTGGATCTCAGGTCTGGGCTCAATATCATTTTTTTTAATTTCTTGACTTCTGGTCTCAGTCGTTGGAGGAACAGGAGTTGCAAGCTTGGTTCTATATGGAGACAGTGGATGGATCTCCGACATTGGCTTTTCTTCTGTTATTTTGGTATCTGAACACCAGCTATCAACACTAGCCTTCTGTCTGTGATGTGAATCATGAATTGGTGGAAAGTTGACACTTTTCAGTGCTGATTTGTTTCCTTTCACCTGTTTTTGAGAAGTTTTGTCTCGAGCCTGTGATAGTTCTGTGTGTGACTCTTCAATGGTTTGAGACCCTTTTCTTTGTTCATTTAGCTCACCACAAACATTGGTTTTGCTCAGGACCCGTGGGGCAACTGTCGACTGTTGATCAGGAACTCTGATTGTAAATGATGGCCGTGTTGTTTTTTTCCTCTGTCGTGCAGGCGGAATTGGTCCTGGTCGATTTTTATCAGGTATGGCTTTCTCTTTTGGTGGCGGTGCCAGTGGCCCACGTTGGTGGGGTGTTTTAGGCCCAGATAGTCCTTTCCTTTCCTTTTCTCGGAGGTCTCTGCAAACATCCTCAGATTTCACTTGGTGCATTTTAGGCAGGTAGGCAGATCTTGCAGCATATGGAGAAAGTTGTGGCTCCTTTTGATTAGGTGTTGTGAAAGTAAGTGCATGTCGTACTGTTTTTACCTCATGAAGTGGTCTTTGGGTCCGCTCTGGTTGAGGCATACAAGATACGGTAACCTTTTTGTGTGGCGGGGTCACTGGGCTAGATGTATCCTGTCTATTTCTTCCTTTTTTTGATAGATCAGAAGAAACCTTATTGGTAGAGTCGTTTCCTGACTTAGATGTTTTAATAGTTGAAGAGGATGATTGGTGCTGATCAACAATGTGCGCTCTTCTAGGCCTAGAAGGGGGCTTTATTTCAGCTTTTGGACTTGGCTCATTTTTTTTAATACCTTGATACTTCTTTGGTTTATGATAAAAATGGTCACTGGGTGATGAGATAGAACTGACATTCATTGATGTTTCCCCCATCTGCTGCTTTTGTGCAGAGGTTTTGGGGAGTATCGGTGGGCATTCTTGGTCCGTCTGTCCAGGACTCAGTTCCCCCTTGCTTTCTATTTTCACTAATTCATCACATAAACCCTCTGGTTTGGGGCCCTGATGATCCTGGCATGGGAATGATTGCATATCTGATGTGACAGACTTTAGAGGGAGTTTTAGTTCATTTTGATCAGGGATCCTGAGACAGAATGCCTTCCTTCTCTTTCGCCTTTCTTCACGTGGTGGTGGCATTGTTGCTGGTCGAGGTATATGAAATATAGGGCTCTCTCCTTGTAATAGACGAATTGGTCCAAGTAAGTCCTCTGCATCAGACATGGTTGTCTCTTTCAATGATGATAGAACAGGTTCAGAGAAATCCCCTTTGGATGATAGTGAAGACCTTTCAGACCCACTATCAGATTCTTTACTCGTTTTTTGTGGTGAAAAAGGCACAGAACCAGTGGAGTCCTCAATATCAGATTCAGCAGTCTTTTGATGTAAGGATGGCACTTTTGCTGGTACAGCACCAACATTTGGCAATCTTTCAAAACTCCCGTCTGTATCAGATTCAGTGGGTTTTTTTTGCAGTTGTGTATGTAAATGTCTGTCTTCTGTCTCTAACAGATATGGACTAAATACAACCTCTGCACCAGATTCCATGGCATCAGTTGCTTCTCCCTTTTTGTCTGGTAATGGTATTCCTGTTGATATCTTTTCAATGTTTGGGACAAGTTCAAAGAGGCCCTCTGTATTAGTGTAACCGTGTAATGCTGTGGTCTCTTTGTCAGGTGATGGTTGTGGTTCATAGAACTCCTCCATAGCAAATACATCTGATTTGCATGCGTCTTCTGCATCAGGCACCATCATTTTAAAAGGAGATGGCGCTGATTCAGATACATTCCTTTCATTTGAGTATATTTCAGACACACCCTCCAGTAGTATGTTTTGATGTGGTGACGACACTGGTAGAGGTTGGATCTTAATGTCAGACAATGAGGTATGTTGGCATGGTGATGATGCTGATTCAGATATGTCCTCTCTTTCACACTCAGTGATAGTTTCTGGCATTTGTCCAAATATGTTTTCATCACAAATATGGGTGTCTATGGTAGGTAATACCTGAGCTAGGTCCTTACTATCAGACAAAGGTGTGTCTTTGGGTGGTGATGACATGAGTCTTGAAGTCTCCTCTGTACCCTGCAATGCTTTGGTGAAGAGCCCAGAATCAAAAAAATCTAGTTCTTTGTCCGGTGACAATGCTAACATTGAGGGGACTTCTTTGTCAGAGGAAGTCTTTTCCCCAGGTTCTGATGGAACGAGTCCCAATAGGTCATCAGTATCTGACACAGAAGATTCACTATGTAGCCACGAGATGGGTTCAAGAGGATAGTCATGATCCAAAACAGTGATCTCTTCATTTGGTCTTGTGACTGGTTCACACAAATCATCTGACAATGGGTCAAATAGGTCCTCTGTAGGTCGTGTTCGCACTGGTCTGGAAAATCTTTCTGTATCACACATGGACATATCTTTGTTTGGTGACAGCTCTGGTGTAGACCCATCCTCCGCATTTACGACCAGGTCAGATATATTAACTGTATCAGGTACACTGACCATTTTCTGTAATGATGGAACAAATAACGATAACTCATCTAGATCCAAAAAAGTAGGCACTTTGTGATGCAGTGGAACTAGTTGAGATGGGCCCCCTGTATCACTTAGTTCATCTGCATTTGGGAATTCCGTATCTAATAAAAGAGTTTCTCTCTCTGGTGACGTTTCAAGTCCGGATGACTGGGATGATTCTTGTATTTCAGATTCTGTTATCTGTCTGCGTGGTAGTGGGAGTGATTCAGAAAATGGTGACTGTGATATTTTATCTACATTTTGCGGTGGACTACAGAGATCTGTTGCAATGGTCTCCCCATAAGGTAAAGAGACTGATCCAGGAAGGTCCTCAACATTGGATATACACATCTCATTGTCTGCTGTTGCTGCTGCTGATGATGCAAATGGAAGTAAATGAGATTGACCTTCTATTTTAGAATCAGTGGTTTCTATGGGTGTTGATTGAATTGGTTCAGAAAAATCTTCTGTATCAAAGTCAAAGGTATATATTTGTGGTGATTGAATTAGTGCAGTCTTGTCTTCCATTTCAGGCTCAATGGTGGTTTCCATAAGTAAAAGAACCTGTTGAGACACACCTTCCTCATCCGTCTTTTTTCGTGGTGATGGCAACTTTCCAGCTATTCCTTCTGGATCACAATCATTGTCCTCCTTTTGTGGTGATCGTATTTGTCCAGTTACCGGCATATCTTTTTTAGCTGAGTCAGGTGTCTCCTCAACTGGAAAAGGAACTTCTTCATCACGATCTAAGAACTCACTTTGTGGTGATGGGACTTTTTCTCCATTGTCCTCTGTATCAGCGTCAGTGCTCTCTCTTTCGGGTGATGGTGTTCGTCTTGTCTTGTCTTTTTTTCCAGAAGCAGTGGTGTCTATTTGTGGTACGTCAACTGGTTCAGTCGTATCTTCTGTATCAAAGTCAGATGTATATTGTTGTGGTGATTGCGTCACTCCAATTGTGTCTTCCATTTCATCCTCAATTGTTTCCATTTGAGATGAGGACACGGGTTCTGGGATTTCTCCTTCATCAGCATCAACTATCTCCTCCCCATCTGGAACAGAAACTGGTTGAGATATGTTTTCAATTTGAGAATAAAGGTTTTCCATTTGTGGTGAAGACAAATATTCTGTGATTCCATCTGCATCTTGTGGATCAATGTCAAATGTATGTTTTTGTGGTGATTGCATCACTCTAGTTGTGTCTTCCATTTCAGACTCACCTTTTTCCACTTGAGGTGAGGACACAAGTTCTGGGATTTCTTCTTTTTCATCAATGTCCTCCCCATATGGAACAGAAACTGGTGGAGATATGTTTTCCACTTGATACTGAAGGTTTTCCATTTGTGGTGAAGACAAGGATTTTGAGATTTCATATGCATCATGGTCAAGGGTCTCACCATGTGGAAGAGGAGCTAGTTCTGCAATATCTTCATCAAAATCTGTGGTTTCTGATTGAGGGAAAAGAGCTAATCCAAATGTGTCTTCTGCATCAGCCTCTCCTGTCCTTTTTTGTGGTGATGACTTTCCTGCAATGTCTTCTTTGTTTGCGTCACTGTCTTCTTCTTGTGGTGATCGAATTCGTCCAGAAACATCTTCAGTTTCACTTTCAATGGTTTCAACCTGTGGTGGAGTCATGGGTCCACTGACGTCTTTTTTAGCTGAGTCAGTGGTCCCCTCATCTGGTAAAGGAAGTGGCTCTGACAAGCATTCTATATCACGATCTAAGAACTCACTTTGTGGTGTTGGAACCTTTTCTCTGCTGTATTCTGTATCAGCATCAGTGCTCTCTCTTTGGGGTGATGGTGTTAGTCGGGTCTTGTCTTTTTTTTCCGAAACAATGGTGTCCATCTGTGGTATGTCAACTGGTTCAGTCATGTCTTCTGTGTCAAAGTCAGATGTATATTCTTGTGGTGACTGCATCACTCCAGTTGTGCCTTCCATTTCATCCTCAACTGTTTCCATTTGAGGTGAGTACATGAGTTCTGGGATATCTCCTTCATCTGCATCAACTATATCCTCCCTATCTGGAACAGAAACTGGTTGAGAGATGTTTTCAATTTGAGATTGAAGGTTTTCCATTTGTGGTGAAGACAAAGATTCTCTGATGCCATCTACATCATGGTAAGGGGTCTCACCGTGTGCTAGAGGAACTAGTCTAGAAACTGATTCCTCATTAAACTCAATGGTTTCTGATTGAGGCAAAGGAGCTACCGGTACTGCAAATATGTCATCTGCATCAGCCTCTGCTGTCTTTTTTTGTGATGACGATTTTACCACAATGTCTTCTTTGTTTTCGTCAGTGTCCTCTATTTGTGGTGATTGTATTTGCTCAGTTATACCT
The DNA here is from genome assembly GCF_025434085.1 of Hippocampus zosterae. Taxonomy (NCBI): domain Eukaryota; kingdom Metazoa; phylum Chordata; class Actinopteri; order Syngnathiformes; family Syngnathidae; genus Hippocampus; species Hippocampus zosterae. The sequence goes on along the minus strand of NC_067452.1, from coordinate 34,795,005 downwards.
TCCGTTTCACTTTCAAATAGGTCTTCTACATCAGGCGGAGGTGTCATTTTTTGTCGTGATGGCGACTTTCCAGCAATATCTTCTTTTTCCGTGTCACTGTCTTCTTTTTGTTGTGGTGGAATTTGTCCAGTTATATCTTGAGTTTCACATTCAAGTGTGTCTTCTGCATCAAGCGTTGCTGTCTTTTTTTGTGGTGATGGCGACTGTCCCGCAATGTCTTCTTTTTCAGCATCAGTGTCCTCCTTTTGTGGTGATTGAATTTGATGAGTTATATCTTCCATTTCACTTTCTAATATGTCTTGTACATCAGGCGGAGCTGTCATTTTTTGAGGTGATGGCGACTTTCCCGCAATATCTTCTTTGTCCGTGTCACTCTCTTCTTTTTGTGGTGATGGAATTTGTCCAGTTATATCTTGAGTTACACATTCAAGTGTGTCTTCTGTATCAGGGGCTGCTGTCTTTTTTGGTGGTGATGGCGACTGTCCCACAATGTCTTCTTTTTCAGCATCAGTGTCCTCCTTTTGTGGTGATTGAATTTGATCAGTTATATCTTCCATTTCACTTTCAAATATGTCTTCTACATCAGGTGGAGCTGTCATTTTTTGTGGTGATGGGAACTTTCCCGCAATGTCTTCTTTGTCCGTGTCACTGTCTTCTTTTCGTTGTGGTAGAATTTGCCCAGTGATATCTTCAGTTTCACTTTCAGGTGTGTCTTCTGCCTCAGGCGTTGCTGTTTTTTGGTGTGGTGATGGCAGCTGTCCCGCAAGGTCTTCTTTTTCAGCATCAGTGTCCTCCTGATGTGGTGATTGAATTTGATCAGTTACATCTTCTGTTTCACTTTCAAATATGCCTTTTGCATCAGGCGCTGCTGGCTTTTTTTGTGGTGATGGTGATTTTCCCAGTATGTCTTCTTTGTCACCGTCAATGTCCTCTTTTTGTGGAGATCGACTTTCTCCAGTTATATCTTCAGTTTCAGTCTCAAATATGTCCTCTTCATCAGGCACAGCTGTCATTGTTTGTGGTGATAGTGACTTTCCCACATTGTCTTCATTGTCAGCATCAATGTCCTCCTTTTGTGGTGATTGAATTTGATCAGTTATATCTTGAGTTACACATTCAAGTGTGTCTTCTGTATCAGGGGCTGCTGTCTTTTTTGGTGGTGATGGCGACTGTCCCACAATGTCTTCTTTTTCAGCATCAGTGTCCTCCTTTTGTGGTGATTGAATTTGATCAGTTATATCTTCCATTTCACTTTCAAATATGTCTTCTACATCAGGTGGAGCTGTCATTTTTTGTGGTGATGGCGACTTTCCCGCAATATCTTCTTTGTCCGTGTCACTCTCTTCTTTTTGTGGTGATGGAATTTGTCCAGTTATATCTTGAGTTTCACATTCAAGTGTATCTTCTGTATCAGGGGCTCCTGTCTTTTTTGGTGGTGGTGATGACGACTGTCCCGCAATGTCTTCTTTTTCAGCATCAGTGTCCTCCTGTTGTGGTGATTGAATTTCACCGGTTATATCTTCTGTTTCACTTTGAAATATGTCTTCTGCATCAGGCGCTGCTGTCTTTTTTTGTGGTGATGGTGATTTCCCCAGTATGTCTTCTTTGTCAGCGTCAATGTCCTCTTTTTCTGGTGATCGAATTTCTTCAGTTCCATCTTCAGTTTCACTTTCAAAGGTTTCTACCTGTGGTGGAGACATTAGTCCACTGATGTCTTTTTTAGCTGAGTCAGTGGTCTTCTCATCTGGTGAAGGAACTGGCTCTGACAAGCCTTCCATATAACGATCTAAGAATTCACTTTGTGGTGTTGCAATTTTTTCTCCGCTGCATTCTGTATCGGAGTCAGTGCTCTCTCTTTGGGGTGATGGTGTTAGTCTTGTCTTGTCTTTTATTTCCAAACCACTGGTGTCTATCTGTGGTACGTCAACTGGTTCAGTAATGTCTTCTGTGTCAAGGTCAGATGTATATTGTTGTGGTGTTTGCATCACTCCAGTTGTGTCTTTCATTTCATCCTCAATTGTTTCCATTTGAGGTGAGGACACAAGTTCCTTGATTTCTCCTTCATCAGCATCAACGATTTCCTCCATATCTGGAACAAAAACTGGTAGAGATACGTTTTCAACTTGAGACTGAAGGTTTTCCATTTGTGGTGAAGACAAAGATTCTGTGATGCCATCTGCATCATGGTCAGGGGTCTCACCATGTGGTTGAGGAGCTAGTCTAGAAATACCTTCCTCATCAAAATCAGTGGCCTCTCCTTGAGGTAAAGTAACAACTTCAAATGTGTCTTCTGTATCAGGCGCTGCTGTCTTTTTTGGTGATGATGGCGACTTTCCCGCAATGTCTTCTTCCGTGTCACCGTCTTCTTTTTGTTGTGATGGAATTTGTCCAGTTATATCTTCAGTTTCACTTTCAAGTGTGTCTTCTGCATCAGGCGTTGCTGTTTCTTTTTGTGGTGATGGCGACTGTCCCGCAATGTCTTCTTTTTCAGCATCAGTGTCCTCTTGTGGTGATTGAATTTGATCAGTTACATCTTCTGTTTCACTTTCAAATATGCCTTCTGCATCAGGCGCTGCTGGCTTTTTTTGTGGTGATGGTGATTTTCCCAGTATGTCTTCTTTGTCACCGTCAATGTCCTCTTTTTGTGGAGATCGACTTTCTCCAGTTGTATCTTCAGTTTCAGTCTCAAATATGTCCTCTTCATCAGGCACAGCTGTCATTGTTTGTGGTGATAGTGACTTTCCCACATTGTCTTCATTGTCAGCATCAATGTCCTCCTTTTGTGGTGATTGAATTTGATCAGTTATATCTTGAGTTACACATTCAAGTGTGTCTTCTGTATCAGGGGCTGCTGTCTTTTTTGGTGGTGATGGTGACTGTCCCACAATGTCTTCTTTTTCAGCATCAGTGTCCTCCTTTTGTGGTGATTGAATTTGATCAGTTATATCTTCCATTTCACTTTCAAATATGTCTTCTACATCAGGTGGAGCTGTCATTTTTTGTGGTGATGGCGACTTTCCCGCAATATCTTCTTTGTCCGTGTCACTCTCTTCTTTTTGTGGTGATGGAATTTGTCCAGTTATATCTTGAGTTTCACATTCAAGTGTATCTTCTGTATCAGGGGCTCCTGTCTTTTTTGGTGGTGATGACGACTGTCCCGCAATGTCTTCTTTTTCAGCATCAGTGTCCTCCTGTTGTGGTGATTGAATTTCACCGGTTATATCTTCTTTTTCACTTTGAAATATGTCTTCTGCATCAGGCGCTGCTGTCTTTTTTTGTGGTGATGGTGATTTCCCCAGTATGTCTTCTTTGTCAGCGTCAATGTCCTCTTTTTCTGGTGATCGAATTTCTCCAGTTCCATCTTCAGTTTCACTTTCAAAGGTTTCTACCTGTGGTGGAGACATTAGTCCACTGATGTCTTTTTTAGCTGAGTCAGTGGTCTTCTCATCTGGTGAAGGAACTGGCTCTGACAAGCCTTCCATATAACGATCTAAGAATTCACTTTGTGGTGTTGCAATTTTTTCTCCGCTGCATTCTGTATCGGAGTCAGTGCTCTCTCTTTGGGGTGATGGTGTTAGTCTTGTCTTGTCTTTTATTTCCAAACCACTGGTGTCTATCTGTGGTACGTCAACTGGTTCAGTAATGTCTTCTGTGTCAAGGTCAGATGTATATTGTTGTGGTGATTGCATCACTCCAGTTGTGTCTTTCATTTCATCCTCAATTGTTTCCATTTGAGGTGAGGACACAAGTTCCTTGATTTCTCCTTCATCAGCATCAACGATTTCCTCCATATCTGGAACAAAAACTGGTAGAGATATGTTTTCAACTTGAGACTGAAGGTTTTCCATTTGTGGTGAAGACAAAGATTCTGTGATGCCATCTGCATCATGGTCAGGGGTCTCACCATGTGGTTGAGGAGCTAGTCTAGAAATACCTTCCTCATCAAAATCAGTGGCCTCTCCTTGAGGTAAAGTAACAACTTCAAATGTGTCTTCTGTATCAGGCGCTGCTGTCTTTTTTGGTGATGATGGCGACTTTCCCGCAATGTCTTCTTCCGTGTCACCGTCTTCTTTTTGTTGTGATGGAATTTGTCCAGTTATATCTTCAGTTTCACTTTCAAGTGTGTCTTCTGCATCAGGCGTTGCTGTTTCTTTTTGTGGTGATGGCGACTGTCCCGCAATGTCTTCTTTTTCAGCATCAGTGTCCTCTTGTGGTGATTGAATTTGATCAGTTACATCTTCTGTTTCACTTTCAAATATGCCTTCTGCATCAGGCGCTGCTGGCTTTTTTTGTGGTGATGGTGATTTTCCCAGTATGTCTTCTTTGTCACCGTCAATGTCCTCTTTTTGTGGAGATCGACTTTCTCCAGTTGTATCTTCAGTTTCAGTCTCAAATATGTCCTCTTCATCAGGCACAGCTGTAATTGTTTGTGGTGATAGTGACTTTCCCACATTGTCTTCATTGTCAGCATCAATGTCCTCCTTTTGTGGTGATTGAATTTGATCAGTTATATCTTCCATTTTACTTTCAAATATGTCTTCTACATCAGGTGGAGCTGTCATTTTTTGTGGTGATGGCGACTTTCCCGCAATATCTTCTTTGTCCGTGTCACTCTCTTCTTTTTGTGGTGATGGAATTTGTCCAGTTATATCTTGAGTTTCACATTCAAGTGTGTCTTCTGTATCAGGGGCTCCTGTCTTTTTTGGTGGTGATGACGACTGTCCCGCAATGTCTTCTTTTTCAGCATCAGTGTCCTCCTGTTGTGGCGATTGAATTTCACCGGTTATATCTTCTGTTTCACTTCGAAATATGTCTTCTGCATCAGGCGCTGCTGTCTTTTTTTGTGGTGATGGTGATTTCCCCAGTATGTCTTCTTTGTCAGCGTCAATGTCCTCTTTTTCTGGTGATCGAATGTCTCCAGTTCCATCTTCAGTTTCACTTTCAAAGGTTTCTACCTGTGGTGGAGACATTAGTCCACTGATGTCTTTTTTAGCTGAGTCAGTGGTCTTCTCATCTGGTGAAGGAACTGGCTCTGACAAGCCTTCTATATCACGATCTAAGAATTCACTTTGTGGTGTTGGAACTTTTTCTCTGCTGCATTCTGTATCGGAGTCAGTGCTCTCTCTTTGGGGTGATGGTGTTAGTCTTGTCTTGTCTTTTATTTCCAAACCAGTGGTGTCTATCTGTGGTACGTCAACTGGTTCGGTAATGTCTTCTGTGTCAAGGTCAGATGTATATTGTTGTGGTGATTGCATCACTCCAGTTGTGCCTTCCATTTCATCCTCAACTGTTTCCATTTGAGGTGAGGACACGAGTTCTTTGATTTCTCCTTCATCACGATCAACTATTTCCTCCCCATCTGGAACAGAAACTGGTTGAGATATGTTCTCAACTTGAGACTGAAGGTTTTCCATTTGTGGTGAGGGCAAAGATTCTGTGATGCCATCTGCATGGTCAGGGGTCTCACCATGTGGTTGAGGAGCTAGTCTAGAAATACCTTCCTCATCAAAATCAGTGGTCTCTCGTTGAGGTAAAGGAACAACTCCAAATATGTCTTCGGTATCAGGCACTGCTGTCTTTTTTGATGATGATGGCGACTTTCCCGCAATGTCTTCTTCTTCCGTGTCACTCTCTTCTTTTTGTGGTGGTGGAATTTGTCCAGTTTTATCTTCAGTTTCACTTTCAAGTGTGTCTTCTGCATCAGGCGTTGCAGTCTTTTTTTGTGGTGATGGCGATTGTCCCACAATGTCTTCTTTTTCAGCACCAGTGTCCTCCTTTTGTGGTGATCGAATTTCTCCAGTTCCATCTTCAGTTTCACTTTCAATGGTTTCGACCTGTGCTGGAGACATTAGTCCATTGACGTCTTTATTAGCTGAGTCAGTGGTCTCCTCATCTGGTAAAGGAACTGGCTCTGACAAGCCTTCTTCATCACGATCTAAGAACTCACTTTGTGGTGTTGGAACTTTTTCTCTCCTACATTCTGTATCGGAGTCAGTGCTCTCTCTTTGTGGTGACGGTATTGGTCTTGTCCCGTCTTTCATTTCCAAACCAGTGCTGTCTATCTGTGATACGTCAACTGGTTCAGTAATGTCTTCTGTGTCAAGGTCAGATGTATATTGTTGTGGTGATTGCATCGCTCCAGTTGTGCCTTCCATTTCATCCTCAACTGTTTCCATTTGAGGTGAGGACACAAGTTCCTTGAATTCTCCTTCATCAGCATCAACTATTTCCTCCAAATCTGGAACAGAAACTGGTTGAGATATGTTTTCAACTTGAGAGTGAAGCTTTTCCATTTGTGGTGAAGACAATGATTGTGTAATGCCATCTGCATCATGGTCAGTGGTCTCACCATGTGGATGAGGAGCTAGCCTAGAAGTGACTTCCTCATCAAAATCAGTGGTCTCTCCTTGAGGTAAAGGAACAACTCCAAATGCGTCTTCTGTATCAGGGGCTGCTGTCTTTTTTGGTGGTGATGGCGACTTTCCTGCAATGTCTTCTTTGTCCGTGTCACTGTCTTCTTTTTGTTGTGGTGGAATTTGCTCAGTGATATCTTCAGTTTCACTTTCAAGTGCGTCTTCTGCCTCAGGTGGAGCTGTCATTTTTTGTGGTGATGGCGACTTTCCCGCAATATCTTCTTTGTCCGTGTCACTCTCTTCTTTTTGTGGTGATGGAATTTGTCCAGTTATATCTTGAGTTTCACATTCAAGTGTGTCTTCTGTATCAGGGGCTCCTGTCTTTTTTGGTGGTGATGACGACTGTCCCGCAATGTCTTCTTTTTCAGCATCAGTGTCCTCCTGTTGTGGCGATTGAATTTCACCGGTTATATCTTCTGTTTCACTTTGAAATATGTCTTCTGCATCAGGTGCTGCTGTCTTTTTTTGTGGTGATGGTGATTTCCCCAGTATGTCTTCTTTGTCAGCGTCAATGTCCTCTTTTTCTGGTGATCGAATGTCTCCAGTTCCATCTTCAGTTTCACTTTCAAAGGTTTCTACCTGTGGTGGAGACATTAGTCCACTGATGTCTTTTTTAGCTGAGTCAGTGGTCTTCTCATCTGGTGAAGGAACTGGCTCTGACAAGCCTTCTATATCACGATCTAAGAATTCACTTTGTGGTGTTGGAACTTTTTCTCTGCTGCATTCTGTATCGGAGTCAGTGCTCTCTCTTTGGGGTGATGGTGTTAGTCTTGTCTTGTCTTTTATTTCCAAACCAGTGGTGTCTATCTGTGGTACGTCAACTGGTTCGGTAATGTCTTCTGTGTCAAGGTCAGATGTATATTGTTGTGGTGATTGCATCACTCCAGTTGTGCCTTCCATTTCATCCTCAACTGTTTCCATTTGAGGTGAGGACACAAGTTCCTTGATTTCTCCTTCATCACGATCAACTATTTCCTCCCCATCTGGAACAGAAACTGGTTGAGATATGTTCTCAACTTGAGACTGAAGGTTTTCCATTTGTGGTGAGGGCAATGATTGTGTAATGCCATCTGCATCATGGTCAGTGGTCTCACCATGTGGTTGAGGAGCTAGCCTAGAAGTGACTTCCTCATCAAAATCAGTGGTCTCTCCTTGAGGTAAAGGAACAACTCCAAATGCGTCTTCTGTATCAGGGGCTGCTGTCTTTTTTGGTGGTGATGGCGACTTTCCTGCAATGTCTTCTTTGTCCGTGTCACTGTCTTCTTTTTGTTGTGGTGGAATTTGCTCAGTGATATCTTCAGTTTCACTTTCAAGTGCGTCTTCTGCCTCAGGCGTTGCTGTCTTTTTTTGTGGTGATGGCGACTGTCCCGCAATGTCTTCTTTTTCAGCATCAGTGTCCTCCTTATGTGGTGATTGAATTTGATCAGTTATATCTTCCGTTTCACTTTCAACTATGCCTTCTGCATCAGGCGCTGGCGGCTTTTTTTGTGGTGATGGTGATTTTCCCAGTATGTCTTCTTTGTCAACGTCAATGTCCTCTTTTTGTGGAGATCGACTTTCTCCAGTTGTATCTTCAGTTTCAGTCTCAAATATGTCCTCTTCATCAGGCACAGCTGTCATTGTTTGTGGTGATAGTGACTTTCCCACAATGTCTTCATTGTCAGCATCAATGTCCTCCTTTTGTGGTGATTGAATTTGATCAGTTATATCTTCCATTTTACTTTCAAATATGTCTTCTACATCAGGTGGAGCTGTCATTTTTTGTGGTGATGGCGACTTTCCCGCAATATCTTCTTTGTCCGTGTCACTCTCTTCTTTTTGTGGTGGTGGAATTTGTCCAGTTATATCTTGAGTTTCACATTCAAGTGTGTCTTCTGGATCAGGGGCTCGTGTCTTTTTTGGTGGTGATGACGAATGTCCCGCAATGTCTTCTTTTTCAGCATCACTGTCCGGTTGTGGTGATTGAATTTCACCGGTTATATCTTCTGTTTCACTTTGAAATATGTCTTTTGCATCAGGCACTGCTGTCTTTTTTTGTGGTGATGGTGATTTCCCCAGTATGTCTTCTTTGTCCGTGTCACTGTCTTCTTTTTGTTGTGGTGGAATTAGCCCAGTGATATCTTCAGTTTCACTTTCAAGTGCGTCTTCTGCATCAGGCGTTGCGGTCTTTTTTTGTGGTGATGGTGAGTGTCCCGCAATGTCTTCTTTTTCAGCACCAGTGTCCTCCTTTTGTGGTGATTGAATTTGATCGGTTACATCTTCCGTTTCACTTTCAAATATGTCTTCTGCATCAGGCGCTGCTGTCTTTTTTTGTGGTGATGGTGATTTTCCCAGTATATCTTCTTTGTCCTCTTTTTCTGGTGATTGAATTTCTCCAGTTCCATCTTCACTTTCAATGGTTTCTACCTGTGGTGGAGACATTATTCCATTGACGTCTTCATGAGCCGAGTCAGTGGTCTCCTCATCTGGTAAAGGAACTGGCTCTGACAAGCCTTCTATATCACGATCTAATAACTCACGTTGTGGTGATGGAACTTTTTCTCCGTTGCATTCAGTGTCGGAGTCAGTGCTCTCTCTTTGAGGTGATGGTGTTAGTCTTGTCTTGTCTTTTTCCGAACCAGTGCTGTCTATCTGTGGTACGTCAACTGGTTGAGTAATGTCTTCTGTGTCAAAGTCAGATGTATATTGTTGTGGTGATTGCATCACTCCAGTTGTGTCTTCCATTTCATCCTCAATTGTTTCCATTTGAGGTGAGGACACAATTTCCTTGAGTTCTCCTTCATCAGGATCAACTATTTCCTCCCCATCTGGAACAGAAACTGGTTGAGATACGTTTTCAACCTGAGACTGAAGGTTTTCCATTTGTGGTGAAGACAAAGATTCCGTGATGCCATCAGCATCATGGTCAGGGGTCTCACTGTGTGGTCGAGGAACTAGTCTAGAAACGGATTCCTCATCGAACTCAATGGTTTCTGATTGAGGTAAAGGAGCTACTTCAAACATGTCATCTGCAGCAGCTTCTGCTGTCTTTTTTTGTGATGGCGATTTTCCCACAATGTCTTCTTTGTCCGCGTCACTCTCTTCTTTTTGTGGTGGTGGAATTTGTCCCGTTATATCTTCAGTTTCACTTTCAAGTGTGTCTTCTGCATCAGGCGTTGCTGTTTCTTTTTGTGGTGATGGCGACTGTCCCACAATGTCTTCTTTTTCAGCATCAGTGTCCTCTTGTGGTGATTGAATTTGATCAGTTACATCTTCTGTTTCACTTTCAAATATGCCTTCTGCATCAGGCGCTGCTGGCTTTTTTTGTGGTGATGGTGATTTTCCCAGAATGTCTTCTTTGTCAGCGTCAATGTCCTCTTTTCCTGGTGATCGAATTTCTCCAGTTCCATCTTCAGTTTCACTTTCAATGGTTTCGACCTGTGCTGGAGACATTAGTCCATTGACGTCTTTATTAGCTGAGTCAGTGGTCTCCTCATCTGGTAAAGGAACTGGCTCCGACAAGCCTTCTTCATCACGATCTAAGAACTCACTTTGTGGTGTTGGAACTTTTTCTCTCCTACATTCTGTATGGGAGTCAGTGCTCTCTCTTTGTGGTGACGGTGTTGGTCTTGTCCCGTCTTTCATTTCCAAACCAGTGCTGTCTATCTGTGGTAGGTCAACTGGTTCAGTAATGTCTTCTTTGTCAAGGTCAGATATATATTGTTGTGGTGATTGCATCACTCCAGTTGTGCCTTCCATTTCATCCTCAACTGTTTCCATTTGAGGTGAGGACACGAGTTCTTTGATTTCTCCTTCATCACGATCAACTATTTCCTCCCCATCTGGAACAGAAACTGGTTGAGATATGTTCTCAACTTGAGACTGAAGGTTTTCCATTTGTGGTGAAGACAAAGATTCTGTGATGCCATCTCCATCATGGTCAGGGGTCTCACCATGTGGTTGAGGAGATAGTCTAGAAATACCTTCCTCATCAAAATCAGTGGCCTCTCCTTGAGGTAAAGGAACAACTCCAAATATGTCTTCGGTATCAGGCACTGCTGTCTTTTTTGATGATGATGGCGACTTTCCCGCAATGTCTTCTTCTTCCGTGTCACTGTCTTCTTTTTGTGGTGGTGGAATTTGTCCCGTTATATCTTCAGTTTCACTTTCAAGTGTGTCTTCTGCATCAGGCGTTGCTGTTTCTTTTTGTGGTGATGGCGACTGTCCCGCAATGTCTTCTTTTTCAGCATCAGTGTCCTCTTGTGGTGATTGAATTTGATCAGTTACATCTTCTGTTTCACTTTCAAATATGCCTTCTGCATCAGGCGCTGCTGGCTTTTTTTGTGGTGATGGTGATTTTCCCAGAATGTCTTCTTTGTCAGCGTCAATGTCCTCTTTTTCTGGTGATCGAATTTCTCCAGTTCCATCTTCAGTTTCACTTTCAATGGTTTCGACCTGTGCTGGAGACATTAGTCCATTGACGTCTTTATTAGCTGAGTCAGTGGTCTCCTCATCTGGTAAAGGAACTGGCTCCGACAAGCCTTCTTCATCACGATCTAAGAACTCACTTTGTGGTGTTGGAACTTTTTCTCTCCTACATTCTGTATCGGAGTCAGTGCTCTCTCTTTGTGGTGACGGTGTTGGTCTTGTCCCGTCTTTCATTTCCAAACCAGTGCTGTCTATCTGTGGTAGGTCAACTGGTTCAGTAATGTCTTCTTTGTCAAGGTCAGATGTATATTGTTGTGGTGATTGCATCACTCCAGTTGTGCCTTCCATTTCACCCTCAACTGTTTCCATTTGAGGTGAGGACACGAGTTCTTTGATTTCTCCTTCATCACGATCAACTATTTCCTCCCCATCTGGAACAGAAACTGGTTGAGATATGTTCTCAACTTGAGACTGAAGGTTTTCCATTTGTGGTGAAGACAAAGATTCTGTGATGCCATCTCCATCATGGTCAGGGGTCTCACCATGTGGTTGAGGAGCTAGTCTAGAAATACCTTCCTCATCAAAATCAGTGGCCTCTCCTTGAGGTAAAGGAACAACTCCAAATATGTCTTCGGTATCAGGCACTGCTGTCTTTTTTGATGATGATGGCGACTTTCCCGCAATGTCGTCTTCTTCCGTGTCACTGTCTTCTTTTTGTGGTGGTGGAATTTGTCCCGTTATATCTTCAGTTTCACTTTCAAGTGTGTCTTCTGCATCAGGCGTTGCTGTTTCTTTTTGTGGTGATGGCGACTGTCCCGCAATGTCTTCTTTTTCAGCATCAGTGTCCTCTTGTGGTGATTGAATTTGATCAGTTACATCTTCTGTTTCACTTTCAAATATGCCTTCTGCATCAGGCGCTGCTGGCTTTTTTTGTGGTGATGGTGATTTTCCCAGCATGTCTTCTTTGTCAGCGTCAATGTCCTCTTTTTCTGGTGATCGAATTTCTCCAGTTCCATCTTCAGTTTCACTTTCAATGATTTCGACCTGTGCTGGAGACATTAGTCCATTGACGTCTTTATTAGCTGAGTCAGAGGTCTCCTCATCTGGTAAAGGAACTGGCTCTGACAAGCCTTCTTCATCACGATCTAAGAACTCACTTTGTGGTGTCGGAACTTTTTCTCTCCTACATTCTGTATCGGAGTCAGTGCTCTCTCTTTGTGGTGACGGTGTTGGTCTTGTCCCGTCTTTCATTTCCAAACCAGTGCTGTCTATCTGTGGTAGGTCAACTGGTTCAGTAATGTCTTCTTTGTCTAGGTCAGATGTATATTGTTGTGGTGATTGCATCACTCCAGTTGTGCCTTCCATTTCATCCTCGACTGTTTCCATTTGAGGTGAGGACACGAGTTCTTTGATTTCTCCTTCATCACGATCAACTATTTCCTCCCCATCTGGAACAGAAACCGGCTGAGATACGTTTTCAACCTGAGACTGAAGGTTTTCCATTTGTGGTGAAGACAAAGATTCTGTGATGCCATCAGCATCATGGTCAGGGGTCTCACTGTGTGGTCGAGGAACTAGTCTAGAAACGGATTCCTCATCAAACTCAATGGTTTCTGATTGAGGTAAAGGAGCTACTTCAAACATGTCATCTGCAGCAGCTTCTGCTGTCTTTTTTTGTGATGGCGATTTTCCCACAATGTCTTCTTTGTCCGTGTCACTCTCTTCTTTTTGTGGTGGTGGAATTTTTCCAGTTGTATCCTCAGTTTCACATTCAAGTGTGTCTTCTGCATCAGGCGTTGCTGTTTCTTTTTGTGGTGATGGCGACTGTCCCGCAATGTCTTCTTTTTCAGCATCAGTGTCTTCTTGTGGTGATTGAATTTGATCAGTTACATCTTCTGTTTCACTTTCAAATATGCCTTCTGCATCAGGCGCTGCTGGCTTTTTTTGTGGTGACGGTGTTGGTCTTGTCCCGTCTTTCATTTCAAAACCAGTGCTGTCTATCTGTGGTAGGTCAACTGGTTCAGTAATGTCTTCTTTGTCAAGGTCAGATGTATGTTGTTGTGGTGATTGCATCAGTCCAGTTGTGCCTTCCATTTCATCCTCAATTGTTTCCATTTGAGGTGAGGACACAAGTTCTTTGATTTCTCCTTCATCACGATCAACTATTTCCTCCCCATCTGGAACAGAAACTGGTTGAGATATGTTCTCAACTTGAGACTGAAGGTTTTCCATTTGTGGTGAGGGCAAAGATTCTGTGATGCCATCTGCATGGTCAGGGGTCTCACTATGTGGTTGAGGAGCTAGTCTAGAAATACCTTCCGCATCAAAATCAGTGGCCTCTCCTTGAGGTAAAGCAATAACTCCAAATATGTCTTCTGTATCAGGCGCTGCTGTCTTTTTTGGTGATGATGGCGACTTTCCCGCAATGTCTTCTTCTTCCGTTTCACTGTCTTCTTTTTGTTGTGATGAAATTTGTCCAGTTATATCTTCAGTTTCACTTTCAAGTGTGTCTTCTGCATCAGGCGTTGCTGTTTCTTTTCGTGGTGATGGCGACTGTCCCGCAATGTCTTCTTTTTCAGCATCAGTGTCCTCTTGTGGTGATTGAATTTGATCAGTTACATCTTCGGTTTCAATTTCAAATATGCCTTCTGCATCAGGTGCTGCTGGCTTTTTTTGTGGTGATGGTGATTTTTCCAGCAAGTCTTCTTTGTCAGCGTCAATGTCCTCTTTTTCTGGTGATTGAAATTTTCCAGTTATATCTTCAGTTTCACTTTCTAAGGTTTCTACATGTGGTGGAGACATTAGTCCATTGACGTCCTTTTTAGCTGAGTCAGTGGTCTCCTCATCTGGTAAAGGAACTGGCTCTGACAAGCCTTCTTCATCACGATCTAAGAACTCACTTTGTGGTGGTGGAACCTTTTCTCCGCTGCATTCTGTATCGGAGTCAGTGCTCTCTCTTTGGGGTGATGGTGTTAGTCTTGTCTTGTCTTTTATTTCCAAACCACTGGTGTCTATCTGTGGTACGTCAACTGGTTCAGTAATGTCTTCTGTGTCAAGGTCAGATGTATATTGTTGTGGTGATTGCATCACTCCAGTTGTGTCTTCCATTTCATCCTCAATTGTTTCCATTTGAGGTGAGGACACAAGTTCTTTGATTTCTCCTTCATCAGGATCAACTATTTCCTCCCCATCTGGAACAGAAACTGGTTGAGATATGTTTTCAACTTGAGACTGAAGGTTTTCCATTTGTGGTGAAGACAAAGATTCTGTGATGCCCTCAGCATCATGGTCAGTGGTCTCAACATGTGTTTGAGAAACTGGTCTAGAAATATCTTCTTCATCAAAATCAGTGGCCTCTCCTTGAGGTAAAGTAACAACTTCAAATGTGTCTTCTGTATCAGGCTCTGCTGTCTTTTTTGGTGATGATGGCAACTTTCTCGCAATGTCTTCTTCTTCCGTGTCACTGTCTTCTTTTTTTTGTAGTGGAATTTGTTCAGTTATATCTTCAGTTTCACTTTCAAGTGTGTCTTCTGCATCAGGCGTTGCAGTCTTTTTTTGTGGTGATGGCGACTCTCCCGGAATGTCTTCTTTTTCAGCACCAGTGTCCTCCTTTTGTGGTGATTGAATTTGATCAGTTATATCTTCCGTTTCACTTTCAAATATGTCTTCTGCATCAGGCGCTGCTGTCATTTTTTGTGGTGATGGTGATTTTCCCAGTATGTCTTCTTTGTCAGCGTCAATGTCCTCTTTTTCTGGTGATTGAATTTCTCCAGTTTCATCTTCAGTTTCACTTTCTAAGGTTTCTACATGTGGTGGAGACATTAGTCCATTGACGTCCTTTTTAGCTGAGTCAGTGGTCTCCTCATCTGGTAAAGGAACTGGCTCTGACAAGCCTTCTTCATAACGATCTAAGAACTCACTTTGTGGTGTTGGAACTTTTTCTCTCCTACATTCTGTATCGGAGTCAGTGCTCTCTCTTTGTGGTGACGGTGTTGGTCTTGTCTTGTCTTTTTCTGAACCAGTGCTGTCTATCTGTGGTACGTCAACTGGTTGAGTAATGTCTTCTGTGTCAAAGTCAGATGTATATTGTTGTGGTGATTGCATCACTCCAGTTGTGTCTCCCATTTCATCCTCAATTGTTTCCATTTGAGGTGAGGACACAAGTTCCTTGATTTCTCCTTCATCAGCATCAACTATTTCCTCCATATCTGGAACAAAAACTGGTTGAGATATGTTTTCAACTTGAGACTGAAGGTTTTCCATTTGTGGCGAAGACAAAGATTCTGTGATGCCATCTGCATCATGGTCAGGGGTCTCACCATGTGGTTGAGGAGCTAGTCTAGAAATACCTTCCTCATCAAAATCAGTGGCCTCTCCTTGAGGTAAAGTAACAACTTCAAATGTGTCTTCTGTATCAGGCGCTGCTGTCTTTTTTGGTGATGATGGCGACTTTCCAGCAATGTCTTCTTCCGTGTCACCGTCTTCTTTTTGTTGTGATGGAATTTGTCCAGTTATATCTTCAGTTTCACTTTCAAGTGTGTCTTCTGCATCAGGCGTTGCTGTTTCTTTTTGTGGTGATGGCGACTGTCCCGCAATGTCTTCTTTTATAGCATCAGTGTCCTCTTGTGGTGATTGAATTTGATCAGTTACATCTTCTGTTTCACTTTCAAATATGCCTTCTGCATCAGGCGCTGCTGACTTTTTTTGTGGTGATGGTGATTTTCCCAGTATGTCTTCTTTGTCACCGTCAATGTCCTCTTTTTGTGGAGATCGACTTTCTCCAGTTGTATCTTCAGTTTCAGTCTCAAATATGTCCTCTTCATCAGGCACAGCTGTCATTGTTTGTGGTGATAGTGACTTTCCCACATTGTCTTCATTGTCAGCATCAATGTCCTCCTTTTGTGGTGATTGAATTTGATCAGTTATATCTTCCATTTTACTTTCAAATATGTCTTCTACATCAGGTGGAGCTGTCATTTTTTGTGGTGATGGCGACTTTCCCGCAATATCTTCTTTGTCCGTGTCACTCTCTTCTTTTTGTGGTGATGGAATTTGTCCAGTTATATCTTGAGTTTCACATTCAAGTGTGTCTTCTGTATCAGGGGCTCCTGTCTTTTTTGGTGGTGATGACGACTGTCCCGCAATGTCTTCTTTTTCAGCATCAGTGTCCTCCTGTTGTGGTGATTGAATTTCACCGGTTATATCTTCTGTTTCACTTTGAAATATGTCTTCTGCATCAGGCGCTGCTGTCTTTTTTTGTGGTGATGGTGATTTCCCCAGTATGTCTTCTTTGTCAGCGTCAATGTCCTCTTTTTCTGGTGATCGAATTTCTCCAGTTCCATCTTCAGTTTCACTTTCAAAGGTTTCTACCTGTGGTGGAGACATTAGTCCACTGATGTCTTTTTTAGCTGAGTCAGTGGTCTTCTCATCTGGTGAAGGAACTGGCTCTGACAAGACTTCCATATAACGATCTAAGAATTCACTTTGTGGTGTTGCAATTTTTTCTCCGCTGCATTCTGTATCGGAGTCAGTGCTCTCTCTTTGGGGTGATGGTGTTAGTCTTGTCTTGTCTTTTATTTCCAAACCACTGGTGTCTATCTGTGGTACGTCAACTGGTTCAGTAATGTCTTCTGTGTCAAGGTCAGATGTATATTGTTGTGGTGATTGCATCACTCCAGTTGTGTCTTTCATTTCATCCTCAATTGTTTCCATTTGAGGTGAGGACACAAGTTCCTTGATTTCTCCTTCATCAGCATCAACGATTTCCTCCATATCTGGAACAAAAACTGGTAGAGATACGTTTTCAACTTGAGACTGAAGGTTTTCCATTTGTGGTGAAGACAAAGATTCTGTGATGCCATCTGCATCATGGTCAGGGGTCTCACCATGTGGTTGAGGAGCTAGTCTAGAAATACCTTCCTCATCAAAATCAGTGGCCTCTCCTTGAGGTAAAGTAACAACTTCAAATGTGTCTTCTGTATCAGGCGCTGCTGTCTTTTTTGGTGATGATGGCGACTTTCCCGCAATGTCTTCTTCCGTGTCACCGTCTTCTTTTTGTTGTGATGGAATTTGTCCAGTTATATCTTCAGTTTCACTTTCAAGTGTGTCTTCTGCATCAGGCGTTGCTGTTTCTTTTTGTGGTGATGGCGACTGTCCCGCAATGTCTTCTTTTATAGCATCAGTGTCCTCTTGTGGTGATTGAATTTGATCAGTTACATCTTCTGTTTCACTTTCAAATATGCCTTCTGCATCAGGCGCTGCTGGCTTTTTTTGTGGTGATGGTGATTTTCCCAGTATGTCTTCTTTGTCACCGTCAATGTCCTCTTTTTGTGGAGATCGACTTTCTCCAGTTGTATCTTCAGTTTCAGTCTCAAATATGTCCTCTTCATCAGGCACAGCTGTCATTGTTTGTGGTGATAGTGACTTTCCCACATTGTCTTCATTGTCAGCATCAATGTCCTCCTTTTGTGGTGATTGAATTTGATCAGTTATATCTTCCATTTTACTTTCAAATATGTCTTCTACATCAGGTGGAGCTGTCATTTTTTGTGGTGATGGCGACTTTCCCGCAATATCTTCTTTGTCCGTGTCACTCTCTTCTTTTTGTGGTGATGGAATTTGTCCAGTTATATCTTGAGTTTCACATTCAAGTGTGTCTTCTGTATCAGGGGCTCCTGTCTTTTTTGGTGGTGATGACGACTGTCCCGCAATGTCTTCTTTTTCAGCATCAGTGTCCTCCTGTTGTGGTGATTGAATTTCACCGGTTATATCTTCTGTTTCACTTTGAAATATGTCTTCTGCATCAGGCGCTGCTGTCTTTTTTTGTGGTGATGGTGATTTCCCCAGTATGTCTTCTTTGTCAGCGTCAATGTCCTCTTTTTCTGGTGACCGAATTTCTCCAGTTCCATCTTCAGTTTCACTTTCAAAGGTTTCTACCTGTGGTGGAGACATTAGTCCACTGATGTCTTTTTTAGCTGAGTCAGTGGTCTTCTCATCTGGTGAAGGAACTGGCTCTGACAAGCCTTTTATATCACGATCTAAGAATTCACTTTGTGGTGTTGGAACTTTTTCTCCGCTGCATTCTGTATCGGAGTCAGTGCTCTCTCTTTGGGGTGATGGTGTTAGTCTTGTCTTGTCTTTTATTTCCAAACCAGTGGTGTCTATCTGTGGTACGTCAACTGGTTCAGTCATGTCTTCTGTGTCAAGGTCAGATGTACATTGTTGTTGTGATTGCATCACTCCAGTTGTGCCTTCCATTTCATCCTCAACTGTTTCCATTTGAGGTGAGGACACGAGTTCTTTGATTTCTCCTTCATCACGATCAACTATTTCCTCCCCATCTGGAACAGAAACTGGTTGAGATATGTTTTCAACTTGAGACTGAAGGTTTTCCATTTGTGGTGAAGACAAAGATTCTGTGATGCCATCTGCATCATGGTCAGGGGTCTCACCATGTGGTTGAGGAGCTAGTCTAGAAATACCTTCCTCATCAAAATCAGTGGCCTCTCCTTGAGGTAAAGTAACAACTTCAAGTGTGTCTTCTGCATCAGGCGTTGCCGTTTCTTTTTGTGGTGATGGCGACTCTCCCGCAATGTCTTCTTCTTCCGTGTCACTGTCTTCTTTTTGTGGTGATTGAATTTGAACAGTTACATCTTCCGTTTCACATTCAAGTGTGTCTTCTGCATAAGGCGTTGCCGTTTCTTTTTGTGGTGATGGCGACTCTGCCGCAATGTCTTCTTTTTCAGCACCAGTGTCCTCCTTTTGTGGTGATTGAATTTGAACAGTTACATCTTCCGTTTCACTTTCAAATATGTCTTCTGCATCAGGCGCTGCTGTCTTTTTTTGTGGTGATGGTGATTTTCCCAGTATGTCTTCTTTGTCAGCGTCAATGTCCTCTTTTTCTGGTGATTGAATTTCTCCAGTTTCATCTTCAGTTTCACTTTCTAAGGTTTCTACATGCGGTGGAGACATTAGTCCATTGACGTCTTTTTTAGCTGAGTCAGTGGCCTCCTCATCTGGTAAAGGAACTGGCTCTGACAAGCCTTCTTCATCACGATCTAAGAACTCACTTTGTGGTGTTGGAACTTTTTCTCTCCTACATTCTGTATCAGAGTCAGTGCTCTCTCTTTGTGGTGACGGTGTTGGTCTTGTCCCGTCTTTCATTTCCAAACCAATGCTGTCTATTTGTGGTACGTCAACTGGTTCAGTAATGTCTTCTTTGTCTAGGTCAGATGTATATTGTTGTGGTGATTGCATCACTCCAGTTGTGTCTTCCATTTCATCCTCAATTGTTTCCATTTGAGGTGAGGACACAATTTCCTTGATTTCTCCTTCATCAGGATCAACTATTTCCTCCCCATCTGGAACAGAAACTGGTTGAGATACGTTTTCAACCTGAGACTGAAGGTTTTCCATTTGTGGTGAAGACAAAGATTCTGTGATGCCATCAGCATCATGGTCAGTGGTCTCAGTGTGTGGTCGAGGAACTAGTCTAGAAACGGATTCCTCATCAAACTCAATGGTTTCTGATTGAGGTAAAGGAGCTACTTCAAACATGTCCTCTGCAGCAGCTTCTGCTGTCTTTTTTTGTGATGGCAATTTTCCCACAATGTCTTCTTTGTCCATGTCACTCTCTTCTTTTTGTGGTGGTGGAATTTTTCCAGTTTTATCTTCAGTTTCACATTCAAGTGTGTCTTCTGCATCAGGCGTTGCCGTTTCTTTTTGTGGTGATGGCGACTGTCCTGCAATGTCTTCTTTTTCAGCATCAGTGTCCTCTTGTGGTGATTGAATTTGATCAGTTATATCTTCTGTTTCACTTTCAAATATGCCTTCTGCATCAGGTGCTGCTGGCTTTTTTTGTGGTGATGGTGATTTCCCCAGTATGTCTTCTTTGTCAGCGTCAATGTCCTCTTTTTCTGGTGATCGAATTTCTCCAGTTCCATCTTCAGTTTCACTTTCAAAGGTTTCTACCCGTGGTGGAGACATTAGTCCACTGATGTCTTTTTTAGCTGAGTCAGTGGTCTTCTCATCTGGTGAAGGAACTGGCTCTGACAAGCCTTCTATATCACGATCTAAGAATTCACTTTGTGGTGTTGGAACTTTTTCTCTGCTGCATTCTGTATCGGAGTCAGTGCTCTCTCTTTGGGGTGATGGTGTTAGTCTTGTCTTGTCTTTTATTTCCAAACCAGTGGTGTCTATCTGTGGTACGTCAACTGGTTCAGTCATGTCTTCTGTGTCAAGGTCAGATGTACATTGTTGTTGTGATTGCATCACTCCAGTTGTGCCTTCCATTTCATCCTCAACTGTTTCCATTTGAGGTGAGGACACGAGTTCTTTGATTTCTCCTTCATCACGATCAACTATTTCCTCCCCATCTGGAACAGAAACTGGTTGAGATATGTTCTCAACTTGAGACTGAAGGTTTTCCATTTGTGGTGAGGGCAAAGATTCTGTGATGCCATCTGCATGGTCAGGGGTCTCACCATGTGGTTGAGGAGTTAGTCTAGAAATACCTTCCTCATCAAAATCAGTGGCCTCTCGTTGAGGTAAAGGAACAACTCCAAATATGTCTTCGGTATCAGGCACTGCTGTCTTTTTTGATGATGATGGCGACTTTCCCGCAATGTCTTCTTCTTCCGTGTCACTCTCTTCTTTTTGTGGTGGTGGAATTTGTCCAGTTATATCTTCAGTTTCCCTTTCAAGTGTGTCTTCTGCATCAGGCGTTGCAGTCTTTTTTTGTGGTGATGGCGATTGTCCCACAATGTCTTCTTTTTCAGCACCAGTGTCCTCCTTTTGTGGTGATCGAATTTCTCCAGTTCCATCTTCAGTTTCACTTTCAATGGTTTCGACCTGTGCTGGAGACATTAGTCCATTGACGTCTTTTTTGGCAGAGTCAGTTGCCTCCTCAACTTGTAAAGGAACTGGTTCTGGCAATCCTTCTTCATCACGATCTAAGAACTCACTTTGTGGTGTTGGAACCTTTTCTCCGCCGCGTTCTGTATCGTAGTCAGTGCTCTCTCTTTGTGGTGACGGTGTTGGTCTTGTCCCGTCTTTCATTTCCAAACCAGTGCTGTCTATCTGTGGTACGTCAACTGGTTCAGTAATGTCTTCTTTGTCTAGGTCAGATGTATATTGTTGTGGTGATTGCATCACTCCAGTTGTGTCTTCCATTTCATCCTCAATTGTTTCCATTTGAGGTGAGGACACAATTTCCTTGATTTCTCCTTCATCAGGATCAACTATTTCCTCCCCATCTGGAACAGAAACTGGTTGAGATACGTTTTCAACCTGAGACTGAAGGTTTTCCATTTGTGGTGAAGACAAAGATTCTGTGATCCCATCAGCATCATGGTCAGTGGTCTCACTGTGTGGTCGAGGAACTAGTCTAGAAACGGATTCCTCATCAAACTCAATGGTTTCTGATTGAGGTAAAGGAGCTACTTCAAACATGTCATCTGCAGCAGCTTCTGCTGTCTTTTTTTGTGATGGCAATTTTCCCACAATGTCTTCTTTGTCCGTGTCACTCTCTTCTTTTTGTGGTGGTGGAATTTTTCCAGTTTTATCTTCAGTTTCACATTCAAGTGTGTCTTCTGCATCAGGCGTTGCCGTTTCTTTTTGTGGTGATGGCGACTGTCCTGCAATGTCTTCTTTTTCAGCATCAGTGTCCTCTTGTGGTGATTGAATTTGATCAGTTATATCTTCTGTTTCACTTTCAAATATGCCTTCTGCATCAGGTGCTGCTGGCTTTTTTTGTGGTGATGGTGATTTCCCCAGTATGTCTTCTTTGTCAGCGTCAATGTCCTCTTTTTCTGGTGATCGAATTTCTCCAGTTCCATCTTCAGTTTCACTTTCAAAGGTTTCTACCTGTGGTGGAGACATTAGTCCACTGATGTCTTTTTTAGCCGAGTCAGTGGTCTTCTCATCTGGTGAAGGAACTGGCTCTGACAAGCCTTCTATATCACGATCTAAGAATTCACTTTGTGGTGTTGGAACTTTTTCTCCGCTGCATTCTGTATCGGAGTCAGTGCTCTCTCTTTGGGGTGATGGTGTTAGTCTTGTCTTGTCTTTTATTTCCAAACCAGTGGTGTCTATCTGTGGTACGTCAACTGGTTCAGTAATGTCTTCTGTGTCAAGGTCAGATGTATATTGTTGTGGTGATTGCATCACTCCAGTTGTGCCTTCCATTTCATCCTCAACTGTTTCCATTTGAGGTGAGGACACGAGTTCTTTGATTTCTCCTTCATCAGCATCAACGATTTCCTCCATATCTGGAACAAAAACTGGTAGAGATATGTTTTCAACTTGAGACTGAAGGTTTTCCATTTGTGGTGAGGGCAAAGATTCTGTGATGCCATCTGCATGGTCAGGGGCCTCACCATGTGGTTGAGGAGCTAGTCTAGAAATACCTTCCTCATCAAAATCAGTGACCTCTCGTTGAGGTAACGGAACAACTCCAAATATGTCTTCGGTATCAGGCACTGCTGTCTTTTTTGATGATGATGGCGACTTTCCCGCAATGTCTTCTTTTTCCGTGTCACTCTCTTCTTTTTGTGGTGGTGGAATTTGTCCAGTTATATCTTCAGTTTCCCTTTCAAGTGTGTCTTCTGCATCAGGCGTTGCAGTCTTTTTTTGTGGTGATGGCGATTGTCCCACAATGTCTTCTTTTTCAGCACCAGTGTCCTCCTTTTGTGGTGATCGAATTTCTCCAGTTCCATCTTCAGTTTCACTTTCAATGGTTTCGACCTGTGCTGGAGACATTAGTCCATTGACGTCTTTATTAGCTGAGTCAGTGGTCTCCTCATCTGGTAAAGGAACTGGCTCTGACAAGCCTTCTTCATCACGATCTAAGAACTCACTTTGTGGTGTTGGAACCTTTTCTCCGCTGCGTTCTGTATCGGAGTCAGTGCTCTCTCTTTGTGGTGACGGTGTTGGTCTTGTCCCGTCTTTCATTTCCAAACCAGTGCTGTCTATCTGTGGTACGTCAACTGGTTCAGTAATGTCTTCTTTGTCTAGGTCAGATGTATATTGTTGTGGTGATTGCATCAATCCTTCTTCATCACGATCTAAGAACTCACTCTGTGGTGATGGAACTTTTTCTCCATTGTCGTCTGTATCAGCGTCAGTGCTCTCTCTTTGAAGTGATGGTGTCCGTCCTGTCTTGTCTTTTTTTTCCGAACCAGTGGTGTCTATCTGTGGAACATCAACTGGTTCAGTCATGTCTTCTGTATTGAGGTCAGATGTATATTTTTGTGGTGATTGCATCACTCTTGTTGTGTCTTCCAATTCATCCTCAATTGTTTCCATTTGAGGTGAGGACACGGGTTCTGGGATTTCTCCCTCATCGGCATCAGCTGTCTCTTCCCCATCTGTAACAGGAACTGGTTGAGAGATGTTTTCAACTTGATACTGGAGGTTTTCCATTTGTGGTGAAGACAAAAATTCTGTGATGCCATCTGCATCATGGTCAGGGGTCTTATCATGTGGTAGAGGAACAAATCTTGAAACAGCTTCTTCATCAAAATCAATGGTTTCTGATTGAGGTAAAGGAGCTCCCTGAAATATGTCTTCTGCATCCGGCGCTGCTGTCTTTTTTTGTGGTAATGGCGACTTCCCCACTATTTCTTCATTGTCAGCGTCCATCTCTTCTTTTTGTGCTGATTGAATTTTTCCAGTTATATCTTCTGTTTCACTTTCCATGGTTTCACCCTGTGGTGAAGGGATGAGTCCATTGATGTCCTTTTTGGCTGAGTCTGTGGCCTCCTCAACTGGTAAAGGAACTGGCTCTGGCAATCCTTCTTCATCATGATCTAAGAACTCACTTTGTAGTGATGGGACTTTTTCTCCATTGTCCTCTGTATCAGCGTCAGTGCTCACTCTTTGAGGTGATGGTGTTAGTCTTGTCTTGTCTGTTTTTTCCAAACCGATGGTGTCCTTCTGTGGTCCATCAAGTGGTTCAGTCAGGTCGTCTGTATCAAAATCAGATGTATATTGTGTTGATCGCATCACTCCAGCTTTGTCTTCCATTTCATCATTAATTGTTTCCATTTGAGGTGAGGACATGGGTTCTGGGATTTCTCCTTCATCGGCATCAACTATCTCCTCCCCATCTGAAACAGAAACTGGTTGAGATATGTTTTCATCCATTTGAAGTGAGGACACGAATTCTCTGATTTCTCCTTCATCGTCATCAACCATCTCCTCCCCATCTGGAACAGAAACTGGTTGAGATATGTTTTCAACTTGATACTGAAGGTTTTCCATTTGTGGTGAAGACAAAGATTCTGTGACGCCATCTGCGTCCTGGTCACGGGTCTCATCATGTGGGAGAGGAACAGATTTTGAAACACCGTCCTCATCAAAATCAGTGGTTTTTGGTTGAGGTAAAAGAGCTACTCCAAATTTGTCTTCTGCCTCAGGCGCTGTTGTCTTTTTTTGTGGTGATGATGACTCTTCCGGCATGTCTTCTTTGATAGCATCAATTTCCTCTTTTTGTGGTGATCGAATTTGTCCAGTTATATCTTCAATTTCACTTTCAATGGTTTCTGTCAGTGGTGGAGACAATAGTCCAGCGATGTCTTCTTTAGCTGAGCCAGGTGTCTCCTCAACTGATAAAGTAACCGGTTCTGACAATCCTACTTGATCACTTTCTGGTGATGGGACTTTTTTTTCACTGTATTCTTCATCAGCGTCCATGCTCTCTCTCTGGGGTGATGGTGTTTTGCTTCTCCTGTCTTTCATTTCAGAACAAGTGGTGTCTCTCTGTGTTAAGTGAACTGGTTCAGTCATGTCAGTTATTTTTTCAATTTGAACGGTTTCCATACTTGGTGAGGACAAAGATTCGGTGATGCCTTCTGCATCATAGTCAGAGGTCTCTCCGTGTGGTAGAGGAACTAGTTCTGCAATTTCTTCCTCATCAAAATCAGTGGTATCTCCCTGAGGGGAAGGAATCACTGAAAAGATGTCTTCTGCGTCAGACGCTGCTGTCTGTATTTGTGGTGACTGCATGCTTCCAGCTTTGTCTTCTGGATCAGAGTCAATGTCCTCTTCTTGTGGTTCTCGAATCGCTCCAGTTATTTCGTCCATTTCAGACGCACCGGTTTTCATTATTGGTGATGGTGACTTTCCCGCTATGTCTTCTTCGTCAGGATCAATGCCCTCCTTTTGTGGTGATGGAATTTGTCGAATTATATCTTCAGTTTCACTTTCAATGGTTTCTACATGTGGCGGAGACATTAATCCAGTGACGTCTTTTTTAGCCGAGTCAGTTGTCCCCTCATCTGGTAAAGGAACTGGTTCTGACAATCCTTTATCAGGATCTGAGAACTCACTTTGTGGTGATGAGACATTCCCTCCACTGTACTCTTTATCAGTGTCATGGCCCTCTCTTTGGGGTGATGGTGTTGGTTTTGTCCGATCTTTCATTTCAGAACCAGTGGTGTCTCTCTGTAGTAAGTGAACTGGTTCAGTCATGTCTTCTGTATCGGCGTCAAATGTATATTTTTGTGGTGATCGAATCACTCCAGTTGTGTCTTCCATTTCATGCTCAATTGTTTCCCTTTGAGGGGATGACACAAATTTATTTTTTTCTTCTCTATTGGCGTCAACGGTCTCCCCATGTGGTGGAGAAACTAGCTGAGATATTTTTTCAATTTTAGATTCAACCGTTTCCAGTTGTGGTGAAGGCAAAAATACTGTGATGTCATGCGCATCATTGTCAGGTGATTGTGGTGATGGCACCTTTCCAGCTATGTCTTCTGTATCAGAGTCAATGTCCCCTTTTTGTGGTGATTGAATTTGTAAAATTGTATCTTCAGTTTCACTTTCAACAGTGTCTGTCTGCTGTGATGAAAATCGTTCAATGCTTTCTTCTGTATCGGAGTAAGTTTTCTCCCCATGTAGTATTGGAACTGGTTTTGATATTCCTTCTGTATCAGGATCTAAGATGTCTCTTTGTGGCGATGGCACATTTCCAGTGATGTCTTCGGTATCAGAGTCAATGGTCTCCTTTAGTGGTGATGGCATTATTCTCTTTGGGTCTTCCATTTCAGAATCAATGTTTTCTATTTCTGGTAATTGAACTGGTTCAGTTATGTCTTCCCTCTCAAAATCAAATGGATATTGTTTTGGTGATTGAATTCCTCCAGGTCTGTCTTCCATTTCAGACTCAATAGTTTCCATTCTTGGTGATGACACTAATCCCGTGATTTCTTTTGTACCAGAGTCAACTGTCTCCTTTTGTGGCAGAGAAATCGGTTGATGTATTTGTTCACTTTTAGACTCAATGGTTTCTTTTGTAGAAGTCACAGTATCTGCAATGTCATCTTTATCATCGTCATGGGCCTCTCCCTGTGGTAAATGAACAAGTCCAGATATATCTTGTGTATCAAAATCAATGGCCTCTTCTTGTTGTAGATGAACTACTCTTGACATGTCTTCAATTTTAGACTCAATAATTTCTTGTACACTAGAGTCACTTGTTTGCTTTTGTGGCGATAGTACAGTTCTAGTCATATGTTCTGTTTTAGACTCACTTGTTACAATGTGTGGTATTGGCCCTGATTCAGTGATATATTTGCAATTACACTCAGTGGTCTCTTTATGTGGTCGAGGGATTGGTCCTGATCTGTATTTTATGTCAGGCTCAGTGGTCTGTCGTTGTATTAATGCCACTCGTCCAAATATAACTTCTACCTCAGAATCAGTGATCTCCGTTTGTGGGGATAGCATTGATATAATTGTATCTTCTCTTTTAGACTCCCTGGTTTCCATTTGTGTTGATGGCGCTGACTCAGGCATGTCTTCTGTATCAGGATTAGAGGTCTGTGTAGATAGGAATGGATCTGGCTCAGATATGTATTCTACATCAATCGTCTCTTTTTGTGGTGAGCATGTTGATCCAATGATGCTTTCTTTTTTACACTCATCAGTTTCTATTTGTGGTGATGTCACTGATTCAATTATATCTTCTGCATCAGCACCAACGCTTTCCCCGTGTGGTAAAGGAACGGCTTCAGATATGTCGTGTACATCTGAGTCAATGTTCTCTTTTTGTGGTGATGGTATTGGTCCAGCTGTATCTTCTATTTGTTGTGATGTCACTGATTCAGTGATAAATTCTTTATCAGATTTGTTAGTTGGGATATCAGACACCGGAGTCTCCTCATGTGGTGTTGGTGGTCCTGGTCCAGATATGTCAGTTTCTGTCACTGATGCAGATCGGTGGTCTTGACCAGTCGCACTGACCTGAATGTGATTTGGTGACACATTTCCAGATATGTCATCTGTGTTTGATACTGATGCACCAGCTAAATCTTGAATGTCAATTTTACTCTCCGTGTCATATTTACTCTCCGTTTCATCCACTTGTATTTCTTCGTGTGGTGATGTGAATGGTCTGGAACGGTCGTGTGTATCCGACACAGGGATCTCTTCGTGTTGGTGTTCCTTTCTTATATTACCTGTCACTGATACACTGGAAGAACTTGACACAGAGAATGAAGTTCCCTCCTCTGCGTCTAATTCTAACAAAAGACATGAAGAATAACAAAATAAATAAGTAAATCAACTCTGGCCAACTTCATCTCCCTCCGAGGATTTGACTGGCCATTATTACTCGTGTGTCAATAGTTTCGTATTTTTTACGATCAACGGAGTGAATCTAATCGTACATTAACCATATCGCACTCCCAATAGCCTTGAGTAAAGTGTACTTTCCCTGTTCAAAACGGCAAGAAAAAACTCTGGTTGATTGAGATTGGTGAATACCTTGTTTAGACCATTCTTTAACATGTTATTACTTTGTATGTTTTTTTAAACAAATTTGTTAGCCTATATTTGTGTCTTGGCACATTCTAGCATTGTTACTAGTCCCCCCCCCCCCCTCATTAGTACCAGTAACAACCCTGACTTACCCCATTGCTCTTCAAAGTGAAGGGAAACCTCCTTAATGTCTGTTAAGTCCTCTCCTTCAATTTGCGTCGTATGGGTTGTATGTGTTTCGATACATTCTGGGATGTCATCAGGCTCCGCCACTATGACTGAGCTGGACGTACACTCAATCCGGCTATTAGCCCGATGCGGCGAAGGATTACCGGAATCCATTTATCTTATATCTAAAAAAAAAAGACATTTGATTTGATTTGTTTAAACATATACCACACTGAATCGCCTCCGGCGTAGAGAGCCGTGCAGTGTGAGGATTCAAAAGTGTCCTTCTGAGGCCTTCCCCGATGATGACAGTCACTGTGTCACAGCAGTTGTAGAAACACAGGGTGTGGCATCACCACATGGGTTTGAGGTGGCGACATCACTGGGCAGTGTGATGTCATCGATTAATGACCATCCTGGAACAGATACTCTTCAAGTTGACATAATGACTTTCCAGGCACTGGTAACAAATGCAAATACTTTATTCACATGCACACTGTAGAAATATATATTTTTTCTCCACAGAGCCGTCTGGTGGTTCTGTTACAATGTGGGGATGTCATTTTTGACAGGCCAGAAGTAGATGAGGCTATTTCTGGGATATTTTTTCCTTTAAATTACCCGAATGGGTATGATTGCTTTTTCAACTTAAGTCGGTACGTGACAACAAAATCAAAATCTTATTTGTTTTTCCAGCAAGACCAATGTCACTGCAAACAGCTAGGGATAAAGGATGTTTACATTTCATTTTAAAAATAAGATCAAAATGATAAAAACATGTTTGTAGTTAAAACCCAGTTGAGTAACAAAGATAACATTTGATAAGAGAAACTATAAATCCATAAACAACAAAGAATTCAAAAGCAACACAATCTGATGAATGCGGACAGTATCATGGTCCTATAATCCTATTTTATTGCTAACTTCTCATTTTGATAATTATATATATATATATATATGTTTATTTATTTTTATTATTATTAATGTTTATTTCAAACATGCGGTATAAACCACAAGAACAACAACAAAAATTAAATACCACGAAATTATACATTCTGAAAAAGAGCAGGAAGAAGTTAATCATTTGTCTTGCAGTTATACCACCGCTGGCACCATGACAAAATTTTCCTCCAAAAGCAGTCCAGAAGGTTTCAGTATGTCTGTGTATTTTTGTAGAGTATGAGATGGTATTTATTTTCTCTCCTTATACTTATTTTCCCCACTTGTGTAGGTCTGAAGCTCATCCCTTCCGGGATATAATTTTGACATTTTGTTTGCCATCCATCAACATTTTGCAGATATTGGTATTTTATGTTTTCAAACAAATTTTCAATGGCAGTTGACAATGCTGTGGTATGAGAAGCTGCTGCTGTCTGTCAGGAATCGTAAAGGTGTGTTTGAACTAGAGCTGTCAAACGATTAAAATATTTAATCTAATTAAAAATGCAATTGTCATATTAACTCAAATGAATTAAAAAATTAATCGTGATTACTCACATATTTTTTGTCGTTTCTGAATTTCCTTTTACATTTTTTGTCCGATTTTTTCCCCATTTTAATGCTCTCATCAACTTGGAATCATTAATCAGTTTTCTATGTGCCAAATGCAAATATTTACTGAAATAATTTCAATTTTACATGAACATTTTTCACTTGGAGCAGTTGTTCACACATAATCTCTCACACAATATTACTGTCCATCAACAACAGTGAAAAAAAAAATTTTTTCACACAACAGCTGCTTTAACAGCTTTTTTAATGAAATCAAAACAGAGCAATATAACATTATAAAGTGCACATCGAAGGTAAACTAGTACTCAGCCTATAGTGGATTTAAACCATGGTTGCATACTTCGTTTTTCTCAAGTTTGCTTTGAACACAGCAGTCTGTTTCTGTATGTTTGTTGGAGAATAACGGGACCCTGGACACCAGTGTTATGTGCCGCTGTATTCAAAACTGCCCGCCGTACAAACAAGCGCAAGCATTTCCCCCGTGCTGCTGGGGCAAACCATTCTGAAAGAGGGGGGGTTCACTCCCCCTTACAAAGTCAGGCTATGTTGATTATGTTGGTACTTCTTGCGCGGAAGTCTCTCTACGGTTTTTGTGTCTACCTCATTTCGGATGACTACACTTGGTTCGTTGACAACACTGGAGACGTTTTATTTTCGCTAGGTCGCTACCACTGCACCATTGAACTTTCGTTGTCATGTCACCGCCTCTGCGCACCGTCACTGTCAGACGAACACAGAGAAGCTCCACCCGTTCTATTTATATGGACACGGAACGCTGTAACCTTCCACACAAAATAGTTCCAAACAAGTAACAATCGCGTCAGTGGCATACATCATATACCTGTATGATACAGAGAGAGAGAGGAACAGATAACTTTGATCTTGTCAGTGGAGCAATCTGGCAACTTTTTAAAAGTAAACTTTCCATTCATAAACTCTTTAAGTATCCGTTTTCGGTGTCTCGCGCTGCCATGGCTGGCAAAACAGACATGGGCGTGGACTTCTGCAAATCTGCAGCGCGCTTGTTTTGTTCTGGTGTATTTATACAGCAACGTAACATCCGCTTGTGACGTGTGCCGCGTTAATCTCGCGAGAAAAAAATTAATACCGTTAAAATTCATTTAAATTAATGCCAATAAAAACGCGCTAAACTGACAGCTCTAGTTTGAACGCATATAACAGATGGACTAAGAGCTATTCTGTCTGGGGATCCATCACGGGTCATTTTTGAGGAGTATAAAAAAAGCCTTTCCGATTTATAATGCGTTCCAAATCAGCATGACGGTACACACATAAGTCTGAATTTGTTTTTAATTCATTGTTCTTTTAATTCTGCTGCTTTCTTTTGTGTTGCCATTCTTCAAACGGGTCGGGCTGCGCATAAGACTTATTCGACAAGAGTCCGGTGAGTGTAATTCTCTTGCAGTCCTCCTCACATCTTCATGATATCATCTAAAATTATCCACAGCACTCAGAAATGTGTTGCCGTGATCACCTGTAAAACAAAGGGACTGTTCTGTCAGATGCACACCTCCCCAAAGTAACAATTTGTCAGTTTTAGTGCTAATCTGGCAATTGCATCGTTTTGCCTTCTGTGAAACTGTAGCCCTCTTCATTGCCAGTTCTGCTGAATGAGGAAAAAAGCCCAAGTGATGACGTTTAAAATAACCTAAGCAAATGATGGTTATGATGGCACACATACCGTCACCAATTCAACTTGTTAACTTTTGATAAGATGACAAACAACTTCTTTCCTCTTTCTGGTTCATTCCAGATTAGTTTGACATTCTTCCATGTTATCGCCTCTAGCAGGAACCCGAGGCAGTAGTATCTGCAGCCTACAGAAGTTTCCCAGGACGCGCAGCTTGCTTTGCGAGCACAGTGTTAAAAGGGTTCACCCTACACCAGGAGACAGGCCAGTGCACCAGAGGACATTGATGTGGCCTTGTACGCAGGTGGACAAAATTGTTGCTATGCCTCAATTCAACATGTTTATATTAGAATGCACTGTTTGAACGTAAATTCTCATTTGATTTTTTTTCCTGACTAAACAAAAATTCAATTGCGTGTCATTATTTTTTACATCACCTCAGAGACGTGCTTTCGCTCAGACTGAAAGTGAAGCACAGCGTCATGGACAGTAGCGAAGAGGCGTGACGTCGCTTTGTCGTTGGTAAAATTGCCAGTGCGCAGATTATCTACAACGCCGGCTGGAGAGAGAAACAAGCAAGTGAAGGGTGTGTGACAGAACAGAAGTAAGACGGGAAATAAAAAGGTATAGTGTTCATTTAGATGTGTCGCCGGCTTCATGCCAGGAAATTTACATTGACAAGATGCAAGCGCCACCTCCACACCAACTTGACCGTAATCTTTTACAATCTGAAAAAGACAAAACCATCAAAGAGAAAAAGTCAAGACATGACATTGCTTTATTCGTCTACCAATTAAATTCCTTTCACCCTCAGGATCGAATTCTGTGTTCCCGTAACATAAATGGGATACAAAGTCAGTCATCAAGGACGTCACCATCCATCCATTTTCTTAATCTGTTTATCCCTGCAAGGGTTGTGGGGGGTTCTGGAGCCTATCCCAGCTGTCTTCAGGCAGCAGTCAGGGGACACCCTGAACCGGTTGACAGCTACTCGCAGGGCACACATAGACGAACAACCATCCGCGTTCACACCCACACGGGGGACAATTTAGTGTATTCATTAACTATCCACGCTTGTTTTTGGAATGTGGGAGGAAACTGGAGTACCCGGAGAAAACCCACGCAGGCACCGGGAGAACATGCAAACTCCACACAGAAAGGCCGCAGCCGGAATTGAACCTCGCTCCTCTAGACTGTGAGGCCGACACGCTAAGATTAAATGCCCCTGCCGGTGTTGCTCTTTTGCTTAGCAACAGAGTACAAACATTCATTCATTCATCTTCCGAGCCGCTTGATCCTCACTAGGGTCGCGGGGGGTGCTGGAGCCTATCCCAGCTGTCTTCGGGCAGTAGGCAGGGGACACCCTGAATCGGTTGCCAGCCAATCGCAGGGCACACAGAAACAAACAACCATTCGCACTCACACTCACACCTAGGGACAATTTAGAGTGTTCAATCAGCCTGCCACGCATGTTTTTGGAATATGGGAGGAAACCGGAGCACCCGGAGAAAACCCACGCAGGCCCGGGGAGAACATGCAAACTCCACACAGGGAGGCCGGAGCTGGAATCGAACCCGGTACCTCTACACTGTGAAGCCGACGTGCTAACCACTGGACTACCGGGCCGCCCCAGAGTTCAAACAGGTTCGGTTGAAAAAAAAAACTCCAGCGTCTATGAACTGAAATACTTGGAGCACCCTTTCTCTCCTTATCAGAAAAAATGAGGTGTATATTTGAGGGAAGTTGATAATGTGCATGATCATTCTTAACTTTACACCTCTGATCTCCTGCCAGGTTCTGTCCATCAGCGGTATGCATGTGTTATTTTCTTACACCACGCAAGGTCTTGACTCCCACTGTGTCTAGAAAGTTGACAGGGCTCAGGTCAAGGATGATGGCTCTGGGCAGTGAAGGGTCAGGCTCAGCATCCACTTGAATGGAGGCTACATCCTTCTCGTGCTCCTCCAGCTCTCGCTCCTGAGTATGCCGAAGGATGGAAATGCAAGGAAATGTTTTATTCATTTCCTAATAAGAGAAAATGCATTTGGCTAAGGGTAAATGTTGAAAAAAATCACAATCTGGTTTCATGTGTGAGCAGTATGACACAAAGCAATTCTGTCACAGACGGACCTTTGGCAGTCTCACCATGTCCGCCGTGTTGTTTTTTGCAGCGTTTTTGGCTTTTTGGTTCTCGTACTTCTTCTTTTTGGCTTCAAGTTTCTTCTTCGCTGACAGGATTTTGGTAATGTCAATGCCGGACTAAAATGCACAGCGAAAGACAATTATACACAGTAACACCAACTTTTTTTTCTCCCCGGTAGAGTAGTATGCATGAATTACACGTCACCACTTATTCATGTTTCATTGCATATTCTACTCACTGACCGGTCATATGCCAGAAATCCTCTGCACAAAATCTCATCAACCAGTAAGACTGATCAAGCTCTCATGAATCCTCTAAACATGTCAATCCAGTCATTTTCTCGACCACTTGTTCTCATTAGGTTTGCCCGTGAGCTGCAGTCCATCTTCAGGTGCGCGGAACGCTGGTCGCCAATCCACAAAAAGCAGTCATAGTCAATTTCATACCTATGCCCACTTAAGAGCAATTAACCCAACATTTTAAAATGTGGGAGGGAGGGAGGGAGGCGGCATACCCAGTAAAAGGCACATGAAGAACATGTGGACTCCACATAGGACCCAGTTGAGTAAAATAAGTGAAAAAAAATATCCACTGATATCATGTTGGAAAAGGCTTGATGTATCATTTTGTAAAAATTGTGTATGCTAAATATTGTGTAGATAAAAAAGTTAAGTCAAGAATACTTCAAGTTGAATGTCAGTGACGTCAAGTTCGAGCATCATTTCTCTTTTACCTTGATTGATATCAAGGTAAAACACCCGAAAAGAAAAAAAAGGAAAAAAAATCCACAACCATTGTATATTTCGACTACGTTGAATGATGAATTTGTGCACCAATTCTTTCCTCATTGAAAAGCAATCGTTCCTGCAAGCACCCGCTCATCAAGTTACGGCCATTTGGTTAGAACAGAAAACTCCAATCATCTTACAAGGAGCGACGTTTTTGTGAAAGCTGATTTGTGCTCTCAAAAAAAGGCTCCTTATTGCTTGTCTTTCTGACAAGTTGACATTCATTCATTCATCTTCTGAGCCGCTTGATCCTACAAGTTGACATGTAAATATTCAATGATTATCTCTTCTGTCAAGCATGTTTTTTCCGAGATGTGGTTTTCTTTTTCCAAACAAAAGTGATGCACAGGAAAGACTTGGCTGACATTATGAACAATGTTGGAGATTGAATTTTTGTGCGCGAGTGTGCCTGTGTGCGCTCACCATCTTGTCCAGTGCATCTTGATACATCTCAGCATTGGCAAAGTAGAGAGTGGCAGAAGATCGGAAGATCAAAATACCAGGCACTTCTCTCACCTAACAGGAGTCAGATGGTTACAAAACAAAACAAAAACTATCCGGAAAATCTACCTGATAAATTTCCACTGACAAGCCACAACATTATGACTACATTAAATAAAGAATAGCCGAGGACCGGAGTTGGACATGCCTGCTTTTGTGGAAGATGCGACTCCTTTTCAATCCTGCTTTTTATGCCAACAAAGCGACAGCCGTGGGTTCATTTTACAGTGTTACGTCTTTGGGCATGATTATTGATGCATATTGTGAGATGCTAGGGTTAAGTTTGTTAGAATGTGTTTTTGTGGACTCATGAAAATGTCATTCATGAAATTGTGATGAATTTCTTGCAAGTGCACGTCTCATCTCCAAGTCCCCGCGGGGAACGCCACACCTGGCGGTTCACGCCTGACTTGAAAGCAAATGAAACACTACGTATAATCTCAATTTTTCTGCGAATTCTCGGAAACAAACTTGTGATAACAAGACATACTTGTCACCTGAGGAGTTTCTTCAGACAATTTGTTGTGTATTTCCCAGGTCATGTTTATGACAGCGGTATAGATATACTCAAATTTACATCCTGTTTGCACGAACTTTGGAAGGCTTCAAATGAAACGTTTCAATCTTAGGCTTGAACAAGTAATTGTGAAATGCACAAAGGTTTTAAAAGAACAGTTAAGTAGACTTTAATCTAAATCTGTCAAGTGAGCAAAGAATTGAGTCTCCCCTGATTTGAGTTGGATGGCAAATCTATCTCTGACTGCGACTTTGAAAGACAACCCTGCTCAAACCTCCCCACTTGGCGACATCTTGCTTCTTGGTCATCGATATTTTTGCTTTCTTTATTGTTGTTTGCGGTCTCACGAGTTTTGCTTCAAACACTGGCAGTAATACTTCCAGTTAGCTTGAGTTTTTCAGTGCTCGTCTATGAAACCACCACACATGGCAGGTTAGCTATGACAATTCTGCTGCCGGAAGCACAAGGCGAAGGTGAAGAAAATAACAAGGGTGGTCCTGATGAAGCTCAGAAACCCAAGCAAACCTTCAGTGATCAAACGCAAGTGCCACTGGGGCTTCATTTTGGCACATACAAAAGCTTGGTGAATTACATAAAGTCCAAACATTGTGCATTACAAAACGTCCGTATCAGTAAATAGTTACGACCAACTCAAGCTTTTCTATCACGTCCCATTTCTCCCATACATCCATTCATTTATATATATTTTTTTATCCTCTTCATTCAGTTTGGCTTGCCCTAGGGTAGAATTTGGTATTCTGACTTATATGTTTGAATATCAGTAAATATTAAATATTGTCCATATACAGAAGTCTAGCATGAATTGTGTGTCTTTGGGTCAAAGTACAAATCTATTTTGGTGAAAGAACGCATGGTTTATTTTCCTATAGCCCCACTTAACATATACTGATTTAACTTGGTTGTTCGTCATCCATCCTCTAAAACAATCCAAAACATGACGTGGTGTCCCAAGTGGTGAGTGGAAGGCAAACAATTGCGACTGTTGAGGATTGTAGAAAAATGCGCGTACATGTCAGGGTTTGTCAGGTAAACGGGTAAAATGTTTGTCCTGACTAAAACATTGACAGTTTTTGTTGACTAAAACTAGACGAATCAAATTACCATTTTTTGGGGGGTGGGGGGGGGGGACTAAAACAAAGACTGAAATGCATGACTCGGTCGACTAAAAAGGGACTACCGGTAAATAAAAACAAGTGTGAGGTTGGCTAAATTGCGCGCTTTAAACTGGACGAAAACGGACAGTAGATTTACAAATGGCTGAAAAAGTTAACACTTGGGTCGTGGCAGGTAGCCTTTGCATTCGATGACTTGGAAATTAAACAATTTAAAAAATCTTCAGAAGGAAATGTGTCAACAAAAATACTGTAAAATGAAGAGTTAGAAGTTTGCATCCTGCAGGTATTTATAACACACATGAAATTAACTCTGAAAAATCATATTTTCTACCTGAGGGTAATCCTGCAAAGGCTTGTAGATTTCTGTGTTTGGAACCTGCCCCAATTTGGAGTATTTAGGTCTGGAAAAACACATGGAGAGGAAAAATGTGAATCAATTGCAACATGTGTTTACATTCATTCGGGCTTTGCAGAAACAACTGATGATGATGATGAGAACACTATTATTTATTTCTCACAGCTGTGTCCGGAAGATGACGGTAAGCATTGAGAAGCCAATGGAGGCAGCCAGTCCGAGGTCGGGGTTCAACAGCAGGGTGAGTAGGAAAGTGGCGACCCAGATCACCTGGAAGCAAGACGATAAGAAAATGGATTTGGGGAAGGCCACAAAGCAGCGTTTAAGAGAAATCTTGCACCCCCCCCCCCCCAAACCCCGTCCCCAAACTAAATCAACTCTCAAAAGTAAGCATGAAGGGGAGCTTGTTCGCTTGAAAGTTGACCTTTACATTTCTCACTTGTCCAAGCTCAGCATGTAATTTCTTGATATGTTTGTGAATTACCCAGGAGGGTTAAAAGAGACGTTCAAATTAAAAATCCTCAATGCCGAGCAAACCACTAGACATGACATTGGCTTGAGTGTCTACTATACGGTAAACATCTTGCACACTTATGCTGCCAGATTGGCAAAGTTGGCGTACATTCAAGCATGTGTCACTCATCAGAAGCCAACACTTGACACTTTGTTCTGCTTACCTTTTGGCTTTGTACTAATCGTGTGTAGTGTAGAAGTCATAGATGAAGAAACTTGTTGGATGAGTGGGAATAATTAGCCAGCTAATGAGCACCATTAACCAAAAATTGTGATGAACGGTAGACACATTGTCAGCAAGAGGCAATTGAAAAAGGGGTGAGTAGGTGGTTTAATTTCACACCTGAAAGGTGGGCAGGAATATCACAACCCCCCCCCCCCTCCCAAAAAAAATGTGCCTTGAAGGAGTCAATTTTCTTGATGTCACAATTAAAATGTTCATTTGATTTTGATTAATTCCTCTGCAAAAAAAAAAAAAAAAAACAACTACAACGTCTTCCACTCCACAGCCTTTTTCCCCACTAACCATGTCTGTTTTGTTACTCCTCCACAGTGCAGGTATGTCCATGAATTGCTTCATCATACCATGTAGGTTCACATAGATGATGGCAGCCAGCATTGCCTGCATTCAAAAACGAGAACAGATAAGATAAGATAAGATAAGATATCCTTTATTCGTCCCACACTGGGGAAATTTACAGCCTCCAGCAGCAAGAATGTATGTAGAAAGAAGAAAGAAGAAAGAGAAAAAAACAACAAACATCTTTCAATTAAATGCAATATGAACACAAAATGGCTAAATCGCAGTACTATTTACAATTTTCCTTCACATCATTTAATTATTATTATTATTATTATGATTGTTATTTTTTATTCATCAGCCTGACAGCAGTCGGTAGGAACGAGCGTCGGTATCTCTCCTTCTTGCAGCGCGGGTGTAACAGTCTCTGGCTGAAGGAGCTACCAAGTGCTGTCAGGGCGGCTGGAGGGATTGGGAGGGACTGGCCATCATAGCTTTTAGCTTAGTTAGCATCCTTCTGTTGCCCACCTCCTCCAGAGTGTCAAGGGAGCAACCCAGGACAGAACTGGCCTTCCTGACCAGTCGCTCCAGTCTCTTTCTGTCCCGGGCTGAGATGCTGCCTGACCAGCAGACAATGCCATAATGGATGGCCGAGGCCACCACCGAGTTATAGAACGTCTTAAGGAGTGACCCCTGAACCCCAAAAGACCTCAGTTTCCTGAGTGTCCTTTCCTAATCAGACCAAATCTAATCTAACCAAAACGTGAATCTTTTATGAAACAATATCACAAACAAACAAACAAAAAAAACATAAGCACTTGCTAGATTGGTTGCCTTTATGTCTCCCAACGCACATAGTGAGTCAAGTAATGATGAATGGTGGGCTACACATGCTGAAGCTTGTGCTGCTTGACTATGATTGGTACTGTTAAACAGCAGGATGACCAGCTTGGGCATGACTCATGTTGTGTGCGGTGACTGCCTTAACACTTGAGGGTTGTTGATTTATCACCTGTGTCCAAATGTACAGTACATCAAACCATATTCTGGATGATGATGTGTTTTTCGGCAAAAGTCATGAGTAACGACTTGATTCAGAACTCGTTTTTAATGTGTCAACACTAAAGGCAGACGTGGTTTTTGGGTGCGAGGCCGAGCTCTGGACATTCAGACATTTTCACGCTAGGGAGAACGAGCTTTGGACTACTAAGCCAGTTTATTGGTATGTATGTGTTGCATTCATTTAAGAATCAGCATCTATTCTGAAGATGATCCACATCTCACAGAAATGTCTGGAAATGGCTTCGCGTCGACACGACACACATGCATACGCACCTTGGGTAGGTCTTCAAACAGAGCTCCGATCCACAGGGTGATGAAAAGAATAACAACGGCTGATAGTGCCCCAGCAACCTGCGTTGAGGAGAGACGTAACATAATTACTAGAGGACGGCCCTGCCTTTCTTCCCCTAATAAACCGAAATGATCAACGGGGTCGTCAAAATTCATCCGTTTCCTCCTTTCAGCGCATGAGGTGCTGTGTGATGTTGAACACTTTACTCAAGTGCACGTCTGCCAAGACTTTGACATTCATCAACCGCTGAATCAATGAATCTGACATCTTAATAGCTGAGAAGGAAATAACATTGAATCCTACCTGTTTTTCTTCACAGACTGCAATCAGAGAAGACAACTAGATTTGATAAGATTTCACAGGGGTATAATTGTGGATTTCGAGAAATATATGGTTGCAACCTGCCGCAATCGTTCCCACTAGACCTATTCCAATTGTGAATCGTTATTTACTGACGAGGTACAAAATGAAAGCGGCAAAAGAAAAATGTTCCTGATGTGATAGGACAAATTTGGAGGAAGTACAATGTTTTTTTTTTTTTTACCCATCCATCCATCCATCATCTACCGCTTATCCGGGGCCGGGTCGCGGGGGCAACAGCTTTAGCAGGGAAGCCCAGACTTCCCTCTCCCTAGCTGCTACTTCCAGCTCTCCCGGGGGATCCCGAGGCGTTCCCAGGCCAGCTGGGTGACATAGTCTCTCCAGCGTGTCCTGGGTCTTCCTCGGGGTCTCCTCCCGGTGGGACATGACCGGAACACCTCACCGGGGAGGCGCTCAGGAGCCATCCGAATCAGATGCCCAAGCCACCTCATCTGGCTCCTCTCGATGTGGAGGAGAAGCGGCTCGACTCTGAGCCCCTCCCGGATGACTGAGCTTCTCACCTTATCTCTAAGGGAGAGCCCGGACACCCTGCGGAGAAAACTCATTTCGGCCGCTTGTATCCGGGATCTCGTTCTTTCGGTCACGACCCATAGCTCGTAACCATAGGTGAGGGTTGGGACGTAGATCGACCGGTAAATTGAGAGCTTCGCCTTTTGGCTCAGCTCCTTCTTCACCACGACAGACCAATACAACGTCCGCAAAAAAAAAAACCCTCCGTGAGTCGTCACCTTACCGTGGTGGAGGGGTTTGTGTGTCCCAATGATCCTAGAAGCTAAGTTTTCTGGGGCTTTATGCCCCTGGCAGGGTCACCCATGGCAAAGAGGTTCTAGGTGAGGGGCCAGACAAAGCACGGCTCAAAGACCCCAATGATGATTGAAATAAATGTGTTTTTTTTTACCATTTCAAACAATCTTGCTAACTTTTCGCATAATAGACTACAGCATTTCTAATCAATTACGACTCCACAAAATTCGATATGCCTGTAGTGCAAGAATCACATCGCTGCTCGAAACTTCACATTTACGAGCACAAAGCTACAGTGCTGTCGCTGCATCATACCGAGGACTGTTGATGATCTTTTCAAGTTCAACTCTGGTGTCAATGTAACAAAGGAATTGTTTTGTCATATTCCCGGATGAATTTATGGCAGGTCTGTGCTCTCACTTGTGTTTGTTTATTGACAATAACTCTCGACAATAACTCAAAATATGAAAGGAAAATGGAATAAGTGCAAAACGAAATTGGTATGAAATATCCTTCCCACCTGAGTCTTCCCTCCTGTGCTCTCCTGCACCATCGAGCGGGACATAGAACAGCTGACGGCGAAACACTGGAACACTGCCCCGATGGAGTTACTGAGCCCCAAGGCTATCAGTTCCTTTCAGCATAAAAGCCACTCGTTTGACTCGTCATTTCAACATCCTTGTCTTCGCGCTTGTGCCCTACCTGGTTACTGTCCACTTTATATCCATATTTCAGTGCAAAGATCCTTCCCAGTGAAATGGCGATGCCGTAGCCAACCACAGACAGGGCAAAGGCGTCCCCAATCACCTGACTGAAGAGCGAGGGGGGCGGGAAAACAGGCGGCTGGAGGCTGCTCGATAAAAGACAAAGAACTAGAAAAAAAAATCACCTCCCCTTATTGTTACATGAATTTAAAAAAACTTGGTTTCTCACCCTGATGGAATTTCTCCAACCACATCTACTCCATATTTTTCCTGTAAGTTCACTTGCCAGGATATCAATGTAGCTATGGTGATCTGGAATACAGTATAAGTACCGTATTTTCCACACTATAAGGCGCTTGGGAGTAGAAGGCGCACCTTCAATGAATGGCCTTTTTAAAAAACTTTTCATATACAGACAGGGCAGACCGCATCATAAGGCGCATAGAATAGAAGCTCCGATAGTGGTTGCGTTATGCATCCACTAGATGGAGCTACACTAAAGAGAATACAATATAGCTTTATAGAGAGCTTTCACAACCGCTGCAGCTGTAACAAAGATCTTGACAGAACATTTAAAATGCGTCCAAGAAATCTGACTATTGACTATCGCCACATATAAGGGGCACTGTCGGCTTGTAAGAAAATTGAATGCTTTGAGGTGCGCCTTATAGTGCGTAAAATACGGTATGTAAATTGTTGATGAATTCATTTGTTGTCAAATTGAGTGCGCCTCTATTTGTGTGAGTGAAGTGATCTCCGGTGCTTCATACTCACGCCGAGCAACTCCACAGGTATTGGGACAGGTATTTTTTTACTCAAGTAGGAATTGAGCTCCTTGGCAAGGATGAGGCCAATAATGGCGACAATGCTGACCACCAGAGTCCCGATGTTGGTCTGTGGAATTAGATAACATATCTCCAGCACTGTCTGTAATAAAACGATAAAGGAGAGATAAAGCATATGTGATGTGGCAGATGTAAAGATACTCAAAAACATTTTTATAACTGCCGTATCTCAGTGAATGTACACAAATTCATGCTCATAGACAACCACAATAGCATACCAGCCTGGTCATGTTTATGATACTGTTTGTATAGTACTACAAAAAAAATCGTCGGCACAATCACATTCCAGTCAGAAGGTCAACGTAAACAAGACTTTTGTCTTTTGAATAACATTCAGTCCATGGGAAAAAATGTATAAAGTTCATCGATATGCAATTGTTTGCCGGTAGTGATACGTCAAGAACTGCTACCAACACATTACTTCTGTATACAAAATGGCAAGATACTTCTCTTTATGAATGTTACGTTGCATAGACTGTGATACGTTTTCCTTCTGAATTCTCATCGGGAGCAAATTTTTCCATATGAGCGCGATGACCTCACGTACATATATCAAGGAGAGCGGTCCGCTGTATCTCAAGGGGCTGAATCCAAAGGTGTATTTGAGCTGGGACACAATAACGTGGATTGCAGCGCCTGTGGTGTAACCTCTGACCAGCGGTTCTGAGAGGTAAGTCACCACAAATCCAAAATGGACCAGACCGAGCAGGATCTACATGGAGTGGGCAAACGAGACATAGGAAATTCAGAAACGTAGGCTTCGTTACAACTTGGCATGGAAACAAATACTGCACCTGAAATAATCCTGTTAAGAAAGTAACGGCGGTGGCCACTCGCATCCGTTCGGCATCGCGAGCAAGGACGTCCAATACACTCACGTTGGTCATATTGTCCCATATCATAAAATTGGAGTCTGGGGCTAATCGCTCCGTAACCCCGCCGAGCATCACACTAATCACTGCAAATGTTCCTGATGGAGAAAGAAGAATGCAACGTATAATCCGAAGACCGTACATTCTCCAAGATAGGCGGCCCGGTGTTCGAGTGGTTAGCGCGTCAACCTCGCAGTGCAGAGGTTGTGGGTTCGATCTCGGCTCTGGCCTTCCTGTGTGGAGTTTGTGGAGTTCTCAGCCATGCCTGCGTAGGTTTTCTCCGGGTACTCCGGTTTCCTCCCTTATTCCAAAAACATGCATGGCAGGCTGAATGAACGCTCTAAATTGCCCTTAGGTGTGAGTGTTAGCGCGCATGGTTGTTCCTCTCTGTGATCCCTGCGATTGGCTGGCAACCGGTTCAGGGTGTCCCCCGCTTACTGCCCGAAGACAGCTGGGATAGGCTGCAGCACCCCCCGCGACCCTAGTGAGGATCAAGCGGCTCAGAAAATGGATGGATGTGCATTCCCCAAGATAGAATGCCAGAAGGCACCTATATTACCATGTACCTACTGACAATCCTTCAACCGAACAAGTTGGGTTTCCTGTTAGTATATCAGCTCAGTATTTTAAAAAAAAGCAGACCCAGATTTCACATTAAGTACGAATCCCAATTCCAATGAAGTTGGGATACTGTGATTAACAAATTAAAAAATAAATACAATTAAAACCTTTTTCAACCTATTTTCAATTGAATATACAGCAAAGACAAGATGTTTGATGTTCAAATTGATGAACGTTACTGCTTTTGTTGTTGTTTTTTTTTTTTGTTACATATTCTCTCATTTTCAATGTGATTCCTGCAACCCAAAAACAACAAAAGCTAGGACGAGGGCAACAAAAAGATAAGTGTCTAGACTGGGGGTGTAAGGAGCATTCCAGAAAGGCTCAGTTTCATAAGCAAGGATGGGCATGGCAAGGGTAAAGTAATTTTTATTTTTATTTTTTTGATGGACATCCCTGCTTATGTCGGAAGTCTGTGCCAAGCCACTTTCTACATGTGTTACAACAGCGTGGCTTTACATAAAAGAGTCGTGAAATATTGCCTGCCAGCAGTCCAGACCCACCTCCCATTGGAAATGTGTGTCGCACAACGAAGCGCGAACATGACAAAATGACAAGGGAGACACTGGACTGTTGAGCAACTCATGTTGTACATCAAGCAAGAATTACAAAGAATTCCACCTACAAAGCTTCAGAAATGTTTG
The DNA here is from genome assembly GCF_025434085.1 of Hippocampus zosterae. Taxonomy (NCBI): domain Eukaryota; kingdom Metazoa; phylum Chordata; class Actinopteri; order Syngnathiformes; family Syngnathidae; genus Hippocampus; species Hippocampus zosterae. The sequence goes on along the minus strand of NC_067452.1, from coordinate 34,751,458 downwards.
AGTCTTGTTAAAGTAACACCGTGGTAAAAATGCCCCTTTCCCAGCTTTTTGGGAATGTGTTGCAGGTATCAAGTTCCAAGCGAGTGAATAATGCAAAATAAGAAAAGTTCATCAGTTTCAACATGAAATACAGTAACTTGTCTCTGTAGTGTATGTGTTTTTATTTACATCCGAACGTCATCGGAATTGGGGTTTCTCAGTTTGTAACAAAGGTGACTATTTCAGTATGCGCACTTTTTTTGGTGACATTTTGTTTGGTGGCTTTCCCAAAGAGAACTTTGTCATGTAAAATATGTGTTCAATACAAGACGTGAGACGCTGTTCTTGAGAATATGTTGCGTGGCGAAGTACCAACCTATTGAGATGTGCTTGGACGTGCCGAAGATGAAGTAGATGAGGACGGGGTAGAAAGAGGAGTAAAGGCCAAAAACTGGTGCAACGCCCGCTAACAAGGCGTAGGCCATACCTTGCAAAAAAATAAAATAAAATAATTAATAATAATAATAATAATAATTACCATTACATCAACAATTACATTGTTAAACTTCACCAAAAGTCATCGCAATAAATATCCAAAACAGGAGTTTATCTGAAGAAGTTCAAGTTCAAGCTTGACAAGTTCAGCAAGCGTCAGTATGCCGCAAGATATAAAGTCGGCGTACCTCACCTTGGGGCAGCTGCATGATGCCCACACTGAGCCCAGAGATGAGGTCGCCCAGGGCGTTTTCTTTGATGGCGTAACGAGGCAACCACGACAGAACAGGGATGCTCCCTAGCAGGGACCTCTTGATTCTGGGACCAGAACACCTGAGACGCAGATTTGACCCGAGGGTGACACACACACACACACACACGAGGGGGATACTTTCATAGGTGGTCCCGGTGCGGCGCGTCAGATCCTTAGTAAGATCATTTAACCAGCGGATAACAAGGGACTTTGCTCCAACATGAGTAAAAAAGCGAAGGTTTAACATTTCTTGACATGAGAGAAGAACACGTCTTCAGATTAGGGTGTCCCAGCAGGGGGGAAAAAAAAAATCAACGATGAAATGGCACAGATTTTCTTGTTGTGTTGTAGTATGAAAATTTGGACAAAAAAAAAAGAGTGCAAAGGAGTGAGCATAAATTCTGAGCAAAAACTGAAGATTGTTTTCCTTTCATCATTGGAACTTTTGTCAAGAAGTGAATGATTAACCGCTTCGGATGACGCTCTTTACCTTTCGCCACAACGTGTATTACAACGCTCATAACTTTTGAAGTGAAAGAGCTGCGCACGGGTGATAACATGACGGTTCATCATGAGGTGCTGCAAGGTCAGTTTAGGAAAACGAAGCGGTCAAAAGGAATGTCGCGGTTTTAATATCTGTCATGGGGCGAGGGAGGAAGGGGGACAAGCCCACATGGGACTTTCTCCGGGACCTCCGCTGTTTGTGTGTGTTTTGTGTACGTGCCTGACAATCAACGGATGAGGAACAAGGAAGTTTTACCTGAGTGAATTTTTGACCTTATCACACGGAGACATTTTTGGTATCAAAGTCCCAGGTGGTTTCTCCAACGCTTGTTCATTTACGATCTCCCTGTGGACTCTGTTGACGATTTCTCTCCCCTCCGCCATGACTACAACATAGAAGGTTTGACAGTAACACCTGATGGATCTTGCTTCCTAAAAATACATATCATGCCTCCATACTTGCTAAGACCAGAGAACAAGTAGTAAGGGGATATTCTTACCTTGTGCTTTCTTGCTGGATCTAAAAATGAAGTGAATCCAAAAATGGAATCTTCAGTTTGTTTTGAAGTCAGATGACATGTGTTCTTGATGAACTCATCTAACTGAAGACAATCAAGCCTGTTAGGTCCGCCGTCCTGTGGTGTCCACTTGGTGAGAAATGAGTCCTTGCTGTGTGCAAATCAGTCCCCAGGCGTTTAGTCTAATTTGTTGAAGAGTTTTTTTGTTCTTCCCCCCATGCGATTCCAGTGTGGCAGGTTTTCATTGACTTTTCCTTCGCCCGAGAGAAGACAGAAAAAGCGACCACACTCACAGTCCGCCTTTGAATCGGAGTTCTTGTTATATCTTGTATCAGTGAGAGATTAGATTAGTCAGCCATTGGAGGGCAGTCAGGTTTGTTTCTTGTCCAATCATTACACCGCACGGAAGAAAATATGATGCCAGCTGGATTGCTTTCAAAACAGATAACAATTAACCGAGCAGAATAAGCACTCCAGAAACGGTGATGTTTACAGACGCGTCTTCTTACAGCTTCACAGGGCACGGAAAAAGTCATTTGAATTTACTTCATTGGAACGTGTACACATTATCGGCTGCGCTTGATGCAACCGATGATGAAATGATCAAATTATCGCTGGCATCGAATGGAAATGTCACAATTTGGTCAATTTCACATTTTCTTCACAGATCAGTATTGGTAAGTCCCAATGTGTGTGTTATTTATACAGATTATTGACTAAACTTGCGCTCTTTGACAATGCAATGCAAATGCTTGAATGAAGTCGCTGTTTTTTGTAGTCGTTTGTTTTTTTTGGGGGGGGGGCTCCTGAAATGTGAGGATTTTGGAGATAAAGCAAAGTTATATTAATTCGTCAACAGACATATTGGAATTGCTTCCTCATATTGTATTGCGGGAAATAAAATGTGGCATGGCATTGATAAGGAATGCCTGGATTGGCCGACATTGGTCTTCTTCTTCTGGCCGGAGTGTGCAAATGTAGCATTGAAGCCACTCTGGGGTGCATCGACGGGCAGGAGGAATATTTTCCGGGAAACCACGTCACTTCAGACCTTTCTCATGATATCGAAGAGTACTCCGATTTGGTAACGGAGACACATTGAGCAAAACCTGACAATCATGCTCTCGCCAGGGATGTCCGGGTAGAGATGGGTGCAGCTCCTTTCCTGATGTTCATCCCAGGTCCAGAGGTGACTGTAGATGAATACTTTTTCAATTTCTGTGGAAAATGCCCCTTGCGGCAATATATGCGCCAGTCAGCCAGGCCAATATTGCATAAAAATTCAGGCAACCCCATGATGCAAAAAACAGCTATAGATGAATGTACAGATTTATGTAGACAAATCTGCAAGCTGGGTCCCTAAAAACAAAACAAAAAAAACATTCATCCATTTTCCGATCCGCTTTATCCTCACATGGGTCGCGGGGTGTGCTGGAGCCTATCACAGCTGTTTTCGGGCAGTAGGCGGGGGACACCCTGAACTGGTTACCAGGGCACACAGAGACGAACAACCATTCACGCTCACACTCACACCTAGGGACAATTTAGAGTGTTCCATTAACCTGCCATGCATATTTTTGGAATGTGGGAGGAAACCGGAGTACCCAGAGAAAACCCAAGCAGGCACGGGTAGAACATGCAAACTCCACACAGGAAGGCCAGAACCGGGATCGAATCTCTGCACTGTGAGGTCGACATGCTAACCACTCACCCACCGGGCTGCCTTCAAAACAAAACATGTAATCCGAAATGCGTCTCCTTGACTGCAGGTATTATTTTTTTAAACCAGCTATAACCTTGTATGACCTTAAACAAGAACTTCTCAGTTGGAAACCCACCACTGGCAGGTTAACAAAATCAGCTGAACAGTATTGCTTAGAAGAGACGCGACGATGACCGATCCTAAAGTCAGACTTGGCTGGATGAAAAAGTCTTGCAAAGTAGAAGGGAGATGGGCCTGGCGCAATTCAGGTCAGAATGATCACTTCCGTTGAAAAGTCAGGTGGCTGCAGCAGATTTCCTTTCACAAATTTATTTACACCGCAAACTGGACAACTCCAAAACCTTCTGGCAATTTTGTTTGTTCAGGAGTAATCATCAGGAAACCTCACACTTTCAAAGTTCCTCATTCACAAAGCTCGTTACAACACTCATTTAATAATTTTTTTGTTTGTTTGTAAAATTGTGTGAATAAATTCTTGGATGACAACATTTCAATCGTTGTTCTGACTTGTGATGTATCACACAGACGCACGGGAAGGAAGGAAGAGTCCATCCAACTTGTACATTCAAGTTTATCTTGCATCACAGGTAAATTCCTAAGAAGAAACAAATCCAAAAACAAAACTCATTTAAAGCTCATCATTGTGACGCAAATGTAAATGGTCAATTCTTTTGCTCAGGTAGCCTCAGTTGTAGATAAAAGATGTTCTTGTAGCAGTCCCATTTGTTTTTGCAATGCGAACGACAACATAAAAATATCGCATTTATCCCAAAAAAATCTGAAGTAGCCATAATCTGCCACTTGTATTCAAGTAGCACCATCGCACAAAAGCTTCAACCTAAAAAAAAACAATACATAGCTTATGCTGCGTTCACATCCCAACTATTGAACTTTTTCTGCCACAAGATCAAACACTGAATCATTTTTTAAAAAGTAAAAAAAAATGTATGAATGTAGGATGAAACACACCTCAAGAGGCACAGGCAGGGAGCTGACACAACGACGGACGGCGTGATGGACTGATGGAAAGATGGAGGAGCCGGGCAGGCTGTTGGGTATGCAGCCCTGATACCGCAGCTGGGCTAAAAGGCTCTCTATTGACACATACGGTAGTGCGGCTCAGGTTTTACTTCACATTTGCACTTTGGACACACGCAATTAAAAATGTATCAATAAAGATGTTTGTGACACCACTCACGCAGAGGGAAAAGAAACATGCACACACTTGTAGGTGTCTGCCATTGCCTCACATCCAAATTGGGTGTGTGCAAGATCGAGCACGTGTCACAGTGAATAAAGAAAAAAGAAAAAATGATGCAATAAAACTGACCCGGGCACGAGGCCAGAAAAACACGGAGGCTTTGGGCTTCCAAGTTCTCCACAAGCTGTTGGACGGACGGACACACACACACACACACACACACACATCAGAAGACAAGCTTTGAGAGGATGCACTCACTCGATTTTTCTTTCGAGCAAAATCTGTCACTAAGCTTGTCGGATTATTGGCGTCTTTGTGATTTTGCTTATCAGTGAGGTTAAAGATATGATAAAGCCGGGAACATTAAGATTGGTTAGTCATTCATCAAAAGACGATGTGCAATCGACAGGGTGTTTTCGCAGATTTTCATGATCACATGACCGCTGAACAGTAGCCTCACTCACAAGCGATGAGCATTCGAAGGGATTTTCTGAAAGGGGAGAACAAAAAAAAAAAAAAACAATGAGGTGCTCCACTTTAATTGGCTAAATGAAATGAACAAACTCAAGTTGTTGCTTGCCAGTCGGTTTTGTGAATTTGACTTTGAAAAAGTGAAAAAGCTTTTTACGGTGAATACCAAGCGTGCGGTGCTTATCTCTGAATTCAAATATGAGGTGAGGATTATTTTGATACCATGCGATTAACTGGCAACCTGCGCAGCATGTACCGCTATGTTGCCTCTCGCCCACTCTGCTCACGCGTGACCCTGAACAGGATAAGAGGTAGGAAATAATTCATGATAATATATACGAATTGCATCAACCACATGACAACGTAATTTAAGATACCCCGACAGTACTCATCATGGTGGAGTCAGTGGAGTTCGTTGCAAATGTATTTATTATTTTTTTTTTACATTTTTACTTATTTATTTGTGAACATTAACCTTCGGCCAACAAAAACTAATCAGATGATTGAACGCTGATTTACAATTAAGCCCAATCAAAGTTGGAGAAATTCGATATTAATTGCAGGGGGGGAGGGAATGCTGCTTACTGTAGGCCAAGAATATTTTACGGTTTCCGCTCGATTGGAATGTAATTGAAAGTCGCACAAAAGAGCTGTCAAGTCAGCTCAAAAATTGCACTTTATCATTTGTACTAGTCTGATGGGGGAAAAAAAACATTTTTGCATACCTAAGTTGACTCCAATGTGAATTGAGAAACATGATCTATTGTCTCAATGACATGATTAAAGATAAGAAAACATTTATTTGTCTCACAATGGAGAAATTCCCAATTTACGACAGCAAAATTTTTGAAAGGGACAAGTAGAAGAACAAAAAGCATATATATAAAGTAAATATAAATATGAATTAAAAACATACTCATATTGTATTATATTATACTAGCTGGTTCGCCGCCCTCCGGGCGGCTCATCAGCTATTTCCTGCGGAAGGCTGGTAAGGTGGGCCTTCGGCCCACAAAAGTGTTGTTGCTTGGTTCAACTTTTTGTTCATCTTCATTGCTTATCGCGAAAATAAAGAGATGTTTAGCTCTACTAAATAACTAACAATTTCATTGCAATGCTTGTGGGTAGACAACATTTTTTCGCTAAGATGCCCGCGCGATCATAGTGAGCCACTGCCTGAGCGGCGCAGTGGCGGCGCGCAGCGGCGCGGTGAAGTAGGTACGTTTTGAAAAGGGACAGACGGAAGGACAGACCGCGTGCGGGACGACGCGCAATATATATATAGATTATGTTATATGATGATTTATATAAATAAAATGATAAAATGCAACCAATTGATTCTCATTGCTTCCAATTAAAATCCAGAAATGCTTTAATCATGCTCCACCACTCGTAAATAAGTGTGAAGTCAAATAGCCGATGAATAAAGTATTTTTGTGACCAATTGTGAGAACACGGGTGTTGGTGCGTTGCGCCCCATCAGGCTTAAAAATCAGTCACGCCGTCTCGCATCTCGACGGTGCTTTTTATAAGATGAATATTGACAGAATTGATGAATCACCTTGCAAAGTGCCGTCATGGCGACGCTGTCCATGAAGCTGACTGAGCTGAGATCCAGAATCAAGGAGTGGCCGTGCGTTGGCAACTGGGCGGCGGTGTGGACCCCTGCTGGGTTCTCGTTCTGAGCACGACTTACAATCTGAACAGAGAATGGAAAACTTGGATAGAATTCCAGAACAACGTGTTACTATATGTGCGTGTGTGCGTATGTGTGTGTGTGTTTTCCACCTGTCTGATTTCAGTGAAGATCAGTTCAGAGTTAGCGAAATAAATTGGACCGGGAGAAAGGATTATCGTAATTCCTGGAACCATCTTTGCCTGTGAAAGCCACACACATTCATCACTTAACCCTCTCAGGGACTGCGGTTACAACGGTAGACAGCTTATCATGTTATCAGGTTACAGGTTGTACGAAAGGGTTAAACTAAAAACAAAAGAACGCTTTCCTGCTCATGAAAGGGGGATGCTGGCTTGACCCAACATACAGAAATATCCCTTTACTCTATTTTATGTGCCCACATGTTGACCTAAATATTCTGCTAGCTTTCCATCCTGATTCAGAAGATTTTTAATCAATGGACTTTTTCTACCTTAGCTCAGATGGTGTCCAGTTAATTGTAGAACATTTGCGCCTGTAATGGGCAGCATTTTTCACAACCCCGTTTTGTTCAGTGGCTATGTCGGCGCTGTTGGACAGTCGGCGTTGGTGCGGCTGGATGGATGGCTGCTGAAGTTGAGGATGAGGAGAGAGGAGCGTTGGCGAAGAGCGCCGATGCGTATTTGGAACCGTGAGTCGCCGCTTGGAATTGAAATGGATTTCCATGGGACAGGAGAAGTGAATCGTCAATGGATGCTACAGCTTCTTGTTGACTTTGAAACTTAGCTTGTAGCCGACGTGTGCACATTTTGAGCATGACGTCTCTGATCCACTGATTAAAGGACACTTTGATTCTCTCCTCTTTCATCTTAAACTGCTTCGAACAACAAAGCGTGGGATGGAAAAGTGGTTCGGACTGCACGACTGTCCGTGTTTTGTTATGTGTTGTGTTTATTATTTTACTTTATGTTAACCGTTTTGTTAAGCGCTTTGTTACAGCCGCCGCTGTTGTGAAAGCGCTATATAAATCAGCATGTACTGTATTGTATTGTATTTTTTTTTAAACTGTGAAAACACCTCATTGTAGAGTTGCACATCTCTGTAACAATCTGTACCAGGAATTTGACCCAAGACTGCAGTGGAGGAGCTAGAAGATAAGGACAAATGCGAGGAATGGTCATGACTACGCGGCAGACGATTACACAGAGAGAAGCTAAAACGGCAGACCGAGAATGCTTCCATTAATCCTCTATTATGTGAGTAAAGTCTAAAAGATCTCCTATACGCAGCAAAATGCTAAATAACAACACTGGTATATTTTGTTGCAAAATACAAAAAAAGTAAAAATAAACATTCAACATTTTTATGTCAATCTGCTCCACAAAATTAATTCGACATTTCCATTTTGGAGTGTCCTATCTGTCAAACTGCAGCTTGTTTTGAAGTGGGTTGAGTTGAGTTAACCTGCCACCATCCAGCACTTGTATACAAATTTATCTACAAATTACACATTTATGCATGAAAATCAAAGCAAAAACAAAAAAAAAACCCAAACAAAAACGTCCATATCGCAAAAGAAATAAAAATAAAAACAATTCAGGTCAGGTCAAAACAGTCAGGTCACGCTGATCACAAGGCACCATTTGTATTCATTTTAGGCCCAGATACTTTATGGTGTTCAGTTCAATCAATTGAAAGCTTAAATGTCGGTCGGTCACACTTCCTGTAATATCACACAAAGACACAAAACCACTGACCGTTGTGTTCTGTAGATGAGCACAAGCAGAGAAAAGGCGACGGCCACTGCCAGACCCAGATCCAAATTTAGGACTAGAGTTGAAATCAGTGATGCCACCCACACGAGCTTGAGTAGTGAGAAACCAGAGCAGAGGTCAAAAGTTCACAGTCACAAAGGTGAGTGCAATGATAATCGAGTGCAGTGTGGACTTGTCACACACGTGTGTGTGTGTGTGTGTGTGTGTGTGTGTGTGTACACTACCAGGTCAAATCGATCAGACTTCCACAACAAAACCACATCTTGAAACTGAGCCAGCAACCCTTGCAGGTTCACCACAATGATCACTGCTAAAATTGCCTGAAACAGACAGCAAGTTTTCTATCATTCATTCATCATTCATTTCCTTGAGACAAGGCCTCACACACATTCGTGACCCATGACGTGATCGTTCCATCCATCAATTTAGCGCTAAATAGATGGCTTTTTGTGGTGAGGCTATAAGTGAGCAAATGCTCTCAGAATAGAAAATAGTTTGTTGAAGGAGTGTGTGATTTGAACACAGTTTTGAATCGTAATGTAAATTGGCCAAGGTCGGCATCCGAACAGAGCAGTGCCGTCCAGCGTCTTACCTGCCTCGATATATTATTCTTTGCAAAGTATAGCAGCGGCACTGTGACTTTTTGCACCGTTCCTCTGTTGTATGTTCTTGAACAGAGGTGTCAAACTAATTTTTGTCTGATGAAAAAAATGGCTATTTAGCTCTTGGATGATTGTCACAGTTTGTGTTTTTTTTCTTAACATTGACCTGACATGTTGCGATTTGTACTGGTAGCGGGGAAGAAGCTAAAGTGAACACATGCATGTCGTTGTCAACCGAATATGGATGCGTGAGTGCAGGAAAGGCTTTTCCAGCAATAAAAATAGCTTGTAATGACATTCCAAGTAGATTTTTTACCTTTGGCAGCTGCTCGAAGAGATGACCAATTTTCAGCAAAACAGTTAAAATCATCAGGGCTGATACCAGGCCTGACATCTTGAAAAGCAAAACGAAAATGCAAATGAGCAATAGGAAGGACAAACACGTGGATTTGCATTTGAAAAGCCTATTGGGCTAAAAATCGACGAGGCGAGAATGTATCACGCTGCCCTTTCAACAGAAGAGTCTTTCAGGGGGTTAAGAAAAAAAAAACACCTGTGATTTGACACCGATGCTTTCTTGAACCATACTGCGTGAGAAGGAGCAACTGACTGCAAAACACTGGAACATGGCTCCGATAGAGTTACACAAACCCAGAGCCAGCAGGTCCTGAGGAGGGAGGAACAAAGAGGGTTTGTAATTAGAAAAAAATACCTTGATGATAATGTTTTTTTTTTAAACTATCTGCATAGGTTGGGAGAGGGTTTCAGTTGATTTTAGTAAAACTGTTGGTTGTTTACCTTTGGTCTCAACTCACCCCAGAAGTCTTCTATTTGAGTCAGTATGGTGTTAACAGAGGAGACCACTCTGCATTTTAACCCTTTCAGGGACAACGGTTACTCCAGTCAACTCAACTCGACTCAACTCAACTGTATTTCTAGAGCACTTTAAAACAACCACCGCTCTATACAAAGTGTTATATATGGCGCACATATCAAATATAGAACAATAAACAATAAATTAATCATGAAGACAGTAGAAAGCACAAAAAAAGTAAATCCAAACTCAAGTCTGAGTCATGCTGGGTCAAAAGCCAAAGAATACGAATGAGTTTTGAGACGAGTTTTTAAGATGGGCAGCGAGGGGGCTTGCCGAATATTCAGTGGGAGGTCATTCCAAAGAGAGGGACCAGCAACGGAAATGGCTCAGTCCTCTCTGAGCCTCCGCTTAGTTCTTGGTACTGCTAATAATGTCTGGTCCGCAGACCTGAGGGACCGGGCAGGTGTGATGGGGCGGAGGAGCTCAGAGAGTGAAGGTGGAGCGAGGCCATGAAAACAAATTATAGGATCTTCAAAAGAGCTCTAAAATGTATCGGGAGCCAGTGAAGGAATGCCAGAGCAGGAGTTATGTGTTCCCTCTTACGAGTACCAGTCAAGAGGCGAGCAGCAGCATTCTGGACCAACTGGAGACGCTTAATGGAGGATTGGCTGACTCCAAAGTAAAATTGCATTTCAGTAATCCAGCCGGGATGTTTCAAAGCGCTCATGAGAAAGGAGAGATTTTACTTTAGCCAACTGCCCAAGATGAAAGAAGCTGAATTTAACAATGGGACAGTGGACAGCTTATCATGTTACCAGGTTACGCGGTGCATGAAAGGTTTAAATGACATTGGTGCCAGTTGGTTACCAAATGCCAAAAGGGCTTGCCACAAAAATATTGAGAACAATGTAACGTATCTCACGGGACAGTATCGCGACACCCGAATCAAATGGGATGGTGCTGCTGTCCCTTGAAATGAATTCTCCCACAGACTCATGCTGTGATGTATGGCGATTTCTATTACCAGGAAGCACCACGGTAACTAAAATAAAAATCAATAAATGCAGTTTTTGATGTACTGTATTCGAAGTACTGTACCTGACTGGAGTCAAAGTGGTAACCATGTTTGTGGGCAAATACTGAGCCCATGGCCGAGAGGAAGCTGAAGCCCACCAGAGCGACTGACAGAGCCGGAACGAACAGTTCCCTTGCCATGGAGAGAGAGGGAACGATGGGGGGTGACAGGCTGCAGAAGAGGAACGGCAACAGAAAACACCCACTCAATGACGACATTGTAATTCAATGCCAAGTAAATGAAACAATGCCATTTTTCCGCTGACCTCAATGCTTTTACTCAAGTTCAAGATCGACGTGTTGGAGATTTAGCAGATTGGTCACGAAACCCAATTCTACTAAATAACATTAGGACATTACATAAAATGAGGGACTTGTAGTATGATGACAAGAAAGGAAATATAGGTCAGTCAACATATGGCCTCTATTCATTCTTTCTAATCTCGATTGTGTAATTCATGTCAATTCACAATAACAATAGCATTAACATTTAGCATTAGGAAAGATGGATGCTGAATTGAAAATTGAAGCAAAAAAAAAAAAAAAGGACAATAAGACGATACCACTGACCCAGAGGGAATATCTCCAACCACCTGGACTCTGTGCTGTCCAGCCAGATTCATCTGCACTGAAACCACAGTACCCAGGACAATCTGTATCACCCCCCACACCCCCCAAAAAAAACAACAACAGATTGAACGCACACACATTTGTTGCACATACTATTCAAAGTAGTTCAAGGTCGTAGAATTAAACAGTTCATCACATGAATGGAACACATAAAAAGGTACATAAAGAGTTATTCATTAATTCGTATTGTAAGTACCGTATTATCCACACTATAAAATGCTTCGGAGTATAAGGCGCACCTTCAATGAATGGCCTATTTTAAAACCGTTTTCATATATAGGGCGCACCGCATTATAAGGCACATAGAATAGAAGCTACGATGGTGGCTGTGGTAGCGTTATGCATCCACTAGATGGAGCTACACTAAAGGGAATACAATACAATACAGCTTTATTGATAGAGAGCTTTCATAACCGCTGCGTCTGTAACAAAGTGCTAGACAGAACAAAATACCACGTCCAGGAAGTCTGACTATTGATCCATATATAAGGTGCCTCGGATTATAAGGCGCACTGTCGGCTTTTGAGAAAATTGAATGCTTTTAGTGCTTTTTTAGTGTAGAAAATATGGTAAGCAAGGGCGATAGTTTGCATGTTCTCCCCCTGCCTGCGTGGGGTTTCTTCGGGTACTTCGGTTTCGTCCCACATTCTAAAAACATGCATGGCAGGTTAATGGAACACTCTAAATTGTCCCTCGGCGTGAGTGTGAGTGCTCTAGTGCTCTAGTACTCTACATGATACATCTATGTTAACATGCACTGTAGTTGTATCATGAATTTAGTAGTTTGACATTAGGGCATTGGTTCACCTCAGTGTTTGCATGTGTTGCTCACCAGGATAACTTCCCAGGGTATGGCCACCGGCAGCTTGCTTTTAAAGTGTTTATTCAGCATTTTGCCCCCAATGAGTATCACCGTAGAAACCACAGTGACGGATAGAGTTCCTGGTACTACACTGGTCATTCCACACAGGACATCGTGTAAAGTCTGGGAGAAGAGGACACAAACAAAGATGCTTTAATGAGACTTTCCATATATTTGTGTGTGTGTGTGTGTGTGTCTTACGACTACAAACCCAAGCGGAGGCCATCAGTCCGGTGTGTCTCTGTGCAAATATTCCCGTCATGAGGGGCAGTTGCAGGGCAACCACATGCAGGGCAGCACCTGTTGTGTAGCCTCTGATGAGAGGATCGGACAACCAGCGACACGCGGCCCCGCAGCGCAGCAAATAAAGCAGGAGCTGGAGGAGTACACACACATATGCGAATGCACATAAACATCACTTGTGGTTTTCAAACATCCATGATATGAGCGATTTTGCTCTTACAAAACAATATTACTTATTGAAGTATGTGAAGACTTTTGATGTGTGTCCCCGTATGTACCATCAGACTTTTAAATGTGTGAAAAGCCACGACATAGTTATATATAATCCATGCATGCATGCGTACCTGTATCAGACCACAGAGCAAGGTAAGTTGGACGGCTATGTTTACTTTAGCTGCCACCATATCAGCACCATCGTTTGGCAACTCCACAATGGCAGGGACAGACCCAATCATGATGGCCAGGACAGCAAAAGTTCCTGAAACATAAACACGCCTTTTGCTAAGCTGAGTTATTGAGTTATTGCTATAGATGTTAGCATCTTGATTTGGCATTGTGTGTGTTTTTAGCCGTTTCGATTTGTCAAACGTTGCATACATTTTAGTCATGCTGATTTGAGAACATCACACATCCAGGCAAGATGCTGGTGAAATGGCCAATCACCATTTGCCATTCAAAATTGATATTTTTTAACATTATCCATCCATCCAATATCTGAACCGCTTATCCTCACGAGGATCGCGTGGGCATGCTGAAGCTTATCCCTACTGGTTTCGGGCAGTCGGCGGGATACACCTTGAACTGGTTACCAGCCAATCACAGGGCATGCATAGACAAACAACAAGCATTCACACTCACACTGAACTATGAGTCAGACGTGCTAACGAGTCGGTCATCGTACCAACCTCCATATAATATTTCACACATTTCCAGAGAGTTATTCATAGCGAAGTAGAGCATGTACATAATTTGTCGGGCATTTTTGTTGGAATGTGCCAGTCACCCAAGGAGAGATGTCTCGAAGTTCCAAATATGAAGTAGATGATCAGCGGATAGAGAGACGTGTAGAGACCAAAAACTGGGGGCACGCCAACCAACATGGCGTTGGCCATACCTGCATAGGACAGAGAAGGGGATGTGACTTCCAAGTAATGGAACGTAGGTATAAACTGTTTCCATTCAAAGAGATTTCTTTGAGCGAGAGACCTCGCCCAAGCAGACAGACGACCATTCCCAATCACATTCCCACACATGGACAATTTCTATGCTTGTTGAATTGAAAATGCGTATTTTTGGACTCTGTGTGTGTGTGTGTGGGGGGGGGGGGCAGAGTCCCCAAAGAAAATCTACACTTGTATGAAGAGAACATGCAAAATCCAAGAAGGAACATTGGGCCTCAAATTAGAATCTGGACCCTTCAAAATGTGAGGCAGAAGCATGAACCATCAGTGAGGCGTGGCGCCAGTTTTACTTTTGTTTTACCAGGACAGTTTCTGCTGTGTTGAACATTACTCACCCTGTGGCAGATGCATGACGCCCACACTAAGCCCTGACACCAAGTCTCCCACTGCACTTCCTCTGATGTTGTAGTAAGGCAGCCATGACAGGATGGGAAACAAGCCCAGCAAAGTGCTCTTTAACCTGGAGATTGAACACCTGAATGCAATGCAAATCCACAAAACAAAAAAAAAAGAAAAAAGATTGAGATGTCAGCTCAAGTTGAGAGTATCCAGTGAACCTGTCCTCCTTTGACTCACCGGCATTGCACCTTGACCCTCTCCAAGAAGGACACGGACGTGTCGACTCGCTGCCCAATGACCTCCAGCTGGGTCTCATCCAGGGCCACGGCAAGATAAGGCATGTTATCGGGATGGTCATTTTGCTCAGTGTCATCCATCTCAAAACAAGTTTAGGAATTAATGGGAGAAAAAAAAGGAAGACTTTCACTTTTTATCCTGAGTGTGCCTTCACTGTGTCCTATGCACTTTTCCCCCAGCTCAAGCGAATAAGAGTTCACACGCCACAGTGAGAGTGGGGAGCAAAGCACACGTGAGTCCGGGAGGGTGGGGAACTCCGGACACTGCACAGCGTATACAACCCCCTTCTGTGCTGCTCAACTACCTCCGTTATCTTGGTCTGTATGCCTCTATCTAAGTTGCACTTTAGTTACGTAACTGAAGAATGCAATTGCAATGACTGGGAGTGGTTCCAAGCGTACCTTTCTTTCGTGATGTCAGGTGGCGTCCCCCCCTGGAATCACAGCGCAGCTTTAAAATATAGTGAACTAAATACTGTAACAATCTTCAAACATAAATTAATAAAAAGCACGTCGGGGAAAACAGGAAGCAACTACATGTTCAAAATTCCCTTGCACGCGGATAATGTATACCGTGACACAACGGAAGAAATGACCATCAATACAAATCAAATCGAAAGTATGCGTATGTTTCGTTCCCTCTCTTCGGATAAGTTGTTTCCTGAACCGACGTTCAGGAAACAACATTCAGGATGATGACGTAGCACGAGGGCGAGACTTCTTGCCACAAAAAGTAAAAAGCAAAACATATCTAGGGGTAATAGTCATACAAATTGTATTCGTACAGTGTCTGTGACCAAGACTATTAAAAAAATAATAATGAACTCCCACTTTTTCCTTGTCCGTTTGAGAGAGCCGTGGCACGCTAGGGAAGAGGTCCTTTACCATGATAATTTTCTAACAGTTAAAAGGTTTGGAGGTGATATGATACGTTTAAGACAAAAAAAAGAAAAAAACAAACCTATCTGGACTCCAGTCAAAATATACTACATTTCCCAGAATGCACTGCAGCAGCTGGCGGACCTCCTCCAACCGTCCGGTTCACATTAGCCGAGGTAAATATGCGAGAACTCAGTGTTTGCCGTGAACCTTTAAATAATGAACCATTTACGTTCGAAAAATATCACGGCATACCCAAAAATATAACAAAAAGTATAAAAACTAAAATGATTATTTCGTCACGATTTATGTACGTTTAACTGGATAAACTGTAGACAACGGATGGATATTATCATGATTATTGCTCAAAAATAACACCTGTTGAATTAAACGCACAACTAATAATTGCGGGAAGCAATTTGTGTACCTTCTGCCATCGAATGGTAAAGCATTTCAATGTTCTGCCTGTCACTGTATGTTGATGGCAAAAATAAATGAACAAAGTTGGATTTGTAAGACATAAATAATAACCTATAAACAAATAACAATAACAGATAAACAAAGTCTAATTGTAAAAGTTCCCAGGGCACCCCTGACGGTCTTCCACCGAACACTATTATGGATTGCGAGAGGGAGCCGGACGTGAAAAACACCTACACAAGCCTGAGGAGAACATGAAGACTGCACATACAAAGCAGGTTGAAGATTAAAACTGCATTTAAATAAACGGAAACATGTACTTAAATGATGATTAAATTAAATCTATAACACAAAGGTTTGAATGCAAAAAGGGGGGAGCCCTTTTTCATCTATACCATGAAAGGTTGTGAGATGGGTGAGACAGAAAAGGGCAACATAAAACGAGATTAATACAGTACATTGAAATATTAATGGTGCATTTAGGGTGGCACGGTGGTCGACTGGTGAGCACGCCATATTCAGTATTGATTAATATTTTTTGTTTACCAAATAATTTCATCAATATCATATTCCTAAGAATGATGATGACTTAAATAATAATCTATGATTCATGAACATTTTTAAATAATGGAGGGGGAAAAAAAACACTGAATTAGATGGGAGTTCCAAATTTATGACAGGTACCGTACTAATCTAGATTAGTTATTATCGAGAAATTATCTAGAGATCTTGAGCCACTCAAGTAATAAACATCCTTTACAGCTGCCTCACGGATGACTTAGAAATAAAGCAATTGAATAAATTACGGTAGCTTTATTTCAAAAAGCCTGTAAATGTGACAAAATGCTTACAATGATTGCGTCATGTGCAATCAAAAATGGATCACATGTGACGTGATCGTAAATAAACATTTGCTGCACTCATGCAGAGTGTCCGTGCAAAGCTACTGTGCGGTTTTGTCTTCCTCGGTTTTCCTCCTCTCATTTGTTCGGATGGCTTCATCATTGTCTTTATTTCGAATTCGAAGCAGCTGGAAGCCTTGACCACAGACCAGCACCCATCCGGTTATTTCTTTCGCTCCCTTTCTCTCACAGGAAGATCTTAAAGCCATTTCTGTGATCGTCTCATCTCCATCTTGGTCATTAGTCTGTATTTTCCCGCAATACTTTGTCTCTTTGTCCATCTTCAAAATTGAGTCATCCGTCTTTTCCCATGACCCACCGACAACGTCTTGGTCCTTATGACCCAGCCCCCCTCGTTTTAAGTGTGTTTGACCTTCTGCCCTTGGACAAACAAAGACCTTGTCCGCATCAGACTCGGCATTCCTTCCATCTTCCACCACTGGCTCCTGCCACACTGCAAGTCCTGCAGCATCAGCAACATGGGAGCACAGCACCCCGCTGTGGTTGATACTAGTACTACAAAGCTCCCACAGGCAGACTCTTTGATCACAAGAGGCGGTGACGATCAGACCTGGTCGAAGGAGCTTAAGGGCAGTCAGAGGGGCTGCATGTGCCGAAGGGACACTCAACTGGGAGAGGAGATATAGACCAAGATGGCTTTGCGGCTGGTTCTGTGTGACGCCCACCGTCCTCAAACGGTCCTCCAGGAAGTCCACCCGAATGGTGGACACCGTCAGCTGTCCATCATCCCCTCCGCTCGAAATGGTTACCAGGCAACCGCCATCTAGGGGCTCTTGTGTGTGAGGCCAAACAGCCAAAGAGTTGACACCACTCTGGTGGGCGGCAATGCTGTGGCACGGGATTGGCGGAGTTGGAGCATCGCTCGGACAGCCAGAAGCTGCTGGGGTCAGATCCCACACTGCAATCTTGCCATCCGTCGCAGCACTGAATAGCAGCATATACCTGCAGAAAAAATACAAACTTGACGAATTTGTCATATTCCATTTTCACACTTCATCTGTAAAACAGAAACAAGTGTTCACCTGTGGCCTTTTCCAGCCTTTAGACTGCAGGTGGCGACACTGAGCACACACCGCTGGTGGTAAAACGTCTCCCACAGCAGGTATATTTGGCGTTTCACTTCACTGACAGAGAACAATCTAGAAATGAGGGCAACAGCAGTGAGGATCCATCAAATTGCTATTGATTCCAAATAAATATGTTTTAGGTTGATCTATACTTCTTTCTTGTTTTTGTGGTTTTCTTGAATGTTTGTTATGCAGAGGTGTACTCATTACAATTTCAAATGATACTAGTTATCGTCACTGCGGGGGGATTGGGGGTAGCAAAATAGTTTCTTCTTCGTAAGGGGTCGTAGCAGAAAATAACTGAGAAGAACTCATCTAGGGCCCCGATACCATATTTGCTGCATCATCACGAACCTGACTGCCCCGTCACTGCAGGCAAGAGCCACAAGAACAGCATCCGAGTTATGGTCAACCACAGCCATAGACATGTATCTGAAAATACATAGCCATGATGCTAATAGTTCTTCAAAGTACTTACAATTCAGGTTTCGACACCAAATCAGTCTTCTGACTAACCTTGTTTCCGGGTCTATTTTCACCATCTTGTGTCTGTTCCGCTTCCTCTCCCAGTGTTCGTCCAATCGGTGACTGGCCACCTGCACTACCTGGCAGAAGGGGGTCAGTCTCCGCTTGTTCCAACCAATCTGCAGCCGGTAACACTGCAATTGAGCTCGCCCGCTGGCTGATATTAACAAAGCGGAGAGGGACTGGGATTGGGAAGTAAGTTTCAGTCTGTCCTGGTGAGTTAGCGCCACCATAGTCCGTACACTTGAGATGTGGTCGGTAATAATGGAGAGGACCGTGACGCTACCAGAATTGGGATGTACGGCCAAAACGGTTAAGCTTGTGTCTTCTCCACCTGTGACTATTATTTCCCACTGCCCTTCAATTTGGACCCCAACCGGCCTCGATGTTTCTGCGAGGTTTGCTGTACTGTCGTTGGGAACGCAAATGCTCCCAAGCCGGCAAACACACCCGATCCCCCGCCCATGAATGCCCTCTCTAAGGCTCCATCCTTCATTCCATGTCCTTCCTGACCCGCTTGTTGACTCTAGGGGGCGCTCGGAAGCCAGGACGGATCCCTGCTTGATGAAAACCAGAGTTCCGTATCCGGGCCAAACCCCGGTGTGGACTGGCCAGAAAGTCCAAGAGCGATGGCCACCGCCACAAGGCACTGCTAATAACCTCTCCAGTTTTACTGGATCCCAAACCACAAATTGCGAGGCATGAAAGCCAAAGATGACAAACCGGGCATCCGTTCCCTTGATTTCAATCGTTGAACCTTTTTCATCATCCACAGGAGTTTTTGTCAGAGACTCCTGTACCGTATTTTGGCATTTGAATTCATTTATAAATCCATTCTCTGCAGAAATGTTCGGTTCCATGATCAAAGCCCTCTCTAGCCACTCCATACCTTTGCAAGCTCGCTGGACTCTCAGAACCTCGAGTTCAAGGGGGCCCTCACCACTTCCCTCATGGTTTTCTGGCTGTGAGTCATACACTCTGAAAATACGGACACAACCATCCCTCCCAGTGCTATAGAGAAGTCCCTGATATTCACAGACTGATGTAACACCCTGTTTTCCATGCACCCCAAACAAGCAGCTTATCGGCGACAACGTCAAGTCTTTGTGCTCCTCCCGACTCTCTTTTTCTTGCAGTGCCCCATCAGTTTCAGGACCTTTTTTATTCGCTTGCATACAGTCAGTCGTCTCTTCCTCGCCGCTGCGCTCCAGATTTTCCAGAAACAAAAGCAGGGACCCTCTTCTGTCCCCGCACACCCACAGAACCCCCTTGGATTTGGAGGGAAGGCGCACTGCAGCGGTCAGCCAACGCTTTGAACAAGTAGGCAGGACAAAAGAAGGACAGCATTTTACCCGGAGAGACAGAGTACCCATTTCATTGAATCTCACGTCAATACACCAGCGATAGACTTGTCCTTCGGCAGCTGACGCTAGCAAATACACGTATTGATCACACTGTTGCCAAATAAGACTATGAATCTTTCCTGAGCCAGGTTGGAGCGGAATCTCATTCTGGGGATGAGAGATGGGAAAGACCTTTAAGGCTCCACTAAGGCTCCCAACAGCACATAAATTCGCTTTACTTGTTGAGTCTTTCACTCTCACAGCCACCGTTTCCATCACACAGTAGGACTGAAACTCAAGAGAACCTTGCCAGAGCAACTCCCAGTGGCCGTTAGCATACTGGTAAACAAAACCTTGGTCGGTACAAACCAGAATCCTACACTGGCTCCACTTCGTATTTTTTGCTTCGCCTTCTACGACACAAACTACTTTTGGCACACCTCGACCGGAAAATTCCAGGTCTGTTATTGTCTTTGTGACAGTGTCTTCCTTTTCATCGTCCTCAACCTTCCACAACTTCACCCCTCCATCCGCTCCCCCGGTTGCCACCCATCTGCCGGTGTCATCTCTTCCCGGACTGACCGCCAGCGCTCGAATCCCACCGGCTCGATGTCCCTTCAAAGTGCGAAGAACTGTCCCACCTCCAGCCCCGTCCCAAATTAAGCAAGCCCCATCTTCCCCAGCACTAAACACTCTCCTTGGGGAGAGGCACACAGAGAACACCCTTGCTTGGTGTCCGAAAAGCACTCTTAAGCAAGTTGGCTTCAAATCCCCACAATTGCCTCCGCAGCCCCCTAAAACGCCGATAGCCCAAACCCTGACACTGCGGTCGTCTGAAGCTGACGCCAGCCATCCTTTCTCCTGAAGGTAAGAGATGCTGAAGATAACACCGGTGTGACCCAGCAAACGTCTTTCCACTGGAGCTTTGTTACGACTCGCTTCTCCTCCAGGTTTCCAGAGAACCAGCTGATTGAAAACCGTCCCTCCTATCACAACAGTATCTGTCCAGGATTTGTGCACTACAAGGAGCGCAGAGTACAGCAGACACCCTTCCAGACACGAGCAGTGAGCCAGAGCATTCCCTGAGTTGATGTCCAGGACAAGGGCACCGTTATGGGCTACAGCTACACACAGGAGAGACTGTTTGTCTTCACGTAGCCAGCGGATATCCAGAATCCAGTCCTGAAGCTCCAAAGGGGGACGCGATATCTCTAACTGTGCGAGCTCCACAGCAGAGACATCCAAATGAAGTCTCACAAGTCTGACCGTCTTCCCGCCAAACACAGCGAGGTCATAGGAGTTTCTCAAGCCTGGGGATTGAGAAGAGGATGGATTTTGGTCGGCGAACTGTATGATGACTAAATACATACATGACAGACAGGAGAAACCAGCGGCAGCCAAATGTGTGACGCCACCCTGAACGTTACATGAAAGAAGACTAACTTAAACTGACCTTTGGTTTCTTTGCAACTCTCTGTGAACGAACTCGGTCGTGAAATTGTCGTCGAGACTCTCGACCTTATCCCGTGGATGCGGTGCTGTTGGAGCACAGGCACTGAGGTACATGCTTTCGGTACAGGCTGAAGACTGTACACCGTCAACACTGGACCCTCACCTGGCAACAAAGATGACGGAGGAATATTATGATTGTAACATTGACAAAATTCTGAAATTCCATAACAGCCTACGGGAAAAAGTATACAGACACCAGAGGAAAATATTGATTTGTAGAGTCACAATAATTTTTTTCTAGTTCTGTGGTTCTCAACTGTTGTTACCCAGGCACCTTGAGACATTGATCGTCAAAATGTGTTTCCAAGATTAGTCTGGCCTGGAATGTGCCAAAGCGTATGTAATCATCAGAGTAAATATTAGTATGAGAAACACTTCCCTTGGAAATACAAAACTGTCAAAGGTAAAACAGGTAGCATGCTGTCTTGTGCCGTGTGACCCTGATTTCTTTCTTGTTCAGTGCGTGCCATTCTTAACCTTGAATCTTCACATGAAATTGCAAATACCTGTTTTGTCGTTTTTGTTTACTACCCAACCAAAATGGCTTTTGAGTTGAGAATCACTATAAATCCCAAAGGTGTTAGGTGGTGTTCTTCCACACCAAACTCATTCTACCACGTCTTTATGGCCATTGATTTGTGCACCCAGGGACCAGAAAAGCCGCCCTAAACTGTTTTCATAAAGCTGGTTGGAATTATTCAAAACGTCTTCTGAACTTGTTTACAGTGTAGACTTGTGTAATTCGCCCAAGAAATTGTGATCATAACCCCGATAAAAAGAAAATACAACTGTGGGGTGTATTTTTAAAGTGATCTATAAATACAGTTGAGTCGAGTTGAATAATTTTCTTTTTAACAGCTATTGGTTTGTGCTCTACATTTGTAGAAAGATCATCATTTATGACTGAGGGGGTACTCATGGTATGGCAAAAAGGTTCGGGGTCCACAATCCCAAACACTGTTGGGAACAACAAGACTGTGACCACAAATAAAGCCTACATGCACCTGTCAGTAGAAACGTATCCTGCAGGAACTCCAGAGCTGTGACCGGGGCAACCAATGCTGCTGTCTCCATGTTTCTGTGATCGGGACCTTGAAAGAAACATTCATAGAACAACATACCTTGGTTACACACCGTAGATGCAAAAATAAACCAGTTTACTTGGTAGGGACTCGCGAGGGTAATACTTTGAAGACGCTGAAATATTGCACAAGCATTTATATTAGAGTTTATGTGAGGCTATGGAAAAGTAACACTTTCATTTTACATCTTACCTACAATGTATCTTCAAAACATTTCCATTTTGTAGTTTCTAATTAGATCCAACGTGTCTCTGTTCAGTCTTCCGTTCCATGCCGCGTTCTGACCAATCAGACTTCTCACAAGGTTTCCTAGTTGCTGATTGGCAGAAAATGCTCTATCTGAATTTGTATTGGACACTATGAGTCATGTGTCAGAGTTCACCGGCGTTGTGAAGCATTCAGGGATATTGTTTAAAATGCCACAATCGAAAATATCAACTACAGAATAGGGATCGTTCTTACAAAACACATTATTTTTCTTTTTTGCATTGATTATAAATGCAATAGTCAACTAGGGGAGCAGATATAAGTTTTATGAGCAACAAATGTAAACGCCATTGCGATGTGACTTGTTATAGATTCAATTATTGAGTGATGTGAATAGAACAAATGCCAGATAGTTTTTAAAGGGTTGTGTATTGCTGCAAACATAACGCGGGGGTTACAAAATACGGTAGATATGAAATGGCGCGGGGAGATAACGAAACAGTTCCCCTTTCCGAGTGAACTTGAATGCACCGGTAAAAGGTGAGGCTGTGTGGAATAGCGGTCCAGCTAACTTCTCCCTCGACTATGCCTGGGAAGTGTAAATTCCAGGAGTCGTGGCTCTCCAAGGAGGCCTACAAAGACTGGCTGGTTAAGGACACGCAGGACATTCACTTCGCCCGATGTCGGGCCTGTTGTAAATCCATTAAACTTCAGACCATGGGCGAGGCTGCTCTCACCAGCCACGCAGGGGGAGCTGGCCACAAAGCGGCGGTGCGCAAGCTTGTGGAAGGTAGATAAAGCTTTACATGTCAAACGAGAAAAAAATAACAGGGGAAAATAAAATCATGAGCGTTCTCGGTGTGTTACAGTGGGCTGCTTGCTTCCTATAACATAATTACGACACCATGCATGTTGTTCGCTTTGTTATTGCTGGGACAGGTCAGCAAAAAACTGTTAAATGAAGGACTGCAATATAAACCCGACATTAGCAGTATATTTCAATTATTATTCTACATCTCAGGGATGGTGCGTCGTGCCAAGCGATGCTGTCAATGAAAAGCACCCATTCATCGAGGCAGTGCTTATTAATAAATCAGCACCAGAGGTCATGGTGGTAGTGCGGTCTAAGCGAACACTTGCATTCCACGTACAATTTAACATAGCTGTCTGTGGCACTCTTTTCTGAATATACACCACTAATCAAGAATTTGTGAACCGCACCCTATTTTTGCTTCACAATCAACAAATTGCACTATTCGTAGTTTTTTTTTCATGTGGAAACGATCCTCTTTCGTGTCATGTCCTCTAATGCCACAAGATGGTGGTAAAGTCTTGGTTAAAAGGAAAGTCGTAATTGTCAAAGAAGTGGAGAAGCCGAAAATCGTTGTAATTCAGGAAGGCGCTAAATTTATTTGGAGCTGTCAGTGGAAGTTAGGGAGAGTCTTCCTCACATGAGCATGCGTAATGCAGGTGATTTTTTAATAAATCAAATGATACAACAATACAACTTCTTTCTACATACATTCTTGCTGCTGAGGCTGTAAATTTCCCCAGTGTGGGACGAATAAAGGATATCTTATCTTATCTCAATACATGCTTTTTATATAGCTACAAGCCATCTATTTTAAAGGGTAATGCAAGTTGGGTTTGAAATAGTAAGTGTTTGTGATCATAGTGTGTGGTATATTTATGGTTGAAGTTATCAATATAGGCACTTGAACACATTTTAGAGGCAGTGTCAATGCTTTTGCTGTTTGTGCCATGGCTCACCCTTAAAAAAAAAAGATTGTAAGTGTTTACTTTCACAGGCTAAAGTTCACTCTGTATGTGGATACGTTGCCAAACACAAACACTATAATACAATTATAGTCATCAAAATATTACATATTAAAGTGAGAAATAAAATGTATTTACAAATAATAACCATTATCTTAAGTCATGATTTCTAAACAGTGCTGTATCTTGCTTTGAAGTGATTTTTGTTGGGTGCGTTGTACCTGCTCTGTCCACTAGTTGCCACAAACACCTGCAGTCCTCTTGTTCTTTCAAACAGGCAGCTTGATGATTAACGTTGCCGGGCAGATGAATGGCAGCTTGAATCGGGTAACTATGTTAAAACCCTTTTCTACAACAGCAACAGTATATGAAGCATTATTTCAGCTGGAAGTAAAACCTCGGTATGAAACACAGGCCGAAGATAGCAAGGACCACGTGGCGATCTGCCTGCAGCGTCACGACCTGGACAGGCTACCGGGGAACGACTGGTCAGATCTGCAACACAGCCCGGCGTCAAATTCCAGTCTTCACAATACTGAGGTGCAGGATGCGTCCTTCCCCGCAGCCTACTTCACAGCCGCAGGTAGATGCAGTCACTTTGACACCAAATCAGATATTCAACGGCACATCGAGAGAGAATGGCAACATGTAACGTTTGCAGCGCAAACTTCACATTCTTCCTTCCCTAAGCGGAAGATTGATTGAAATGAGAACTCGGAAGTCGACCAGCGTTGCAGAATTCACTTCCTGTGGGCACAACTGCCAATACCTTTGTACGTGTGTCACCTGTACAGGCACCTCTGGCTTCGTCACCCAACGTCTTGTCCCGTCGGCAGGGGGGCGGTCACACGAAGCAACGGATCAACAGCAGAGGGCGGAAGTCTTGGAGCAGCAGCAGCACATGAGGTTGCTGGAGTGGGAGAACAGGATGAAGGTGCTGGCGTGGGAGCAGGAGCTAGTGAGAGAGAAGACGCGAGCCGCTCGGCAGAAAGTGAAAGCCTTCAGGATGAAGAAGAACTACTACAAGGCCAAGCTAAAGAGGATGGGAGAGCATGTGCCACCATCGTCCCCCGGCAGCAGCGATGAAGAGAGAGGCCCCGATCCCACGGGATGAGCCGAGTTTTTACTTTTCGCCATTTTAGCGCTTGCCTCACACCCCACTGAACTATTTTCATACATGGTTTTGCACCTGAATGCTGATTGATAGTCCTTCGCCTCGTCAGCCTTTCTTGCACAAGGAGAACATTTGTGAGAGTAAGCAAGGTACAATGTTAGGCCCACTTGTTTTTCTTTTTTTTTTTTCGTTACTGTTTAAGTGAGCTAGATGGGACCAATTACCAGTTCTGTATTTGTTGCTATTAGACAGATGTTGAGCTTTCATTCCTTACGATTAATCCATATTCCAGAAACTAGCCAAGTTTGAGAGTTCAGATCTCAGATATTGTAAAATGGGGGTAAAAATCACCTATCGGTACATTCTCTTTACTGCTTATCCTCATTAGAGTTGCAGATGAGCTGGAGCCTATCCCAGTGCAGATAGAATACCCAATCAACTAAGCAAGTGAAAAATATGAAAATCCCACAGAGGAAACCTGGAGCCAAGATTCAAAGGCAGATGTGGGAACCACTCAATCACCTTGTTGCCTCGAGTCAAATTGATCTGCGGCAATCCTCCAACTAACATGACATGTTGGGTATCTGGATTCAGTGGATACGTGTATTGGAATCTGCCCCGGATGTTGTACACTTCAGAATTAGACCTTCAACTTCATGGCTAATTTCATAATAAATATTTTGTATGTTAAATATATTTAATTTTTCCTTCAGCTCTTGCTTGTGGTGAAACATTGACCCTGGAACAGATTATTTGTATTACGTTGATATCCTATAGGAACTAATATAAAGAATGCTAAAATGAAACTGTGGAGTGACAACTCACATGACATGCTAATGTTCTGGCAAATGCTAGCTTGTTAATAAACTCTGAGCAAAATAGCAAGCTGGTGGAACGGGTTCAATGGCAGGTTTTAGTTTCCCCATTTTGCCCTTTCAAGGAACCAAACTGCTTGCACAAATGCAGTTGATTTAAAGCTATATATATTTTTGGATGTTTGTTTGATTGTTTTGTTAAAAAGCTATTAGCTTCCTTCTATTAGCTTGTATGTTTCAGTTGCATATTTTGCTCTTCATGGAACCAAACTGCTCATGCAGATGAGTCCAGACTACCAAAATAATTTTTCCAAGCTTTGTCTGATCTGTGAGTTATTCTATTTGCACACTCGGAAAGGACACTTTTACGTGGCAGTCGGTATACATTTGTTTTGTCATGAATGACTGCAGTATGCATGTCACGTTTGCTTCTGCCAACATTCTTATATGGGCAATCGAACTACACTTTGCAGCTTGTATGTGCATGTCTAACTTTGAAATGTACTATAAACAACACCCCCACCCCCAAAAAAATGTAATGAATAAACATAATTTCATGGTCAGAAGGAAGTTTCTACCTTGTAAATATTGAGGGACAAATTAATACATTTAAGACAATTTAACGCTCATTAGATCGGAGTGACATCAGATGAACATCATTCCTGTACAGTCATGTTTTCTAATGCAGAGTATTCGTGTTATGGTTAAAAATGGATCAGCCATTGCATAAACAAAGAAATAATAATTTCCCCATTCTGCTGTTGTGCATTTTATTGAATGGGATCCTCATGTCTTGAGCAGACATACGGGCGCACGCACACACACACACACACACACACACACACACACACACACAAAATATACATAAAAACAGCCATGTATGAATACATCTTTTGAATGTTCAACATTTCTATTGTATCCTTGGTAACGGGAACAGTGACGATTTCATGCCGCAATTTGCTTGCTGAATGCAGAGCATCCCATCGTAAAGACAAATGCATCAGGCATCGCGACTCGGACTGCCTCATTCTTGTTTCTTTCCGAGATAATTCGATTCTTGATTCAACCACTTTGCCTCCCTGTTGCAATTTTGAAAAATTGAATGAAAACAAAACGGATAGAATTCTACGTCAACCTTGGATCTGTATTAAATCAAGAGGGAGGAGAAAATGATCCCTTTAAACAATATTTACATCCACTTCCATGAGGATATGTTGGCATCACAGCTGTGTGACATCATGTAAAAAAAAAAAAGTTTTGACAAAAAGTTTGGATTTGCATGGATGTAAATAGTTTTGAATGTTATTTCCGAGAGTCGTATTGGTTATTTTTGATTTGGCAGCTTTAATATCAGGTGTAAATAAAAACACAATTCGGCAATTTGGTTTGTGAGCAACATTGCAGGTGAGAAAATGTTACAGATCATACTAAAAAATGACACCGATTTAAAAAATGTCTGAAATCTTTTCTAGCACATCAGATTTTTAGAAATATACAGTAAGTATATATTTTTCACCTACAAAAGCTTTTTCAATGTGGATTTTACCATGCGTTGTAATTTACCGTCTCAGAAAAAAAGTCCACCTGTTGCTGAACCTTACCCTTATTGTAATTCATACATATTATGAAATAATAATAAAAATACATATTCTTGTAAGATGATTATTACACTGAACATACGGTAAAGAAAATATTTGACTTGACTTCCCCTGTAAAAATAAAAAATACAAAAATACACCTTTTTCTCTTGGAAAAAAAATTCTTTAAAAAAACCCACTATTCATGCAAGGATGTCAGATTTATTTGGTGATGTCACAATATAATCAGTGCTTTTGTAAAATTGTTCCAAAGGCAGTGAGGAACATTTTGTTATTATATATTTGTCCCCAGATGTGGGATTGCACTGTTTGTGAGCTTTCAAGGGGGTCCGTACTTCCAGAGGGCGGGCTTGTCACACAGGCATAGACGCAAACAAAGCGCTGCTCTCAGGAATACGCACGCGTTGGCAACCTGTTTGAAATGTTGCATTTCTTCCGAATAACATGGCATTTCTCATTTCAACAAAACATTTATCTTCATCTTTTTTTGAGACACCTGATTGGCTACCTTTCAAACCGTAGCCTCTTGACATCTGCGGTTTCTAAATGCCTCTGAGTGAATGTGTGTTGACATCCGAGTGTTGTGCTTCCTCCAGCAGGAGTGAGAACGGCAGCAGCCTGTGATTAAACAGAGCTACGTCTCAAAAGCACGTAGAGACACAACTGACATCATCTCCTGTGTAAAATGGTGCAGCCGCACTGCAGAAATCACCCCAGGATGGAGACTAAGCCGGCCTTCACACAGCATTTCAAAACTGGGAGGAACATCATCTCACTCACATTGCTGGCGAGGGACACTTCATCGATACTCTCGAGTGGTTGGCAGCAAGGTGACCTTCTCATACTGATGGACCAAATCCAAATATGTTGAAACAGTTCCAGATGATGCGATTCAGAATTTAAAAGTGTCGCCAAATCCGTGTGGTGCCCGTTTTTTTTAGTTCTTGCTGTGACTCTGCTTTCGCTCCCATCTGGTACAGAAAAGCCTCACCTCTGCCTGGCTAAAATAGCATTTCAGA
Organism: Hippocampus zosterae; assembly: GCF_025434085.1. NCBI lineage: Eukaryota > Metazoa > Chordata > Actinopteri > Syngnathiformes > Syngnathidae > Hippocampus > Hippocampus zosterae. Next base: position 34,722,558 of record NC_067452.1, on the reverse strand, counting down.
GTTGTTTTTTTTTTTTAAAGACAATACGACAATGTGGAATATTTTGGTGTGATATATTTTGGTGGATTGGAGGTGTGGGTGGGGGGGGGCGGGAATTTTCAAGAATACGTGTCACGAGAAGGCACGCTCAGTTCATTTTCAAACTGTTATTTTTCATGTGATTTTGTGTGTGTATACAATATATATACATACATGTATATATTTAGAGTATATATGGAAAACAAGTATTTTCATACAAGCATTTAATGTTCTAGTCTCCACTGCATTAGTGAGACAATTTTGCGACCCATTTGTTTTGTTTTGCACCCACTATGGATTTTTCAAAAAACAAGAATTGATTCATTTCAAAGGTAGAATAATGTACAAATATTTAAATGGAAACCCTAGATTAAATTATTTCATCCAGCCATCTATTTTCTAATCCGCTTTATCCTCACGAGGGTCGCGGGGCGTGCAGCAGCCTATCGCAGCCGACTTAAGCGCAGCAAGCGGGGGACACCCTGAGCTGGTTTCCGCCCATTTTAAATAGCGTAACTATTGAAATGAAATGCAGATGATGATGATCAATTCAAGTAATGAATTATTTTTTTGGACAATCGAATGAACAAATTGTTTTTAGTTACTGTATTACTAATCCGTGCATCTTCTGTCTGAGCATCTTACCGTCATTTGTGTTGTGGGGTACAACTTGGACTGGTCGCTAGCCAATAACAGGGCACATTTTGACAAACTCCTCTGGCCGGCTCCCACATTACGAAAACATGGCTGTTAGCTTCAGTGAAGGCTCTAAATTGTCCCTCGGCGAATGTGAGTGGTTGTTTGTCTAATTGTGCTCTGCGATGGTTTATGACCAGTCCAGGGTTTACCCCCACCTCACCCAAAATCAATCAAGTTGAGTTATTACGCAAAAAGAGGAAATCCTTTTAGACGTCTCAATGTAGCCAAACTGAAGAAAGGCGGGCGGGCGTCAACCCTCACCCACTGAGGATACGACGCCACGTGTACACGGTCACGGCCCAGGCACGGAAGGTAGACAGACGACAAGGTCACATTCATTGAACGGCGGAACTTGGATCACAAAACATCACAATCTCACGACAACTTGTGACGGCGCTTTAATGGTCAAAACCCTGAAGCCTCGCGCGGCGCCCTCTTCGCAGTCGTCCTCGTTACAATCATCTCGTTCCATTCAAATCTCTTCACTTGGAATAATAACGGCCCTCTATTTACACTTCAGCCAACGATACGTTAACGGTTTCCCTCCAACTCTGCTTTGCGATCTCATCAGATGTTGTGCCATTTGCAATTACCACGCAGCTTTGATGAAAAATGTTTTTTTTTGTGTGACTTCAATACAGCTCACTCGCACCAGCCTCACTCAAAGACATTACAAAAAAACCAAAACATCACGAGAGACACCTTTGTCCCCAATGAAAAAGATACAAATCGTATAAAAATGTTTTTTTTTGTCTGTACAGTCTTTTCCACTCATTTTTTTCTGTCTGCATCTGACTGAGTGTGATGTTTTGTAAACAGTTTTTGTCCTCTGAGCCATCAAAATCCGCATCTTATTTTTTTTCCGCACAATGTCATCACCTGTGTCCAAAACTGAGTTTTAGTCCTCCGCTGCCTCGCTGGTTCACCTTGTCCTCGGAATGCATAAAGGAATACAAAGGCCGTCATCAAGACTGCCCTTCGCTTCTATTGGCTCTGAAATGGAGAGAAGATAAAAATCACTTTAATCAAGTCAAGTCAAGTCAACAGTATTTATAGAGCACTTTCAAACAGCCATCGCTGCATACAAAGTGCTGTACATGGAGCGATTTAACATATACAATAAACAGTAAGACGAATCAGTAATAAGTAATAAGGCGGTAGAAAGCACCAAGCAGTAAAATCAAGAGCAAATCTAAGTCATGCTGAGTCAAACGCCAAAGAATACAAGTGAGTTAATGACAATATCATTTTACTTTTATCGCTTTTTTTTTTTTTGGTACAAAAGGAGGAGACGAGGACATGCCTACAATATTAACAGATAATGTGGAAAGCGGCACATAATAGCTGAAACACCTGGAGAAACCCCACGCAGACATAAGAGGAATATGCAAACTCCAGACCGGAAGGCCGAAGCTCGGATTCAAACCCTGATTTCCAGAACTGTGAGGCTAGCAACTCGGCCAACGTGCTGCCATGCTTGAATATAATACAAGTACCAATTGGTGCAACTTTTACAGCGTTGGAAATAATTTTGAAAAGATCATAACATCCTGGAAGGTCCGACAGAAATTTTCAGAGGTTAATTATCAGCACACGTCATAAATAACATCGAAAATATCCTCGCAAGCATAGGAATGGCATCAGTGTACCGTAATTAGATTGGGAGCTTACTGAGTAATTTGAAGAGATGTTTACCTTCTCAATAAATTTATGTATATATATATTTTTAATCAGGTCGCCGCGGTCTTGTTTTGCACGCTTAAAATCAGATTTTTCAGAGGCAACCGTTTTTTTTGTTTGTCTGAATGAGACTCACAAGAATCAAGACAAGGGCACGGAAAATCCTCCTGGATCCCCCGCACCCTGCCCACCACCTTTTTCAGCCACTCCCTTCAGGCAGACGCTACAGATCCATGCGCACCACATCCAGTAGACACTTAAACAGCTTCTTCCCTTTAGCCATTAACTCCTTAAACAGTCACTGACGTAGTCACTCTTCTTGCACCACAAAATGGTGCTACAAAACTACTGGTTACTCTAAAATGGTTCAATGATTTTGTTGTTTACGATGATACTAGTGCAGCGTGTTATACCGGAGACAAATTCCTTGTGTGTTGCACATACTTGGCCAATAAAGATGATTCTGATTCTGATTCTGACATTTTGTGGACATTTGATGAAAGCTGCCATGGCACCCAATTAACAAATGCGAGCAATCAAAATAAGATGCCATTTTTAAAATATGTTTTACAAAAGGACATTGTGTTGGGACAGACGAAGAGGACACTTACTCCGAGTCAGGGGAAACTTCTGATATGCTGTGGGAAGTGGCAGACTGTGGCAGGGAGGCGGAGGGGCAGTGGGTCGAGCCGTTGGGCCCGGAGTTGGAGGCAGCGTTTGGGGGAGTGAGGGCAGAGGGGTTGAAGGACGCGAGGATGGAGGAGAGGATATCCAGGTGTTCGCTCGAGGGTTGTCTCCCCAGAGGGTTCATACCCATGTTGGGAACGCCCGTCGGACCGGGGTACCTACATGCAGAGTCCAGGCGTCCTCGAACGTGAGCCGATGATGGGAAGGGCTCTTGCTGGGGCTCCTCCGAAATGGGCGGAGGCGGGGAGGACGGCGGAGGCTGGTCGGGGTGCGAGGGCTGGCGGGGCGGCAGGGAGCGCAGCCACTCCCGACAGGGTTGGGCCTGCGCTCCAACCCCGTTGGCCTCCAGCTGCTCCCTCGACTTACTGCTCATCAGGGCACCTGCCAGGTGCTCTCGAGATGAAGCCTGTCGCCGAGTTTGCATGTTCAACTGAGATCTGGACCCGCTCAGAGTGCCCTCCACGTTGCCACCCAGAGCGCCGCCATTTCCCCTCAAGTCCTCTCGCGAAGCGTGGATAGTGCCCGAGTGATGGTTGTCCAGTCTGTCCCTGGAGGAGGTCAGGTTCTCCCTGGATGACGACACTCGCTGGTGATCCAGCCCCAACCCCGCCAACCCTGTGCCCTGTCCCAGTTCTCTCCTTCTGGGTAAGAGGTCCAGATTGTCCCGGGATCCCCGAGAGTCCAGCCGGTCTCTCGAGCCCCCGACGGTTTGCCTCCCGAGAGGATCCCGAGACAGATGCCTCCGGGTGAGCGAGTCCAGATGCTCCCTGGATGAGTAGCGGGATCCCGGTTGCGACAGGGAACCCGTACCCCCTCCGGCACCAACCGAGGCCGAGTACATGCGGCCATAAGAGGCCGCAGGAACACCTCGGTGGCCCAGGGTGGAGGTGCGGTACCAATTGAGCTCACTGGCTCCCCGGCCCACTGTTGAAAGCCCCTGGAGGGCGGGGGGACAGCCCAGACGATTCTTGAGGATACCTAGGGACACAAAAGGTTCATATATCAGGAGGCAGCAATGAGGGAAGACGGGAAGTCGAGGCAAAGTTGGAAAACAGGAAGAACATTTTTGCAGCTAATTTTTTTCAGCCTTTTTTTTTCTCTATCAAGGTTAACAGTTTAAGAATCACCACTTTGGGGTTTTGTGATACACCCCGAGGGACTCCCAACTAAAGCTCTAACTGTTCAAAGAAAATAGCTTCGTACACACTGGAAACGGCACACTGTCCTGTGTGTGAGTGACGATGCTAGATGAAGTTGATGTGCAGTTTGCCAGTTTCACAGACAGAAGGTCAAACATTTGAGAGATGCTTTCCACAACCTTGTATGTTCAAAGAAGGGAACATTCAGTGCTTTAAGATCCACCCCCTGGCAGTTAAAAGGGATGAAGTAGAACTCCTCTTATATTACCTGGAAGGCTGAAGCATTTAAATGACCAGAACAAAGCCAGAAACACGTGACTCTCTGTCACTAACAACCCGTGGCAAAGACTTTGGTCTCGCAGTCAAAATATGTAACTTCAACATATTTTTCAGACTCCAATCACTGTTTTCCAACTAGCGAGGTGTCTTCATCATCTACATTTTATGTCTTCTTCCGCATGAGACAGAGTGCAAAAAAAAATGCAATAAGGTGCAACGAATAGTTCCGCAGACCCCCCACCCCCCCAAAAAAATACAAACGGCTAAATGAACTTGTGAATAGCTCACTGTGAATAGGCAGGATGTGACTTTGTATCACTGTTTTACCATTGAAAATATTATTAAATTTTCAAACATAATTCAACATTTTATTTCAATACTGTATTGATCAAAATGACGCCACAGTCTTTTCAGAGCTTGCACACACTTTGCATGTTAAAAATCACACAAACAAACAAATACAATGATATTGTTAATTATCCACGCCTATTTATTTTAGCCAGTACTGACAATCAGGTTTGGGGCTTCCATGTTTGATGAGTAAAAATGGTGTCTGTGAAATTACCCTTGCGGTGCCTGTGCGGCTGCGTGAGGCCGCTCTCGTCCCCGCTGGTCAGCGCTCCGTCGGCTTGGTTGTTGTTGGCCGCATCCTTGCAATAATCGGCTCCGAGCGGGCGCTCGGAGCCCCACTTTTGCAGGGTGTGTTTTTCGCATTCCTCCAACGCGGGCCAATAGGACAAGAGGTCGTTGCCATCCAGATCTGGCACACACCACAAAGAACCAGTCACGGTCTGCTTCCATTTTTTACTTATTATTTAAGAGTAGCAGAAGAGGTGAAATTAAAAGTGCATCATTGAACTATTCACGAGAGCACACACAAGAAGGGGTTCATAGTCATACACTGCTAAGTCAGCATCAAGCACCTTAAAAGTATTTCCAGGATTTCATGAAATACCTTTCTATCGACATTTACATACATCCCGTTTGAGTATTTGACTTTATCGCAGTAAGAGATGAAGAATTACAGTATGTCACAGCTTATATGATTGCAGTGAAATGAACTGGTTCTGGAAGAAATTTCAGTACTTGAAAATTTTGTAAGCAGAGACACGTTTTCCATGTAAATGCCCTAATCCGTTCCAAGTCCCCCCAAAATTCTTCCATAAATGTTTTCTAAATCATAAAAATGCATCAAAATATGTAACAAATGGATGTTACATAGACAATTAGATTATTGTACAATCAATGAGAGTTGTGCATTATGTAAAAAAGACAAATAGTGGCTTAAAAGAAAATAAAATGATTATTCCAGTATGTATGAGACAATTTGTCTACCTTTGGTACCATTGTGGGTGGGCTCAGTGAGCAGACGCTCGCCGTGATTGGATCGCTTGAAACGCCGCTGGATGCGCCCGCGTAGGCGGACGTTGTCCTCGCTCTCCGATGACGGGATGGACAGACTGCGCTCCTCCTCCATCGAGAGGTCGGAATCACTGTCGGAATCTTCACCTTTTAAGAAAGTAGAGGGACAAAATAAATAGTTTCCAAAGTCGTCACTCCTCCCGATTTTATAGCGAAAACGCATGTCCAAACCTGGTGCGTGTGTGTGTCTGCACTTCATAAACGGAATTTGTTGACCTGTGCTTATTGAAGCGCTTTCGGGTTGTTTACCTCCATCTCTGTGGAACATGGCGACATCCAGGTCCGTTGCCCCGGTTTGAACAATGCTTTGTTCCAGAGTTTGGCGCGCTAAAAGATTCTCTCTGAAAGGCAAAAGAGGGAAGAGGAGTGACGACACACTTAAGAGACACGTTGTGCTGCATGTTTACTCATGCTGACTAATAAAGGGCCTCTGCACAAATATAGCATGTCAATTCCAAACAAGGGGACAAGCAGCGAGCCACAAAGAAAAAGACACTCCCGGCAACAATTAGTCTTGCTCTACATTCACTGGAGTACCCCGTTTGATCTGACATGTATTCTCTTTACCCCACTGACCCACAAAACACACAACAGGCTTTTAAAAGGCTGGAGTGACAGTATTCACTCCCTAAAGCAATAGTGCCCCATATCCAGTGGCACAAGGACACCCGAGCTTCTTCTTCCTGAATGATTGATATTTCCCCCCCTTTTTTTTGGGCGATGTATTTTTGTATGGATGCTGCATGATAATATTTATGTGCTTTTATACCTGGCGGAGCTGACAGAGGAAATGGTGGATGCTCCCAGCGTGATGCGATGAAGCCCACTCTGCTCAAGGAGTGAAGCATTGTGATAGGGATTTTGGGCCTGTGGCAGAAAAAAAACTTAATATCAGGTTATATTCTTTTAAAAAAGGCTATGTTAGGCTGTAGTTGATGTGAGGAACAAGACAAGGAGGCTTTACCTGTGTGAAAATATGTCAAAGTGAAAATATGAGGAGTTGCACCGTGGTGATAACAGCTGCTACTGTTTTGGAAAGATTCTACAAAATATGGAAATATGCCCGCAATGGAGATGCCACTGTGACATTGAGAAGAGGTGTCTCCAGGTTGTGAATCCACATTCATCAGAATGAAAACTTTACATCCTTTTTTTTTTTTTTTTTTACATATTGAGTTTGATAGCATACAAAATACAAGGTAACAAGTATTTCCATCTTCCATGTAAGGTGCTGACATTTTAACAAATCCCTTCAATTTTGTCACTTCCAGTGACCAAGAGCTTTGACAAAAGTAGGACATGATGAAACTCGACATGACCTCGGTCAGTATATACTTCATTCACAATTAATAAGCCGGAGCGCTCGCAGATCATTTATAATGTACATATACTGTTGGACTTCAAACTCGCTCAATTCTGTGCAGCCAATAATAGCTCCTATGGGGCACGATATACAGTAGTCATTTGAAATCTGACAGTGGGGGTCGCGGCGGAAATGGAGGTTAAAAGGTTGTATGAGCTACATTGTTACTAACGTACACTAATGTGCAAGCACGCACGCATGCACAATGCAGGATGGGCCCTATATTATTTTATTCGGGTCAGGACCGAATCCCGGAGGCAGAAGGAGAGCGAGTGGACACAGGAGATGGACGGAAGAATTGATGGAGGGAATAATCACAGTCAAATCAGTGTGGCTAATGAGATTAGCCTGGGCGGATTTTAGCATTGTAAATAACCTCATTGGACACAACATTATGTATGATTGCATCGTCTAATGAAATCCAATATATGAGCCTTATAGGAAACCATACCTTGACAAAGATCATGCTGAGTTTTCTTGACGGTTTAAGATAAGATAAGAAAAGCTGTATTTAAATAATTAATGTAAAAAATAATAATAATAACTCACAGCATTCGATGTTGGCCTTGGCGGCTCTTCTCCGGGGCTCTTTTTCCCTAAACAGGCCACCTGCCAAGCCTCTTTCACCTCAGAGTTGAACACGGTGAACACCAGCAACACTGACAGACCCTACAGAACACAACCAGTCTAAGCAAGGGTCTGAGCCTCGCATGCTGACCATGCAGAATGCGCATACCTGCACTAAACAGAGGATGTCAAAAATATAGTAGAAAGCCAAGATGCTGTTGTTCACAGCCATTAAACCACAAAGCCAGGTGGAGGTGGCCACCATCAATAGCAGGAAGGCGTTGCGGATGGTTGCACTGCAAAGGATGACGGCTTAGATGTTAGATGCAACGCAACCACACAAATAGGAGCTAAAATGGGACAACACAACAACTGATTTGCTCGTTTCATTCAGATCACTCATATGAATAATTCAACACATATTTTGAAAATATGTTCATTTGATTAGAGTTAGGGACTGCCTGAATATAGATAGACCGTATTTTCCGCACTATATGGCACTTTGGAGTATAAGGCGCACTTCAATGACTGGCCCATTTTAAAACCGTGTTCATATATTAGGCGCACCACATTATAAGGCGCACAGAATAGAAGCAACAATAGTGGCTGCAGTTGCATTATCCATCCACTCGATGAAACTACACTAAAGGGAATACAATACAATGCAGCTTTATTTATATTGCACTTTCACAACTGCTGCAGCTGTAACAAAGCGCCTTACAAAACCTTTAAAATACTATGTCCAAAAAAACGGAATATTGATCCATATATAAGGTGCATTGGATGATAAGGTCGGCATTTGCAAAAGTTTTGAGAAAGCCAAATGCTTTTAGGTGCGCCTTATAGTGCGGAAAATACGGTAGTTGAAGTACAGAGCAGACCTGAGAGTCACCACTGTGGGGCCGTGCTCAGAAACTTTTACATATAAATACACAATAGCTGTAATGGTATTAACTCGTTAAATATGTCACTGTCCTTCATGCTGCTGTACCCACATGACAGGAAGCTTCTTGGTCTCCTTCTGAGAGGTGTTACAAGACATCTTGGTGACAATCATGAAAATGCCGCCATTCATCTGGACAAAGGAACGACAGCCACAGAAGAAGAAACAACTGTGTTCAACATTCAGCTTTGAAAAGGAATGTTTGCTCAATATTTGACCAGAATATATGAGAAAAAATGAAATGTGAACAAGTTACCAATATGACAATGGCGATTGGACCGGCAAAGCTCCAGATGAGCTTGTCATAGATGGAGATCCAACAGAAATCTGGGTTTCCATAACCTTCTGGATCCAAGCCCACTGCCAGACCTTCATGAACGAGACACCCAAGTTGTTGTTTTAAATATTTTACGTACTGTATGTAATAATGTTTATTGCTGTTATGTTTGAAGTGAACACCCCCAGACTGAAACCCCCTCCCCCCACAAGAAGTCTTTCTGATATCAGCATCATTTTCCCGTGGGCAGGAGAACACAATTTCACATTTCATTAAATTGTGCATGCATAAGTTATTAAATAAAGGTAATTAAATTAGTCGCGAAGAGGATGAGTGTTGGCAAATGAACAGACGTTGTATTAACACAAGTGCGTGTTGATTTTCCGAGGACTGTAAGAACAGAATTGAGACCCATACAACAGCAATGGTTATGTAGACATATGGAGCTTTAGAGATAGATTGTGGCGCGAGTAAAATGCACCCAAAAATTCTTGTTTTTTTTTTTCTTTTTTCACATCAATTAATTTTTGCTGCACCTCTGTGGCTGTGCATGTTTTTGATGGTCATGGCTAGAAGAAACATTATACGACAATGAATGTGTTGTAAATGAACAGTTCTCAACAAAAATGTGGGCTTCCATACACATATGGTAGAAAATGAGAGTTTCTTTTCAATTTATTCATTGCTTAAGGTACGCAATACTTCAATATACAGCAATCATGCAAATGTGTACCATTTTTATCGCAAATTATATTTTTCAATATGCACACAAGCATGTTTAGAGTTTTTTCTAGAATGAATGGATAAAATAAATATTATGTTGCGATGTTCTATTTCACTAAGAGTGAACCACGGGTGAGTCAAATTCTCCCGTTTCTGCTCTTGCGTTAATTGAGAAACTAGTAATAGCAGTGAAGGAAATTGATAATGCATATCGAGAAAGGGAGACAGAAATGACCTGCAAACAGGATGTGTAAAAAGAAATCTTCCTTCTGAGTATCTGTCAATTTCAGGTTTCACCTTATGACTGCTGAGATTAAAATTTCAGTGAAACACATTCCGCCCAAACGGCAACAGGACACCTTATCTGCACAGACAGCTGCCGTGGACGGATGCACGTGGAGGATATTGGCAAGGCATCGGCATCGGCATCGCCGTCTGACAGGTGTGAGCGCATGATTTGACTGTCAGCATGCGGATGCAGCAGTCACTCTGCATTAGGAGCAATGTCACATCGCAACACATTCTTTTTACAGCACCGTTTTCTTTCTGACATGCATTTTTTGGAGTTAATGTAAAGAATAGAGAGATGTGCAAGTGCATCAATATTTTTTAATGCTATGAGCTATCCAAGAAATCGAATTAGAAGACAGCATTATGTATTTTTTTTTATTCTCCATTATGTTGTTTGAAATGACTCACCAATTATTATACTGTTCAATTATTCATAATTGTGCCTTTGTTAAAAAAAAAAAAAAAACAATCACATTAGACATAGAGTATGCTGGCCCAATATTTCAGTGTTTAAGTGCCTATTATGATTCGTCAAAGTATGAAGGGAGACACTTCTCCAATTTAGTGATGGTAAGCATGTTCATGAATGTGCGTTACCAGTGATAATGGCTGGCACGCCCCAGCCGATGGCGTAGTAGAACCTCATGGCGCCAAAGTTGATGTTGCGTTGCTCCGTCTGCATGCGGTAGATGTGAAGGCCCTCCACAAACATCCAGGCGAATGTGGACATGAAGAAGTAATGCATGAGGATGGCCACCACCGTGCACAGGAACTGCAAGAGAACGTGGAGAGGAGCAGGAGGGTAACTCCAAAGCGAGGCACCACAGACGGCGCAAAGTGAAGAAGGAACGGCAAAAAAATAAATAAAAGACCAAGGATCAAGAAGCAGATACGAGCAAAGAGAAAGATGTAAAGGAGGTGCGCATAATCTTGCAAATGGATTTAGTCTTGGCTACACATCTTGGAGGGTGGCCAGCAACACTTCACGAGGTGCAAAAAAGGTATGATTGAGATGACAGGCATCAGTAATTTAATCGCCAATTCCACTAAAACACAACATTTATAGCTCATTGATTTTGCAATGGATAAGAAAGGCAAAAATTCATATGAACGTGCTGTAAACGCACAGTAGTGTACATAGTGTAATGAAAATTAGATTACAGCCATAATTCAATTAATAGAAACATTACCCTTCACTAGATGCTTGCAAAGCGTTGCGACCAGAGTTGTGCAATATTTCAGAACACACATACGCACGCACGCACACGCGGCATGAACTTAACAGTGAACAAAAGGCAAATATAGCAAAGTGAGTACTGAGGGTCCTAACGTGCTCTGCTAAGCATGATGCACGCTATACATTAATGAAGACGGCACATACAGTCGTTCAGCTGGAGGTGACGACCATTCACAATATACAGCCAACTGTGTGAGAATGCATTTTAATTAATGAGATTTCATGCTGACTGAGCACACACGTGCAGCATTTTCATCTGGAGGAACGCAAGATATACCCCGCCACACACAAACGCATCGATGAGATTAATCCAATGGCATGAAAAGTAGCCACAAGGGAAAATGGAAGCGCAGTGCAGCACAAATGGTGCAGGGGATAAAAAACTATTTGATTTCTTTTTTGAATCGAACAGAAATGAAAACAAGTGCGGTCAAGCAGTAAACATATTTCATTGTGATGAATTAAATGTTATTATTCATTGGGATTTTTATTTATTTATTTTATTATTTTTTTTAAAACAAAAAAATCAAGGATTTTTTTTGCTGTCCCATTATTTTATTGGATTTTAATACCCTTCACATAAATAATTTCATTTTTTCATTCATTTTCTGATCCGGATACTTTTTGAGGGATTGAAGTCAAAATGGACCTTCGTTGCAGAATAAACAAAAAAAGGACGGCGTTATAAGGGGGATGCATTAATGCCGTGAAAAAGGCGTTTCACTGACACCACTAATGAAAACAAAAACATTTTTCAGAAATTCAATTTTAGGCTCTGATCAAAAATATGAAATTGGAAAACAGGCAAATAGGGCTGAGTTTAACCACAATTAAACTCGATTGAAATAATTAAAACATTACCCGCGACCAAATGGATTCTCTACGTGACCCAGACGCCCAGTAAAAACAAATGATAAACAGATGAAAGAACTTTTTCATCACTTGTGATGTCTCCACTTTGTACTTTTACTCGCGTACAGTAGCTGATGATTGGATTGGCCCCGAGTGGATGTGACAGACGCCATTTGGCAGCGCTTTTTCTCAAGGCTGTTTTACAGACAAACCATCTGGCGAGTCAACTTAGGAATGATGCCAAAGTTTACAAGTATCACAACACCGATGCAAGAATCCAAAGTGAAATGTCTCCAGAGATTTCACATTTACTGCCTCTTAAACGCCGGATAGACGTTTGGCTGATGTCGACAGTGACAAAATAGAGGGAGCATAGAACACAAACTTGACACCGACTGGGCGGTCGAGCTCAAGTACCAACCTGTTGTTCGGTCTGATTGACGCCCAGCAGAAACACAAGCTCTGACAAAAACATGGCCGCCGCCGTGTTGGAATGGATGCTCCTGATGTTGGACTTGAGGCCTCGGAGGCAGGACAGCACCAGGACGGTGAGGAGCAGAGCCAGCATGGACAGCACCAGAGAGGAATAAGTGATCAAGGCGAGCGTTTCCAGATCGCCCTCCAACTGCTGCTTGTGAAAGCAAATAAAAAGGAAACCAACGGAATGACCGGAAGACGTAAGGCCTATCACCTTTAAGTGTTGCTCGCATAAGTACCGGCGCGCTACCATTTGATTGAGACAAATAAGTCGTGTACGTGCCACAAACCTCTCTCTGTGAACTGTCCATCAGCACTCCGAAGGTGCCAAGCCTTTGACACTGACAGCGGACATGTGAGGTGTTCCTGTACACCACCATGCAGTCCCTCACTGTCCAGCAGCCTCCGATCTCACACCTACAGGGCCACAAAAACAAATCCATCAAAATTGGCGAGAGAAGATCGTTGTATGGATGACATTGTATGACCCAAATAAATCGAGAACCTCAACATTATGTCATGATTATATGAAATTATGTTTGCCGTTTGTCTTGGGAGACATGAATCGACTGCCTTACAGCTGCAGCTGTTCTGAAAGCGCTCTATAAATAAAGATGAATTGGCCCGGTAACCCAGTGGTTAGCACGTGGGCTTCACAGTGCAGAGGTACCGGGTTCGATTCCAGCTCCGGCCTCCCTGTGTGGAGTTTGCATGTTCTCCCCGGGCCTGCGTGGGTTTTCTCCGGGTGCTCCGGTTTCCTCCCACATTCCAAAAACATGCGTGGCAGGCTGATTGAACACTCTAAATTGTCCCTAGGTGTGAGTGTGAGTGCGAATGGTTGTTCGTTTCTGTGTGCCCTGCGATTGGCTGGCAACCGATTCAGGGTGTCCCCCGCCAACTGCCCGAAGACAGCTGGGATAGGCTCCAGCACCCCCGCGACCCTAGTGAAGATCAAGCAGCTCGGAAGATGAATGAATGTATCCGCCCGAAGCAGCGGTGGGTAAAGTGTGGCCCAGGAGTCAGCGCTCTGGTCTTTCCTACCCTGCATTTAAATCATCAAGATTTCTGTAATGTTTGTCGAATTCATTTAGCAGATTTTTCAAAAACATGACCAATTCATAAAATGCATGTATTCATTTATGTAGTTATTTTTATTCCTTTATCTCATTAAATAAGGAAATGAAAAAAAATGGTAGTAGAAGAACAGAAATGCGTACAAATATAATTGTTTGGCACATACACATGCTCACTGTAGGAATACGGTGATTAAAAACAAAATTTGTGAGTTGTGCAAAAAAAAAAGTCAAATAAATTATGCAATGACCAAACAACTTTTTTTCAAATACTGGTCATTTGTGGATGAGGAAAAAAAAAATAAATTGTATGTTGTTTGGTCCTGGCATAATGTTTTTTGGGGAGGGTTTTTTTTCTTCCCAAGTGCCCCTTATTTATACAACTGTCTGTTATACAAGTCAAAAGCGACTCCTCGAGTACAAAACTTTCCCCACCACTGCACTAAACACGAAAGACCGACTATATGAATGCATTGAGTCCAGTGATTAACACGTCGGCTTCACAGTGCAGAGGTACCGGGTTCAATTCCAGCTCCGGCCTCCCTGTGTGGAGTTTGCATGGCCCCCCCCCTGCCTGCGTGGGTTTTCTCCGGGTGCTCCGGTTTCCTCCCACATTCCAAAAACATGCATGGCAGGCTGATTGCGCGCTCTAAATTGTCCCTAGGTGTGAGTGTGAGTGCGAATGGTTGTTCGTCTCTGTGTGCCCTGCGATTGGCTGGCAACCGATTCAGGGTGTCCCCCGCCTACTGCCCGAAGACAGCTGGGATAGGCTCCAGCACCCCCCGCGACCCTAGTGAGGATCAAGCGGCTCGGAGGATGAATGAATGAATGAATGAACTAAACAAAAAGCATTCTTGTGAACTGACTGGCTGCTGTGGTTCCACTGCACACACAGCGGCTTGCTGCGATTGGCCGTTTCCAGTAGTTTAAACTCCAGTAGGATGGGCTGGTCCAAATGTCCGCCCACAAAAGTTTGATTGTTGTAGACGGAGATGGTCACCACTGGGGAGTTCATAACTGGGTGTCTGGGAAGTCTGGAAACAAGAGAGAGAGAACGGCAGAACATTTCAGTCTGGTTCTTTTGACATAATTAAAAGAGTCCACTGTGAAACTTGTCGATTCTCACCTCACTCCTCGTCTGTCTGTATGATATTTGGGAGGGAGCGCTCCGCCCAGACTGCGATAGATGAGCAAAATGACGATGGTGATGGGCGGTTCAACTGCGCGCCGGGCTGCGATGTATCCTGTCTGATTGGCAGAGAAGCCGACCGGCACTTGGACAGCGTTCGAGGGCGGGAGGTCTGAAATGGAGAAAGATCCCTGCATTTGTATCTCACCCTTGCCATTAACTCTGGCACTTGAATCATGTTTGTGTGCGTCTTCTCACGTTCTTTCTCTGCGCGCTCCTTTTCCTTCCAGTTGTGTTGCTGTTGCCGTTGCGGCATCAGTGCAGCGGGCGGCAAGATCACATGGGTGTAGGGATCCCACACGGCCTGACTCCGAAACATTGTTGTATGGTAACGTGGGAAACGTCGCCGCACATGGGTGTGATTTTCCACCCGATCCAGATTCATGACTTAAGTGCAGAGGGAGAGAGAGAGAGAGAGAGAAAAAACAATGGTTATGAAAGAGATCCTTATGTTTCTCTGGGTGACTCAAAAAGGGTCATAACAACGGCAAATCCAGGGATACTTTGCATCTTCCACTCGCAGTTCCAATTCCATCACGCTGTCGCCAATTGTGCCACATGCGCTATCCATTCGTATGAACACACAAGTTGAGCATCTGTTTTTGGGGCTCTAATTCAATCTGGCCATATGTTCTGAATTTCATAACCCCTCTCAAGCACCTGTTGAATTGAGTTGTTGTAACAGGCATAAACTTTGTCTAATCACCTTCAGAGTCTTTAAAATAAGGTTTTGCTCCCCCCTTCCAATAAAAAATAATCTGGTCCGCCAGTTGAGGTTACTGTATTTCTAATAGTACTCCCAAAACATTTTTGTTAAAATTTGCTAGGCATTGCAACAGACCGAAAGCGTTTTCTATTACATTCCCCCAGAGGATCTCGCAATTTGATGAAAAAAAAAAAAACAGAAAAGCAGGTCTAGAAGGTATCCCGGGTGGGAAACACGATTTCAGTGGATTGATCAAGCCACAAACAGACAAATTCTAATCATTATCATCTGAAAAATATTGTAACAGCACCCCCCCGACCACATAGTTGGGGAGGTAGGAGGGGGTTTGCATGGTCGTGGGTGCAGAAAGGTCTCCATTTGCCCACCTCATATGTATTGCCGACTAGATTATCCGCAAGGGGAGATCTTGCAGTTTGCCTTGATAAATCCAAATTGTGAGCGCCAATCTCATGCACGGACCCCAGCGAGTCTATTTCCGCAATTTGAAGCACAGTGAGCGCTCCCACCTCCCCGATTTTAATGCAAATGAGGGCTGCCACGACGATTGGCTGAGGAAGTTCCATCTCATAACGGTGCACAACGGCACAAACGCCCCATTCTGCCTGTGCTAAGTGTAGAAAATTACCAAAAGAGAGAAAACTCCACCAATGCACATAGCTAGACTGCGCTTTGCTCAAGGCTTGCACTGGGCACCAAAATAGGGTCTAGGGGCTCCTTATGATGGGAACTAATCCCTAAAAAGTCAGTCAGGGAAAATGCAGGTTTCCACAGAAAGAAGACATGGGCGAGAATCAATTTCTCCAAAATCTTGTTCTTTCGCTGAACGTTCTTTTCGGGATTTTACCAAAGATACTTTTTACTGTATATCATTACTTTTAAATGCCCGACCATAAATTGTAAATGCTTTAAAATTTTTGAATGACGTGAAGCACATTGATGTAATTTGTGTATGAAATGAGCTACATAAACAGAGCCGCATTGGCTTACTTGCCTTGTTTTCAGTTTCCTTCTGATAGAATTTGTGTATTTGTTCATTTGGCAGCTTTAGGTCTTAATGCAGGCCAATGCTCAAATGCTTCAGGCGCGGTACATGTTATGGAAGCGTCCATTCCTGTGTGTGTGTGTGTGTGTGTGTGTCTGTTGAAATGTGTGTACCCGCGCTTGTGCATAATCCATCTCTATGCTGCTGCCAGCTCTTATCAATTGCATCCCCCCGATGTAAAAGAAAGCATTCTAGCCCATTTCATAGCCGATCATCTGCGAGGATTTACATGTTATTGACGTTGTACTCAATGTTTTCGTCGCGTTAGCTGGATCATGTCTGTAAGCGTGTCACGCAACTCACCAATATTGGGAGCCACCAGCGCCACGGGGTTGAGGTAGGTGAGCTTCATGTTTTGGGCCAGATTCTGCGTATACTGCTCCAGCAGCTGCGACAATTCAGCCGGACCGCTTAAGATGTGGTTCTGACCCTGGGCGAGGGCGCGCCATAGCCCCTCTGTTCCCGGAGCCAACAGCACACTGCAGCCTCGCAAAATGTTCTGGAAAGAGCCAACGGTGGACATTTTGGTGTATAAAAAAAATTGGAAATGAATACCAAGAAGGCAAATGTGCTTTTCTTGTCGGAGACCAAAATCCGTTTTCATCTCGACATCCTTTTTGTCATAGTCATGCTTTAAGATCGCACACAAATCACAAGAAGAAGAAGCAAAATAGTGTGTGTAACATAAAAAAAAATAAATCAATAAAACACCATCAGGAGAACCTTTTGTTTGGATGTTTTTGTCATCCTGTTTGTAGGTCATACGGTATATGATCAGAGAGCCTATGGGAGTTGGGTGGAGTGTCATGATCATCGAATAAAGTACTGGAGCATCATGATACTCAGGGGAGAAGACAGTAACAGAGTGCAGTGAAGGAGCAAAGCAATGAACTGTAAAAGAAAGAAAAAGGTTGTCTGAATTTATTTGTAGAGGGGATGACAAGTAGGAAATGGCAAAATAAAACCCAACGTTTTCTTATAAACTAGAACGTGCGCTTTCTACGTGTGTGGAAATGTGAAAGAGAAACGACGATAAAGCTTGTTGGCATGATGACATATATAAAATCGAGACATGAAAATACACCACAAACATTTCTCCTTTAAAAAAGGTCAGCACTTGCTGAAGGTATGATTCAAACCGCTGTATTTATAAGACGCTGAAGATGTATTACTTCCCCAACCACATCAGTTTCTATAGCAACCCATATTTAGTGGTATAACAATGACAGAGCCCTTTACAACAACACGGGGTGGAGCCACAACTGCCAAGTAGAAGAGGGCCGCTAAAAATAAAAAATAAATAGACAAAATCCTCCCTTGCAACAATTTCGCAAAGACCAAATACGGAAACTTGAAAATCAAATCCTCCCTCTCTGCATGTATGAGGTGAAGCGCTACACAACACACGCAACCGCCATTGAGGCTCCAGGAACAGGAGGAAGCTGAATACTCACAGAACGATTGCATGACTCGAGAGCCCGTTAGCGTGTTCAAATGCTAACGAGTTCCCACTTTCTCGTCACATCAGGAAAAAAAAAAAAGAGCTACCATCATTGCACTGCCATAGCAACACTGCCCATACTGTCGCATGTGTAGCTATAGAATAGTGGTTTAGCGTAAAACCAAATTATCAGGAGAACGGCAGTAATCCTTTTGTGAAACTAAAATCGCACACGATTGATTGCATTTGCATGGATTAGAGATGCTGTCTTAATCTACTGTACAGTCGTTCATGATCCAATCAGATCGGGAAACAATTGTCACGGTTCACACAGCCGGCAGGCATAAAAGGCGGCGTGGCGGTGCTCAATTTCATACCATGTTTCCATTTGTTTTCATTGTTATTTGATCATATGATTAGTAATTAAATAACATAAAAATACAAATTAAACGGAATTGATTGAGGATGGGCGGCCCGGTGATCAACTGATTAGCGCGTCGTCCTCACAGTGGAGAGGTGCAAGGTTCGATTCCGGCTACGGCCTTCCTGTATGGAGTTTGCATGTTGTCCCCATCCCTGCGTGGGTTTTCTCTGGGTGCTCCGGTTTCCTCCCACATTGCAAAAAATATGCATGGCAGGCTGATTGAACACTCTAACATGCCCCTAGGTGTGAGTGTGAGCGTGGGTTGTTATTTGTCTCTGTGTGCCCTGCAATTGGCTGGCAACCGGTTCAGGGTGTCCCTCGCCTACTGCCTGAAGATGGCTGCGATAGGCCAAACATCCAAACATGAAGCAGGTTGCAGTTATATGACAGACATTTTGAATTCAATCGATTTTGTGTCGAGAAGAGCAAATATTTTCAGCACTTTGGCGTTAGACTCAGCATGACTTAGATTTGTTCTTGATTTTACTGCTTGGTGCTTTCTACCGCCTTTATTTTTCTACCGATTCGTCTTACTGTTTATTGTGTATGTTAAATCGCTCCATGTACAGCACTTTGTATGCAGCGATGGCTGTTTGAAAGTGCTCTATAAATACTGTTGACTTGACTTGACTATCCTATAACTTGTTCTTGCCGCCTACTCTCCACTCATCATCAAAGTAAATCTGTATTCTTGTCTGCTTAAAACTTGAAAATGGCTCGGCGTGTCCCACCTCATTAAAGTGCGCATCTTGAGTAGCGGTGAGTCCAAAGCCACTTTGTAGAGTTTCGAAAGTGAGGAGGCGTGACAGTAGTCGCTCCGCGATGAGCAAATCATTCCCGTAGAGGCGGCCCGTCGCTTCCGTGACATCGCGGAGTTGGTATGCGAGCTTCTTCTCCATGATTGTGTTCAGCTCCGTCTCGTTGCGCTCAAGTGAATCCAGCTGGATGAAAACAAAGAAATATGGCAATGTAGAAACAGCGACAATTCGATATGAAATGGATTGCGCTGTCTTGATCGACTGCTATTTGTCAACGTACAGCAGCATTGAGTTCCACAAATGGAGGGGAGGTGCAGTTGTAAAGGTCTGGCTCCATCCAGCCTCTCTCAACATCACAGTGTCTGATGGCGGCCCCTGGAAGCCAGTCAGAAAAAGACAGCATTGTTGTTTTTTGTTGGGTTGTTTTTTTTTTTCGAAGCACCATTTCAAAATGTCTGTAAGGATTTGATGGATATGAATGTGGACTCACCAACAGAACCTTTCGGGCATGGCACTGCAGCAGGCAGGTTGAACTTGGTCCGCGGCCACCAGATCCCCTGAGTGATGGTTTTTGGGCAGCCGTCATAAATGACTGCGCAAAGAGAGCGAGAGCAAAGCGTACGGTCACAAATGAGCTGGGAAAACTTGTTTTGCTTTACATGCACAGAAGTATGGAGGATTCTGAACAATACACCAGTGAAAATTGAAAAGGGACACTGGTCATGTGGAAAGGTTTGAAAAAAAAAAACTATGAGGCAAAAGTAATTTCCCTCAGGAGATGAAGTTATCCATCCATCCATCCCTGCAACATGGCGCACAAGTGGTTAGCACATTTGCCTCGCAGTTCTTGTGCTTTGGATTAGATTTCAGGTGCTTAGGCTTCCTCCAGCTTTCCATGACCATATTAACATGTCAAAATATTCATCACATAAAATTTATATATATTTTTAAAATGTAAAATGTATTTGGTATGGAGTAATCAAGAGCACTTTGAAACAATAATTCATGCCTTGGCCACATCCCGGCTGGATTACTGGAGTGCAATTTACTTTGGAGTCAGCCACTCCTCCAGTTGGTCCATAATGCTGCTGCTCGCCTCTTGACTGGTACTCATAAGAGAGAGCACATCACTCCTTTTATTTGTTTTCAAATCTTTCTGCGGACTAGACATTATTAGAGGTAGAACTGCTGCAGCTGTTGTGAAAGCCCTATATAAATCAGGATGTATTGTATTGTAACTAAGCTCAGAGCGGACCGAGCCTTTTCCGTTGCTGGTCTCTCGCTTTGGAGTGACCCTCCCACTCAACATTTAGCAGGCCCCCTCGCTGCCCATCTTCAAAACTTGTCTCCAAACTCATTTGTATTCTTTGGCTTTTGACTCAGCATGACTAAGACTTGATCTTAGTTTTACTGTTTTTGAGCTTTCTACTGTCTTTGTTATTAATTTATTGTTGTATATTTGATATTTGGGCCGGCCCGGTAGTCCAGTGGTTAGCACGTCGGCTTCACAGTGCAGAGGTACCGGGTTCGATTCCAGCTCCAGCCTCCCTGTGTGGAGTTTGCATGTTCTCCCCGGGCCTGCGTGGGTTTTCTCCGGGTGCTCCGGTTTCCTCCCACATTCCAAAAACATGCGTGGCAGGCTGATTGAACACTCTAAATTGTCCCTAGTTGTGAGTGTGAGCGTGGATGGTTGTTCGTCTCTGTGTGCCCTGCGATTGGCTGGCAACCGGTTCAGGGTGTCCCCCGCCTACTGCCCGGAGACAGCTGGGATAGGCTCCAGCACCCCCCGCGACCCTAGTGAGGATCAAGCGGCTCGGAAGAGGAATGAATGAATATTTGATATTTGCTCCACGTAAAGCATTTTGTATACAGTGACGGTTGTTTTAAAGTGCTCTAGAAATACAGTTGAGTTGAGTAATTTCATTAAAAGTATTCGATTTATATTACCGTACTTCGATAGTATGGTACCCGGATGACGTTACTCAAAACATTTTATAACAGCTAGCAAGGAACTGTATCGGAATACATTTTTCAAGTAACCCTGCTAACCCTGCAAGAACAGTATATTGGATTTTAACCATTTCATGCGCAAATAATGATCAGATGTAACCTGATAATCTGTCCACTGAAGTAATGCTGTCCCTGAACGAGTTAATTCCCAAAATAAATAATCCCTAACCACATGAGAATTAAAACAGCACTCACCTTCACACCCTGAGTTTGTCACCTCCGCAAACGGGTTGTCACACATGTTGCACTGGCGACCAATCACGCCGGGCCTGCACGGACACTGGCCGGTCTCTGGGTCACATGTTCGTGAGAAGGAGCCGATGGGGTAGCAGTCGCAGGGCAGGCAGCTGTCTGAGCCCCGCGGACGGTAGTGAAACTCCTGAATATGCAGACAGTGAAATGCCCCCCAAGCGGAGAGTCACGGTGAAACATCTTGTGGGGACAGCAAAATAATGAAAACTAAAATTGAAAAAAAAAAAATCTTGAATGAAATCAGATAAAAATGAGAGGACTTTTATGAAAACAAAAAACAAAGCTGAATTTGACGTTTAAAACACAATTAACTGAAATTAAGTACTGTTTAATTATAGCAAATATGTGCAGTGTTTTCATCCTTGTCAATTAATTTCACATAAGAGCCTTCATGGTTTTATTCTAAATGCATCTATTTCGGTATTACTGTTCAGCTATACAAAAGAAGGAAGGTCGTTTGGGAATTTTAGCTTATCGGTAATTATTAAGTAATTAATTATTAGGATTTTTTTTCAGCAAATATTCTATACATATATAAACTCAACTAATATTAAAAGTAATAAAATCAACATATTCTAAAAATAAAAATGAAACAACCCGCTCTAAAAACTAAATGAATTTGAAAAAAAAAAAAAAAAAACGGAGAGCAAATGAAATATAAAAGCCAAAACCAATATAACAAAAAAAAAGCCAAAACAAATACAAATCTTGTAAACTATTATTGTATAAACGCGTGTTTTGTTTTATTTCATTTTTACTTTCAGCACCACACATAATTTGCATTCGATCATGTGCCCACAAGGCTCTTTGAATGACAAGCTTGGGGCGTCTAGTGTTAGCCTGCCGGACAGAGAGTAGGCAGGAACAGGAAGACATGTCACCTCTTGTCACTTGACTGTGAGATCCACATGTCTGTGTCACACTTAAACACAGATCAGATATGTCGACGCATGAATAAAACATGGTCAGATTTTTCATGATATCACACACGGGTCCAAGAAGTTTAGATTGGAAGGCAATAACAGCATTCGATAAAGAGAGCCTGAGAGAGGAGATTATAGCCAAGATAGAAATACTGCTTACACACATACACAATATACTTTAGTACACATGTAGAAATACTGTCAGATTGCAATACATTTCTCTTTCAAATAGAGCAGTATTTTTCTTAATTAAGTTAAGAAAAGTTGGGCACTGTAATACAATAGAACGGTCATTAACATGATGGTACTTGCCTGTACTCCATACAAACGGTGGCCGTTCTCGCATGTTTTTGACGCACAAAACAGCACACAGGATATTTCAAAGCTTTTAGGGCCACAGCAAAGTATTCGTAATTTTGTTTTTAAAAAGCATTTCCTTCTCAAATAATAAGATATCCTTTATTCGTCCCACACTGGGGAAATTTACAATATAAATAATCCAAATGTCTTCAGGGTTTATCCTACTACTGCAGACTATCGGTGTGATCTTGAGGTTTGTCAGAAGTGCCTTACAAATTGTGTATTCATGTATCAATGGGGCATTCCCCTAACGAGGATGGCCTATAGACGCCATACGTAAGCGTCCTACCTTGCAGCGACAGTGTCCACTTGTCTTGTTGCAGTTGGGGTCGAAGCCGTTATTGACATCACAATGACAAGGCCCGCAGGTGGGAGACCCCCACCAACCTCTGGGACACTGGTGGTCAATCCTAAATGCGCACACAAGACAGTCAACTTGGAGGTTTGTGTGTGTGTGTGTGTGTGTGCGCCCATTGAAGTAGATACAGCAGCTATAAAAAGTCTCCATACCGCTGTACAAAGGCCACATTTTTGTGATTCAAAAAAGTGCGACCCCAATAAAATCGCTGTTAAAGGTTTTCATCTTTGTTAATCAGTAGAATGTTTTTATCTTTACGAGTGGTGAAGTAAAAATACACAACTGAGATGGTTGCATAATAATAACCCTTTTATGTTCCCTGTAACATGATAAGCTGTCCACTGTAGTAACCGCTGTCCCTCAAAGAGTTAAGTAAATCAAATGTCACCATTATTCTTATTAGCACCAGATAAATGTCAGATGTTTGAGTAGGTGTTTCCTGATACAGTATTTCTTACGCTTTCTAGCAAAAGCCTGCAGGGCTTATGCTAGAACTCTTCATAAATCCTCGCACCTTGTCTAAGGCCCCATTTCAAGCTGAAGAAAAAGGTCCCCGAAGAATGATACTGCCATCGCTATCCTTTACTGTAAATATGGTATTCTTTTGGTGACAATGACTCAGAAGTTCAACCTTGGTTGAACAATTCAAGGATAGTACAATTTGGAAGTGAAACAATTTGATTCGGGATGACGCAATCGGATTCCAATTCGATATGGCTCGGTTCAAGAGGGTATGATGTAATTACTTTTTTGTTGTCATTTTATATACATTTGAATGAACATTACCATAAAATGTACCATTTCCTTCCAAAATGCTAATGTAAAAGCTATGTTCTGGTAAAAGACAATTTGATACATTTCAAAGGGTATTTATACGCCGACAGCATTTTAAATTAAAAAAAAACATTTTCCAATTCAAGTGTAAGAGAAAAATGTCACGCCACACCACAGTTATAAAATGATGACCAAAAGCACAGATTTAACAAGGTTCAACCTCACCCGCTGAGAAACCTGCACAAAGTTTAACAAAAACTGGTCCTGTGGATGTTGCGTAATCCTGACAATGAATAAATGCAACAGAAACACTTACCTGTGTTGGCAGTACTGTCCATAGTGGTTGTCACCACAGTCACAGATGTATCCATGTGACGAGCTGGGCATCCTGTGGCACCGAGCGTCGTTTTCGCAAGGATTCAAATGGCAAGCATCAGTGCAGCCTTTGCCATAGTAACCTGCAAGAGAGACCGTGCTTGTTGAAAAAATGACCATGCTAAAAAGTAAAATACAATGTCAGTTACACTTAATATTAATGTTGAGCTAATTTTCTTTGTCAAAAACGTGGGAAGAAAACGGCTCCCTATGCAAGAAATGTGATTTTCTGTTGAACCAAAACCAGATTTTTTATTGATTAGATACAAAAGAAGGATGTTGTGAATGGTGAGCAGAAATCTTCTGTATGAATATATTGCTAGCAGTGAGCATTTTGTAAATATACAAATATATGAGGGTAAATTCCACTGCAGCTATCAACCCGAGTTATAAAGATCTACACAGTCAGTACAAGAACAGTGCTTTGCATTTTTCCTTCTATTTTTGTTGGGACTTTTAAGAGTCAAAATAAGTGGCCCAGTGGTTAGCGCATCAGCCTCACAGTGCAGAGGTGCATGGTTCGATTCCGCCTCTGGCCTTCCTGTGCTGAGTTCGCATGTTCTCCCCGTGCCTGCGTGGGTTTTCTCTGGGTACTCCGGTTTCCTCCCACATTTCAAAAACATGCATGGAAGGTAAAATTTTCCCTCGGTGTGAGTGTGCGTGCGTATGGTTGTTGGTGCCTGTGTGCCCTGCGATTGGGTGGCAGCGGTTCAGGGTGTCCCCGGCCCTTTGTTGTTGGGTTAGTATTGTGGATATTCCATACATTCATTGAAAAATTAAAAATACTAAGAGCGCACGTGCATATATTTTGTCCAAATGTAAAATTGCAATATTGTTATACATCTGGTTAGGAATTGTGTTGTCCTATATGCGACCCAGCCCCACTACCCCCAGCAGGACTGACGACAAAACGTGGACCCCTCCAGCATTTTAGTTGCCCACCCCTGATTTATCTGTATTAGAATTCCACGGAGACACCAAAAACAAAGACATTCAGTGTGATGATTTGGGAACAGACACCTGCAATCAATGTCAGCTTCCTGTCCGTGTCAGTCATTCCATTCACTACTATCTGTATTGCTTTCACGCTCACAAACACAACGCCATCAGCGCTATACGTTTTTCACCATGGCAACTGACAGAATACCGTGACGACATCCTTGGCTTTTCTTCCCGCACTTTTAATTACATGGTCCTTGAAACAACAATATGAGAGAAGAAAGATCGACCCGCTCTGAAATGTGGACAGTTTTGAGACTGTAAAAACATAAAAGCATCATACAAGTTGATAATGCATCATTATCCTTCAGATTTTTTTTTTACTGAGTAACATTCGTGTGGTCGTCTCTCGCGCAGTTTTTGTTGTGTGCTCCAGACAGGTTCCCTTCTGAAAGGTAATCTTTTTTTATTAAACATCAATCTGCAGTTTTCTGAGATACTATCGCCAAGGTGAAATGCCGTAGAGAGAAATGAAAACAGTACAATAACACTTAACAATAACACTGGTCAATACTGTTGTTCACAATACATCACAAGACTCTTTACTGGACCTTTTCGGGACTGTGAGATGACATCATAGCTTTTGACTTCAATATCTGTTCATATTACATAGTACATATTTTATAAAATGTTTCAGATTTGTGATCGACAGTTAATAGTAACAGCAGTACGTTAGATGCATTACGTAGTGTATAAATGTAAGATATCGATCAACGTGGGCTGCCAGCAGAGGCCCATCTCTTTTGTGATGTTGATTACAATGCCGGGTGACAGACAGTGGTTTTATTAAAAACTGGAAAGAGACATTTTAATGAGAGTCCACGCAGCTATCAGTGATTGCAATATCAGGATTTCACTGACAGCACCTTCTACGATTCACAGTTATTGCAGCATGTCGTAAAATGTCAGAGTTCCTTTTAGGTTGAGTGTTTTTTTTTTCTCTTCTAGACTTTCATTACTTCCATGACCAATGTAGATCAATAGTTCACAAGTTAGACCGAACATCTT
Source organism: Hippocampus zosterae (assembly GCF_025434085.1). Lineage (NCBI taxonomy): Eukaryota > Metazoa > Chordata > Actinopteri > Syngnathiformes > Syngnathidae > Hippocampus > Hippocampus zosterae. The sequence goes on along the minus strand of NC_067452.1, from coordinate 34,696,191 downwards.
GGAGTTGTTTTGGGGTTTTTTTTGTTTTTTGGGGGGGGGGGGGGGGGGGCTTGGCCTTGACCGGGCTGAGCATAAACTAAAAGCAATGAGCATAATTTTGAAGATACCACAAGCAAAGAGAGTGAATGTCCTGTCCTGGCAGCATTGTGAAACGGTTTTAATAATTATTGATCTGCATATCTTTGGAAAAAAAATGCAGGATCACATATTCTCCAAAAGATGTTCCATGGACTATGCTGAATACAATAACAATTCATATTTATGTAGTGAACATGGGATGTAATAACGGCCTCTTGCTAGGATCATATAGTTGCTCAATATTGTGAACCATAAGTGTCATTTATTAAAAATCTAATATATTATTAGGGGGGGAAAGTGAACAAATGTGCCCTGTTTAAAACTACATGTCATGTATTTTTGTATCTAATATATTATACAGGACCAATTGCATACAAAATCATGTGGTGTTTTTGATCTCTCAAATGAAAGGGAATTATTGAGAGCGTACCTTTCTTCATTTTCTTCCCCCCCAGTGCTGCACTCATTTAACAACTTTCTTAATTTTTAATGATCATTGTGCTGATGAAATATAATGAGAGATGTAGTTTAAAATAAACAAGAGCATGCACAGGAGGTTGTTTTTTTTAACAAATGTTTGGTTGTGTATGATTTGTTTGTGTGTTGTGTTTTCGTGTCTGTGTGTGTGTGTGTGTGTGTGTGTAAGTGCGCGTTAATCCATGCCAATACGACAAGGCGCTAGAATTAGCTCGTGGGGCTAGTTGAGGATGCTAGAGGAACAGCAATGCCTCCGTGCTTCCTCTCTCAGGCTGCACAGGCCCGAGGCTTCTGAACACACAGTGTATCCTCTTCATCCTGTATGCAATACACACACACTCACTGACTTCTTTTGCTTCCTCCATATTTGCTGCGAGCACATGCTCTCATTTCCAAACTTTTTCATGTTTAGCGACTCCCCTCTAACTTTCTTATAAAATTTGATATATATATCAAGAACAGCTTTAGGTACCGGTCGGTTCAGAAGTGGAACAACTTTCCCCTCCTCTACATGGATAACATCAAGTTGTATGCCAAGAATGAGCATGACATCGAGTCCCTGACTCACCTCACAAGGATATACAGCAATCACATCAAAATGTTATTTTGACTAGATATGTTTGGGTGAATGATATCTAGGCGAGGGGTGATGATCACAACGGAAAGAACAGAACTAAAGTCAGCATAACACAAGTGCAGCATGGCTACAAATACTTCAGAATTCCACAGACAAATAGCAACTATGAAGAGGTAGCTCGACGGAAGGTCACGTCCAAATATCTAAGGAGGCTGAGGCAGATCATGAATAGTCAGCTGAACGGCAAGAATATGATTGAGCCCATTGACAGCTACGCCTTTCCAGTAATCAGATACCGTGGCCACTGGAAGAGGTGCGAGCCACTGATATCAAGACAAGAAAGATCCTTACAGTGCACAGAGAGTTCCACTGAGGCTGTACACAAAGCAGAAATAGGGAGGCCGTGGCTTAGTGACCGTCACGGGCACTGTCCAAGGGGAAACAACATGATGGCCCCCCAGGTACGACCTGCTTCGCGAATGCCTCAGACAGCAGAAGCCCAGTTTTAGAGCCATAAGGAAAATTTGGTTAAATTATAAATGCAGCCTTTTGAATAATTAGAATTTAATAGATGCAAGGCGTTTGGTTTATATTTGATATTTTATTAGAACAAATTTATTAAGAACATCGAAGTATCTGGGCTCCATTGGTTGTCCTGTTTTTAGTCTGTTAAGAGGCTAGATTTATGTAAACATCATTAGGTAGACAGTAGGGCATGGAGCCTTTTTTTTGACCGTACTTCGTGTTTGCTTATTTCGTACTTCGTATTTGCTTAATTCGTACTTTATGGGAACTGATTTCGTATTTCGTTTAAGTGTATTGTATACGTTTTATTAATCCATTTGATAAAGCCTTAATTTGTGTTCAAGAAAATAAAGAGATTCGGGGGTTTTTTTTGGATCAACGATGGCGGCCTAGTGTATTCCTTGTCGTCGCCGTGGAAAGGAAAAGCCCGTCGAAGAAAAGCACGAGTCAAAACTTACATGCCCTGCTGACGTAGCGACAAAAGGATAGTAAGTTGCCGCTACACCCAGTAAGGAGAAGGAGCCAGATGGGCTGTCATGGAAAGAGAAGCCCCAGCATGGCATGTACCATTGACAAACTGAATAAGTATCTGACATTGTGAAACCACACCAGTGGCTGGAAAAGGCTGGACTGAAAGAAATAATGGAGGCAATAACCATGGCACGACAAGAACAGGCCTTTAATACAAGATCAACTGAGGCCAGGGTCTACCACATCCAACAGGATCCCAGGTGTAGGCAATGCAAAGAAGTCCCAATTCTCAAGTCAATTGCTTTGTTTCCTCAAATACCTTCCCTCCCCCCCACTGTGCTGATAGAAAGTTGCAAGTAAGCAATCCAAACAGCAAGGAAAATGACAGCATCCTGATACGTTTCACTCGCAACATGTTTTGCTTAATTAATGATTCAGTCTTGATTCCTTTTTTCTCAAACCTACTGTTCCGATATTTTCATTAAGTGTGTCGACCGTGTTTCCAGGCTATTTGATTAGACTTTCTAAAGTTCTCTTTCTTCTCTTCTGTTGTTCTACCGCCCCAAAGCGCTGCTGTTTACATTTGGTTCGCCTGCAATCCCTTCTACTTAATTAAGCATGAACATTTTTCCTCTTCTTCTCGCTTTATTTCATAGTCCTCTAACTCTTTTGGGGCTCATTTCTTCATCAGTTTGCTCCCACTGTTGTGATTATTGATGCTTTAATCTCGTCTCATCTGCCTCATTAGATGTCAGTCTCTTCAGAAGGCAGTCAAAAGTTTCAGTTTCTTTCTGTTTCATGTGGATGAGAACTCAAACAGCTCCTCAACATCAATGAGACATACATACAAGAAAGAAATATCACTGTGACTGCACTTAAGGTACTTTTTTTTATTTCTTTTTTTTTGGATAACCTTTGTTACTTTTATTCCCCACATTCTTGAAGATAGCTCAGTGCTGCTTAAGCCTCACGAGCTAACTAGGGTTTGGCTTGCACCTGTGCTTAAGAAGAAATTGGTGGTAGACTTGCCAAGTGTGGTCTCTCTGAGGCAGTGTAATGCGTTTTATATAGTGTACCTTTATGTACACACAGTCTGAACTTTTTTTTTTTAACCTTCTACGGTTCAGGAGTTGAATCGGTACTTCTACTTTTCACAGAGCCCTTTTTCACACAAGTATCCTTCTGCTTTAGTACAGAGTGCCAGTTCTTTTGCCACTTTTAAACATAAAAATCATTACTCTCGCACTCTTTCCAAAGATAGATTTCGCAATTTCACTTTGCCAGATCGGGTATAAAGGCTATCCCATCCACTCACCAGGTTCACATATGCAAGTGTGCCGCTCCCATTGGTCCGAACAGTGGCTGTGGGCGGGACACGGAGATGAGATGCAAGGGTTACCGACGTTGCAGCCGATGTCGACTTTGACAGTTCTGGAGGGGCGCGGCAGGGGAGGGCCGTCCGGTCTCACACCCAAACGAACACCCTAGAAAGAGAGAGAGAGAGACTCTGTTTTTTTTTCTTATGAACAAATAATTATCTCTTTATGAGACAGCTCCTTCGACAATAATTCATCCGTGTAGTCTCACCTGTATGCATCCTCTGATCCCATTCTGGACCTCTCCAGAGCCCAACACTCCTCCCACATGCAGATGTTTGACCTTCAATCCATGAATGTCATTTCCTACTATTGCTGTTCCCTAATGGAGGGGGAAAAGATAGTGAGAAGTCAAAGGGGGACAGAAAAGGCAAAAGATTATCATTCATAATAGATGGAAGATGGATTCCTGAACAAAGATGCATACTGATTTCATTCGAATAGCTGTGCTTAACCTTGTAAAAGAGTAGCGTGTTAGGAATCAAGACAAATTCAAAGTTTCTGATTGGGGACAAAAAGAAAAAAAAAGATGAACTGCCAGTTGTCAAAATTCAAAACGTTTATATGCAACAGAATACAATGCATCTTTATTCAAACAGCGTTTTCACAAGCTGCAACAAACCAGTCCTAAGTACTATATGTTCAATCATGATTATTTTGCCAAGTACTATATATTTGACTTCATGGCAGGCTATAAAGGTAGCACTTGATGAAAAACTGACTTGATGAAACAAAAGAAAACAATCAAATATGATAGATGCGCATCGGGCCAATGCTGAAGGAATAAGAGCGCAGTGTTGTGAAGCAGCCGTTAGCTGCGAACATTAACAATCAAGCATGAAATATAAATCAATGAGTTCCATTTACAGTGTTAGTCTTTCAGCAGTAAGAATTGATGTTTGGCTGAACGTCACTGCCAAACAATTTCAAAAGCAATTCACGTAGGCCGTATGTCATAACCTCAACCTTTGACTGCTGCACACAACATCACCGACCTTGCTCGATAATTTCAGATACAATCTTTGGGCATTCGGAACTGTCTTGTTTGTAGTATCATCCTTATAAGGAGCATGACCATAGCCAATGTTGTTTTTATTTCTTTACAGTGATTGGTTATTACTGTCAATATAAAGTACTGAGTCAATTGTAGGTTGAAACTTTCAAGTGTGTGTGGCCGACATACATTTCATTGGCCTGGAGTGAATCATGCCTGTTGCACTTCGTTTGCCTCTGTGAGGACATTGGCTGAGACATTTTCTCTCGCCATACCTCTAAAATGTAAAATTGAAGTGATGGTTTGTATCTGCTTTACATCTCTTACTTGATAAAGTCCAAAGTCAAGGCGGAGTGTGGCGACGTAGCGAGTTTCACGGCCACTGCGAACGTCCCGTAGCTCCAGTTGGACGTCATGCCACCGCCCATCTGCCACCTGAACCTGATCCAGCCTCAACCTCACTGGTCTGGTAGATCCTCGAGTCACGGAGAACACTAGCTGACCATTCGTCACCTGTAAGTGGATGGAACATATCCGCATCAATAATCGTGTCACCCAAGAAACACAAATAAGGTCAAAACTATGAAAGAAGTGTTTTAGAACCTGGAATAGCAGGCTGGTGTATTGGCCGGCTTGGGCCTGAAGCAGCGTCCCGTCTCGGGCTCTGGTTCGGAACACTAAGCCCAGGTACCAGGGTGTGGAGATGGTCACGTCGTTCTTTAGATCCCACCAGAGGGCGCTGTTTCCCAGGAAGCGATGGGGGTGTGGCATCACTGCAGGAAGGATGAGAAGGAATCATGCACGGAAGGTCAGAGATATCTCGGATGACGATAATGGTGATGGCTCATCGGATGAGTCATTGGACTTATAATATGATACAGACGAAATTCAACGTTACTGCCCACGGAACCGCATAAGGAGTACGGTGCAGTTTGCAAATCACCAACAATAATGATGAGACATTGTAATTTGAATGTTAGGCCAGTAGGAACTTAAACGTAAAAGCCGCATCAACTGCTTGTCTTTGGTCGGCATATAGTTGCTATGTGAATCAAGACTTTGGTACATTGTATGACGAAGGTGCGCTCGACTTTGACAGACAAGAATTGTTAGCCTGTAGACAGAAACTACAACTGTCACTTTCTATCCCAAATCCGCATCTTGTAATGTTACGTTATATATGTATATATATACTGAAATAGAGTATATAGCTAAATGGATTATATGAAGCTGAGGCTCTTACCGTGGCTGCAATCTTTCCCGCCATAACCGAGAGTACAGTCACAAGAAAATGTCTCCCAGCTGACCCGGCAGGTCCCACCGTTCTGGCAGGGATTGGACTTGCAGAATGGAAGTTTGGCGCTGCAGCCTATCATAGACATAGGTCAACACACAGCAAAGTTTTTCTCTCTCTCTAACAACATTAGCAACAAGCCATACTAGCAAATATCACTACATCAAGTGTAGATCTCGTTATTATTTTATATTCTCTCTCTCTCTCTCTCTCTCTCTCTCTCTCTCTCTCTCTCTCTCTCTCTCTCTCTCTCTCTCTCTCTCTCTCTCTCTCTCTCTCTCTCTCCTCTCTCCCCCTCTCCCTCTCCATATATGTATATAAAATTACAAACACATGTCTAATCCTCTGTGCATCCCACTACATAAATACATTTATCCTAGATTTCATTCACAGACAATGATCAATAAGTGCAGAATACAACATCGTAAGATCCACTCTTCATGGATTAAAACATTTAACCTGGAAAACAGCATTTTATTTCAATATGTTTTTCCTAACTTTCTGATGTTGGTATGTTTTTATTGTATTTCATTCTTGCGATCCATCCATCCATTATCTGATCCGCTTATCCTCGCGAGGGTCGCAGGAGTGCTGGAGCCTGTCCCAGCTGTCTTCGGGCGGTTACACCCTGAACTGGTTGCCAGCCAATCGCGTTGCACACATAGACGAACACCCATTTGCATTCACAATCAAACTTGGGGACAATTTCTCATGTTCCATTAACCTGCCATGCATGTTTTTGGAATGTGGGAGGAAACCAGAGTACCCGGAGAAAACCCACACAGGCACGGGGAGAACATGCAAATTCCTGCTTACATGGCATTTAAAGGCAACGAGAGGAGCCCGTTTGATTGGAGGCAGATCAAGTTGGCTGTGTTCGCACTAACTACAGCACCCCCCCCCCCCACCTCTTGTAAATATGCCAAGTGCGTTCATAGGTTGAATTACAAACACCCGGTCTAACCCGCCTCATCACAGAGGCCATGCATGTTTTTGGAATGTGGGAGGAAACAAGAGTACCCGGAGAAATCCAAGCGCAGCGCTGGATTTATGCTACTCACGAAAATCGAGCCACTAAAAGTTAGCTATGACTCGAATAGTATTGCTCACCTGGCAGTGTTCCATTGTTAGCAATAAACCCGGCCAGGTCCAGCGGTTTGTTGTCAATGTGCAGCTCCTTCATACAGCCGATGAACTCCCTTGTGCCAAATGGGAAGTTGTCCGGAACGTTGGGAACCCCACCCAGGAACAATGGACCAGTCAGGTCAAGAGACCTAAAAAATAAGGAGATATGGATTTAATGGTGTTCAGTAAAAGGCAAAACGTTCGGATACATCCATTGTCAGGCAATAATAAGAAAGGACAGGAGATCGGGATTTAAAAAAAACGCATCAAATATCTTGTATGATGAAATAATAATGGCGACATAAGCACGGCTTTGGGGGGGGGGGGGTCAATCAAAGGATAATGGTGGTCTAAAAAAATCAGGAGAAGAAAGAAATTGAAAAGATGAGGAGATAGATGAAGGCACAAAGAGATTGAATATGACTGATATTACACATCAAGTGGATGATAAAGCAGGGGACAAATCAGAGAAACATGAGTGGATAAGAAAACAGGGTGTTTTTAAGGAGACAGCAACAGAATAATAATAATAAAAAATAATCATAATAATAATAATAATGGGGGCAAAAAAATGATAAAAGGATGACAGAAGACAGCTGGGGAGACAGATGAACAAACAGAGATTCTGTGTAAGTTACAGCAAAATATCAAGAGAGAAGAAGTGGAGAGGTGGATGAAAAGACAGAAGGTGAGCTGAGGGAATATCCGAAGAAAGATGTCACATTAAACAAAAAAGATACATCCATGTGCTGTCTCTGTCACATTCTCACCCTCCAGTGTTTGTTTGTTTATTTGTTTTAATGGCTTTAGTAAACCATCATAAATCAAATTGAGTTTTAATGTATCTGTGTTTCTTCTCGAACAAGAGATTTACTTTTGTGAAAGCCAGTGCGGGGTAAAAAAAAAAAAAAGACGAGATATGCCACGAGGGTGATATCCTCAGTGTTTCTCACATCCTTCCGGCTTTTTCAATGACAGAATGCGTGGAGACGCTTTCATTGGCCAGGAGATAAGGTGGGTGTGTTCACTCTCACAACGGTGCAAACGCCTCTTTCTACCTGCGCCAATCTATGAAAATCCCTTGAGAGAGAAAACTCCACCCAGGTGTACATTTAGATTGCACTTTGCGCTAGACTTGGCAGACTACACCCTGGCCTGGTAGCCAATCAGTTGCAGGGCACATGTAGGAAAACACATCCATTCACACTGACGTTTTCAACTGTTCATACCCATTTCCATTAATTCAAATGTGCCCAGAACATATTTCGTTTTCATGCCGATATTTAACATTGTGACTGCAGCATATCCGTTTTATGTGTTGTTTGTTGCAGAAAATGCCATATTAGCACAAAATTCCCAAAGTATTTCATGCTAATATGGTTCATATAATTCACTGCAAATTTCTGGTGACAGCACATTGGCATATTAGGATGTTTTATTAAAGATGGGAGAGCAGGCATTGCTGAAAGAAATGAAGATGAAGTATAAAACGGGTAACGAGATCATTAGAGAAACACAGCAAATCACCAGGGAGCATGTAGTGAACTGGTGAACTGTCGGATCTCGTGAAAGGCGACTTAATATCCTATTTCAAGCTTTCTTCATTCTGGAACTCTAGGGGAGCAGGACTACATGACTCGCAAATTAAAAACAATCCATATATTGGCCCTGTAACTGTAAACATAATATTTTGGTATGAAAAAAAAAAGTCTCCCAGACAGATACTCACTTCTTGCTGCTGGTCTGTTTGCCCTGAGCAGCACAGCTGTAATTTCCAAGCTGGGTGCCAAAGCGGAGTGACAAGGCTGTATCGCAGTCGTCAATGCTCACAACTGCAATCTTCTCATCTGAGGGACCCTGGGCCTCGCCACTTGTGCTGCGCCTCGGCTGAACACACATAGGAGCAAAATAAAAAAAGAATGATTTTCTTTTTCTTTTTTTCCAGAATGTGTTGTATGACACAACTGTGTTTGTTTGTTTGTTTGTTTGTTTGTTTATTGAAACGCACATCTAAGAACGAAATTGTCAACTCGAAACGCACTAGAAATGAAATCCCACCGGATATCATCTGGGACTTAGCATTCATTCAGAGACGCAAGTCGTTGGAATGTATCAATAGATATAGATAGATATATAAATCTATACTTAATGTAGTGCTATTTGCTAGTACGGCTGGCTTGTTGCTAACATTGTTAATCACCATAGCAAGTTACTATAGCTATCGCCATGGCTAATTGTTCCTGGTGCTAGCGTGTCCAGGTAGTAGCATAGCTGGTTGTGCCTCCATTGTTTGTTGCTAACATGGCTAGCACATCTATATGTCAGTGTCGCTAATTGACAGTGTGGCTGATTTCTACCATTGGTAGCGTATCCATCTTACGGTGTAGCTAGCACCCTTCACTGAGTGTTAGTTCATCTCTACTTGAATAAGTTTTGACAATAGTCATAGGAGAGGGGAATTGTCCAAACTGAAACAAAACATTTCAACAACAATCGTAGAGGGCCAGGTTCTGCTGTATTTACTTCTCACATTTGTCAGCTAATTTTAGTCCCTTTCACTAAATTTTAACAAATAACATGAAAGTCTTCTCAATAAAATTGTGACACGCATATGGCAATTAATGTATTATAAATTGCGATATTTCAAGAACATACCGTTTTGGCACAAGTTCATAGAAAGAACATGCTTCAAATCAACCGTGTATTCTGGACACAAAAGTCCATTCCATGTGTTACTCTCAGTCTAACATATAGCCTGTCAATGGGATACATGTTTCATATCTCATAGCAAGGAAAGAGGAAAGGAGTTATTGCTCAGGCAAGACACAATAAACTGTTCACACACAATCTGCAGGGTAAGAAAGGAAGACAGACAGCATGTATGAGGACTCTCACGCAGTCATACTCACATAGCGTATAGCTGGCTGAGGAAAATAAAAGAACAGAGCAAAATTAAAGGTGATGTGCATTTACTGTGCAAGGCTCGAATGACAAGCAAACACCCGTGTGATGGTGCAAACACGCGTTTGTTCTCAATAAATGAGCTTTGTTGGCATGAAGTCTGAAAATCGATTCTGCAGACACAGCAAAAGCAATTAAAATTCAGGAGGAAGGCAAATGAGGTGAAGTCATTCTGCAATGATATGTGAAATGTGAGCGAGAATAATAAAGTAGCGCAATTGTTAAACAACACACAAAGATCAACAACTCACCTTGTTGTAATAGTGGATGTGAACTGTGTGCCATTCCCCATCACTCACACCTCCAGGCAGGAAAGGACTCACCAGGGTGGACGATTCACCTGCAGGTGGAGTAGAAAAAACTCAAACACCTTGCAGGGTTTTTTTTGTTTTGTTTTTGTTTTCTGTTGTCCAAAATGTACAGTATTTAGAGAACATGTTTTCCTCAGAGTTTGTACAAAGTCTGAGTCCAATCGAGAAACATACCGGTGGAATATTTGAGCACCACTTGACCCTCTTGGATCTCCAGGGCAAGAAAGTCATGCTTCTCGTTGAAGCGTCCATTGTAGAACAGAAGACCGCTGCTCTCAAGTGTTGCAAAACTAGAAGAAGAAAAAAAACAGAGCCGCTTATTATATCAGCTTCATGGCAAGTTCCTGAAAAATGTGCAGGATATGCTAGTAAAGCTAACTTTGGTTGTCACTAGCACAAAATAGGCCCTCATCACAATATATTCACATGATTGTCCGACACATGGAAAATATGTCAGAAAAGAAAGCATACTGAAAAGCATTGGAGAGGTTAGCATGTCATAGTATTCTGCTTAAACATAAAAACACAGCTTAGATTCAATATTTCTGTCACTAAAATCACAGCCTTTGTTGAAATGTTCTCAAGCTGTTTTGATTGTCTTCTTTTTTTATTGCAAGAATTCCAAACAGAGCCGCTTTGCCTGAATATTATTTTACATTCTCTCTCTCGGTCTATATATATATATATATATATATATATATACGAAATTATAAAAATACTTTCAAAGAGCTTAATCATAAGCATGAGGAAAAGGCATCTCGTTTTGAGGGTAAACTTAAAAACATTTGCATCAAGAGTCATCAACAAATGACAACTGAAATGATTTTTTTATAATTTGTAAGATAAAAAACAACACACCCACACTAAAAGATAATAACAACAAACTGAATTTAAAAAAAAACATTCAAAATGAAATAAAAACTAAGAATTTAAAATCAAGCGCTAATATAATCCTGATTCGCACATGGGGTGGACTTCACTTCTAAAGCATTGTAAGACCATCAGACGATGGATTTTTTTTTTTTAATTAAAAGTAAGTTCAAAAGTCTTGTAAATGTGAATATAGCAGAAGACAAAGAGAATTGGTTCTAGTTGTTCAAATATTGATTCATTCGACAGCAGTCACTGCAGCAGGACTGCACCATGCTTGGCAAGGTTATGCGGAGCTATCAAGTTTCTGCTAACCAACCAGCGGCTAAAACGCAGACAGAAAGGAAAGGATGCGGTCAATTCTACATATTGTGCCCAATGTGTCTATCCCTAACGCATTGTGCTATCGCTCGTTTCATTAATATGTTGTAAAAACGTAATGTGAAAGCATATTTTAGATCGCACTGCATCTGTGTCCCCTGATGGCAAAACATATTGATGTCCTCCGCCTGAAAATCGCTCAACTAATGTTGGTTGGTCTATGCAGCGTACACACTCCTCCAGCTGGCCTGTACACACAAACATCTCCTGCATGCTGCAGCCCCAGGGAGCACCGCACATTTACCCAGTATCTGTCTTTAGGCCCCGCGGCAATGACAAATTGCGCACCTCTGAAGGTGAATGATGAAGAAAGCGATAATTTTTTTTCTTTTTTTTTTGGGTGGGGGGTTAAGCGGTGACTTAAGAAATGGTCGAGCCCTGCAATGCTGTGCTCTGCAAAATCAGCCCAAACATTCTTGCTTGAAGCGAACGGGATGATAAAGAAAATATGTAGATCAGGGCAAAAAATGTCGGTGGAGACACTTTGATGAGCCACCTAAAGATGCATCCGTCCATTCAACCATTTTCTGATCCGCTTTATCCTCACAAGGGTGTGATGGAGACGAGCGAAAAGGAAAGCGAATGGCATCGATCTACGAGATGGAGATGAAATAAAAAGGCAGAAAAAAATCCGCAAGATAGGAATCAAAGAGGTGTAATTATAGATCTCTGGATGAGGGAAATTGCATTTCGAGGGATGAGAGCCCAAGGAAACGTGATAGCAACAGAAAAAAAATGTATTCTTATCTACTTACGTTAAGGAGATGGAGAGGTGAAACCGCTGTCTGAGGCCCCGGAACATGGCGAAGGTCTTTGGGGGGAAGGAGCGGGAGGTGACGGTGCAGTACGGTCGCTCGTACCCGCCGGCAGGACACTCGCAGCGGAAGCCGCCACCCGAGAGCTCCCGACACGTTCCTCCGTTACGACACACGCCCGGCACGCAGCCGCCACGTCGCCGGTCAAATTCGCATTGGTCACCTGTATAGCAAGCGCACATCATATTTCACTGTAAGACAAAAGTGCCATTTTAATAAAAATAACCCCAAAAGGTGCACATGCAAAATAAATGCTCTAAAAATATGGATTTTTTTTCACAATCGTTTCTCAATGCATACACTGACTGCATAAACAACAAGGGTTTGAGGCAAACAATAAAATAAACTTTTTTTTTTGCAGTGCAAAGGTCTCTCTTACATCAATCATTCATTGACCATTCAAGGACAGCACAAAACTGATCAACAGCAAACCAACATCAAGTGCAAGAACATATTTTGTGAATTTCTCCACAAAAAACAACTCACTCAACGTTTGTTCTGCATGTCATTCCATATCAGCAAAAAAAGTTATTAGGCGCTACTCACGTTGTCGTATAGTGCTGTATAAGACCAGGTGAAAGCACAACGGTCATGTCTGCCATCTAGTGGTGAATGGTGATATTACAACTTAAAACTCTAAACCAGAACCTTCCTATTTGCTGGGGAAAGTGAAAGCGTGTATATAATATATGGCTATTGAAATTAATTTGAGGGTGGGGGGGTGGGTATTTGTAATCCCAAATATTTCTACAAAAACCCCTGCTAATTCTCCAGCATCCATTCCCCACAAAAGCGGGTGCTTTCCCCACCCAAAAACTCCAAAAGCATTTTTTTTAAAATATCAACAAAGATCAGCAAATAGTGCAGCGTCGCAAGTGTTCAGCATCCTCTGCAGTAGAGTAAAAACTTTTTTTTTCATTCAAAATGACCATTCAGCAGCCTGTGGACCTCCATTTGCACCTCCCTCCAAACAGAAAGGCCCGAGCCAGGATTCGAATGAGCTCGACCTCGTGAGTGAACTCGTTTGTCAGGCTTGTTGGCACCTAGCTTGAAGCTTTGCCTTACCTGAAGACACCCGCTCAGCAAAGCTTTTCCTCTTTTAGGAACAGTATGAGAACAAGAAACAATACACACTGATTGAAATACAGCACTGCTTTTCGCCTAGTTTTATAATAACATTTCCGGGAATGAGTCATTTTACTGTTGCACTGGAACCATCAGAAGGTTTTACCTGGAAGTTTATAAGGATCTAAAAGTAGTGTAAACAAAACCAGTACTGATTCTATCGTCATTATGCACCCTTTTCAAAGACCGCTCGTTTTTCTTCTCAATCAAGCAGCCAATTACACTCTCCTCTTTATGCAAATGTCTCCTTCATTATGGAGTACAGGCAGCGGGGTGCTGATTCCTTGAGGAGGACTAAGAGCTTCTTTTGTAGAGGACTGACCTTTAGAGTAGATCAAATGTAGCGAACATGGGATATGATGGGGAAAACAAAAAAAGATAATTGGCAATCTGACAAAAGGGATCATCAAGTGAGTGTGGCATCTATACGGTCTCTTAATAGCACGACAGATTACCTCGTTAGATTTAGGAAACAACCTCTATTTACAAATGGCCGACAACCTAAATAAACGTGTCATCAGGTTATATGCTGAAAGCGGGCAAACGCGTTGCTGGCATTTCTCCCTCCACTTTACAGACTAGCTGAAATATGTTGCGGCGACCACCACCTAATTTAACCCTTGGGTACTTCAAATGAAAAAAACCCTAAGTTACGCATTTTACAATTTTTGTAATGACGTATTTTGTGTTATACAAACTTTTTTTTTTTTCAAACACTCAAAATGTTCAGAGGCATCTGTGCTATCCATACGTATATAGTTTTTTATTAGTTCTTTGGGATTTTTTATTCTTTATTTTTTGCAAAAGGAAAAAAAAATTGTGTCTGGAGGTCCCAACCAAGCCATACTAACAATCCCGACCGGACGTGTTCATGTAAAATGCATTGGTTTGAAGCCTCCTGCAAAAAGTCAAACTCATTTGCGATCCTCTGGCGCCACCTAAAAGTTGCACAATTGGAATGACCTCAACCCAGCAATGTGGCATGCATACGTCTGTCCAAGTGAAAACAAAGCGATTGACGTAAAAATCGCGTGAAATGCATGTTTACACATTAGGTTTACGATGCATTCAAAAATATGAATTATAATGGGTCTCTATGGTGCAAAATATGTAAATTGTGAAGATTACGGAATCAAAACCTTTTTTATTATTGCTGCAATGCCTGAGAATTATCAGCCGGTGACGTCATGAAATTTAGGCCATTTTAGAACCCCCCATACGTTTCATCTCTCTCGTGTTTTTCCGAATGCCTTTGCCTTTGATTCAAAGACATAATTTTACATTTATCGCAAGCGGTGGACTACGAGGGTTAAGGTTAATGCCTTAAATAACAGTATTTTGCCCAAATTTGAAAGTAACAAAGAATCTAAGCGGGGGCCTTAGCCCAAGTCACATTTCGGAAAGTTCCCTTTGCAGTTAAGTGTAAGCAGAAGGATTCCCCGTTGGATTCACAAATGTACCGTGCAGATCATAAAGTTGCATGACATGGCAATTTAATTACAACTACGGCTTGATGACTGTTTATGACACACTCTCTGTTGTTTCAATTTCATAGAAATTTACTTTTGCACACACCCAAGCAGCCTCCTTGGTGGAGGTAACAACAAAATTGAGTTTTATCTCACCCCCTGAGAAAAGAAACACCCACGTAAGCCCACCATCACCACACACAGAATGAAGCACGTCGATGCACAGTCTCTACCTTTCCTCCAGCCTATTTGGACACAAACGTATTTTGACACAACAGCTGCTCACACTCACACTCTCCCTCTTGGCTTTTCCAGACGAAAAAAAAAAGAGCAAAGAGGGTTTGAAACTGGCCTGCGGATACACTGCCCTTTAAGGACTCTCTTAAAAACCTGACGACAGCCTTTCAAGCATCGACACGGCATAAGATGACAAACAGAAGCATGACACCCAATTGTGTGTGTCATACCTACGGTATCTCTTGTGTGCACACACAAAAAAAGAACAAAGAATCCTTGCCCCTCACCCTTGAGGCTGTCAAGTATGATCATGTAACTGTCTCTGTTGGCACGTTGTTTGCGCCACTTTTAACTGGTGCCCACCAGCAAAAGGTCCACACATCACACAAACACACCCGCCAGCACATAGGCAGATGGTTGGAAGTCAATAGCAACCTTCGCCTTTCCCCCGTGGTAGTCTGAACGAAAATATCATCTGACAGAGAAGACATTGAGAAATGTAACAGCGGCTACACATGTTTAGAGGGCAAGTAAGGAAACCCCCCACCCAACACACACCTACAGAAACGCAAGTGAACAGAAACAGTAAAACAACCGCAGTCTTCCCACTTGTTGTTGAGCTAGTCCGCATTGAAAATGTATTCAGAGAAATCTGATTTGAGCGTCTCTGAGTGCTTTCAGGCGATAGAGTGACATTGTTGCTATATCATTGTTTTTAGTTTCACTTCGACATTCTCCAAGTATGTTGTACACTCCTCGGACTATGTACGGAGCCACTGACAAATGCTCTTTGAGTCTTGTGGTTTCTCCCACCACCACTTTGCTTTCTTGACCATTGTTTGTTTGTTTGTCCCCACAAGTCTTCATCAAACCACCAAACCGCCATGAGGAAGGAAGGAAGGAAGGAAGGAAGAGCAGCTGGACTCACACATTAAAAGTCTTGAGCCAATAATTGAATGATTGTCACCTTTTCGCATCTTCCAGGACTGGTCCCGCGTTTTCGACATCCAAAACATGACGAGAGCATGCGTCCACCCACCCACACACACCCACCTACCCACCCACCCACACACACACCCACCCACACACACACTAAGGCTGCCTATTAAAGAAGGACACACTTTTGCTAATCCAGCAAATTGGCTGTCTTGCCTTTGTCTCTTGGACCGTTTTTCTGCACAGGCTCATTAATATTAAAATAAATGGATAGACATTAATACTCATGAATAATGCGTGTGGTGAGACTTAAAACACACTTATAAATAACACATTCACACACACACATGCATGCACGCACGCACATGCCAAACACACAATCGGGTTGATGTTGAACACAAAGTTGGGAACAGGTCAAAAAACAGAGGCTAGATATAGGGAAATAGGGAAAGTAAAGAACGACACTTTTGTTTTTCATTCTTGGATTGTGAAAAGAGGGAGTTAAGTTATTTCACCGAAAAATATTCACAAATCAATGATACAAATTTGTCAGTGCGCATCCAGTATTCGCCTAAAATTGATTTACACATACTATATATTTCTTTGCATGTGAATTGTATTTTACAGAATTTAACATTCATTCATCTTCCGAGCCGCTTGATCCTCACTAGGGTCGCGGGGGGTGCTGGAGCCTATCCCAGCTGTCTTCGGGCAGTAGGCGGGGGACACCCTGAATCGGTTGCCAGCCAATCGCAGGGCACACAGAGACGAACAACCATTCGCACTCACACTCACACCTAGGGACAATTTAGAGTGTTCAATCAGCCTGCCACGCATGTTTTTGGAATGTGGGAGGAAACCGGAGCACCCGGAGAAAACCCACGCAGGCCCGGGGAGAACATGCAAACTCCACACAGGGAGGCCGGAGCTGGAATCGAACCCGGTACCTCTGCACTGTGAAGCCGACGTGCTAACCACTGGACTACCGGGCCGCCCAGAATTTAACATTTAACGCTAAAATACTGTATATAAACATGGCACTTATGATTAACATTAACACCTCTGGCTCTATATTGGTGCCAGGTCATGAGCAAAGTGCAGTCTTACTCTGTGACACCAAGTTTTAGTTTTTTTTTTCAGATGCACGCAGCTTGTCGAATTAGACATGGTTGATCTGCGCCATTGTGGGTGTGAACACAACAGACTTAATTCACAGCCAACCAAAGCGGCACTTGTCATTCACTTTAAAATTGCCGTTTGAGCCACAGAGTTCACAACATGGCAGAAGCAAAAATTGATTGCTGGAGTCCATAAAGGACGTTGAAGCACACAAGGTACGTTTATAAGGAACTGCAAGCAGACCTGCATGAGCAGATGATGTCAGGTTGGTGAGAGCAAGCACAGATCACAGCTGTGAAGTACACATTTAGAGACCATCTCTCCCCCCAATCGTTCATGTCCATGCGTGGTACCGTAACCAGAGGAAAGATTTTCAAACTACAACAAAGACGTTAATGTTAACAATGCATCCAATGATTCTGACGGTTCGATGCGCGCTGTTGTCATATTTATGAATGAAATCCGATGACATCCACCATCTGCACGACGTTCAGAATCTGTCTGCCAGCGCCTCGATTAAATTCACAATGCGTTACACTCCATGCACCAATACTTAAGACGGTGGGGATTCACAGTACTGCATCCCATCCAAAGCAAAACCCATTTTTAGAACATGATTCAAGTCCAGAAACGTTACGCTTCTACCTGAATCATCATTTAAGTGTGGTTTTGTTTTTGTTTCACTTTGCCTCCCTCCGGTCTATTGCTTCATCCTTCCTTTCCTCACCTGCGCTCTCGCTCGATCTTTGTCCATCTTGCCTCATCTTGAGTTGCTCATCCCTTCTTCCTCTTCCACGCTCGGCTTAATGTATTCACGCCATCCTTTCATTCATGCAGATGTTTTATTCATCAAAGCCACGATATTCTTCAACCACCCCTAGGCATCTTCGTTTGCTCCGCCTCGACTCCCACCGCCTGGTCCCCTTCCTCTGCTCCCACCCGACCACATGGCGCATCCCTGGAGGCCAATACGCGCCACGCAGATCCCTCTTTCCTCGCTCTTGTCTCCTCTCTGTAGGTCTTGCTCCCTTTTAAATCTCACCTCTCTCACTCGTTCTCTTTCTCACCAACAGCGCCCTCAAGGAATGCATAATGGACTCCCAATTTGCTTAATCTGTGACTTCTTTTTCGCATAAATAAATGTCAATGTTTAATTGCTGTCAATGTTTAATTCTCGACAAGGCAAAGCTGTACTGTGAAAGGCCGCTTCCTGGGTTGAGTTACTTGACGGCAGCTGTTCAAAGGTAAAAAAGACTTCTGATGGAATCTTTTTTTTGATCCTTTGAAATATTTATCTTTTTCATCCTGTCTAACACTTGGAAACATCCCTTTTTAGTTTTCCCAACAGACTGAGGGGGTATCCGCAAAGTGTCCACTTGCTGCATTTTATGGGTTTTAAAACCGTGCAATTACAATTATTATTTTTTTAACTACCATTTTCCTACGGCGGCACGGTGGATGCCTGGTTAGCACATTAGCCTCACAATGCAAAACTATAGGGTTTGATTCCGGCTCCGGCCTTCCTGTGTAGAGTTTGCCTGTTCTCCCCGTGCCTGCGTGGGTTTTCTCCGGGTAATCCAGTATCCTCACACATTAAAAAAAAAACCTGCATGGCAGGTTAATGGAATGCTCTAAATTGTCCCCAAGTGTGACTGCGAATGGTTGTTCGTCCACGTGTGGCCTGCGATTGGCTGGCAACCAGTTCAAGGTGTCCCCTGCCTACTACCCAACGACGGCTGGGTTGGGCTCCAGCACCCCCCGTGACCCTCGTGAGGATAAGCGGATTAGAAAATGGATAGATGGATACCAGTTAGTTGTTTAAGTCCATGCCAAGTGTTGATTTTTTAAAAATACGTATGTCAATATAAATAGCTGTGTTTCAACTGTTTCCTCTCCAAGCTATTTTTTGTTTTTCGACTATACAGTATCTGAAATATCCATCTCAAGTTTGGACAAATGCAGCGCCGTGCTGAGGTTGTGACGCCTTGTTGAATCGGGCGCTGTATGCTATGGTGTTTAAGCAAGCCGAAAAAAATACACTCAAAATGCTCCTCGTGACTGTGAGTGACTGGTCATAATTGTACGATCTACTCATGAGAACAGTGTGGCAATAATGATGTGTGCTGATGATTGCACTGAGACATTCAGAGCGCTGGACAGCAGTCCTGTGCTTGTACTTCCCCTCTCTTGGGTTTTGGTGTGCAGTAGTTAAGCCATTGAAAGCTAATTTCGACCATCAGCGACCACCCGGCTTCGTATCAAACAAAGCACTCCTCCATCTCGTTCTAAATTGTGGGATTGTGCTACAAGATTCAGTTTCACCGAAACATACCTCACTTACATGTATGCTGCTTTATATTTCTACACAGCAAACACTTGAATCAATCGACTAGCTTCATAAAACAGCAAAAGATTGTGCGAATGAGGTATTATTATTTACAACGTTCATTAGAGAGCTTAAATGTGTGATCTTTTTCTCTCTCCTCTGTCGAACGTATTTCTCACTTATAATAGCCAAAACGAATCGGGTCTTTACCTACATTTCCTCACCCTCTCAGTTTAGCTTTTGTCTCAAATTCGCTGTGTGCGAAAAAAAAAAGAGCCCTCTGCACAAACACCACAAGAGTTCATTTCTATTTGCGTCGTCTCTCCCTCTCCTCACAAACTAATTTAGTTTGCGTCCCTGTTTGTGTCTCGTCTCGTCTGTGTAGCTCGAAGCACTCCCTTAAGAGCACATTTTATGTGTCATGCATCCCTATCTTGAGTGTCCTTTATCGATGTATCTTTTTCATGGCATCATGGATACTTTTCCATAGAAATTCAAGAGAATATATAAACGGTACATATTATATATAAGTCCAGTGGTTAGCACGTCGGCTTCACAGTGCAGAGGTACCGGGTTCGATTCCAGCTCCAGCCTCCCTGTGTGGAGTTTGCATGTTCTCCCCGGGCCTGCGTGGGTTTTCTCCGGGTGCTCCGGTTTCCTCCCACATTCCAAAAATATGCATGGCAGGCTGATTGAACACTCTGAATTGTCCCTAGGTGTGAGTGTGAGCGTGGATGATTGTTTGTCTATGTGTGCCCTGCGATTGTCTGGCAACCGATTCAGGGTGTCCCCCGCCTACTGCCCGGAGACAGCTGGGATAGGCTCCAGCACCCCCCGCGACCCTATTGAGGATCAAGCGGTACGGAAGATGAATGAATGAATATTATATATAAACCTCCATCCATCCTTCCATTATCTTCACAAGGGTCGCAGGTTGTTCTTGAGCCTATCCCAGCCGTCTTCAGGCAGTAGGCGGGGGACACCCTGAACCAGTTGCCAGCTAAACGCACATAGAGACGAACAACCATCCGCGCTCACACTCACACCTCGGGACAATTTGGAGTGTTCAATCAACCTGTCATGCATGTGGGAGGAAACCGGAGTACCCAGAGAAAACACAACCAGGCACGGGGAGAAAATGCCAACTACACACAGGAAGGTCGGAGCCGGAATCGAACCCACGACCTCTGCACTGTGAGGTCGACGCGCTAACAAGTCAATGGCCGCGGCGAGAAATATGGACAGAATTTTTTTTCCTCTTTTTTCCCATCAAAGCCTTCCGCTGATGGTCCATGTTAGGTATTAGTCAGCATTGTAACCATGATAACCTGTAACCCGATAACATGATAAGCTGTCCACTGTAGTAACCGCTGTCCTTGAAAGGCTTGATCATCTGCTGTGATAAATCTGTTGCTTTTATTTATACTGACAGATCCTGGATCAGTCACCCAGACACCTCTACTCCTCTCGGCTGACTCGTTCACATAACATCAGTCGATTCTACTTGCCTGAGACCACTGGAGAGCCAACAAATCGTTAGTCCTTGAGTTCTGTAATTCTACCAATTGTGCTGTTTTTTTTTCCCATTCTGCCTTTGCCTTGACTCTTCCTGAATGTCTCAGTGGGAGTTTGAAACCACTTTTTCCTCTCTGATGTGACACTGTACAGCATCATTTCAATTCAAATAAAAAAATGAAGTTTAAAAAAACCCCTGCAGTTTTATGTTGTGGTGCCGCGTGTGTCTGTGTGCATAAATAACAAAGTAACAGGTAGACAACTGGAAAGCAGACGTTTTCCCGCAAGACGATGGTGCGTGTTTCATGTTGTCAGGCTCAATATGACAAAAGTGGGAAAACACAGCGGATCAAAAACAATGTCAATGTGGTACGTCAACAAAGAACACCGTTGGTTTCCCCTCACAGAAACGCCACACAATGTGTGTTCTTTTCCTTGGCGTTACGACAAAAAAACAAAAAACATTTTTTACCCGAGGCCAACTTTCTTTTTTTTAGGGAGCCGATCCGGATTTGAAATTCATGAGTGGCGTAACACACTTATTCGTCTCAGATCTCAACCACATCCATAGTAATTACATGGAAGTGAAAAACAACAATAATTACACGGCACGGCCATCATTAGCAGCTTCTATTTGTGAATCTTTCCTATGCAAAACAAACAAACACGGCAACTCTCTTCACAATTTACTAAACTCTTATGCAAAAGTGAAAGCCTATTCTACACATAATTAACAATTTTAGGATAAGGTCCAAAAAAAAAAAGTTTCCTCTTGTCATTGCTATGAGTGGGATTTTCAAAGTAATTTGCAGTACAATTTCCACCCATTGATTATCTGATCCGCTTATCCTCAGGATGATCACGGGCTTTCTGGAGCCTATCTCAAGTGGGGTACACCATGAACTGGTTGCTAGGTAATCGCAGGGCACACATAGACGAACAACCACTCGTGCTCACGAGAACATCTTAGCACAGTTGTACAGTGTTCAATTATCCTACCATGCATGTTTTTGGAAAATGGCAGTACCCGGAGAAAACCCACGCAGGAACGGGGAGAGCATGCAAACTCCACACGGGAAGGCCGGAGTCGAAATTGAACCCTGCACCTCTGCACTGTGAGACGGACGTGCTAACCAATCGACCGTGAAGCTCGGTACAATATTATTGCAATATTTTACCAAAGATAACAATAATCATTATTACGAGACAATATAATGGGGGGGCGGCCCGGTAGTCCAGTGGTTAGCACGTCGGCTTCACAGTGCAGAGGTACCGGGTTCGATTCCAGCTCCGGCCTCCCTGTGTGGAGTTTGCATGTTCTCCCCGGGCCTGCGTGGGTTTTCTCTGGGTGCTCCGGTTTCCTCCCACATTCCAAAAACATGCGTGGCAGGCTGATTGAACACTCTAAATTGTCCCGATGTGCAAGTGTGAGTGCGAATGGTTGTTCGTTTCTGTGTGCCCTGCGATTGGCTGGCAACCGATTCAGGGTGTCCCCCGCCTACTGCCCGAAGACAGCTGGGATAGGCTCCAGCAACCCCCGCGACCCTAGTGAGGATCAAGCGGCTCTGAAAATGAATGAATGAATGAATGAATATATTGGGGGAAACATCAGCTCCAATACAATATAAAAAAAACATTTGGTATGCAAAAATGTTTTTGAAAAATGAATAAAGTATAGATTCGCGTTTCTCATCATGGTTTCATAATTTCAAGGTGAGGTAAGGAGAGATGTTGCCAATCATTTATTTATAAGGTAGTTTTCATTCGTGGTTTAGATCTCCAGCGTTGAGCGCAGAGAACCTTTTTCCATCCGTAGCTCGGGATAGGTTGGAAAAAGTGAACTGCAACTTTGTGGGAACTCACGGTTGCGAACTTTTTCAGGCTTTGTTTTTGTTTGAAAGTAATTTATGTTCTTACCCTGTTGATTGCATCACTTCCATATGGAGTTGCCGTTTAAGAAGTTCCAGCATAATATTGTGCTTCATTTCAGTAAAATGTCCAACTAATTCTGTTTGTACAAATAGAGTAGAGCAGAACTCACCGGTGTAGTCCTCACGGCAGATGCACGTGTACCCTCCCTCTTTGCGGGTGCACACCCCTCCGTTCAGGCAAGGGTTGGAATAGCAAAGATTGATCTCGGTTTCGCAGTAGTCACCGGTGAAGCCCACAGGACAGCGGCAGCGCAGGCCGGCGATGGGGTGAATGGGCCGGAACAGGATGGAGGGGGAGGAAATGAAGGGGGCGGAGCTATTGAAGCGCAGCACGGAGATGCACTTCATGTAGTTCTGACACGGCTCACGTAGACACACGTTGTCATCAAATGGAAGGACCTGAGGGGGGGCAGAAAATGTCAAGGGGCGGGGGGGACATTGATCACAGCATGTCAAAGCGGTTACCGATGAAATGTAGATATGCCCCTCTGAGGCTGTGGGCGATATAGCAAAATTAACATCTGAGCCATTTGTCATGATTCTGTTTTTGTTTAGTTGTCGTTTTGGTTTTGCTTCCTCCTGTGCTTTTGTCTTCCTCGTTTGGTTTTGTGTCCGCCTATTGTCATCAGGGTCCCTTGTGTCAACCAATCAGCGCTCCCTTTGGGTCTCGTCCAGGTGTTCCTTGTTGTCTCGTCAGTTTGCTTGTCTTTAGTTTCCTTGGGTTCTGTCAGACTTTGTTGGATGGGCTTTAGAGCATGACTTAGATTTGTTCTTGGTTTTACTGTTTGGTGCTTTCTACTGCCTTTATTACCGATTTGTCTTACTGTTTATTGTGCATGTTAAATTGCTCCATGTACAGCACTTTGTATGCAGCGATGGTTGTTTGAAAGTGCTCTATAAATACTGTTGACTTGACTTGTTACTTTGGTTTCTTCTGGTTTTCAGGACTTTGTTTGTGTTTTTGATTTACTTTCTCTGGTCTACACCTGCTAGTGTTTTTTGTCAATACAGTTTGTTCAGTACTCCATCCATCCTTCTATCCATTTTCAACACCGCTTATCCTGAATCGGGTCGCGGGGAGTTGCTGGAGCCTATCTCAGCTGACTTTGGGCGAAAGGCAAACTTCAACCTGAACTGTTTGCCAGTCAGTCGCAGGGCACATATCGAAACAAATGACCATTCACACCCACACCGTCACCGATTGGGAATCGACCCCACGCTGCCTGCACACAGGCCAGGCGAGCATACCACTACATCATCGGCGACCCGTAGTCATTAATGTGAAAGGTTCAAGAAAAGACAGGAAATGAGGATTAAAACGTTGGTGAATATTTTACAGCATATCTGGCCCCTGTGGCATCTGAGTAGCCTGTGTTTCGATGCAAACATTCTGTTTGGACGCTTAGTCAAGGCAATTGGATGTTGTTATCATATTCACTCCTTAGCTTCTCAAGATTTGCCTTTTGTGTGCATTTTTTTTTTTAACAGGGCATGTACCGTTCAAGACGCGTGGCAGTAGTCAATGTATTTTAACATAAATTGACTGTATTGAAAGAGCACTGTTCTTTCTTCAAGGTTAAACTCCCTTTATGCTCATCTCAATCACACATTCCATGATGGCTTCCGTCGCCATGGGAACGAATGTAAAGGTACGTCAAAAGCAACGGAGTGTCACAAGCATTGGTGTAGGGAGTTTCTTGCAGGGTTACAAACCTCCATCTGTGTGAGCGAGGTCAGCCGCGGCCTGTTCAGGTACAGTTGTTCCTCCAGGGCCTCGGAAGGAAAGAAGTGTCCCCCTGGTAGCGCCGCGGAAAAGCTCACATTCAGGATCCCTCTCGGAGCCGCATCCATGTCCGGCTGGATGTTGAACACAAAGACGTCCTCGACGGGCACAGAGAGAACCGCCGACACACCCTCCAGGAAGTGACCCAGCAGCGGTGAGAGGAAGTGCTCCTGGGACATGTTCTGCAGGCGGA
Organism: Hippocampus zosterae; assembly: GCF_025434085.1. Taxonomy (NCBI): domain Eukaryota; kingdom Metazoa; phylum Chordata; class Actinopteri; order Syngnathiformes; family Syngnathidae; genus Hippocampus; species Hippocampus zosterae. The sequence goes on along the minus strand of NC_067452.1, from coordinate 34,671,302 downwards.
CGGTGACGCTGCTGCCCAGCATGTCCTCGGTAATGATGAGCACACGTAGAACGCAGTGCGCCGAAATGCTGTGAACGCCATCTGTAAGCAAAAGAAGAAAAAGAAAAACCCACCAAGATTAATTAAAACATTAATAAGGTGAAGGGAGAAACAACAAGGTGATGAATGAAGACACGAGCAAAGAGGAGAAAATGAATCAATCCAATGCAGGATAAATGAATAATAATTTGGAATGGGGGTAAATATTGTCATGTGCATTGTTGTACAAATATTTCACACAAATAACAATGCAAACAAATAATGATAAGGTGTAATGTCAGATGTCACGAAGAACTAAGAATGTGTTTCGATGGCACTCACACTGGTTTCTACAGGTTTCCCACCCCCAATACTGAAATCGTAATTATACTGTTGTAGCGGTGAAGTCGGACAACTGTAGTTTCATCAATTCAACAGCCAAAATTAAAGAGGGCAAAGCCATTCTCGGTCCATGTTAGGATTTCAAGTACTGTTGCATACAAAATGTGACTGTGTGCCATTGGGATAGAATGAGGAGTCAAACTGGGAGAGGAAGAATGACAACTCCCAAACGAGATACTCAAATTAAGATGAGAGGCACCATATGTGACTGAAGACACAGCAGGGCTGGGTTCTAAATTGTGTGTTCACTCTAACAGATTGTGTGCACTGTTGGCAACGTTGTAAAAGTAGTGGAAACTTCCCTTTTTTTAAAAAGGATTTTGCGCTTTAGGAAGCTGTGATCATTTTCAAATGGAACATTTGGGAGAGCCCCGCAAGTGCAAAACTATGCTTTGAAGTCATGGAAGTGAACGTGTTAGTGGAAGTAAACAAACAGACTATATGAATTGGGTTACAGAAGAGCTCTATTTTATTTAACTGCTCCTGAGCATGTGACAATTGGATGATATGTTCATTGTGCATAATACTGGGCTGACAAATTGGGGCAGCGCATTTGGAAAACTACTCTGGGAGAAGCTAGTATCAATTGTCACAGTCATGGGAAATGCGGCGTTGACAGGAGTTTAGTCATCGGTGATATGGCATGACTCCTTCTTGTGACTGTCTCCAAGTCAGCCCTGCTTAGATGAGTCAAAGGCTCAAACCCTGCATTGATGAATGGATAATGCGTTGCGATTAGTTTGTTTGGGTGCATCTCAATAGTGTGTACACAAGCAGAATAGCTCTCCCGAAAACTCTTCGTTTTGTATATCCTACACTGCAGTCGCTTTGCATGCTGGTTTGTACCGATCTTTCAGATGTGCTATTAAGCCAACACATTTTTACTTTTGCATATACCTGTACATCTCCCGTAACGTGCTAAATGAACTATGATGCAATTTTGAGTTTGGCAGACAAATTTGCGTCGACATTTTGCGTGCCCAATCAAGTTTGCAAAATGCAAATTTTTAGGAACTGAACAAGCCCAGAAAGTTTAAAATGTGGGATGAGTTTGAAAAATGGAAATTGATTCTAAAGGTATCAACCATAAAGAGAGAAGCATGGCATTGCAAAATGGAAGCTGATGTGTCAAAGAGAAAGGATGTACACATAGGAAGGAGAGAAAGAAACCTGGACAATGCAGGGTAGTGTAGGATTATTTAAAAAAAAAAAATAACAGAAGAAATAAGAAAAAAAAGTTGACTTCGTGAAAATAAATTGGGAAAAGCAAATCAGATGATAAACTGAGAATCATGAGCAAATCATTACATACTTACATAACTTGTATTATGAATCACTGATTGGTTTTTATTAGCTCATATTCCCTACAAAGGTATTCAAATGGTTCACTTTGTATCAGATTCATAATTTGCCAATTCAAAAATGGATTGACAGAGAGATCCGCTGAATGTGAAAGCAACAGAAGCAGAGTGGGCTAAAAAGGAAGGAGAGGGAAAGGCGGAAACAAGGATGGGGGTTGGGTGGGGTGGCAGCTGGTTTGATTACCGGATTATGAGGAGCCTCACTCCCGACTGACCTCTAACACACGCATGCACACACACACACGAAGGCGATAAACAAGGACCCAGAAGGAGGAGTAACCATGAGGAGTAACACGAAAAATATAGATGAACACTAACAGTCTACATCGGCCTATTATGCCATAAGGATACACAAAGTTATACCACCACACCCGCGGTATGATTCAATAAACTACATCCCACTGTCGTCAACTTCCGAGGGCCGAAGGGTAACATTATTTTATTATTGTCATCACTCCACGTCATGTAGCACAAATTGAAGCTGATCTCCTATTGTTATTTAAATGATTGAAATCTTGGGAATGACTGCGGATAATCTGCTGGTGTAGGATTTAATCACTCATGTGCACACACACACACACACACACACACACACACACACACACATTTCACATGTCAGTGTACTTACAGTGTAATTACATATCCCCTGACACCGCGTTTGATTTTCGATTTATTTTCCGACATTGTAAAGAATGTGACTCTTCTCATGTTCCACGAAAAAAAAAATATTTAAATCCTGCAGCCCAAATTTTTAAAAATGCTACTCCTACGAACCATTGGTGGTGTTGATTGAGCTGCGACCACCACCAAGTGTAAAATGTATTGTTTTGAGTGCGGCTAAGTTGGTTTGTTTTGGAAATTAATTATGGTAGTAGGTTGATGTGGAAGAGTGGGAGAAAAAGTTTTGTTTTCCTGAAATAACCAAGCCTGATGACATTTGGCGCTTGATGCTAAATCCTCTCTTCTGTCATTTGAGTCACTGCGGAAACATTCCCACTTGCCACAGAATGTCGAGTGCCATCGAGCCTCTTGACTCTTTCTCCAAGAGCCACAATGCAGCCTGCTGAAAATTTGTTGTTCCGTCAACTTTTTTGGTCTGAATTTCTATTCTCTTTTTGCCAGTGAAAGACTCAGTCACTAAATTAAAAAAAACTATACTGTCATCTCATGCCTTTTTCGGTGCACCGTATGATATACTGTAATGTGTGTATTTGCTTTGAGGTCCATTCTCGTGTTCTTAAATGATAGAGTGTGTCATTATTTTGACTTGCACTGTAAGGTCCTTTTTCGTGCTATTAACAGACACGGCCCATTAGGCAGAGAGGAAAAACTCACAGTAAACTATTTCTGCGGTTTTGAGGGGTTTTTTTTAGGTTTACTCATTGCTCCATTAGAAACCAAGGGGAGGCTTGAAAAGAAGCAATTGAAAGCAATTTAAGAACACAAATTGCGCACGCTCTGCCACACAAGTGAGGACAGCAAAATGTTTTGCCGTAGCACAGCATATTAAAACGAATCACGGGTAATGGAAAAATAAAATACGGTATCTCATCATTTCTGAATTATTTTGAGTGTGTCTATATTGTCAGGAATCATTCTATTTTGTATGAGAACTGGAACATAAAATAATACAAAATGCATCCTTCACTTTGCACTCTGACCGAGCAACAACAATCACGCTGATGAAGGTTAAGAAGTCTCAGCTTGCGTCAGGAGCGCACGGGGACTTTGACTGACACTTGGCAAATCCATCATCAGACAGACAACCGCACTTGTGCAAACAAGGTCAAACACCCTCGAGCGGAGATGCGAAATCGCTTCCAATGTGGAAATACAAAAGAACAATTGCCCGCAACTCTTGGCACACAAGCTGTAGAGAAGAGATGACAAAAAAAAACATTCATGTTGACTGATACCATGATTTATTCATTTAGAAATATACCGCACGTCCGTCTTTGGAATAGAAAGCCGCGAAGCTACTGTGAAGCACTCCTGAGTGGTGATGCGAACTGGCGACGGCATGTGATGTTTGCACCTAACTCGCTAATAATACATCCAGGTCATAAATAATGCCTTTCTGATGCTTTAGCCTGCATGGAAACAATAAAACATTAATATCTTACAAAGGCCACAAATGGAAAGTTACTTTGTTGCATGACCGTAGAACAAAGGATTTTGTAAATAACTCGGGAAAAGCTTTTCTTTAAAACCCCTGTGGACTCAACGACATCATCTTCCCCTTCAAAAGCGAGGAGCGCGCTTGTAAAGCCTTTAAAGAATGAACACGCTGATGTGGAATCACCAGCAAGGTCCCACCGGTGCCAGAACAGCCGCTCGCCATAAGAACGAAGCGGGACCAATGCGTGTTCTGCCTCTAAGATGCGTGATGAGTTGGCAAACGGGGATTTCAGTGCTATCTCACTTTGCCAGGTAGCCTGACTAATAGGACACTGCAAGCTCCTTGAATGTCAGCGCTCACTTCCAGGAAAGCCGGATGCAAATAGTCTGCAAAGTCATATAAAAGGCAAGCCTACAGCCGGCGCTGAAAATAGACGAGGAAAGATCATTTTACACGGCCGCGGTGGAAACGTATACTGTAAATTGGCATACCTCACCATAGATTGGTTTGATGAGTATGAGCTCTACATCGTGATTTTACCTTTAGTACTCCATCCATCCATTATCTGATCCACTTTATCCTCACAAGGGTCGCGGGGCATGCTGGAGCCTATCCCAGCTGTCTTTGGGCAGTAGGCGGGGGACACCCTGAACCGGTTGCCAGCCAATCGCAGGGCACACAGAGACAAACAACCATCCGCGTTCACAATCACACCAAGGGACAATTTAGAGTGTTCAATCAGCCTGCCATGCATATTTTTGGAATGTGGGAGGAAACCGGAGTATCCGGACAAAACCCACGCAGGGCAGGGAGAAGATGCAAATTCCACACACGAAGGCCGGAACAGGTATCGAACCAACGACCTCTGCACTGTTATGTCGACACTTGACCACCGGGCCGCCCCCATTTAGAACTCATATTCCAATAAGACTAGGCCTAACGAGGCGTGCCACTAAAAAAAAATCTGAGAAGTCAATGACTGGTAGACTATTGTAGCCCCCCCCCAAAAAAAAATGTTTCGGCAAATATTGACAAACAGAGCTTCATAGGATGCAGCAATGAAACATCAACCCCCAACAGTCCCCACCGGACCCTCAGCTGCATTGTCCTTGAGCAAGACACCGCGGCACCATGAACTGCGCCCCGGGTGTTGCGTTCAAAGCCTTTAAATTTTTCCACATTAAGACGGTAGACAAGACATTTGCCGTGGTACGAGAGTAAAACTCGATATTTGAAGAGCACAATGTATGAACAGCTTAAAACTACACACAGACTATGATCCCAAAACACTTTATTATCCTTTCAAACTCATTTTATTACAGTACCCTTGAAACTAAATGGCTTTCAGATGATTCATTCTCGAAATAATACACCGTTGAATGCATTAAATCTTCGCCCTTCCGAACAGCAATGACTCATTGTAACTTCCAATGACAACTGAGGCTAATGTTACGTCTTTCAGTCAAAGTGTATCACATCGTTGTACTTCGTTGACAGCAATGACTTCGACTGTTTCTTCTACTGCTATTAGCCCGTGCTTTGACGCCATTTTGTAGCGTGATGGCAATGAATAATGTCACTCCAGAGATGTGCACAACTGGCTAAATTCTGGGAAATGCATTTTCGAGCTATGCACTTCAGCCAACACGGCGCTATGACTACCTTGAAGATTTAAAAAAAAAATGTAAACAATGCTCCACTTTCAGATGTACAATTGTACAGGAATGAGAACCAGTCGAAGAAACACACTCAATTTGTCAAATATCAGAATAAAGGAAGTTCTTAATCCTGCATCTCTTCATATGCTGAAAGCTCATTGGATGTCGATGTAGCAGACACGTCTGACAGGATTAAATGCTTCAAATCCCCTCTTGCTTTACTCATTCCTATTCATTAGCCCTGTTGTGGTTAAGAACCTGGCTGAATATCTGCTCTCTTGCTCATCGAAGAGACTGGGATTAAATGTTTAAAAAAAAGCCCAAAGGGGGGAGATTTACCATTCAAAAATCGGCAAAAATTGGATTGAGGGTGAACAAAAGCCATTTGCTGCTTCTCAGAAATACACAAAACGTCTGTCATGGTGCCTTCAGCCCATTAGTGTACAGTCCATGTCGACACCAACGGATGTGCTCTATCCCATTTCACACTGCGTCGTCAACATGGTTTTGTCCGCCCTGTATGTGACTCTCCTGTCTGCTGCCGGAAAAGCCCCAATGTGCACGAGCAGGTTTGACCTCACAAAACACTGCCGTGAGAGTTCCCTCCGGAGAAGGAATAGAGACACAAGGGCTTGCTTAGATCCTACATTTGACAAAGCAACAAAGAATTAAAACTTCACTGACATTAACTATGGTCAACCTGTTTGACAATTCAGAATTTTCAAATGCAAATCTGTCACTGCTGGAAAGCCCCGGGGTGCTTGTGTTTTTTGTTTAGCGGAGATGTCGGCGCTGTTGGACAGTCTCCACTGATGGGGTTGGACGGATGGCTTTGTGGAGCCGAGGATGAGGATGGAGGAGCATCGGCGCGGAGCGCGGATGCGTAGTTGGAACTGAGAGTCGGCGCTTGGAATTGAAGCGGATCTAAATGGGACAGAAGAAGCGAACCAATCTTTTTTTTCGTCAATGGATGCTGCAGCTTATCATTTACTTTCAAACTCGGCTTGCAGCAGACGTGTACACATTTTGAGCATGACGTCTCTGTTTTGGAAAGCACTTTGTTACAGCTACAGCTGTTGTGAAAGCACTATATAAGATGTATTTTATTGTCAATTAAATTATTGCCTGTATATTAATAAAATTCACCCATGATAATTTTTGGATCATTTGGAACTAGAAGAGATCATCTCTACTTTCGTTGCGTTGTTTTTTTGTTTGTTTTTTTTTGGGGGGGGGGGATTTTTTTGACTGCAACATCTGTCGACACTAAAATGCAATTTACGAGGTAATATCATATTAAGTATATATATACTTCATCACAGTAATATATTTACTGTGATGAGTATCATTGTCACCATATCACCGCGACATGTACACACCAACAGCTCAGCCAAGTGGCTGGACTGCTGATTTCTGCTCTGTTTGTTTTGAAAGCCTTTCAAGCCCTTGGGTCAGCCATTATACTAAAAGTAGAACTCGGTTGAAAAACAGCAGCACACACACACACACACACACACACACACACACACACACACACACAGAGCAACCTTGGCAACATCATGGTTCAAAGCGGCCTTTTACAACAGAAGCTTTAATCTTTTACATTAAAGCGGATACTTGCACTGAGACAAAAGCCATCCCGCCTGCTAAATCCCTGCCCATTAGCCCCTATCACATGTACACACACACACACACATTATGGCTATTGTACTTCATAAGTTGATCTGCAACCTCACACAAATCCGTACACCTTTGACCTCTATGACATGCACGGGACAGCGATAAGCAGCTGGGAAGTGGCAGCTGCCACCATCCTGCTATTTGTTCTATAAATCTTTTCTTTCAAATGTGCAACCATCAGTGATGGGAAGGACCCAAGTAACAATACTGATGAATTTTTATGACTTTCACCCCGATTTGAAAACAACTATCTGTACTTTCTTCCACTTACTTTGTCAAGAGTAGGTTCATTACTTTTTTCGACGTCCGCAGATGACTACGTGAAGTCAAATAGTCAGATATGGAAAGATGGAAGAAAGAGAGTGTGTGAGTAGGCCTGACATGCTACCTGGCACTTTGAAATATCTGAACATCCATTCAGGGAAGGGAGTGGTGCAGAGATTTATTTGCTTTGATTCGAACAGTCTTAACTTTATCGCCAGTGTCCTTGTATGATATAGTTTGGTATTTTGCAGCCTTGTGAAACTCATTTCCTCAGTCGAGCACCTGAGACTGATTTGCGTGGGACATGGCGTCCTCCTGTCGCCTGCACAAATCAGAATTTATCCCAACTGTTGAAGCTGTTACGTGCAAGCATTGAAGCTGCCAACAGGGTCACGGGTCGAAGGCTCTGACATGGTTGCTGGCCATTGTGCCACCTGAGCCTTTCGGGGAGCGGAGAAAACTAGGACTCTCTGCACCACCTGAAACATTTAATTCTTGGCAAGTAACTGTGGAACCCCTAATGGCTTCTAATGGGCCGGTAAAGGCGCGCTATAGTGGTGTTAGACCGGGCTCCGCAGTACATTATATATACGGTATAGTCAGCGCATGCAGGTGGCTGTGGTTGCAGAGTCAGCATGCTAAACAAAACTCATATTAAATTCGAATGGCACTCAGTGGAGCATAAAAGTCCGCCAAGTCTGAAATTCATGTGTTAGGTTCTGAGTCATGTGAAAACTGCAAACATGAGTGTGCTCGCAATTTGGTAGCATCTTCCTTGACACACGAGCCAAGCTTTAATGAACGCTGCGTCAACAAAAATCACATTTGCGAGAACAGCTTTTCATCTGTGATTTTTTTTACATTTAGATTGTGTTTTATTTTTAATGATTACATTGAACAAAATTTCGTACAGTTTTGTCAACAGAACAATGTTAGCACTTAAACATGCCGATTGTGTTGAGTTAATTTTAAACCTACACTAAAATAGAGGAGGAGGAGGATTATGAAGATGATTATTATTTTATCACAAATATTTTTGTCATGAAGAACTGAACTGTAACAATATTTGACTGAGCCAGTTGTTGCTTCTTTTTTAGGCTTTCTGCTTAGCTAAAACAGGACTCAAAAACCTGCAAACACTAGTTTGCACTGTCCACAGAGCTCCTGTTAAAATGGCAATAGATCAAATTAGATATTTGATTTCTTTTTTCTTTTGTCACCCCAGACATGAGGGTGACCAAGACATGCATTTTAAAAATATTCTGATACATGTGGACATGGTAAAATAGTTCCTGGTAAATGGGTGGGCAGTTGCTAGACACTACTTGCTATAAAGGCTTCTGTAACGACACCACTTTTTTTTTCTTAATGAAATATCATTAGAAATGAGCATTGTTACGTTTGTAAAGGCATCAACATTTTTGATCCAGCCTTTATATTGTACTTGTGCTGGTGAGAGCATTTGTTGTTGTTTCCAAAACTGTGCTCCACCACTGTGAGTTAACACTATTTACCATTGATGTGTCCCGGAACAAATTGTATGTTTTTGTTGTCACCCAGCAAAGCCTTGCCTCTGAGAGTTGGCGAGTACAACCAAGGCCGTTCTTGGCCACTCGGTCGTTTTTTTTTTTTTGTTTTGTTTGTTTTTTTTTGCTTTGATGAAGGTCACCTTGAGCTGGTACAATTAAAAACATGATTTGTTTGCAGTAAGCTGGGTGACCCCGCGGCACGATATTTTGTGCATAATTGTGCATGTAAAAACTGGCTAAACATGAATGGGCAACGCATTCAAACTACAATAAAGCAGAAACATGGGAATTGTGCAGAGAACCAATAGAGTAGAAGCTGAAAGAAGGAAAAAAAATGGAGTAAAGACCAAGATAAAAGAGGGTAGTGCAGCCCCTGTACTCTCTGCCATGCACAGATACTTTTGACGAAAACAAAACAAACACTCTGAAGCATTGAGCTTATGAGCCACCTGAGAATACACACTTTTTGATCCGAAAATGAAAACGAAAACCCACAATTATTCATAATGAAAAAAAAAAAATCCTGAATTCTGCCTGCTCCTGGCCACAGTCCCCCCAACTCTTGCATAAATGCACACGTACGCATGTGCACAACACATCAATGGTGCGAGGAGATAAGCAGTAAGAAAAGCCAAGAGTAAAACAAAAACAATATGCCATGCAGCAGAAGTGACCTAGGAGGCATTTTCAAGATAACATTATGAGAAGGAAGAGGTGAGTTCAACTATGTGTCAACGAGTAAAAACAAAATAATGGATGGTGAGATAAGAGCACAGTGAAGACTGAGAGGGCAACAAGACTAGAGAGGGACAACTGATAGGAATTAATTCATCCATCCATCCGTGGATCCACACGTGTGTATAGAATCAAAAAGCAGAGGAGTCACAGACACACACACACACACGCACACACACACACACACACACACACACACATACAGCGAGAGAGGGGTAGAGAGTGACAGCTTTGCTCCGAGCCTGACTGGAGTTTCATTATAACCTCATAACTGTCACATCCTGGAGGGGAAAGATAGTGGGAGAATCTCATATGAATACACACTGTGAGTCAGTTCAAGCAAGCCGAATGCTCTGTAGAACAAGTCAGAGGGGGCAGCGTTTTGGCACATTTAAAAGTCTGCAGTGCACACATATTGTCTGATTATTGAGTATCTGTAATGGCGTCTGACATGCATTGACTCCCGTTTAATAACCGAAGCGGCCTCCCATGGCGCACGGCACGTGAGACAAGAGATGAGTGCATATCACTCACAAATCAAATGTGAACAATACCCTGACAAGCAATGATACCACTTCAGAAGACGGGCACTCATTGAAATACTTGCTTTGGATGTTTCATCGTAAGGGATGGTCATTCTGTACACATTCATTCATTCATTTTCCGATCCGCTCATCCTCACAAGGGTCGCGGGGGAAGCTGGAGCCTATCCCAGATGTCTTCGGGCAGTAGGCGGGGGCCACCCCGATCCGGTTGCCAAGCAATCTCAGGACACACAGAGATGAACAACCATCCACGTTCACACTCACACCAAGGAACAATTTAGTTTGATCAGCCTGCCATTCATGTTTTTGGAATGTGGGAGGAAATCGGAGTACCCGGAGAAAACCCACGAAGGCCCGGGAAAAAAAAGGCAACCTCCACACAGGAAGGCCGGAACTGGGATCGAACCCACGACATGTGCACTGTGAGCCGCCTCGTGTATACGTTCATACATTCATTCATCTTCCGAGCCGCTTGATCCTCACTAGGATCGCGGGGGGTGCTGGAGCCTATCCCAGCTGTCTTCGGGCAGTAGGCGGGGGACACCCTGAATCGGTTGCCAGCCAGCCAATCGCAGGGCACACAGAAACGAACAACCATTCGCAACCACACTCACACCTAGGGACACTTTAGAGTGTTCAATTAGCCTGCCACGCATGTTTTTGGAATGTGGGAGGAAACCGGAGCACCCGGAGAAAACCCACGCAGGCCCGGGGAGAACATGCAAACTCCACACAGGGAGGCCGGAGCTGGAATCGAACCCGGTATCTCTGCACTGTGAAGCCGTCGTGCTAACCACTGGACTACCGGGCCGCCTTCGTGTATACGTGTCATTTTAAATTATTGCAGTGTACCGTAACCACTCAAGTTACTAAATATGGTTCATAGCCAATTGCTGTTGAAGAGTCAAGTCAAATTAGTCACATTGACGATGAAAGGTGTGCTGTTAAAACTATTCAAGCACTATGTAACAACGGACTGAACACCTGACTCACTCGTGCTTTGATTTGCCGTCATTCATTTACTCATGACCTCACTTGAGTGACAGCTCGATTATTTGCCGTCTCACTCATCGCAAGCTCAAACCACACGTATGCCCTATGCATAAGTGAATGTTGTCACTAATGATTTCCCTCCACTTGACTTCAACAAGACAACACCAACCAACGCTTCGAAGGATCCTTGTTTTTCATTTTGTACTTTTAAGGCAAAATGTTGGTGAGCGCGTAGCATGAATCCATTGCTAACAATGTAACAGGTATGTTCACATGCCATTTCACCGTTGAAAAGATGAGAGAGGAAAAAGAAAAAAAAAGCTTTCTCCGCTTTTCACCCGCATGCTAACTAACCTGTGGAGTATTCAGTTATCATCATGGCTTTTGGCAGAGTAGACTCTTACCCCTCCCCACCAGCACTTCCCTCCCATGTCTCCATTTGTGCTGTCTTACCTGTGACAGTGATCAGCATGGGAGCCACCAGCGGCCTGTTATTATCCAGTTTACGGCTCAGCCGGATCTCCCCGCTGGTGTGATTGAGCAACAGCAGGTGAAGATCGTTCCCCCTGTCAATTGTGTAGTACAACCGGTCCGACACATCGGGATCATTGGCGGGGACTCTGCCGATGATCCCGTTGGGGAAGCTGTTGGAACGGTTTGATACAAAGTTGTTGAAGATAATTTGGAAGTCCAGCAGAGTGGGTTTGTTGTCATTCTGATCCACCAATTTGATGCGTACAGTAGCCCGGCTGACGAGAGGAGCCGAGGTGGCCTGGACTACGATGACGTACTCGTTGCGAGCCTCATAGTCGAGATCAATAAGTGATGTCAGCTCCCCTGAGAAGATGTCCATCTGGAATATCTCGGGAATGTTGCCCTCTACAATTTGGTACATAATTTGGGCATTGGCACCCTCGTCCGGGTCTGTGGCAGTGATCTGGGCAACCACAGAGCCCACGGCGCTGTTTTCCCTCACCAGAACCTCAAAGTCATCAGCAGGGAAGACCGGGGCATTATCATTCACGTCGAGAACGGTCACTTGGATGTGGACTGGCGTTCGCTGAGGCGGTACACCTCGGTCGACGGCATACGCGGTGAGCTCGTAAAACGGCACGCTTTCGCGGTCCAACCGGCGGACGGTCCGCACGATGCCAGACGTCGGTTCGATGGTAAAGTCTCCATCTCCATCCTCACCATTTTGGAAGGTGTACTGGACGCGACCGTTGGCGTGCGCGTCCCGGTCGGTGGCTGAGATTTGGAGGACGCTGGTGAAGGGAGGGGCGTCTTCTCTCACGGTTCCCTGGTATCTGGGGCTGAGGAACTGAGGCGCGTTGTCGTTCACGTCATTGACATTCACCTCCACGTACGTCGTATCCGATTTCTGCGGGATGCCGTTGTCCTTGGCCGTTATAGCCAACGTGTAGGTCATCTGGTCCTCATAATCAAGCTCCGCCTGTAGCGTGATCGCCCCCGATGCAGGATCGATGCGGAACTGAGGGATGTTATCCTCCAGCAAGTATGTGATGCGGGCATTTTCACCGACGTCGTCATCTGTTGCGCTGATGACAACCACGGTGCTCCCAGCTGGCCGGTCCTCATTCACGCTAACAGAGTAGTGCGCGCTCTGGAACACGGGCCGATGCGTGTTGGCATCAGTGATGTTGATGTGCACCTGACAGGTGTCGTGGAGCGTGCGATCCGAAGCGGTGACTGTTAAAACGTAGCGCCGCTCTTGTTTGTAGTCCAGTGGGAGGGCTAAGGAAAGCAGGCCGGCACCCCCCGCGGTGCTGATGGCAAAGCGGTTCCTGGTGTTCCCACCCGTTATCTGATAAGTCACCGCACTGTTGACATCCCGATCCATCGCCGTGACAGTGACCACACTCGTTCCAACCACGGCGTCCTCATTCAGGCGGGCATAATATTCTTTTTGCAAAAACTCTGGGTGGTTATCATTAACGTCCATAACTGTTATTGTCACACTTGCTGTGGCAGAAAGAGGGGGCATTCCGTAATCCCTGGCCTCCACACCAAAGAAATAGTGTTCGACGGATTCTCTGTCAAGAATGGACTTGACGGTGACCCAGCCCGTGGCAGAATTGATAACGAACGGCGTGTCGGAACTGGTGCCGGTTAATCTGTATTCCAGACGCGCGTTGTCGCCAGCGTCGGTATCGATGGCTTGGATGTGAAGGATAGAGCTTCCGACGGGCGAGCTCTCAAGCACAGATGCTTGAAATGGCGTGGAGACAAAGATGGGCGGGTTGTCATTGACGTCGGTCACCTGGACGCTCACAATGCCGGTATTGTTGGAAAGCGGCGGTCGGCCGTTGTCTTGCGCGCGGACACGGAGCGTGTACTCCCGCTCGGCCTCGTAATCCAGAGGCGCCACCACCTGGATCTCGCCCGTGACGCTGTCGATGGAAAACTGGCCGCGGCTGTTCCCACTGATGATGTTGTAGTGAACCGCCGCGTTACCGTCTTTGTCATGGTCGGTGGCACTGACGCGGAGTATCTCCGAGTGAGGTCTCACATCCTCCTTGACGGCCACCACGTAACGCTTCTCGCTGAACTGTGGCACGTTGTCATTTTCATCCAAAACGGCAATGAACACTTGAACCGTGGCCGAGCGTGCGCCCGGTTCCTTGCCCTGGTCACTGGCTTCCACCTGGAGCGTGTAGTGCTCGTTCGTCTCTCTGTCCACAACTCCACGGGTTGTGATGAGTCCGGATCGCGGGTCTATCTCAAAAGCGCCTCTCCCGATTGCGGCGGAGTCGCCGACAAAGCGGTAACGAATGTTGGCATTGGACGGGGAATCTAAATCTGTGGCTCTTAACTGAAGGATGGGGTACCCTTCCTCCACATTCTCCCTGATGGTCTCCCGGTACTCTGTCTGCTCAAAAATAGGAGAGTGATCATTGCGATCCGCAACCGTGATGGCGACCATGGTGGTGCCGGATAGACGAGGGGAGCCACGGTCAGTTCCCGTGATCCGGAAATAATGCAGATCCATGTGTTCTCGATCTAAAATCTGCGTGGAGGTGATGAGGCCAGTATCGGGGTGGATGTGGAAATAGTCTGACGACCGGCTATTCATCAGTGGGGCCATGCTGTAGCTCACCCTGCCTGCATCCCCTGCATCGGGGTCTGAGGCAGACATGACAATTACCGAGGTCCCGGGTGGCTGGTTCTCGGCTACTTGTACTTGGTAGTTATACAGGGAGAAATGAGGATGTCTGTTAGCTGCCCGTCGAGGGCGAGACCACGGCATGAAAACCTTGTCCACCCTTTCTTCCAGCGAGGTCTCATCATCTGCTTCTATTATCAGCCTTTCCAGGCTCCTCTCTGCCCTTGAACTGCGCCTCTTGTTGGCTTCCCCCTCCGGCTCACCCTCGTGGCTTTCATCAGCCTGGCTCTCTTTCTTCCATCTTTCCATATCTGACTGTGTGACAGTGGCAGTGCTACTGAACCTATCCTGACCCTTCCCTCCCTCTACCGCTCTCTCCTCAGCTTGGCCCGGCTTTGTTGTCCCGCTTTCACTTTGCCTCTCATCCTCCTCTTCTCCCCACGGTCCTCTCCCTCCCATTAACTCGCCCTCCCCCACCTGTAATTTTCTTCCCCTAGCAGGGCCCTCCAGACCGTCCCCCTCAGCCTCGCCCTCCCTCCTCTCTCCTCCCTCAACCCCCATCTGCCGCCTTTCTGATGGTCTGACATCATCTAACAGCCCTTGCTCACTGGACGTAGTTAGTTCTGATTCACCGAAAACGTGCATTGCCTTCCCCGCCTCCTCTTCTTCATTGTTGTTATTACCATTCATGTTAAAGCCCCGCCACATAACTCCAATATTCAGGGGAGCGATCTCAAGTGATGAATCCCACTTGTTTCCCGCAGAGACAGGCAAAATAGGAATTTCATTCGACCAAGTGGTTAGGTTGATTTGTGAAGGCAAGGGGGGATGTTTCGCGAAAATAAAATCATGCTGCAAAAAAGGACTTAGCTTGGTTGAGTGAACGGGAAACGTCGCTTGCATAGAAAATGCTGACTCAGCTGCCCCTGAAGTTGCTTTAACTTTATCAACAGACGTAAGGAAAAGTTGAGCGGGTTCAATTTCTGCATCATGCCTTATTTGTAAGCTTTGATGAAATTTGTTACAAAGAGAACAGTGATCGTCTACCTCTCTGATGCCGTCTAGTCGAAATTGAAGGATGGGATTCCCCCGAGTCCTCCCTCCCAGGAGAAAATTAAACTCAGCTAACAATCCACAACATGTTCCTCGTCTCTTCAAATTGCAACAACTGCTGGTAGCGTCCCTCTTCTCTCCCCTCACTTCGCTCCGTCTCCCGGTTGCAGCCGCAGCTTTCCTTTCATTATCGGCCCGACATTGTCGAGTCGGTCTCACAAAAGCCAAATCATTATCCGCATAATTAGATAAGTTAATGCGTTTGTTGCCTTGGCTCACCCCTCCTCCTCTTCCAGCCCTGCTCTCACCCATTTCTCGGGACCTAAACATTGCCGGTGCACTACATCCGTCCTCTTCCTCCACCCCTAACCAGTCTTTCGTCTGCCCCCTAACGCACTTGGGCCAGAAACCTCCCTGAGCCGCGACTCGGATGTCATTTGCGTCGATAACACTTCGCCTGACCAAATGAGAACCTTTAGCAGCTCTGCTCCTAACCCTGCTCCAACCACCACCAATACCATCACAATCATCATCATCATCATCTTCATATGCCTTTTGGTGTCTATAACTTGAATGCTGGATAACACTGAAGGCAGCGGAATTTAAAATGTCAGTCGATTCCGACGCGTGGATCCAAAGTGAATTGCTGCTAAAACAAGAGTGAGTTTCCACTTGATGATCAGATGCCTCCGTCCACGTTGAATTGTATCCAAAACGAGAAATGATGCGGCAAGGCACGGGGTCCGACGATGGTTCGCGAAGCGCTTCGGGGGCACAGAGTCCGCTCACCTCACGAGCCCTCTCGCACACCCCTCCGCCACTTCCGGGTGCGTCGCGCAGGCCAAACGCTCGCACAAAGGCTGCGCCGCGTTGAGTTAGGTGTGGCCGTGGCAGCGCGCAAGCACCGGTAGTCCTTTGTACTGTCCGTTTTTTACCGCTCTGAACCGGCGAGGAGCCGAAAGCAGCCGCGGCGCAGGGCGGCGGAACAACGCCCTTCTCCAACAGCCACCCAGACACACGGCTCCCGTGTGTCACACCGGGGAGGAGAAAAGGAGGAGGTAGCATGGTTGGCTCGTCTCCGCGCCTCCGAAACGTCCCGACTCCTTCCTGCGCCTCCTGCCGTGGCCCCGGAATCCCCCCAGCTGCCGGTCGTTCTCCTCCCCGCGGTCGTGTCCTGCTGTCCCCCGGCGGCTCCCATTCCTGCTCGCTCCCTTGACCGGCATCCCGGTGACGGGGCCCCGAGGTGCTCAGGTCGGAAGCCCCCGCTGCATTCACCGCCCGCGGGCTAAGGGCGAACAAAGAGCCAAGGAGGAGTAGCAGGTGAAGACCCAGAGGCGAGAGCGCGGTGAAGCCCGGTAGCCGTGT
This sequence comes from Hippocampus zosterae, assembly GCF_025434085.1. Classification (NCBI taxonomy): domain Eukaryota; kingdom Metazoa; phylum Chordata; class Actinopteri; order Syngnathiformes; family Syngnathidae; genus Hippocampus; species Hippocampus zosterae. The sequence goes on along the minus strand of NC_067452.1, from coordinate 34,654,456 downwards.
AGCCATTTAGTCTCTTCCTTTCTCGGTCTCTCCCCTCCTCCTTTTTCCTCCTCCACCTAGCTCTCCAAAGAGACCGACCGTCTTTCCTTCTTCCCCGGTCACTTCTCTCTCCTCCGCTCCACTTCTAGGAGCGCCGGCACCGCCCGAACCCTTCCCCCAGGCACCCCCGTCTCTTCGTCAGCCCGGAGAGTTGGCATCTACCCGCTGTGGTGCGTGATGCTGCGTGCGTCAGGAGCTGCAGCAGCAGCATCTCTCCACACCTTCGCTCACATCCAACATGGCTCACACACTCACTGGTTGCCTCCCTCACACTCTCTCTGTCACTACACACACACACGCACACTCCTGGCGTCTCCAGCATCCGCACACACACACACAATCAAACCCTCCTCCTCTTCCCCCCTTTTCTCCCCTCCCCCTTACCGCCAGCGTAATGGTACCGCGCCTCGTAATGGTACAAAACTGAGGCTGTCGCCATCAGCATCACAACTCATTGCAACAACCGATAAGTTTCCTTGAATTGAAGGAGAAATATGACATATGTGTATTTTAGATTCTTTATTTGTATTTTCTATACTGCACTGGAACAAACTGGTTTGATTAAACCCTTGAAATGACATTGAAAAGCAATTTATTATTTATGATTATTATTTTGTTGTCGTCGTTGCGTGTTTTGGTGGGAGTGTTTTGCACTTTTGTAACTTATATATCGCCCGATAATCGCAGAATTTGAAAATGTGTTCTTTGTTTTATTTCTTCCACTGCATTGCTTAATGTCATGATATCCGTTTAAAATAATAAACCGTATCACAATGTCGTGCTGCCTAATAAGGATAGGTGAATTTTAATCACCAACTCGCCCGGTGTGTGTGTGTGTATGCTGTCCACCTGTACGTGCGTGTATTTAATACTACTTTCAATATGCTCGTCCACTTTTCGCTTGAACATCATGTGCCTTTTTATGTCGGGAAACCCAGAGTGCAAGTTCCAGTAGAGTGACGTAACCTCCGAGGTGTCAGGCAGCCCATGGGTGACGTCATCTTCTGTATTGCCTATCATGAACAGACGAATGGATGGATAGATAGAAGTAATCCATCACTGTTGTCAGTTTAGCGCTTGTGCACAAAGTATCAATTTTAAATCATTTTGTGCATGGCCAAACAGTCAGATTCTGTTCATCACTGTGTTGGAGAAAGGCAATGAAATCAAATTATGCAAATTACAATGACTGCATATTTTCTGCAGGAATTCGTTTACCATCTCGCATTCAATACCAATTTAATATTGCGGCAGTTTTTTTTTTTTTTTTGCCGCCGACCCCAACCCCCTCAATGGGACATGGGTGGGATTGCGCATGATTTCTTGTGTGGATGATGGCAGGAAAAAAAAAACCACACACACACACACACACACACACGACATGCCAGCCGCTAGGAAGATGAGCAACGTGAGCGAGCATGTGTGTGTGTATTCACAACATTCACACTTGGTCACAACGTTCAGAGCATCACATGACACCCTGCAGCCGAATGTCAAATTTTAAAATGAAGTCAAACAACTATCACCTGCTACCGGAAGGAAAAATATTGATACGAAAGAACAACACAGTGGAGTCGTTCCAGATGCCTGGACGCTTACCCACACAAGGGCCGCGGGACGTCCTGAAGCTTATCCAAGCTGATGAGAAAATATACATTGTGATAAGCGGCAAAAAAGTGGTAAAAACAAACCCTTGTCATGATGCACCGCGACACTACAATTACAGTGGTTTTTAATCTAAATGCCTCTCTGGCAGTGTCTATCAAAACTGAGGAATATCATCTCGAATATATTGAGGCGCTTCCAAATCCTTTCACTTTCTCTTAAGTAAGATCAAATGAAACATTGACGAAAGATACAGCTCATCCATTTGGACTACCGCCCCCTTTTTATCCTCTGCCGGCACTAATAAAAACTTGGAGCTTATCCACACCGATACGGTACTCCCAAAAGGACAGATTCCATTTCTAAAGACGATTTAAATGCACAAAAGATAATGTTCTCCTCTCGCGGCCTCGGAATGCCTGCAGCCTTTCGCTTCGCCAACAGGATTTGTTGTCATTTTTTTTTTCCAATGTTGTTGCAAGAGCATCGCACGCCTCGGTCACACAGTGTGATTACAGTGGAATGTAGGTTACTTGGCACTGGCTGGTGCCCTTAATAGGATTTGGAAAGGGTGCGTGTCGGGAGAACACGTCGGAGGATGTCTAGTCAAGTTGTGAGACGAGAGAGCATGTACTGGAAATCCCAACTTGACAGTGTGGTTCTCTCAACACAACACAGACACGTGCGCTCACACACACACACACACACACACACACACTTGAGCAGAGATTGATTGATCGATCTTTTTATTTTGAACACATAAATTATTGAAAAATCTGCATCCCAGAACAAAACATGGTGTATTGCCGGTCCGAATAGGAAAGAAGTACTGTATTTTTTTCGCACTATAAAGTGCTTCGGAATTTAAGGCACACCTTCAGTGAATAGCCTATTTTAAAACTGTTTTCATATGTAGGGCGCACAGCATTATAAGGCGCATAGAATAGAAGCTACCATAGAGGCTGAGGTTGCGTTATACATCCACTAGATGGAGCTTTGCTAAAGGGAATACAACACAATATAGCTTCAATTATAGAGCACTTTCACAACCGCTGCAGCTGTAACAAAGCACTTGACAGAACGTTTAGAATACTACGTCCAAGAAATGAGAATACTGATCCATATATAAGGTGCATCGGATTATAAGGTGCACTGTTCGCTTGTGAGAAAGTTGGATGCTTTTAGATGCACCTTATACTGCGGAAAATACGGTAAATGGGAGAAGCCAAAACTTCAAATACAGGGCAAGGCGTCATTTCTCAATATTGTCAACCTAGGTGGGCAAGGTCAGAGGGCATATTGTCTCTCTTTCTTCCTCTGCCAGCATTCAATGTCACGCATGAGGTCATTTCATAATGACTGGCTGTTGCTATGGTGCACTTCAAGGACGACAATTCTTTGAGGTGAGCAGAAGGAGTTTCTGAGTTCCGAAAATTCCATGAATCAATTTTGTGCTTGTCCTTTTTTTTAGGGACACTAAGGATCTGCAGCGTAACGCTGGCTTTGGGTGATGGGCTAGTTACTATAGGGGAGATCCAGAAAAACCCTCGGTGTTAAGCATTTTTCATAAAACATCCAGCAGGTCCAAAATAAACGATCATTAAATCGTTCTTTAAAAGAAAGTGTCCGCATGTGTCACATAATAAAAATTGCAAACCTCCTTTCATGTTTGCCCTTGAAAGTCTTGATCTTTGGTTGACTCTGGTGAATAATATTCGCTCAGCAGAACATTTCTGCCACGAGGTCTTTTTACTGCAACTATGGTATATAAACGTTTAATTAAATAGAAAGGAAAATCAAATTAACAAAGAAAGGAACAAATAAAAGTGGGGAAAGATGAGGCGGACAGACATTCTGCTTTAATAAGCCACTCGAGACCAATAAAAATCAATAGACACTAATAAAATCATTTTAACCATGGAAATATTTCACTTGCTGTATCTATCCATCCATCAACTTTCTGATTGGCTTATCCTCACAAAGGTCACGGGGCATGCTGGAGCCTATTCCAGCCGTCTTCAGGCAGTAGACGGGGGACACCCTGAACCGGTTGGAAACCAATCGCAGGGTACACGGAGACAAACAACAATTCACACTCACAATCGCACCTATAGACAATTTAGAGTGTTCAATCAAGCTGCCATGCATATTTTTGGAATGTGGGAGGAAACCGTAGTACCCAGAGAAAACCCACACAGGCCCGGGGAGAAGATGCAAACTCCACAAAGGAGCTGGAATCGAACCCTGCACCTGTGCATTCTGAAGCCAGCGTGCTTACCAGTCGATCAACGGGCCGCCCTTGCTGTAGGTGACACAATTCTAGACCAGTGTTCTCTCAAAAGAGTTTAGTAGGAAACTACGCAAACATTTCAGCACAAGATTAAGTGAAACTTGCACGAGTGCCGTTTCTTTTTATTTAAAGCGCCAGTGGGGTCTCGCACATGCCCCCAACCACGTGTAAGTTTTAACTAGCATGAATAAAATTGACTTTTTGAGGATGAGAAATCCCTACAAAAAGATTTTGGCCTGAGAACAAGACTGATGAAGAAACTGAGCAATTTCAAGAGGGCTTTCGCTCTGCCATTCGAAGGCCCTAAAAAAAAAAACACTGAAAAAAAATTCATCCAAAATGCTTCGGGAGAACAGACTCATTGTAATTGTGTAACAACACACAAAAGCTGTAAATGTTTCATGTCCATCTTCATATCCGCTGTGAGAACCTGGCCAGGATAACAAGTAGGAGAATCGAATAGGAGGTGATGAGTGACACCACTGAGACTATGTTGTGCCACTTAGAGCTATTTATAATGGATCAGAGGGTCTTTACGGACTACAAACACTAAACGGAAGTGACTGACTGACAGGAGAAGACCCTGCGGGGTTTTGACACCAGAGGGGGACGTCAATATTGTAGTAGAAAAAAGGGGGTGGAGACATCCATCCATCAATCCATGCATCCATTTCCTGATGCGCTGATCCCCACAAGGATCACAGGTCGTTCTGGAGTCTATCCCAGATGTCTTCGGGTAGTAGACGGGGGACACCCTGAACTGGTTAACAGCCACTCGCAGGGTACACGTTTTAGACATTTAAAGAAAAGCAACACTTTTCGTAAAATGGGAACATCAAACTGTAATTAATTTTATGATTGAGCGTGGCGGTCATCATCAAGACTCTAAAGAGCAGATCTTCCTGTCAGGTTAGCCGAGGTAATGTGGTGCAGCTGGTTCCTGTCTGCCCCCTGCCACTGATCCGCTCATCTGCAGTCTACAGCGCAATCCATTTATCGGGCCACTTTTGAAAAGATTACTCAATGGGAAACTTTTCATCTTTTAATGACTTACGATTTGACAAGTATAGTGGAAGCAGACAGGCCGGCGCTGCACTCGCAGAGGTCGTGACAAAACGTCTCTTTGATGCGGCCCCGGCGCAGATGAGGTTCAACCAGAATATCTCAAGGCTCTGGATGATGCGGTCCTCTCATTGCTAACATGGCTGTCTATTCTATGTTGCGTGGGAGTCAGGGACAGCAAGCGTAAATGGAGTTTAAGCGGGGCAGCGGGCCGGGAAGGTGCGATGACACAGCAACAAGTGCTTCGGGCTCGATTCCAGCTCGATGCAAATTAACTCTTCAATTGGGGATTTGTTTTGTATCGAGTTCCTCATTTCTGTTCGCATGGACGTTTTCATCCTGGTTACGGACCACTGGACCTGCCCCATACCATCCATCCATCCATCTTCCGATCCGCTTAATCTCCACAAGGGTCGGGGGGTTGGGGGGGGGGGGGGGGGGTACTGGAGCCAATCCCAGCTGTCTTCGGGTGGTAGGCGGGGGACACCCTGAACCGGTTGCCAGCCAATCGCAGGGCACGCAGAGACAAACAACCATCCGCGCTCACACTCACACCAAGAGACAATTTAGAGTGTTCACTCAGCCTGCCATGCATGTTTTTGGAACGTGGGAGGAAACCGGAGTACCCGGAGAAAACCCACGCGGGCCCAGGGACAACATGCAAACTCCACACAGGAAGGCCAAAATTGAAGTACCTCTGCACTGTGAGGTCGACACGCTAACCACTGGATTACCGGGAATTCAAGGTTGTACAGGTGTTTTCCGAACCCCGTACCTTCTCGGACTCAGAAAAGGCAGTCAAACCGGTTGGCTCCTGGTTTTCTGTGGAGGTTGACCCGAGAATATGGATTCAAGAGTTCCACGCTTCAGGCCCTGTACAATCAGACTGCAAGTTTGTTTTACCATTGCCTGCTGCAGGTCAAACTTGTTCTCTGTGGACTTTGGACTGCGCTACGGCTGCCCGTAGTCATTTAAGTCTGTTCATGACTTCACTGGGCAGAATTTCTAAGAGCAGCAAAAGCGCAGAAGGTGCGCAACTCAATTGCGGTCTCGACGGCTTCACTGAGATGCTGCCTTCAGCGTTTGCTCAGGGGAGTTGAGGATTAGAATAAACAAATCAAAGGAATCGTCTCTTAACCTTTAAAGAGACTCATCCGTATGTTTAGTGGCAAAAGGGTGAATTGCCTCTTCGGGTTGGAAGTGTAATACTGCCTCGGGTGGAGGAGTTAAATTCAGGATTCATGCGTGAGCGGAGGACAGATCGGCAGTGTCCCAGAACTTGGGTTGCTCTTGGGGTAATGAGATGTCCCCGCTCAAAACCGGTTTGTGCCTGTGGCAGTTGAGGTTTGTCCCTGTGGCAGTTGAGGGAATCGAACCCAAGGACCCTCCAGTCGCAGGCTTTTATTCTCGGTCACCGTGGCCAAAGGGGCTGCTGATTGAAGAAGAAAAGATAGCAAAGGACATCAGTGGGGGCTTTTTTTGGGGAGGTAAAGGATGTTCTTATTCTCGGTGTGTGTGTGTGTGTGTGTGTGTGTGTGCCTGTCTACACATATGGACCTCTACACTAGCAAGATCAATAACTGGCTGACTCCTTATACGGGGAAGTCTCCTTGTTGTCTTGAGCCTCGCAGGCATGGGCCTATGTGCGTTCTGTCGGTGTTGGTTTCCTTGGCAACAGAGAGAGAGTGTATATGTGTGTGTGTGTGTGTGTGTGTTCAGGGGGTGCACTGGCTGGCGGATTATGGCCACTGTTGTTTGTGTGAACGTGTGTTAAAGTTAGAAAGATGGAAGATGAGTATGAAGATTGAGAGGGAGCAAAACACACACATGCGCGTGCACGCACACACACACACACACACACACACACACACACACACACGTGCGCACACACTTGTCTCTTCCGAGCGTGCCCTCTGTGCATGCATATAGTAGCCCCCTGTAATTGCCCCTCTGTTGCTCCATCCCAGGGGTGGCGAGTGTTTTTGGGGGGGAGGGCCTGAATGATGTGGTGGGGGGAGGCCACAGGATGTCTGGAAGCCCAATACCCCCCCTCCTGACACCCACTCCGAAAAGCCTGGGGAGATGGTGAGCGGCAGGCCAGCAGGTGGTCACTGGCTTGCTGCTCATCTGTCCGCTTTCCAAGTGATGCATATTCAAACAAAGTGTGTGTGTGTGTGTGTGTGCGCATGTCAGACACCCCTCCTTTTGCATTCAGAGGAGCAGTCGATGACAGAAGAACCACTTGCTAGCAACCCCCCCCCCAACCCTCCCTCCCCCACAGCCAAACCTCGACCCCTCTCTCCATGAAGCCACTCAGTGCGAGGGCGACATATGGCGTCAGCAGCAGGAAGCGTGTGAATAAAGAGCCTTTGCTTCACCTCGAAAGAATGACGGAGAGGCAAGAAGTGACGTTAGAAAGTCTAACGGACCGTCGAACCGATTGAAGTGTTCACCTGACCGTTTCAGTTCTTCGCTCTTTTTCTGGAGCTCTTGGAACGATAATCCTTTTTAGACGATTTCCTTTTCGGTTATTCCTTCAGTATGATTGAATTGAGACCTTTAATTTTTTTTGTTCAATGTCATTTCAACCAACACCGTTGACTCTAAAAAGCTCGAACACAATTCAATGATAAGCTTGAGTGTTATTCTCATCGGGAAATAAGAACTAAAATCGGCAATCGGTTCCAATGTCGTATTGCAAATGAAATTGAGCTCTCCTGAGGTACTGAAAATCGTTGTGTATCAGAGCAATATTTGCTTCTTTGCTTAGTTCTGCTCCTTTTTTTCTCCTGGTGTTCTGTTCTAGAAAAAGCTTCGAAAAATGAATCTACAGAGAGCGCCGAGCCTGAAATGATGGAACATGAATGTGTGTTGGTATATGTAATACTCTCCCCCCTTTTCCATCCCTCTGAATTGTATCTTTTCATCATCTGTGTGTTTTTTTTTAAAAACACAGTCACACTCTCTTTGTTCACCATCTCTCTCCCTCTTCCTCCCTCCCTCTTGCTCATTACTACCGGCGCCCAATTGGCTCACATTGTAACAGCTTCGGACGAAATGATGTCATTAATTATTGGGGAGGTTTGAGATTATGTGATTAAAGTTGCCCTGTAGAACATGTCAAATGTGTTGTTCCGTGCTTTTCCTCGCGGCCACATGATTAGATTTAGATTGGAGAGCGTGCCTGCGAAGAGAATTAAACGGAATCCTGTCTTGCCAAAAGTAAAAAACCCTTCTAATGCAAAAGAAACTGTTTTGCTTTGTTTCTTGGTTTGTTAACACCTGGATTAGCCCTCGTAAAAAATATTTCTACTGCGGGTAGTTTTTCTTATTTCTGTCATCATTCGGTATTCTAATATCGTCCTTAATATTTCACAGAATAAAGCAGAAATATTAAAAAGGGGAGATTTCAATGAAAAATAAAATCATAACTTTTGTACATATTTATTCAAATTCACAAATGTGTACGAATTGACAAGAGTACATGATTGAAGTCATCTCTGAAGACGTCTTTCTGGCCCCATCTTGTGCCTCTAATTTGATGGAACAGAAACCACTATGCCCAAGGAAAAACAACCAATCACAGACAGGAGGCGTGACTTATGAGATGTCAATCATCTGCCACCAATTTACAGGGACACCCTTGCCGCCTCATACCGATAAAATTGTGTGTTACAGTAAAGCCAGAAGGTAATAACAGGTTAGTAAAAGGCCGCTGGGAGTGCGCCCGCAACGAGTGTGCCGGCAAGTGACTGCAAATGATTGAAACCTCAAAAGTCACGCCCTCTGGATCAGATCGGCTGCTTTTCCTTGGGCATGATGGCTGACTTTTTCATAGATCCTTTCATTCATTCATTCATCTTCCGAGCCGCTTGATCCTCACTAGGGTCGCGGGGGTGCTGGAGCCTATCCCAGCTGTCTTCGGGCAGTAGGCGGGGGACACCCTGAATCGGTTGCCAGCCAATCGCAGGGCACACAGAAACGAACAACCATTCGCACTCACACTCACACCTAGGGACAATTTAGAGTGTTCAATCAGCCTGCCACGCATGTTTTTGGAATGTGGGAGGAAACCGGAGCACCCGGAGAAAACCCACGCAGGCCCGGGGAGAACATGCAAACTCCACACAGGGAGGCCGGAGCTGGAATCGAACCCGGTACCTCTGCACTGTGAAGCCGACGTGCTAACCATTGGACTACCGGGCCGCCCTTCATAGATCCTATTTTTATGTATTATTGTAAAGTCAGAATGAATATTTAAGTAAATACTTGCCGTCTAATGACAAATGTGGGCAAATGCAAGATGTTCAACCAATTTTGGAGACGTGGCACTGAGAGATATCTAACGGGTAGAGCAAACTATTACATGAGATCGAGCGAATATGATTCATGAATTCAAATGACATTTTTGAAAAATATATTATATATTATAAAATGAAGGCAGGGACAACTGTGCAACATACAAACGCCACTCAGAGGCCCCAATAGAAATTGAAAACAGGATCTTTTTCTGTCGTTTTTAAATGCAAGGCAGATGCAGAAACCATATGCCTCACCAGGCCACCCACACCCACTCTGGCTTAATCAAATTTACATATCCGCTGGACGGAATTTGTTGCAAAAGTCCACCAGAGACATGGAACACATTTGTGTTCGACTTTGTTGTTGTAATTCCATAAAGAATTGGGTTAATATAATTTTCAATTATGAATATTCAATCCACCCAAAAAAAAAAAAAAAGTGGAAAATGCACCGGTCACAGAAACTAAGACAAGGCAGGAAAATAAAGATGGCAGAACCGAAGGAGATTGGCGGTTGTCAGCGAACACAGGCACACATCGTTGTCCAGAGTAAGCGAATAGAATTGACTGCTTTAAATGTAAGGGGGCGCGAGACGGATCCCTTTATAGGCCAGATGTGTGTCGTCTTTTACTCCACCGCTGACCTAAATCACCGAATAAAAAGAGCGAGAGGAAAAAGCCTGAGTGTGAAAGGGGGATAATGGGGTGAGCAGATCAACTCCGGTGTAAGAATAAGAGCAATATGGGAGGGAGGGGGCAAGTTTAGAAACGAGACTGAAGAAAGCATCACAAACTCTGGCTGTCTATGCGCGTAAAGAGGAGGAAGATATTCGTGAAGCAGAAATTATGCAGCTATCAAGATATAAATATCCGAGCTTGTTAGCCTCGTTTGCATTTTTACTGAAACTTCAAGACCGAAACATGATTGTCCTATTTCAAAGTTTACGCGTGGGAATTTCACAGTAGCGATTCAAGTGAGGATTTCGCAATACTACATGAATTATCCAATCAGTGACAGTGAAGTGATTGAAGCCAAACCATCCATAATGTAATGTATCAAAATAAGACTGACACTAAAGAAGAGAAAAAATTATGAAAGTCATCTTGAATAATAAATGTATCGTTTTTCTTTTTTTTTGTTGTTTCAAACTTTCCAGAATCGCAATCTTCAATTCAAGTATGTTTTTTTTCCCAGCAGCAATAAATCTTAGATTCGCCATCAAGTAAAAATGACTCAATAGCCCCAAATTGATTTGCCTTTTTATTGAATTCAGCATGAATAATCGAATTTACAATCACAAGTTTGAGCTGCGTCAATCCGACTTTATGCAGCAAAATTACATTCTCATTAGTTCTATAACTATAATTGGGATGAAAATGGTGAAAAAGACAAAGAGAGCCATGTTTTAATTTTTAGCAACAGGACTGTCCACCAAATGTTATTTTCATGGTGTCATTTCGCCACCAACGTTCTGATTCTGATCTCGTGTATCGCCAGCAGGTGGCAGAGGAGGGCCTTCCCTCCATCGTGCACACCTGCTGCCAATGTTCAACAGTTAGCCATGTATTTAAAGATTGCCTAATTGCCAACGCCGCGTCAGATTATTGACCTTGCTCACTGCTCATGCTCAGGTGTTGTTTTCTAGACCTCTCAATCTCGTCATTGTCGATTTTGCTCTCTAATCTCATTAGTACGTATTGATATTTTTTCTTTGATCTTGCTCTCGTTTTGTTTTCGTGTGATTGGACTCTCGTCATTTTGTTCATATTCGGTGCGCTTTTTCTCGTAAATCAAAATTTTTGTTACAGATTTTGTTTTTGTCTACGTTTGTGGGATCCAATCACCATCCACGTTAAATAATTATCTCTTGTCCGTTTGTGTTTGGAAAGGCAGTTTTATCATTGTGGTGGAAAAAAAAGGTGGTTTTTGGATTCTTAATTCATCATGTTGTTTTCTGCAACCTAACTTGTAGTCTGACGCAAGTAACGCAAAAAGATTTTGTTGTTGTTGTTGCCCTTTCTCTCTGTGTGTCCTAATTTAAACTAGCTGAGACCAATTCAACAGCACTTCAAGAAGTAGTGCACCAAATGCATTCAATGGATTTTAAAACCAAACCAAAAAAAAAAAGCGGTAAAACTGGTAATGGAGCTCTAAATCGACGCTGGGATTTTGTGACATTGATGACTGGATCCAGTTGAGATGTCTCTTTCAATTTGGACCGCCGTCAAACCGCGTTCATGTTCAAAAAGCACATCTTTGTTTGAAGGGAGCCTCGGCTGTCACGCAGTCTGTCTGGTTGGCACCGCACAAGTCTGACTTCACACTCCCAGAAATTGGATCAATATTGAGGCCAGCAGGAGGAAAATGGTCTTATTATTCCAGTTTAATATTTCATTTTAAGTGCATCAAATGCATTAACTCCACCCCCGAAAACTAATATGTATGGGTGTTATGTATTTCAGTCATCGTGTGCAAGTACAGAGCAAGCGTCAGCGTGTCTTTTAAGGGTCCGGACTGTGTTGGATTAGAACATCATTGTCGCAGTCTGGCCCCGTGACCTTCAGCTTCTATCTTGGGAATGAAGCGCACGCGATTAATGCAAACTTCAGCCTATTAAAGCACTTCAAGCAGTCTATTAAAGCACCGGTACAATTCCAGGCGAGCGCGAGCTTGACAGTGTAATTGGAGTTAATCCCAGCAGTTCACTGCGTGGCGTACGGGACCTCTGAATGTAATCGCTAAAATAGTGAAACGCGGCCTTGAGACGTGCTTTAAGCTCCCAACTTGTATTCCTCGCGGACGTCTGCAGACAGCAAAGCGCTTTACCGCATTTGCATTTCGGCATTTGCATTCCAGGCCGACGCCACTTATCAAAAGTGCAGTCAGATGGATTGATGAGCACCCCCACCGCCACCCCCCCCCCAAAAATGATCATATTATTGTAAAAAGCCTTTCAAGGAAGGTGATTATATACATTGAATGCAGTGAGGAGAAGAGTAAGCCTCAATTATTCCCAAATTACTACCTTTCCATGACTAAAATTGTGCCATTTATCGTTTCAGAATGTCAGATAGCTTTGTCTGACATTATTTGATGCAAGATGTATTTTTCACAACCCCTTTTGTTCAGTGGAAGTCGGCGCTGTTGGACAGTCGGCGTTGGTGCGGCTGAATGGATGGCTGCTGAAGTTGAGGATGAGGAGTGTGGAGCGCGGATGCCTATTTGGAACTGAGAGTCGGCGCTCGGAATTGAAGTGGATTTACACGAGACAGGAGAAGTCAACCAATCTTTTTTTTTTTTCGGCAATGGATGCTACAGTTTCTTGTTGACTTTGAAACTTAGCTCGTAGCTGACGTGTGCACATTTTGAGCATGACGTCTCTGATCCACTGGTTAAAGGACACTTTGATTCTCTCCTCTTTCATCTCAAACTGCTTCAAACAACAAAGCGTGTGACGGAAAAGTGGTTAGAACTGCACGACTGTCCGTGTTTTATGTTACGTGTTGTGTTTATTATTTTACTTTATGTTAACTGTTTTGTTAAGCGCTTTGTTACAGCTGCCGCTGTTGTGAAAGCGCTATTTAAATCAGCATGTATTGTATTGTATTGTATTGTTAAACTTTAAATTTCACCTAAGCACGGAATATTTCCGCCTGTGGTATTCCCTGTCCGGCACGGTTGATACGAGACATTCAGACATGCAAAGTTGACATGTTACGCTGGCTGTACGCTAAAAGACCTGCTTGATTTTTGTTTTTGTATCCATGCATTCATTTTATATAAAACAATTTGTCCTCACTTTGAGCTCTATCCAAGCTGCCTTGAGCAAGCGCCAATAAATCACAGGTGACATAGGTGTATTGACAACTGTTAGCATCAAGCTCATAACAATACAAAAAAATAAAAAAAACGCAGCATTACGTCTACGTTCATTGATTTGCTTCTCACACTGCTTGTGACATGCTGACTTATTTTTTTTTTTTTTCAGTTCCAAATAGCAAGGCTCATATGCACGCACATTACAGGACAGAATAAGACATTTGGGGCCTAAAGAGTTCATCAACACATTGCTGGATGGGTCTATGCAGGATGTGCGCCTGATCCTGCACTTGTTTGTGATTTCGCAGCACTGACGCAGTCATGAGTGGTCTGTTACATTTGGCTGATGAAACTAGTGTGTGCACAGCAGAACATCTGCTGAAGATTAGGCCGCGGAGGGTTAGTGCAGTACAACTACCAAAAAAAAAAAAAAAAAAAGCGCCATGCCAGACTCCTGCAAGCTGCACTGCAGTCAAATATTAGCCGCAACCCACAAACAATTGAAGTGAAGTGAAATCTGCATGATTGTGTTCTCATTGTTCTCATGACGTTTGTAAAAGTGAGAGAATAGCATCCGTGTCTCAACCAAGCAGTCTGGTCTCCAACACACCACAGCAGTCAATTGCAATTAGTAATACATGGACTCGTCATTTAAAATGCCCTCATTTGATTCAATTCTCAATTGAATCCATTAATGAAGGCGGGCTTTTGCTTCAGCTGCCCTAACTCTCCCGCCTCATCCGCAGGCCCTCGCCCCCACTCTTTCCCTGAACCGTTTCCCGTCTTTCTGTGCTGCCATGTCAATCTAATCCGCCACGGACTTTTAGAATCAGTACTACAGGATCATTTAACTCAAACTAAACTAGCAATGGGACCGTTTCTTTGACCACACTTCCATCAGTACTTTTCCAACCTCTGATTGGTTGTTCAGAGCAACCTAACAAAGTATCTCTGTAGTGATCTATATGTACTACTCCATTTAAGTATATTCATCTCTGTTGAGTATGATGCATTTAATTTAGTTTATGTTTGTGTCAGACCCAATGACAGCTCGGTTGTAACGCAATTAAAATGTTAGTTTTATTTTGGCGGGAGTCTGTATATTTCATAAAGCTTTTCTCGTGGGAATAAGTAACAAGTAAAAAAAAAAAATGGATTTTCAATATTGAACTCCAAGGGTGGGCCAAAATATTGAGATAAATTAGCTCTCAACATGACAGTAGTGCATCAACACATAAAACTTAAAGATTGTTACACCTCCTTGCACCCCGTCGCTCCTCCTTTCTCCTTCACCCCACCTTAACTGCTTTCCGAATCTTTTTCTCTTTTTTTGTAAGATGCTACTACTCCCAGCCCTCGACTCCACCTTGCTTCTATTCTCAGGGGCGTCCCTGGCCTCATTCATTCATCACTCGTCACAAAACTAGACCGGCTATTACTCTACATGCTTCTTTTTCTCTCTCTCGCTCTCCAGTCTTTGTTTTTTTTCTTTCTATTCATTCCTACCACTTTCACCCCCCCCTCCACACCCCCCGAGCAGCACATTGCTCTTCCTCCTCGTTTTGAACTCATTTTCAGTCGCTCCCCTCCCCCTTTGTCTCGCTCCAACCTATCGCCAGAGGGGAGTGATTGACGAGCAAAGGGGGGCTTATAAAAATGTACTTTATATATATATATAGAAAGAAAGAGAATTTGACAAGGCTTTGCAGGTTTTAAAAGCATACTGTATCGTTTCCTTGACCATGACTCGCCACTTGACATTGGAGCAGCGTTGCAAAAATTGCCACCTGACAAAATGTTTCCCTGGCCCCAACTGCAGTTAAGTTCAGCAATAGTTCGAGAGGCCTTATGGCCGCCACAACACGCACATCTTAGGCTTCCCATAACATCTTTCTTAAAACAAAGACTGGACACGACAAACCACACAGCCTTTCACAGCTGATGAAAACACCAAACATTTCGAAGCTCGGGAAATGCGCAAGGCTGCAACGGAACTCGGCACCAACAGTTTGATTCTGCTTCGAAGAGTGATAAAGCGTCATCTGCGCCAACTTCAAATTGTGGAGCACGACAATCTTTTGTTGAAGCCAGTGAACTTTGGAAGGGAATCATAACGTATCCCTTTTGATGAGTTGAATGACAGTTATTTAAAAAGCTGACATATCAATAGGGACTCCAGATAAGTCCTCCTCTTTGATTGAACGTTCACACAACTTAGACCAGGAAATTCCATCAGTGCTATTTTGGAGCAAAATAGGACAACACATTTCCTCACCAGATACATGACAAAAGTGCTGTTTTAATTCATTCATTCATTCATTTTCCGAACCGCTTGATCCTCACGAGGGTCGCGGGGGGTGCTGGAGCCTATCCCAGCTGTCTCCGGGCAGTAGGCGGGGGATAACCTGAATCGGTTGCCAGCCAATCACAGGGCACACAGAGACGAACAACCATCCATGCTCACATTCACACCTAGGGACAATTTCAATTTCAACCCGGTACCTCTGCACTGTGAAGCCGACGTGCTAACCACTGGGCTAAAATACATGCTTTTAATACATTTCCTTTTTGATAATATATTTTTCAATGCACGTATAAAAGTTTCACTGGCCTAAACCAACAGCACAGGGTTTGAGGCAAACAGCAAAATAACCACTTTTTTTTCCACAGTGCAAAGGGTTGTTTTGCATCAAAATTACCATTCAAGGACGGTACAAAATTGCTGAACAAGAATCCAACAGCAAATGCAAGTACTCATTTTGTAGTTTTTCCCCCCACAAAATTCAACTCACTCAAAATTATAATAAGAGATTCTGTTTGTCCTACACACAATTCCAAAATCGCAACAAAAATGCCTACTCATGTTGTAGTACAGGGGAGTGGAACGCAATTAACACATGTCTGCCATCTAGTGGTGACTGGTGATAAAACTTCAAATTAGGTGGCCCCTGTATATTCGCAGCTCGGCATATTCGTGTTTTTTTTCTTCAGATTTGTTTTTTTAAGGGATTTTCTTTACCCGTTTCTGCATTTTTTTTAAATCAAGGGCCCACTCAATGTGGTTGCAGGCCATCAGGTTTTTTTCTGTTGGGCGCTGTAGTGTAATTTCAATAGGAAATATTGTCCGTGTGAGCATTGAGAAGATTGGAAGCCTGGAGAGTGTTGAGGAAGGAGTACTTGTACTTAGCTTCTTTTGGATGGCTTTTCACCGGCAGGCAACAGCCAAGCTGGTCCAAGGATATTCGAATGAGTTCTTCCCACCTTGCTCCAAACAGCAGTCATCCCGGGTGCCGTCATATCAACAGTGCGTTGAGTACATTTGAATCTGAATGCTTTGTTTTCTCAAGTTTCTTCTAAAGTCAATTGCAGATTCTTACTGACTACTCCCACTTCTGACTGGAGCAGAGTGATGAATAGTGTACTTGAAATGCATCCATCCATTCATTTTCTACTTCATGTATCGTGTTTAGGCTCACTCGAGGGAGCTGGAAAACCATCACAGGCTGCTGGCTTTGGGCAAAAAAATGACGCCGTTGCAGAGTATATATAGTATAGAGACGGACTGGCAATTCATACAGTCACTGAGAAGAACTAAATCCAAACGGCCTGCCTTCAGGCAGAGTACGACGACACCACAGGTATCAAACTCAGGTCCTAGAAGGTCGCTGTCCTGCTGTTTTCCAAGTCTCTTTGTTGCAACACACCTGATTCAAATGAACAGGTTCGATGTCAGGCTTACGCAGAGCTTGCTGATGATCTGATCATTTGATACAGGTGTGTTGCAACATGGAGACTTGGGAAAACATGCAGGACACTTATGCTCCACTGCCAGTGATCCTTCATACCGGACGACGTAACATTTAAGGCTTTCGAAGGCATCTTCTTGAAAACACGTCGCCCCCTAACGTTGAAGCCGGGACGCTGCAGCTCGCCATTCTGTGAACCAAAAACCTTGTGGAGCATTTATAAAAATAAGAACAGAAGGAATCTGTTTTGAAACACTGAAAATGAGACAGAACTTCTTCGCGTCTCCTGTTTTAATAACATGAACATAGTCAATGAGTCCAAACGACCTTTGCGATGATGAAACGGCATATTTTTGGTAATTTCTCTCCCCCACCGTCACGTAAACAGGAAAAAAGTCATTTAAAAAGGCAGAGTGAATAATTAGGGACAATAAACATTTAATTTCATGCAGTGAGAAGTGACGTTTGGTTGCGGCATAGTTTTGAAAACAAACAATGGCACATTTGAGCCAAGGTGAAATGGCAACACAATCACTTGGGAACACTGACGCATCAATAATAAATCACGACGTTCGACTTTCCGACATTTATAAATAATTATTTTTGAAAAAGAAAAATCTTCATATACAATACAGTATGCTCATGCTATTTCGTGCATGATCCTAACGGTCAGAAGAAATCCTGATGAGGGTGGCTATGTAAGATATATACTGCATGATGAATGCTGTACATGCCTTTTTAATGTTTGTAATAAATATTTAGATGGCATTCATAAATAGTGGGTAGATAAATCACATGGATTTGGGAGAATGGCTCATTGAAAGCAGATTTTGTTTGTTGGTTACACAATATACTTGGTAAGAAGAAGGATTTGAAAAACAATACATTTTTAGGGCAGGCATTTGGCATCACATGAAGAAGACATTGAAACAGCTGTAAGGACTGTGGAGACACACAACTATGTGGCGTCAGGCTTCAGGAGCCAGTCAAAACGAACTTTCATTTGATCGTTAAAAAAAAAAAAAAAAAAAGGGGACAGGGAAGCAATATTGTCTCCTGGTGGAACACAGAGGCTACAGGTGAGTGGCAGGCGGGGCCGAGTGATGCGCACGGCGTGGAGGCTATAGTTGCCGAATAGGAGGAAGGTTGAGGGTTTCCAGAGCACTGTGGTAGAGCTCCCGCAAGGCTCTCAACAGATACAGGCGGCAGAACATCTGGTTGAAGAGATGAGGCAAAGGCTCCTGCGAACAAAGACGGCAAAGTGAGTCCAAGGTAATATTTGAAGAATACAGATTCACAATGTTCCCGTGCAATATCATTTTAGCTATTTGCTGAGATACGCAATGAAGAACGCAGCCTGGTAAACTCTTCAAGCTGATGCAAAGAAAGGATCCCTATTGGCCGTGGTTAGCAGCCGATAAATGTTTTATGATGCCGACAGTTCAACCCTCCAATGGATTCTATTCCCATTTCCATTTCTGGTGCGGAAATGACATTGTAAATATGAATAAATGAGGGCCGTGCGCGTCTTCAACCTACAAAGTTTCATAGTGCAAGTTATTTGTAACGGTCTCTGAACTCATTTCCTTGAAAGAACTACAAACATGGCCTCACCCCCAGGACGTGGACTCTGTTGTAGTACGAGCTGAAGTCTTTACTGAGAGACACCAGAAACTTACAAATCTGAGCGGGGAGAGAAATTAAAAGAGCGGTGATGTAAATGACTCGACATTCTACGCAAAATGTCATTACTGGTGTCACCTGACCTGCTCGGTTTTGAGATTGACTCGAGCCCCTCCCCCTTCGCAGTCCAACACCTGTCCCGATTGGTCCAGCAATTCAGAGAAGGGAATGAGGTAATTGAAGAGGAGGAGCCACTCACCCTGCAAATCCAAACACAGATGGAATGCCCCAAAGTCTTTTCATAGCGTGAAAGGAACAGTAAAAAAAAAAGTCTTATAACTTCAATAAATACTAATTTAATGAAAGGGTACCTCTTCTTTGAGGGCAGAAAAGTCTAGTTCTGAGCCATCAGGGATTTCTGGGTACAAACCTGCAAATAGGAAAGAACATCAAATACTGTACATTTGGAAGACTAAGCTTTTTGCTCTGCTTTCTTTAGAGATTAGGAAATGAGGTATATTCTGGAAAATATTGTTTTTGATGGTTCATTATGCTCTCATGATATTTCCTGTTGCCATCAAACTATATTCTGGTTTTGCATGTGTTTTTATGCATTTAAAATATGCAGCCCAGGTAAGCTGTAAGATGCCTCAACATTGATAATTCCTCAAGCCTCTTATCTAAAGTTGGACAAAATGTTGTTACTTCAAGCATGTATTGTCACATCTATGACTAGGTTTGACTTTTTCTCTGACCTTTGTGAATCATGTCGATTCAAAGTCTGGACTCTCACCTTTTTCCACTCCGCGATCGTAACTATCGAACAGTGTGTGCAGTCTGGCGCAGTTGTACATCACAAACACGCCACCTCTCGGTCCCTTGGTGGACACGCCGCCTTCTCTCTGGACATCCAAAGTGACCTGAACAGACAGACCTGTATTGTCTCTTACTAACATTGATGTCTCGGTTTTCAAAGCAAACTTGAACACGTAAATAAATAAATACAATCTTTCAGGAGCTGTATGAAACACTCTGTCATGTTTTAGACCAGGGGTGCCCATTAGGTAGATCCTGATCTACCGGTAGAGCTAAGACAAGTCCCAAGTAGATCCGAGGAGTGTCGAGAAGAAAAAAAACAAACAACCATTTGTGTGTCTTTGTACATGTTAGTAATATATTCATTCATTCATCTTCCGAGCCGCTTGATCCTCACTAGGGTCGCGGGGGGGCACAGTGGGACTGATCTGAGGAACAAAGGAGGGGGGGGGGCAAAGTTAAACATGCGAAATGTCATGTCATCTTTGACATCGCTTATCCCATCCAGGTAAGCGAGGAACATTCATTCATTCATTCATTCATCCATCTTCCGAACCGCTTGATCCTCACTCGGGTCGCGGGGGGTGCTGGAGCCTATCCCAGCTGTCTTCGGGCAGTAGGCGGGGGACACCCTGAATCGGTTGCCAGCCAATCGCAGGGCACACAGAAACGAACAACCATTCGCACTCACACTCACACCTAGGGACAATTTAGAGTGTTCAATCAGCCTGCCACGCATGTTTATGGAACGTGGGAGGAAACTGGAGCACCCGGAGAAAACCCACGCAGGCCCGAGGAGAACATGCAAACTCCACACAGGGAGGCCGCAGCTGGAATCGAACCCGTTACCTCTGCACTGTGAAGCCGACGTGCTAACCACTGGACTACCGGGCCGCCGTTAGTAATATATTTTTTGTGTTAATATACACTGCACATTAATCATCTTATCAGTCTCATTTTAAAAAAAAATAAAAAAATAAAAAAATAAAATAAAGCAGGTAAATCTTAAATTTGTGTGTGTGTGTGCGTGCGCGCGCCGGTAAGGGTAGATCCCGGGAGGTTAGTTGATCGAAAAGTAGATCTTCGATCCAAAAAGTTTGGGCACCCCTGTTTTAGACTCACCGGACTGCTGTGCACTGTTGAGAGAAGCTCAAATCTGATTGTGGCCGAGCTCATGACCCTGATGATGTCATCCCATGTCTGACCTACAAAGAGGTGAAGGAAAAATGCCGTTAATTTACTGCAGGTACTGATCGATTTTATTCGGCACAAACACATGCACACACACACACACACACCTTCAACTTGATCTCCATACTTCATCTCTGAAGCCTCTTTCATTTGACCTCTTCTCAGCCTGTTGAACGGACCAAAGAGGAATTTTAAAAAAACCCTTAATGATGAAATGTAGTTGAAACACCAAAATACCAGCAAGCATCCTGTCAAAGGAGTTTAACAGCATGTGCATGTTACTGCAAAAAGAAAAAAAAATAAGGACAGAATGTGTGGCGAGAAGGCGGGAGGAGAAGGAACACTATTTGAAGATGAAGGTGTATCTTACTGCAGATACTGTGCACAAGAGAGTTGAGAAGAAGGAGTCTTGACAGGCCCACACACCAGATGTCTCTGCAAACACCCAAGAAGAGCAGGTAAAAATAGTAACAAACGTCCGTGCGCATGCGCGCACATGTGCTCGCGCGCGTGTGTGTGTGATTACCTGAGTGTGCGTCGCCCCGCTGGCTCTCCACAGCATCGCGATCTGCTGCTGGCGGAACTCATCCTGGCAGGAAGTCACGTGCAACGCTGTTGCCACGGCAACCTGCAAAACGTTACCAAATCTGTCGAAATCTTTCATCCATTGCCCTGTTGTGTGCCATTATATTTAATACGTCGCGTGTCTCTGTGATCACGTGTGCCGTGTCTTACGGTGCAGTCAGCTGCGGCGAGGTCCAGTTGTGCCAGATGCGAAACGCTGTCTCTGTGGACTGAACGCACATGCACCAATTATCTTTTAGTAGCAAATATGAACAAAAGGACACATTGCTTAATTAACTCATCAATCTGGGGTTGGATCAGACACGCCATCATGTAAGAAAGAAATATTTGTTCAAAACACGTAAGTAGTTTTAGATCTATAAACATTTGCGTAACAATGTGTACTTACTCCAACACTACGTTTTAATTCGAACCTTTGGTGTTGAGCACTTAGCAGTGTTTTCTAATAACAAGGCACCACTAAATGTTTCTTTTGTAAATAATAATACAAATGATCATTTCATTCATGTGTAGCCTTCCAGCAGGTGTGAATGCAAGCCTGAATGGTTGTTGGTTCATTCGTGCACTGTGATTGGCCGGGGAGTGGCAACCAATCGAAAATCTACACGTGTGTGTGTGTGGGGTCCATTTAGAACAGGTTTGCCCAAACTCGGTCCGATGTCCTGCCTGTTTTCCATCTCTCCCTGCCCTTGAGGACCAAGTTTGGACACCCCTGATTTAGAACATAGTTACTTGGCCGTACCTTACCTGTGCAGGTTCCCAGACTAGGATCATACCCTTGTAGCCCCTCATCCTGGAACACTCGTTTTAAGTTTATCCTGACTGCTCCTTCATTCTCGCCCTTGTCTACCTTCTTCCTGCCTGGCCCTCCGCTCATCCTTCTGTCTCTCTCAATTTCCCTCTCTCTGTATGGCGACTTCTCTAGCGCTTCCTGGATCTTCTCCTCCCGCCCCTCATTGGTCCAACAGGCTGGGGATGTTGGCCAGTCGATGCCCAGAGTGCAGAGGAAGTTGACAATGCTGCTGTCTTCGGGCAGCAGGGGGCACAGGGACACTGTAAAGCTGAGACATGAGGCAAGATGGACAGCTTGTTTCAAATGTCATAGCTATCATACCTAAAGGAAGAGTGATTATTAAAATGTCAGGTAAATGCCACACAGGCAATATAATTTTGATCATTTATAGCTTTAGTTATTTTTAAATCATCATCAGTATGATTATGTTTGGCAGTGTTGTTGTTGGTACTGTAGTAGTGGGAGTAATATAAGATACAGTACATTGTTGCTGACCCATGTAACACCTCTGTCTTTGTTTTTCTATTTAATTCTGTGTTAAATAATGTTTAGGAAGGACATTTAAAAAAAAGAGATGAGATTTTCTTTTTAAACAAGTGGTCTAGTGAAAAAAAAATCAATCGGACTGATGTGAGAAATCAGAAGGAACTTACCCTTGTCCTCTCAACAGCGACCCCATGTGGTCGGCCAGCAGAATGGTCCTGAGTTGTCCCAGACTGAGGCTATCAGGAGTCGGGGGTTCAGGTTTTGGGTGCAGGGCCGGACAGTTGAGCAGCACGCAGCCTTGCCTCTGAGCAGAGGGCGCCAGGTACTCGGTAGCTCCGCCGTCCAGTACAGCCTTGAAGGCGGCGGCACGGTCCACCCTCACCCTCAGACCTTCATCCACCACCTCCCCGCCTGCCACAGGGAGAACCCCACAGCCTTGTACCGACAGAATCCTGGACATCACTGCCGGAGGCACCTGAGAATAAACAAAAAATATTAAACTGTTTTATTGTAGTTGATGTTTAACTCATTCACTCCCAAAGACGTTTTTAAACGTCTTTTCAGACTTGGTCCAGAAATGGCTGGTACTGAATGAGTTAAACAAGCATTCCTGTTGCAAAAGTGATTTCGTGATTTAACGTCATATTGGAAACCAGAAGTATGTGTCGCATATATGGACAAAAAAAAAATCTGAATTGAGCTGCAGTGTGAACGTATCTTATATAATTAAGTGTGAATGGTTGTTTGTCTATATATAATCGCAGGTAATGTTACAGAGTCTTACAATAAAAATAAAAAATAATTGTTAGAAAAAAACAAATGGCTTGTTTTTCTTGAGCACTTTGTCTTACTATATAACTGTATTTAATGAGAAAATGCAATGGATAGTTTGATTTTTGTACACACGAATGCACACAAACACAGTTGAAGCAATGCGTGAGAGTCTGACCCATATTGTGATCTACCGCTCACGGGTCCATGATTACTGCCTCTAGCAAAATGTCTGGTCAATCCTGATGGCCCTTCCTTTGTGTGTGTGCGTGTGTGTGTTTATTTTCTGCAAATAGATCCTATAAATTTGTGTTTTGGAATTTGGGTATGTTGGTGTCAGTACTTTATATAACACATTTTTTAACCTACAAAGTATTCCTATAAATACCAGAAAAAAATAAAGTAATACTTTTCCAGTTCTGTATCATTTTTTTTAAGCACTGAGTTTTAATATAGCTGACCCTTTCTGTAGTCCACAAAATCCTACTGTTTGGGGGGTTAAACAATACAATTTGAACAAGTTGAACAATATTGTGCCCTAGTCAACACGAATGGTATGCACAGTGTGTTCGTATGAGTTCTTATCAACGTTGAGTCCATTTGTTAAGGATGTGGACGCCGTTTAGTTGTTTTTGTGCTAAATAAGAATGTGGTGTAATGAGCCAGCAGCCAACCTGTCCGTCCGCATAGAGCGTGTTGAGCATGCTACTCGGTGACAAGAAGTCTCGTGTTCGGAGGTTCTTGGCGCTGCTCTCCTTGAACCACAGTTTCTCCTTCTCCGGCTCTGGGAACATCCTCTCGCTGTCCCTCCGGCCAGAGTCATGGGCATTTCCACGCGTGGTCCGCAGTGCGGAGCTCAGCGCTCGGACCGTGGGAGTGATACGGAGGGGCGAAGACGACTCTTCGATGTTCTCCATCGTTATCATAATAACACAAACGTAGCTAGAAGCACATCCGCGCCATGCTAATACAACACTCCCGTGCTGAGTGGCAATCCGGGTTTGGCAACTGGACGCGGTCGACAGAAAACAGGAAGAGTCGAATGCTGGTCGATGTCAGATGTGTTGGGTAAAGTGGAAAGGGCGCATTGGCTATTTTTTTCCCCTAATCGGAACTATTTGCTTCAACTTGTGTTCCCCATCGGTTATGTTTCCGAGATGGACAGAGGCGTTGTTTGGCGGATTGTTTTGCGTTTTGTTTTTCTGTGGAACATAAATTGTCTACTTTTTGTTTCAGCCTGACAGTATTATATTAATAATAATAATCATCATCATCATCATCATTATCCAATTGCTAACCCGTCTATTCCCACAAGTATCGAGAGCGTGCCGTCCAGGAGCCATTATTAATAATTATACTAATAATACATTATTCTCTGCATAAATAATCGCATAAAATTTCCATCGGGATTATAATAATTTGGGGTTTGTTTTTTTAAGTGTGTTTTTATTTCGTTTTGACTTTTTAAAAATTCTGTTGCTGTTAATTAGTTTTTAGAGCTGGTTTGTTCACTTTTGTTTTTAATGTTTTTTTTGTTGTGATTATCCATCCATTTTCTGATCCACTTTTCCTCACAAGGGTCGCGGGCATGCTGAAACCTATCCCAGCAGTCTTCGGGCAGTGGGCAGGGTACACTGTGCAGAAAAGGCTCACCCTCCTCCTTAATTTAGTTGCCCTGGGACGTTCACAGAACTTAACAGTTTAGTATCGCGTTATTACAGACATTTTCTGTTTCTGCCTTTGAGTCATTTACATCAGTTCAGGTCGATATCAGCCTTACGTCCCGTGAAACCTTTTTAGTTTTTACCTAATTGTTGCTCCCTTAAGCCTTCAGTTAATTACAAAAACGCCAGTACATCTAGGCATGCTTGTTTTCCTCAGTTAATTGCGGCTTGTTTGTTCGTGAGCTAATTAGCCACATTAGCTCGCTATCATCGGGACACCGCGGTTCGCAGTGAATTATATAAAGAATATAGTTTTCAATTGGATGTTACGATGTCACTTAAAGGTGTGACGACTGTAGCTCCTTGCCCCGCTGACGACGAAGGGGATTAATTTGTATTGAATGTGTATCGGCTCAGATGTCATTAGGTGTAGTTAACTTATGTGACCCATAGATGGTGCGATTACGCTGACATTTCTCTGATTCTTTGGTCAAATTCAGATATACAGTACTGTATTCTGAGCGGTAGTTTTTGTAATATCGGAAGTTGGAGCTAATTATTTTCACTTGTTTATTTGTAGCCTGCCAAAAATACCGTTTAACTGTTACACCCGCGCTGCAAGAAGGAGAGATACCGACGCTCGTTCCTACCGACTGCTGTCAGGCTGATGAATAAAAAATAACAATCATAATAATAATAATAATTAAATGATGTGAAGGAAAATTGTAAATAGTACTGCGATTTATCCATTTTGTGTTCATATTGCATTTAATTGAAAGATGTTTGTTGTTTTTTTCTCCTTCTTTCTACATACATTCTTGCTGCTGGAGGCTGTAAATTTCCCCAGTGTGGGACGAATAAAGGATATCTTATCTTATCTTAAAGCTGGGACTACATAGTCAGTAAAAGTGTTCACTATTATCCTCAGTGTTGTGTAGTACAGTTTCATATTATGCTGAGCAAAATAGCTGCTAATGTTTATTTGGCAACATAAGAAGCAACACAAAGACAAGAAATTGCAACATGGTCTGATGAGAGTTGACAGTGGCGTTACTTTTAACCTGTTTGCTTATTATAAACAATGCTTTGAGTAGGGATGTAGACTACAGTTGAATGCACCTCAATATCCGGCATGATCAAGAGAATTTATATTTGGTGTCATTCTTGGCTGACACGGAATTCCCGGCTGTCTTCTGTTGGCTAAGCAAGCCGGGAGAAAACGTGTCATTGAGGAAAATCACCAACTAGTCTTTTCAAAATATTGTTACAATACAACAATCCTTAAAAAAAATAAATCAGGTTGGGATTTGTACTATTATAAAGCATTCAAGTCCATTACAATTTTCAAATTAAGCGCTGTGGGCATCTCGCGTTTTGAGATGTTTTATGCAGGGTGAGATGGAAACGGAGCCCTTAACCAGCTGGAAGTCACCATTACGGCTGCATTATGGGTTCCGTTACAATCCCACTCGCCAAAATAAAAGTCCCAGTCCAGGTTGGCATCTTGTCCTGAAAAGGAGAAGAGGTCCAGATCTTCTACATATAAAAGCACACAATCCACATAGTAATGTATGCATTTGTAATGTATAAAGTGTCAAGTATAATTTGGACTTAAACGGGGCTTTTATGACCATGACCATGACAGGCTATACACTTTCGTTCCTTCAAAGAGTCTAGTGTGAAGAGAAAAGTGTGTCTCCAGAACGAGAGTACATCTCCATTCAGGGGAGGCAGCACTTCATCTCCATGTCGCTGAATTACACTTCGCCAATTAGCGCGTGCATCTATGCACGTGGCACATGTTGCGGACACATCGTCAAACTCAAACATCCTCCATCCTCACCATGTGAACAACTTACTCGTAATCAAAAGGTTACACCATTAACACTGCTAGCTAAAACTACACACATGTATGAATATAATCTGCGACAATGCTATAGTTAATTCCGAAATGATCGGAATTAAATGTAGCCTGGTTAGTGGACTCCATCTGAACCTTCATCCAGCCTAGCTCCTGAGTCATGTGTAAAGAGGCAAAGTAATGCAGTGCGAAGGCAATACTGTCTAAATTGATTCAAAAAACATGTGTTCTAAAAATAGGCAACTCACAAAAGATTTACCTGGTTGTGAAATTTTTGCGGGCACTTCAGAGACCCAAATACGGAGCCCAAAAGACCTAAATATGCTGTCTCGACATTTGTGAAATACAATATAATTTACTGGTAAAAATGGATGGTGGCAGGGGTAGTCGTGACACTAATGCTAACACAACATGAGAGGGGTCCTGCTGGTCCACCAACGAGTCCAGAACACAGCAATTGGTGATTGTCGATCGCCAACGCAACACCGACACAATTCCGTTTTTACGACATTCCGCAAGTGCATTCTCCAGCCAACCATTTCCTCTACTGTGCAGCAGGGCTCACCAATCTTTTTCAAACAAAGTGCTAATTCTTGACGACGGTTTCTGCAAAGCGCTACCAGTAGAGGTGCATGATTGATTGATTGATTGACAATCGATCGCCAAATTAATTCACGACTATTTCACTCATTGATCAATCATTTCGAGAGAAAAAAAATCCTTAAAATGGTTGAAATTCTCTCAATGCAGCCAGTGAAAGTGAATGTTCTCTGATTTCAGTAATCCTCCACGAAATCAGACTTTTGTTTTTGATCCAAATGAGACATTTGCAAACATCTGCTATTAATTTGGAAAACAGTGATCATCATTTTCCCGACACGTTACTGACCAAACCGGTATAACTGATGTATCCATCCATCCATTTTCTGATTCGCTTATCCTCACAAGGGTTGCGGGGCGTTCTGGAACCTATCCCAGCTGTCTTCGGGCAGTAGGCTGAGGACACCCTGAACTGGTTGCCAGCAAATTGCACGGCACACATTGACAAACAGCCAACCGGACTTCAACGAACATACTGCAGAAGAGTAAATACCGGCAACTATACTGTTAGGGACATCGAGAACATTATAGTCATAGTAAATAGTGTTGTGTATACAGAACTGTGTTAGATTCACACACAAAAAAAAACAGTTTAGAACAATAACAGCAAGACAATTACCGGTAATGTTCATGTAGTGAAGACGATGTGGTCACAGCAGAAAATAGCAGGAATTGCGATTGTTTGTTCCACTTTCAGCTGTTTGTTCAAGGCCATCGGAGAACAGATTGCTCCTGTTTTGGTTCTCAATGTCGAGATGTGACTCCTGTTGCTCAGCGCAACGGGCCGACCTATATTCTCGTTGGGTTCAGGGCGAGAGGCAAAATCCAGATTTTTTTTTTTTGATGAATCACCTCGCGAGTCTTTTAGAAATGGAGATCGCTCGGCATATCGTTGATTATACTGATGAACTGGTTTAGGTTTACAAAATAAATGAGCGGTGAAGCATGTGGCCCTTGCAACATTCAATTTTGCTATATGGAGGCCCTTGGAAGAAAACATTTGGGCCCTTTTGTTCTACAATCCTCAAAACATTCATTTTTGACCCGGTGACCTCCTCTCGCCGCACAACCATCCAAAATGCACCCGCACTATCCACTAAATACCCAACACCCACACATCTGTACACCTGAGAATGATGTGCCCGTAGACAATGCTGTCCACTCACCTTTCGGGGACATAGAAGGAGTGCCCTGGTCTTGAAAAACCTGTTGGCTCCGAAGAGAAAGTAAAACTCAGCGTGTCACAGGAAATCAGCTGGATGAGAAAGGCTGGAATGGAGACAAGCACCAACAGGAGCTTCTGCTGATTTTTGAGCTGAAAGCAGGAAGTCCTGAACACATTGAGGAAGACACACACATTCGGTTTTCTGAGTCAGGCGCTCATGAGGAACAAAATGATGATCCAGTCGGTGTGAAAGTTTTAAGGCTCAGACGTCAGATGAGTCATACACAAAGAAATAAATGACAAAACAGAGCTCACAGACTATTGTGGCTGTGTGAAAGTTGGTGTTGTCTATCTCACCAGCACTGCAGTGTCCCTCCGCTCTTCCTCGTCGACCTCCTCTTCCTCCTCCTGCAGTGGCGTCTCGTCGTACAACTTCCTTTTTATAAGGCCTCCACATTCATTTCACTTTCACTTCTAACCACAAGACAAACTCCTCCTTGCTAATTCAACCCACAACTGGAGAGGGATAGCGATCTTTTTTTCATTTTTTATTTGAAATACCATATACAGCATTTTCAGGACACGCAGAAAGGAAATGAGGGGGGAAACACTTTGAATTTCAATTACAGATGAATAAAGTTTTTAATTTTCGGTCCGGTCGCATCCGGTTAATGTATTGAGATTTATACCGACTGTTGATATTTTTACAGATGTATTTTGATGACATTTGTACAATGTCTTTAATTTTTTATTGACTTTTTTATTCAAGGACACATACTCTTATTTTGTACAGTTACTTAAATTACTTTTGTGAGCTAATTAAAAAAAAGTTGTACTTTTTTTGCATTTTCATTTTGTACAGAAGACACAATGATTTTGCTTACATCTCATTTGGAACAGATTGTTTTTGACTACAAAACAAATGTGTGTTAAATAATAATGAAAGCTACACAGGTTAATAATGACATCCATTTAATATGATTGCTCATTTTAGGTTGCGATTGTTACAATAGTTGGCGGCAACATCAGCAAAATCGAATGAGCTCCAACGAGAGCAATTGCAATTACAAATATCAATATTTTAATAGGAAACACAAATGCATAAATTATTTACTAAATAACCGTTACTGTGATTTTTCGCAGCCAAGGCCAAAATCTATTTACCGTTATACATTCTTTATCCATTTCCAGGACAGCGTTTATTAGAGTGGACGGCTATTCGCGTTGTTTACTCTTCTATTAATTAATTTTCATGTCACAGTTGTGCATCAACCACTACAATGAATTTCCCCAGTGTGGAACAAATAAAGGATATCTTATGTGTGTTGCCATCCATTGGCATTATTATTTCTTTCCATGCCTGAAGACGAATAAAAACACTTGAGAAAAAAAAATCCGGATGTAGGTTGTCATTATTTGTGCATGAAACGGTTAAGCAGCGACTTTTATGGGAAAAATAAATCAAACAAGTTCCAGTCGTCAAGACCTACAGCCACTGAGTGTCAAATGCGGTTGAACGGATGTGAAGTGCAAATGTTTAAAATATATTTTGGGACAGTTGATTGTGCGGTTGGGTTGTAGAATATCAAATGGAGGTTGGAACTTCCAGCAAGATACAGATACGGTTTAAGCACTGAAGGCTGTAGTACCACATAGTCGTAATACAATCCACCCGCCTTCATGCCGTTTAATTGCGAATGTGTATCACTGATGAGCGGACATAACGGATGAGGATGTGAGGCAGGTGAGACCAACAGAGTGTGACCGCTCCATTTCCCACAGGTATGTCTCATGTCAGGCCTGGAAAGTCCGGTGGATGTGACAGAGTTACTTGATCCTCCCTGGAGACGAGGTGAAGGTGAGCGAGCTTTGCACGCCCAACCGTGAATAAAACACAGCGATGACAAATTGAAAGTTATTCATTCATTCATTCATCTTCCGAGCCGCTTGATCCTCACTAGGGTCGCCTATCCCAGCTGTCTTCGGGCAGTAGGCGGGGGACACCCTGAATCGGTTGCCAGCCAATCGCAGGGCACACAGAAACGAACAACCATTCGCACTCACACTCACACCTAGGGACAATTTAGAGTGTTCAATCAGCCTGCCACGCATGTTTTTGGAATGTGGGAGGAAACCGGAGCACCCGGAGAAAACCCACGCAGGCCCGGGGAGAACATGCAAACTCCACACAGGGAGGCCGGAGCTGGAATCGAACCCGGTACCTCTGCACTGTGAAGCCGACGTGCTAACCACTGGACTACCGGCCCGCCCTAAATTGAAAGTTATTTTTTGTATAATTTTAGAATTCAAAGCACGCACAGGGATCCGGTATTCTGTCCCCCCTCTCCCCCCAGTAGTCTGAAGAACTGAACGGCACATTTGAACAAGGTTCTGATTTTCTGATGGAAGCAGCGCAATCAGTGCGAATTTCTAAACTCACCTATGATGAGGAGATTTTGTGGGTAACTAGTGCTCATGTTCATGGTCGCGGTTTTTGCAAAACAAATTTCTACTCTCAAAAGAAAAAGAAAAACTAACTGGTCTGACTTAGAATAAGAAATAAGAGAAAATCACATAAAAGAGTGAGGGAAGTTTTTTTTTGCTCTGCTGAAAGTGCCACCATGATCAGGTGGAATGGAATATTTTGTACATACAAAAATATAGAATATTTTTTGAATTAAAAGGTACAATGCTACTCTTATTTGATCGATTATGTCACTTTCATTTTAAGATTGCACAACAAACTGCCTGGAGGTAATATTTTGACCTCAAGACAACCACCCGATCTGTACGTTGATTGTTCATTTCTCAGATGTCATAACCCAGCAACAAGCATCATCCGAATTCCTTTTGCATATTCTCACCGGTATGTCAAACTAAGACCAGGCCGGACTTTTTTGTGAATTATTTTTGCTGCAAACGCCACACGTGTAAAATTAATTTAAAATTAATGTTAGAGAAAATATTACTTTAGGGCAGTGGTCACCAACATGGTGCCCGCGGGCACCAGGTAGCCCGTGAAGACCACTTGAGTAGCCCGCCAGTGCCTGGACATTGTGATTTGCTAGTAGAAATTATGATTTAAAAATGCAAACATTGGCAGTACTGTGAGACATTTCGAAACACGATCAAAGTCTGACAATTTAAATCATCAAGTATTAAAAATAACACATCCTCATATTATTGAAGGTATTTTGGACAAATATGTTATTTCAGACGTGTATCAATTTGGTAGCCCTTCACACAATCGGTACACATGAAGTTGCTCTCACCCTCAAAAATGTTGGTGACACCTGCTTTAGGGAAAAAGTTAAAATTTTTATTTGATTAATTGTTTTGTTGGGGGGTGGTATTTGAAATTTGTTGTTTTTTCACACACACAAAAATAAAATTAACATGCACGTAACCAATTCATTTATTATTTATAATTATGTATATTAGTCAAAATACGACCAAAACATTTAAAGCACAAACACATTTAAAATTCATACCACATCTTTCACCCTTTTGCCCCTTTTCAATAAAAAGAGACTCAATCAACAAACTAAAAGACTTGTTTCTGTGGCCATTCCAAGCTTTTAATTGCAATTTCATTTGAGCTTTATTCGTTTTTTTTTTCCGTGACTGAACAAAAGTAAGTAAGAATCATGTAAAAAATAGAAAAACTTTTATTCTTTGAAAACGAACACAGTTGGATAGTGGGCACTTAACAACGACATGGAAGGCTTTGGAGAACAGTCACGGGTGCATTGACTGATAAGGCTTAGCTGTCCTTCGCGCATTATTCGAGGATGCATAGAAAATGCTAAATGTCTGGAAGACTTGATGAATAGAAATGCGCTGAGGTTAGTCGTTCGCGTGTGTGTATGTGAACATTAATAGGATCATAGGACAAGAAAACCTGGAGTTTTGGCATCATCGTCTCCAGCTGAAAGGATCATCTTCAAAACAGACGCTTCTCATAACTGTGACGAAAAGAAAAGATACAAATCACAGGACTGACCACACGGCATTTCCTGTCAAGAAAAATGGCTCCCGTGTTTATTTAAAGAAAAAGCCTGAGCAACCGTTGAAACAAAGAAACCTGTACTGTGCCGAAATGGCGGGACCTGCTTGCGCAATTGCTTGGGGTGTGCTCTGGTGCAAGTGCGTACCTGTGCAGACCGTGGACACCACCCTCCATTTGAGCCGATGCCGTTCTCTTTTCAAATCTCAGCTTTCCGCTGTACATCATGGCTCTGACACAAGACAAAAAGACATTTTGTCAGTGCTCAGCTGCACCTCAAAGACACAAGGTGATGCTTTCATTTGATGTCCCCACTCCAGTGGTCATGGAAAAAAAAAATTATAATAAATCTCGGTTGATTAAGAAGTGCATTCGCAGGTTGGCAGATCTGGTCCAGATAGATGGACTGGTCTGTATGCTTTACATCATAACATCCATCCATCCATCCATTTCCCGAACCGCTTTATCCTCACAAGGGTCGCGGGGGGTGCCTATCTCAGCCATCTTCGGGCAGTGGCCCTGAACCGGTTTACCAACTAAACGCAGGGCACATAGAGACGAACAACCACCCGCGCTCACACTCACACCGAGGCGCGATTTTGAGTGTTCAATCAGCCTGCCATGCATGTTTTTGGAATATGGGAGGAAACCGGATTATCCGGAGAAAACCCACGCAGGGAGGCCGCAGCTGGAATCAAACCCAGTACCCCTGCACTGTGAGGTCAACCCGCTAACCGTGGACCACCGGGCCGCCCTGCATCGTAACAGTAGACCAGAAATGTTTTGCGCCATAATACGTTAAATGCTTTATGCATGAAAAGCAATTTAAAAAAAAACATTATCAATTCTGTGACAGAGCATCATATGTTGGAAACAGCGCAAGCCTTCTGTACAAGGGAAATATCGCTGTGTAGAAAGGGAGTGCAGTAATAAGCGGAAGTATGTGTTCGTAACACCACAAAGTTGAGCTTGTGACGATTATCCATGTGCACGATGATGTCACAGCACGTGCAAAATGCAGCCCCTGCCAGTGGTGCCGTCGGTGTGTACCTGAGCTGAGTGAGACTCTTGGTGCCGATATCCTGGCAGGAGTGTTGAACGCCAGCCAGCAGGTAGGGAACAAACTTGTGGATGGAGCCTCTGTCCTGCACAGCTCCTGAAACACCCTGAGCAACTTTGATCTTGTCACTTTCACTGTGGACACAAACATGTACAAGAGTTAGTTGCCCTAACAATCTAAATGAAGAGCCCCAGAATAAGGACAGGCAGCCCTCTACATTTGCTCAATGCTTTTTTTAAAAAGACAATTCAGAAAATCGGTTACACCCTCCTCAAAAGTAGTGCTATTGGAGCCGGAAGGATTTCAACCAACAGTGAAAATATCTAATGAACCTCCACCAGTTCACGTTTCGCTCTTTACAAATTCACCATTTGTGTTTTTTCTTTATCTTTAGCTGTACGCTGAAAAAAAATCATATTGAAAGGCCTGAGATCTATGAAAATGTATTTGTTCAAATAAAGTATATTTATGATCTTGAGCAGTTCGATTAGTATGATAATTTCAGCCAAAATATCTTCAGCTTCTGGTATGACACCTCCGTATTTCTGATCTCACTCATGGGTTGCAGTAAGTGCACAGGCTCATTACTGCCACCCCGTGGTCAACTTTATGTGCTCTTTTTTTCTCCCCTCCACTCAAGACTCCCAACAAGGTTAATGAGTACGTTTTGTCACCTGAAGTATCTCGTCTGAGAGCCCAGGTTTTTGTCCATGGCATCCAGGGAGCCCATGCCACGGTATTTCTTTAGCCTGATGCCATCAGAGAAGAAATATTCACCAGGAGTTTCGTTGGTGGCGGCAAGCAGAGAGCCCATCATCACTGCACAAAGAAGCAAGGGCAGTTAGATGACTGAATTGCGAGAAAAGTGGTCCGTGAACTAATGTGCATCCATTGTCGTATCATTTTTATTTAGTTTAGGTTGAGCTACACAAACATTAAATTGTTTACTAAAAAAAAAAATAGGCTTCTGAAAAAAAAGTGAAGAGATGTTCTGCAAATGAAATCTGTTAATTTTGCCATTTAGCCCCTTATTAGGGGCTAAATGGCAATGGAACAAGGAATTGTGCAAAAAGTATTGAAACATTGAATAGTTGCACATTCAAAAGTTTTTAAAAAGTTAAGATTACGTTCTCCTTGGAGTGCATTTTAGGTCCATCCTGAAATTTCACCCAAAAGCTAAATATCCCAGACTTTTTGCAAGTAGTGCTTGTGTATCGGATGCCACAAACGGTAAACTCACTTAATCCAACCTTATTCAGTGTATTTATAGAAAAAAAATGTCCAAGAGTGCTGCCAAGATTGGCGAAAGGTGAGATTGATTTGATTTTTTTTCAGCTTCAGAAACACGTGATGCATGATTGGTCGTTACCTGAGCAAACTGCAGACGGGAAATCCTTAGCCTAGACTCGAATTACAAACTTCAAAAGCGTGAGGAGGATATGCCACCCATATTCATTCAATTTCAACTACTTCATACGGGAAGCATGGTTAAAACCGAACAAGACTTCTACCTGTGGATGCACCGAGTGCCAGGGCTTTGGCGATGTGGCCGACATTCTGAATGCCACCATCGGCAATGACGGGCACACCAAATTGCCTGGCGTACTCCGACACCTTATAGACCGCAGTGGCTTGCGGTCTGCCGCAGGCCAGCACTGTTCGGAAGACAAAAGGGATGTAGCGTTTAGCCAGAGAGATGTGAAGAAAGTATGGCCTGAACATGATTGCGGTTACAAAATAAATACAATACATTTTTGGAATTCATTTGACATCTGCAGAGACTTTGATGAAGATTCAAACTCATATTGAAGTACAGTAATTGTTATCAAAATGTATTAATTGTAAACAAAAAGGAAATTTGAACCAAAGCGGCGCATGCAAATGAACTGAGAGAAGACAACAAAATGGAGCAGACACAGATTAAAAAAGTGCAGTTTTGTATTTTTCTAAAGCGGGGGTGTCAAACTCATCTTTGGCATGGGCCACTATGGGGTTACGTTGTCCCTCGGAGGATTACAACAGTGAAACTAAATAAATGTTTATATATTACAACTTGGGCAAAACAAATCGATGGATTACCAGTTTTGAAATCAGTCAACTCAACTCTAATAGTTAGTTCAATTATTCTTTAAATGAGTGTTAACATGGTAACAAAATTGTTTGCCCAATCTTAACGTTATTTATTACAGATGACAATTTGACATTTCGGTACAGATTTTAGCAAGGATCATGGAAGTTGACACGTTATTTGCTTTCACGGTCCATATAAAATGATGTGGCGGGCAGGATCTGGCCCCCAGGCCTTGAGTTTCCCACACCTTCACAACACGATTTTTTTTTTGGGGGGGGGGGGGGGGGGTCCGAGTGGTGGTCTGTTGACTTTGCGGGCCAGTCACTCACCTTCCTGTGTAATGCAAATGGAACCGCTGCCCATTCCCACTCTCAGTCCGTCCACTCCTGCGTTGATCAAGTTTTTCGCTTGAGCCGTGGTCACCACTGAATGACAAGACCAAATAAAAAATGTTGCTAAAAGTAAGTGTTATTTATAGAAAATCTCATTCAGAATATTTAAAATAATGTTAGAACAAATCCTGAAAAATGTGTGTTTATTTACCATTGCCACCAATGACCTGCAGGCTTGGGTACTTCCCTTTGATATATTTGATCATGTTGACCTGGAATATTGAGTTACCCTGAGAAGAATCCTGTAAGTGGAGAATGTAACAACATTCATTATTTGGCACATCACACATTATGATTATTTTTCATCTAAATGAGACAAAACAAATTATTTGTAATCAGAGGCAAATTCTCCCATGTGGTTCTTTGGCAGCTTTCCCACTGCACGGTATGTGCTGAACTCTACACCTCTTTTCGGGGCAGCTTTCGCAGTGGGAAAAGACTGCAAAAACGACGCCACATTCAACGTTTTAGTTGCGACTAGACACAACATCAAACATCGATAGTGGAGAATGACGGTTGCCTATCAAAACGGGGCTGTTGGTCAGCGTATAGGGCCACATTTTAATCAATCGAGGCTAAGGGCAGTGACATAACACACAACTGCAGCAGTGTGAAGACAGTGAAGTACAATAATGCTAATTTCTGAAGCTAAAACGGCAACAGAGTAACTAAGTAGCGTTTTGTTGCACCTGCAGCTGCTCTGAAAGCGCAATATAAATAATGATGTAATGTAAAACATTTTCCGCAGTCGCCCTATAATCTGATGCGGTTTATGTGTGGTGTTAAACAGTCTCTTTATTGTCCCCATCGTGTTGTTTCCTTGTTAGTGTTCCTATGCCATCTAGTGGTGATTATTAGCAGGAACAACTTGCAACCTAAAAGAGTTCTGCCCGACATTAATTGACATGTGCATTCACCATCAGACAACTACTTTGTGAGCACTGCACAGCCATTATGTAACAAAGATAACACCTAAAGCATAGTTAAATACTGACAAAACGAAGGAAGGAGGAGACAAGCAAGACTTCAAAGGATATTTAGCCCCGAGCGAATATGAGCCCAGGAGGTTTGTGTGCCTTTTTGTTGAATCAACTTTTGGTTTTGATTTATTGTTTTGGAATGACATTTGTATTTATGTTTTATGTCTGTGTTTGTGACCAGTTCTGTGTGGTTTTGCTCTATATAAATAAAGCTGTAGTGTATTGTATTTGCTTTAATGGAGCTCCATCTAGTGGATGCATAGCGCAACCGCAGCCACTATTGTAGCTTCTATTCTATGCGCCTTATAATGCAGTGCGCCCGACGTATGAAACCAGTTTTGAAATAGGCCATTCACTGATAGTCCGAAGCACTTTATAGTGCAGAAAATACGGTAATGTACTGTATTGTGCTCCAGACTGCCCCTTAACGGTGGAATTTTGTCAAGTATTAGAAATCGGATCACTTTTTGCCAATAGCAAAGCGCCAATAGAATAAAATCCTGTCCAGCTGAGCAAGTACCCTGTGGTGGAAAAGTGTAACCTGTCCCTGAACAAATGTGCACTTTACATGTCCTCATCCTCACCAGTACGATCACATCCACTCCACTCTGCACCAGCAGGTCCAGGCGGTATTTGTCGTCATTGTGCGTGCCAATGGCGGCGCCACACAGGAGCTGCTTGCGGGAGTCTTTGGAGGCCAAAGGGAAGTCTCTGTTCTTCTTCAGGTCGGTTCGCGCAATGATGGACACCAGGCAACCGTCTTCATTCACAATAGGAAGTTTGCCTGGAAAAGGAACATGGATTAAATTGCTGTTGGTTTCTGATGGAAAAGAAAACATACAAAAGGGGGTCAAAGTTTGAAACAGATTTACATGTGCAAATTTTATTCACGGACAGGACCTGAGGCGACAATCAGTTGGTGTGCAGGTGCTTAGTATTTATGAAGGGATATCGCCAACAACTGGCCTGGGAGGCGCGCTGCAACTGTTTCAGTTGTTTAGTCAGATTGGATTTTGTCTGTGTGTCAAAAAGGGTGAACCCCAGGAACCTCAAAATTAACTTCACCTTTCTTACTCCGTTGTAGGATTTCATTGGCTTCTTTCAGTGTCACGCCAGCAGGAGCAATCACGAGATCTTCTCGCTTTGTCATTACCTGTCAAAAAAAATATCATTTTACAAATAAAAATGATTGCGATTGGCTGGCAACCGATTCAGGGTGTCCCCCGCCTACTGCCCGAAGACGGCTGGGATAGGCTCCAGCACCCCCCGCGACCCTAGTGAGGATCAAGCGGTTCGGAAGATGAATGAATGAATGAATGAATGAAATAAAAATGATATTTCCGGTCAAATCTATAGATCGCTATAGTTCTTTCCAGGCCTCCATCACACCTCTCTCCCAACTTGAGTAATTCTACTATTATTAACTTTTCAACTCCAGAGTGCCCTGATGGTCTTGAGATTTCATTGTGCCTGTCACGGTTTCACAAGGCCATGTGCTGAATGTAGCAAAGCAACCCCAAAACGCAACTTGTTTCATGTGAAACAGGAGGTGGACCAATCAAGAGGACATTCACTTTGCATTCTGGGTGATTTCTAGACTCTGTTTTAGTTTTTTTTTTTTTTTCTTTCTTGAATGGAAAGGTGCCAAAAATGTTGCCCAGGTATAAACAAACCCCATCATCTCATCCCAACTTGAGTATTAGTGAGATATCAGATACCTGGCTGAGAGGCAGGTTGTGCTCCTGCGGCTTGAGAAAATCGATGTCTCGCGAGGAAATGATGCCAACCAGCTTACTCCCCATTTTGCCATCTTCCGTGATGGGGATACCACAGAAGCCGTGGCGGGCTTTGGCCTGAAAGACGTCCTGCACTAGGTGCTGAGGGCTCATCACCACCGGGTCTGTGATGAAGCCCTGCTCGTACCTCTGCAGCGGGGGAAAAACATGAATGGGAAAGAGACAAAAAACTATATTTCTACTGGACAGTGCACAAATGGGACACAGAACACTGATTGGTAAAATTGTAGGAAAAAAAGAGATGGGTGGTTGTGCTAGTTGTGCTAGCTCACAATGTGTAATCCTCTTTGTTTTATGTTTAGTTTGACAGTAAACTTCAAGTGTACAAAGCACACAATAACCTGCTCTGCCAAAACATTCAGAAGTTTTTCGAAATTCGAGAAAGCAACTATGAATTAAGAGGTACCAATTTATTCAAAAAACTCAAAACAAGAACAAACATCAAGCAAAGAAGTGTATCTAGCAAAGGTGTTAATCTGTGGAATAATCTCGAAACTGACCTAAAAATGAGTAAATCGCTTGCCGAGTTCAAAAACAAATTCAAAAAAATAGTACAAACAACCTATATCAATCAGAGTTAAAATGATAAATTCTAAACATTAAATATAATGATAAATCAGAACGAAGTTGATAAATAGAGAAAGGTATTGAAATATCCATTATGAATACAAGAGAAAATTGACACAAGAGTGCCAGGGTGTGGATGTATATAATCCCGATACAAACCAAAAGTTGTGAAAATATCACGGTTAAGAGCCTTAATGGAGACTTCTTCTTACTTTTTCTTTTCTGATTGATATAAAAATGATTTAGTAGATATAAACACATAACGGGGTAGGACTAGATAAGTTTTTTACTTCATCCTACTCCCTTGAACATAATAACTGTGTTGAATTAAGACTGATTTCTTTCTTTTTACTTTTTTATCTACCTTATTTTCTGTCAAATTATTACTGTATATGTTTTATGTTCAATAAACAAACAAACAAAAAGTGGCTGTGGCAATTAACTCATTCACCCCCAAAGACGTTTTTAAACGTCTTTTCAGACTTGGTCCAGAATTGGCTGGTGCTGAATGAGTTAAAAGCTCGAAGCATATTTTTGGAAAACATTATTCACTATCTGCCAAACTGCTGCTTGCTGCAACGCGAGTTGAGTTTGCTATCACCATCCAGCAATCATATTTCAAATTATTGCTGGCAAATCAAAAAAAATGGCCAATCGACAGCTCGAGTTTCAAAAAGTGAGGACACTTGTGATTTCAAGGTACCACCGTATTTGGAAAACAGTCACTATTCCGTACCTTGACTTTCCGGACTTCGTTGGCCTGGAACTCTGGAGTGCAGTTGTGGTGGATGAAGCCGATCCCACCCGTTAACTTGAGAGAAGAGCAGACAAATTGTCAGACAGCACACCCTCACTGCCCACAACGTTGGGTACGCTCGCACATGATGTAACACAAAATCTGTGTGAATGTGCATCAAAATTATTTGGAGAGGCACAAGCATATTGTTGAATTAAAGTCTCTCTGACAGTGTTCATCAAATCAGATCATGATAATGGTTCTACGTGTAGACCATTTTATGTAGCTCTCATCTCTAATCACATGAGACGGTGCAGGTCGGCTTGACGGCGTCGGCCAATGAGTGTACTTGGATGAGCGTGGGAGCGTTTGGCGTCATGCTTACTGCCATCGCGATGGCCATGCTGGCCTCCGTGACCGTGTCCATGGGGGATGATACAAAGGGAGTTTTCATTGTGATTTGTTTGGTGAGCGCCGAGGTCAGGTCCTGTTGACGGAGAGAGAATTGACATCTGCAATTAGTCACTCAATCAAAAAAGGGATTTGAACAATTAAACAAAGCATCCAAACGATAACTTGATTCTTCACATACTGTAGTTGTCGATGAATCTTGACACCTCGAAGCTGTACCCCACTTCTTGCCCAGACCCAAATAAATGAGCAGTAGAGAAAATGGATGGACTGGTGTACATACTATTAGTTACTCAGCAACGTAATTTTTTTTCTTCCATTATGTCCTATCTAGAGGATAAAACAATACTTTATTTGATGCGGCACGTTGGACGACTGGTTAGCACGTCCACCGACTGGTTAGCACATGCGCCTCACAGGGCAGGGGTCCATAGGGTTCGATTCCGGCCGCGGCCTTCCTGTGTTGAGTTTGCATGTTCTCCCCGTGCCTGCATGGGTTTTCTCCGGGTACTCCGGTTTCCTCCCACGTTCCAAAAACATTCATGGCAGATTTAAATGGAACACTCTATAATTGTGATCGTGAGCACAAATGGTTGTTCGTCTATGGGTGCCCTGCAATTGGCTGGCAACCAGTTCAGGTGTCCCTCCCGCCTACTGCCCGAAATCAGCTTGGATAGGCTGCAGAACGCCAGCAACCCGATTGCTGTTCTGTTCATGTGCTGCCTCAGAGTGGGGGCATTGTAAGACTCTCCTGCGGTTTGAATCATTCACAATGAGGGGACATTTGTAATAAGATAAGATATCCTTTATTTCTCCCACACTGGGGAAATTTATAGCCTCCAGCATCCTCCATTCGCTGTCCCAAACGTCATCTCATACTCAGTTTACTGCTGTTTTAATACCGCCTCATTTTCATTAATCAGATTCGCTGTGTTGATGTTGGTAACATGCGATGACCATCCCGACTCACCACTTGATCGGCAGTGAAGTCAATGTAGCCCGGCAGAATGAGGAAGTCGCTGAAAGCGAGAACACAAAATGGGTTTAGCTCACAAGAGTCGTTTGTAGTGGAGCTTCCAAAGTACGAGACTTCAGAGTGCTTTCCATGACCTTTCAAACATCAAACAAACCACACAAAAGTCTGCAAACACCTTTGTGTCCAGTACTGATTTTAAACGGGTGACTCGTGTTACTTCATTTAAGTTGTATCCATTCTTCTATTTTGGACAGCACTTAATGTTATTTGGAGGGAAAAGGCCACAAAATTGTGACCGAACTTCTGGGAAGGTTTGAAATGACAGTAATCCTTGTGTCTTCTTTCAGCGCATGCGGACCCACAGGGCAACTGAAAAAAGAAATGATGCCCACAACAGCATGTGACTTCATTTTATTTCATACTGATCAACTTAAAAGTTATAAAACAAAATGTTGAACCTGGTTGGTTGACTCTGAGGTATTCAATACTTCTTGGTTTATCGAGAGTTATAAAAAAAGAGGATTGCACCTGAACCAGTGAAGCTGTTACACCATTAATATCAATGTAATTGTGCATTATCTCATTAACTTGAAGATGTTAAAAGTGCCAATGCAAACATTGAGTCACCATTCAACACTTATATGTATTTTTTTAATACTGTACTGCACGCCACCCCTCTTGTCTGGGGATTACAATATGGTTATCAATGCAACTGCTGTTGGGCATTTTGACTCAGGGTGTCTCACAAAAGGTGTTTTATCTGTTTTATCTGACTCATGTTTCGTTCCGAGTTCATCCCAAATTTGTTGTTCTTCTACATCCAATTCATCCAATCCGACCTTTCTGGACCTTGTTTTAGGCACTGGGGCAGTAAAACGCCTTCCTCAACCTGTTTCTACTCAGTGATGATGGATGAAAGTGAAGATAAAGAGGCAAGTCATGTGTCTATCCCACAGGAACGCGACGAGGCCTGCCAACTTACTTGTATGTGAGTCCATCTCCTCCGTTTACCAGCTGTTGTCCCGTCAGTCCGTCCTCTGGGACATTATCGCCGGTCTGACCGCTCAGAACATGTTCTGCCATGAGCTCCAATGACACCCTCACGGTTCTATGCACAAGTAATTTGCTTTCAAAAATGGCGAATCTATGTCAATGTTGATACATAGACCATACAAGAAAATACCTAGAATTTCTTCTGGACCACACTTCGCAGCGTGCACGGTCCAAGTGTCAAAGCGGTTCCGAATGGAAACGAAGAAGCGTGCCGAAACCCTCTCTGACGTCGGGAATCCGCCATGTGCTTCCTGTCTGACGGCTCGTGATGACGTCACGTCCGACCTCAGAATGTCGAACGAGTCCAGTGAACGAAAACAAGGTTATTTCTGTCAATACACACAAGGGGACAGAGACCGGGCTGGGCCGCGAATTGTAAAAATCCGTGTGTATTTGACGCCCATTCAGATGCATTTTGGGGTGATTGTAGGGGCGCTAATGTGTGTGTGTGTGTACAGTAGTTTTGTAGTACCATTTTGTGGTGCAAGAAGAGTGACTATGTCAGTGACTGTTTAAGGAGTTAATGGCTAGAGGGAACATCATAATGCTGACAGACAAGCAAATGTTACACTAAAACCCTTTTGAAAACATACATTTTGTTTCATGTAAAATTATTTATTTCGATAAAATAATTCTCATTTATCATTAATAATTCTTTAATAAAAAACATTTTTAAGTAAACGAGTTTATTTTAGTGGTGTTACGATCGATCGACCAGGCGTCCACTGATCGTGATCGGAAGATTTCTGAGTGAAAGTATGTGATCAATGTTTTTCGTTGCCAATCAATCACACAAACCGAATACCCGCAGCTGTAATTTGCCGCCTTATACAAACGGAGAAACGCTTGTGTGCAGTGTAGCGCCCCGCCCACTTGGTCACGTGACCGATGGATCCACCGACAAACAAGTACTAAATGACTACAGTTAATTCCTTCTTGGCCCAGTCTTACATATGCTACATCCGACTGTGGGGTAATTTTGGCTCTCTTGGGTTATTCAGTGCCAGTGTGAAGAATATTAAAGGTGAGTGTGAGTGTCTGACACTTTCATTTTGTTGTTTGAGCTGCGCATGTGACATGCAGCATTGCAATGAATACACAAGACAAGGTTTCAGTTTTTAAAACTCTCTCAGTAACTCTATTTTGTGTATTAATGTACAACCGTTGAAAATTACAGCACTTTTCGGTAGATTTTTCTTTATTCGTTTTTTTTCCAAACCATCTATCAACAGACATTTTTTTCCAGAAGTACAGTGAACAATGTGAGCAAGAAAGAGGAGGAAAACCATAGCCCAAAAATGAAATAAAAATAGGAGAGCTTCCAAATTAGCGGGGACGAGTACAATGAAAGTTTAGTGGAGTGAATCCATAATTATGTGTTTGTGTCAGTAAGTGAAGTGAAATGGACTATGGCTCTGATCGGTCATAATCAAGGTGCAAATACCAGAATTTGTTGACTGAGGTGCACTCAAGCTTGTAAACATGTGTGGGGAACATTATTCCTTTTCAGAGGCAGGTTGAGGTCCTCCAAGAACCAATCGTAATTTCATGATATGAGCAAACAAATGCATATTATTGGGTGAAACGCTATTTTTCCAAAATGAAATAAATGTCAAGTGGGAAGGAAAACATTTTGTCATGCCATTCTTTGGTGTACAGACTAATCAGTATTATCTTTTTTTAAATATTCAGACTGAGCAAATTAAGGGTTTTATCCACCTGAGAACTGTGAGGCAGATGTGCTGACCACGATGCACGGAATCGGTTCAACAGGATAAAATTCATGCTTATAAATACGCAGGTCAGGTTTCTCAGAATACACAAAATGAATTTGCCGTTTAGTAGTTTAAAAAAAGAGTTCTTGATCAATTTTTAGCATTTGTGGATTTAATTACGGGGCGGGGGCTTTTCATAACATGAGACATTCATATTGTTTGCAGACTTTGATGGCAGGTCAGAGGCAAATGGTCTCTCAGACGGAAAATGATCCACAGGTTGCCCACCCTGTTTGAAGTAACATGAGCAGATTGCCTCAAAGAGCCCATTCGTTTTTCCTAACATCATAACAACCAGCATTTTTTTCTGGCAGTTGTGGTCGGAGTAAGTCAGGTTTGGCAATACCAAAAAAAAAATAAAAATAAAAATCTATTGTGGACCTAAAATAAAACAAGACAAAAAAAACCCCCAAAACAAACAAACTGCGTATTCATTTTCAGTATGTTCTCTATGCGAACAAC
Source organism: Hippocampus zosterae (assembly GCF_025434085.1). NCBI lineage: Eukaryota > Metazoa > Chordata > Actinopteri > Syngnathiformes > Syngnathidae > Hippocampus > Hippocampus zosterae. The sequence goes on along the minus strand of NC_067452.1, from coordinate 34,609,753 downwards.
AATCAAGCGCACGGAAATGCTGCATTTTGTCATGTAAAAAGAATGCAGATGCTTTTGACTACTGCACTTATAAATTAAATTAGCCGACTAGATGAAAACATAAATACACGTAAGATGTGAGCAACACAACTGCCCCAAAGTGTCCACTAGGCTTTATGGTCTTAGCATTAGTCGCAAAATCCCTGTTGAGGAAAAAGTAGAAATTGATTTGACCTTTCCTATTTTGGGGGTTATATTTATTTTATGTGTCACCAGTTTGATGCAGGAGAGAAACAAAAGATATTTGAGACACACACTTAATCCTTACGGTGTGCTCTGATGAAGAGAATCGACTCGGGTGACGGCGTTAAAGCCAAATTATGGCGAAAGAGCATAAGGGGGAGGAGGATACAATCGCACCATTCCGTGACCCAGCAGCATTTTAGGAGTGAGATAGGGACAAGAGAAAAAGACAGAAAGTGAAATGGCAAGTGAGCGTTACAGAGGAAAAGGGACACCGCAGGGACTGTGCCCCGGGGATGGTCACAGAAGGAAGCAAAAGTGGGGTGTGGGTGCAAGTAAGAAAGAGAAGGAAGGAAGGAAAGAAGGACAAAAAAGAGATGCTGGTGCTCGGCAGTCCAAATGGCGCTTCAGGTGTCGTGGAAATCCTTCAGCAGCGTGCGTCGCCTCTGCTCAGCTATGTGCATCTGATTCTCCAGATCCTGTTCGCACGGACAAAAGGAAGCTCAAAAGTTTTCCCGATGTTGAACGTAGCCGACATGCCTCACGCCACAGTGATATCCTGACTTGCGAGTTGAATTCGTTCCACGAACTATGCCCTTATCTCAGTTTTCTTGTACATCATCCATTTTCCCTATTGAAAATGAATTAAAAAGCGAATTATCGGATTTTGGTCCCACCCCATGATCAGAACGGAATTTCAAACATATCGTCATTCCATGTACGTATCTCACTATATTTATTTGTCACTTAGCTCTCTAAATGGGTCCAGTGATTCCCCTCGCTTATTCACAACTTGATACTTGCGATTCACAGATTTTGGGTGGGAGTGGGGGGACGCCATGTTTTTCATTGAAAAACCTTGCCATCTCCATGTTGTCGAGCTCGTTCTAAAACGCTCAAAGATAGGACCAAAGCCATGTCAGAAGAATAGTAAGACGTTTCTCTTAACAGATAAAGCTTTCAAAATCTGGGTGCAGTTAGGGTTTAGCAGCGTGGGAGGTGGAGGACGACGACGACAACAACAACAACAACAAAAGACATTTGGAGTTTTGGAATCACTGTTTGGAGTAATTTTAGGATTTAAACTAATCCTATAGACAATTCTAAATTTCTTTGCAGGAGGCATCAATTACGCACAATTTTATTTATTTTTTTTACTACTCTCAATGGAGCTTGGTTCCTATGGCGGCGTACATCAAAGATCCCATCTTACCCCTCTGTCGCTGGCACTGAGATCGACCTCGCCTCCCACCACTGCCCTCTCGTAGCTGTCCACCCGCTCCACTTTCCAGGACAAGTTCTCAATCTCTGCCTCCAGTTGAGCCTGCTGGTACTCAAACTGCAACAAGGGAAAACCAAATCAGCACACACCTGCGCCTTTGTCTGATCTCTCATTTTACCCCTCTCAAAACACATCTTAGCACGTGTGATTTCTATCGTGGTCTGTTGACATTGCTTTTTTTGCTGTATCTCCTCTCGCCGCTTGTCCCCTTTCACGTGTCATGATGGCTCTTGTTTTGTAATGTCCTGAGTTCGTGCCCTTTCTGGTCCCTCCCTTGTCTCTGTGTCTCCACGAAGAAACCACATGATGTCAGGCACAGTTGATGTTTGTTGTCTCTGTCGTTTCACTTTCTATAGCCACCAAATAAAGCAATGCGAGCATTCTAACAGGAGGAGAGTAACCAAACTTGCCTATAGTACAGCAAATCTGTTGGCACTAGCAGCATATCAGGAAAGGCTGAATTAAAAAAACAACTCCATGCACAAACAAAGAAATAAAAAGACTTTGGATTAGGGCGTGCAGCACAGCAACTTCCTCTTTCAGGGATTTTTTTTTTTGGTCAAAAGACACTGAAGTTTGTGGGTCAGGTGACAGGAGAACAGTCTCTTACCAGTTTTTTGCGTGGGCCGGACATGTAGTAGGCATAAGGATACGTATACTGCAGTGTGTAGCGACACTGGAAGTAAAAAGACAACACAGAAGGTACGTTAGTCAAACACAGAAATTGCCAATCAAATAGATGCCCTGTGACCTACTGGCGTAAAACGACCTATGTCTGGCTTGTTGGTAGAGGCACAGTAGACCGCTTTCAACAGTAACGTCTGCACCGATGCAAAAACTATCGCAACATGAGAAGTGTTCCGGCAGGTCCCTTAATATTACCAAGTAAGTATGCAAGATTCAAGACGAAATTAATTGATCAATATCGCTTATTTTAATTTCAATTTAGGAGTCAAGCTTACTGCGCTTCCGATTTTGAAATCATTGAACGTAAAAGCTTAAATTCAATTGCAGCTTCTCAATACTGCAATAAAGAGACCCCAAACAGAAACAAACAAAACAACCCACGCCCCTCCAATAAAAGCATCTAAAACCTAAACACATAAACACAAAGTACCTTGGCGAGAAGCTTTGCAGCGTTGTGAAGGTACTGCCAGTCAATCCAGGTTCCCAGGTTGTTCATCACTCTCTCCTGGATCTTCTCCTGGATCCTCTGGTACGTCTGAGCCTCCAGCTGCAGAGACTTGTTGTGGTTCTCCCACTGGTGCAGGAAACACACAAGATATTTGTAAACGGCAGACCGCTGGACATCTTCAGAATTTTCTCGCCATTCAAATATTGGTCGGCAGACAATCAGCAAAATCCAAGTGCGGGTTTTGAGGAGGTCCCCCCACCCCCACCCCCTTCTCCCTCACCCCCCCTTCTCCCTCACCCCCCCTTCTCCATCCATCCCTCCCTCCCTCCACTCGTTGCTTCCTCACCCTCTCAAAGTAGAAGAGGTATTTCTTCAGAGCCTCTCTGGCCTGAGCCTGCTGGCTCTGGTTGACTATATCGGGGTTTTCTTTGTAACGACTGCACTCGTAGTATTCACTGCCATGAGTCTTCCAGTCACCGAGACACATCCAGCAGAAGTCTGAAAATCAAACAATTTTCAGGCCAATTTTGAGCAAATGTCTACATTGTTGGACTACTATGGAGGTGGACTGGACTTACTCAAGTCTACGACCTGACCGATATTGACTTTCTGAGGTCGATGCAGATTGGCAGAAAAAAAAAAATCCAAAATACACCCGACCGGACGGATACAATTCTCTGATTCTATACCCTTTAAGCCCCCCCTCACTCCCCGATTCCCAATTTATACTGCCATAACACAACACACAAATCAGTCTTAATATAGCTCCTAGACGATGCTATTTAAATCCCCGTGCAATTATATTCTTTTCTCATGTGATGAGTTTCCCTTGATAAATTTGAAACTGTTTTGGCAAATTACACGCATGTTTCATCGTATAAATCATCGGGCATAAGCAATCGGTGCAACTGACTGACTGTTGTGGTCAAGTGAAAAAAGGAAAATTAAAAGCTTGTTTATTCCCTGCACAGTTCAAAGTCCTGCACAATTTTTTTTGTCTCGTTTAGAATACGTGATGTCTGAACATGACATTCCGTGTACTACGAGATGAGGAGTCAAACACTTACCGTGTTTGCACTTGGAGCATTGCTGGAATAAACAAACAAGATACATTTGTTGATGTAAACAAACAGTGGCAATAGTACCTAAGCATTCAAACACTTCATTTTACCAAGAAAAAAGACTAAATGTAAAACTGAAGACTTGTAGACTCTCACGAAAGAGAATATATTTTAAGCATTGCCTTTTCAGCTGTTACTTACCATATGATTGCACCCTCCATTCTTCTCAATGCAGATATTGCACTTAGGACACTGAAATATGACACAAAGTTGTTTCATGTATCTTTTTTTTTTTTTAACGCTGCAAGTCAAGATAGAAACCACGTGGCTGCTCGTACATCTTTAGTGTGTGCGCTGATATAGTTGGCCGTCTCCGAGTCATCGGCGCATTTTGTGAGCCATTTCCGGATGGTCGCGCAGTCTGTGGGTGCGTGGTACATCTGACGGCATTTAAAACTAAGAACGACAAGAAACAAAAGAGAGAAATTCAATATTAAACATCGACTGCATACAAATTATCTTCATTTGAAGCTTTGGAATATGATTACTGAACCTCTTGTGTTAAAGCACCTGTAGTAAAAAAATTAGAGACCATCGAGAATCAGAAAGTGCTTAGGTGCATTACAGAAATATTAAAAAAAAAAAAAGAATATTAATAGTAAATAAATAAAAATACACAGAGACCAATGCACAAACAGTTACTTTTATAGAATACTTTTATAAAATTGAAGAATTTATATATTTCAATTTGTTTCTTTCCATTTATTTGCTCTGCATGTTTAGGAATGCTGTGTTGGTGTGTGATGGACCTACCAGAAGACCTCACTGCAACGGCTGCACTGCACCCTGCGCGCCCGTGGCTCCTGCACCTTAATGACGATGGGACAGTCTGCACCCGGACACAGTTGCAACTGAAAGTGACTCTGGAGTCGGAGAAATGAAGATCAGGAAAAGATGAGCAGGATGCTTACGGGCAACCGTATGTGTTTCACACATTGAACTTCATTAGGATCGGGGGCTAGGGGGCAACCCAAAAGACCAGAAAACGGTCTTACACAATCATTCCAATTGGCAAATGAGACTGAAGGGGGCGGGGGGGGAGACAGAGAGAGACCCTCTGTAGTCACTCCGGTGAAGATTGTTGCCTTTGACAACACAGCTCCTTTGGATGTCATGTTGAGAGTTAACAGCAACAGGTTCCAAATGCAAATAGCATGCTTGAAAAGAACTCTGGACTTTTTTTTTAATCTTCTTCTTGTAAATAGGATAATGAGGGAATAAGAAACTCCTGTCCCTGGGATAGCTGAGCAGGCAATTGTCCCATTACCATACTTTTGATCCCTTAAATGGTGGAAGGTACATAATATACAAACTGTTGGTAATTCCTACAACGGTCACCTGACTTGGATATAAATACCAGGTAATTGAAGCTAAAAGTCTCCAGTTGAAGCAAGTCTTGCTCAATTCAGTTCAAATCAATTGTGGGGGTCTTCAAAGCCAGAGAGAAGAGAATTGTGTCGCTGATTTAGTATTTTGGAACCTGACTGTCGATTAAGAAAGGACAAACAACCACACACCTCCACATAGTCTCTGAAGAGGTACCGTCTGTACTTGTCCTTCAGCTCCTCTCCTGGCAGTAGAAGCAGGACAAAATCTTCTGGCGTTTGCAGGGAGCAATCCTGAGCCATGCATGAAATGCCTGGAAAGACACAAGACCACCAACACAAACAAATTAATTCTTCAAAAACCATATTTTCCATATTACCGTTAATGTATGCCATCACTTGCACTTAACCATTGAAAGACTCCGTTTAAGGCCGCCACACATCGTGCGATGCTTCTGAACTTCACTAGAATGCGACCATTGAAAAAAATTAGTCTGTTTTTGCTCACCCCTGCCCAGTGTGTGATGTCATGTGTGGACTCACTGCGGCACGGTATGTACGCTGCTCACGAAACATTTTTACCACTCGCTTCGCTCTTCCATCCGCAGGTAGAGCCGAAATTGCAATTATGCTTAAGTATTGTTGTAAAACTCATATGTACTGTATGTGAACTGCATAGATTGTATTTTTATGTCTTGGGTAAAGGCTGGCTGTGCCTCACTCACTTAAACACGGAAAGTAATTTTAAAAGCTTCGTGCATTTTGATTGGCTATGATGTGTGACGTCGACATATTGTCGACAAACGAGAAGCAGAAAATATTGTGGAGGGCCGGGCCAAAAGTTATAAATAGAAATAGAAAATAAAGACGATAGCACAATGTCTTTGTATGCCAGCAATAATGTAACATTCTCTTCCACCATCACACTCAGCACCGGTTGTCCTCAAGGATGTGTACTGAGGCCCCTGTTGTTCAAGCTCTACACATTTGACTGCTCTCCGACTCTTATTAGCGGCCCAGTTTGCGGAAAGTTTTTAACATGAAAACAATCAAACCATCCTAGGAAATGTTCATTTACTCGAGCCACAAGCAATTCACTCTGAGCAAGGAAATTGCCAGAATCGGACTGAGTAAGAATCGCTTCCTTGTTTTTCAAAGTCTCGTAGATTTGAGTCATTCCGACTCCCGGCGTCTCCTGAATGTTTTGTACTTTGTTACCCGCTTCGTTTAATCATTACATATCACTTTCCCTTCCATGGTCATTACTCTTTCCCTCTTTCTTCGTCTTCCCCTCCCTCCCTGTGCTCTGCAACTTGAAGTAACTGTGCCACCTGGTGTTGAAATAACTGTCATTACAAATCCAAACGAAATGAATGCAATCAAACCTCAATTGTGCATCAATCTTCGACGGGCCGGATTAAAAAGACCAACGGGCCGGATTCGGCCCGCGGGCCGTAGTTTGCCCACCCCCGATCTTAACTTACCCACTCCTATTCCATCTTTGACCAGTACAGTGCAGTGCTGCTCCCAGCAAGTTTTGCAGAAGGAGTGCTGGCAGGGCAACGCCAGCAGGGAGTCTCTCCTTACGACCTGGAGACACACGCCACACTGCAGGGACTGAGGAGCCTGAAACAGACAAATCCAAGTGAAGTTCAAATGATGTTGTCCCAAAGTGAACACATTGTGAACAACAGAAACACGCGTTGCACTGGGCTGCTTGCAATGCGATTGTTCCAAGTAAAAAGCGCATAAAAAATATGCAGATGGATTTGCATACATTTGACATGCAAACAACTACCATTGAAGAAAGTCTTAAGTAGACTCATGAAACCAGCGTTTATGAGCTTGAATTGGTTGGAAAAATATCTCAGCTCGAACAGTAGCAAGTCCGTTTGTTACTCACAAAGACCGCTCTGCAGGCATTGCTCGGCTGAACCAGGGCGTCTGACAACACCAGAGACGAACTGGACTTATGCCTGCACACAACAAGAAGAAAAAACGGTGGAAAAAATTGTGGTGTAGAGAAATAAAGAAAGAATGCCATATGAATGCATATGGCTCTTGCAACCTTTCCAAGGTCAGATTCAAGCAGTTTCAAAATGTTCCAGCGCTTAATAGGCGAGGACCCTTTTTAAGATTAGGTGCTATTTCAGTTTTTATTTAGTCGGCAGGTGGCCATACATCATTTATAAAAACATCCATCCATCCATTTTACATAGCGCTTGAAAATAAGGTCACGGGTGATTTCCAGCTCAGCTGTCTCAACAATTCACACTCACATTCACACCTAAAGAAGAAGAGTCCAACTTCCTGACTGGGAGGCAGACATGCTAAATGTCTTATCTGCTGCTCTTATGAAAAAAGAAATCAATAAGATATTTTTATCAATGTATGCTTCTGGTATTTGAGGGCTAGATTTCTTTTTCTTCCTCTGGGAACCCCCCCCCCCCCCCCCCTTTAATCGCATGGCAGGCCAGTTCAACTCTGCCACAGACTTCGCCGGCAAATGGCTTTTTGATCCATGTTTATTGTAGTACGATATAAGAACGGGCTGCAGTCAGAAAAGTGTTCTTCCTCATCCGTTAGACATACATACATTTCAAACAGTTTTTTGCGAAATTTAGTGATTCCCTCCACGCCCCCCCCCCCCCCCCCACACACACATGAAATGCCAGATTCAACTAACGGATGAAATAACTGAAGACTTTTCCTCAGCATTTCAAGCATGCTTGAAACCAAAAGGTAAATATTACAGGGGGGAGAAGGAGGGGGGCGGTTTGGGAAACAGACTGCAATGACGCCGTAAAAACAACAGAAATGGAGTGAAAATACCTGTCCAGTATTTGTGAAACCTGCCAGTGAAAATGCACGAGGATCAGCTTTGCAACAGCCGGTAAAACCTGAACAGGAGAGAGAAAAGAAGACTTAACTCCATCCATCCCTTTTCCGAACCGCTTGATCCTCACTAGGGTCACGGGGGGTGCTGGAGCCTATCCCAGCCGTCTTCGGGCAGTAGGCGGGGGACACCCTGAGTCCGTTGCCAGCCAATCGCAGGGCAATGACTTAACTCATCTTCCTGAATATGACGCATGAAGCGAGACAAATTGCATGACAACGTCACCTTGTATTACAGGCCGAACTACTAACAGACATCTGATACTAATAATGCATTTATGACACTTGTTTCTGGCATGCAATGACAGTTGAGATGCCTCAAACAAACTAGAAACAGGGTGCCGAACAAAATTACAAGACTGGGTACTAAACTGTCTTTGGGAAAGGTTCATCCACAAGCTAGGTAGGCGGCACCTGGCACTTGTGAGGCCTTTTTCGAACAAAGTTTCTGAAAAATAGATCTCGTTTTCAATTGGGACTAAAAGTCATGGTTCGTTTGGTCAAATGTTTTTTTTTTTATTTGTGGGACCTGACTTCAATGACCCGCAGGCCACCAGTCCATCCATCCATGCCTGATCTTGAGGAGCCTGGCAAGCCAAACCCACGACCACGGCTCAGCCCCGATTCAAAACAAACCGTGCAATCTAATTGGTTTATTTGCTCTGGCGAATTCCTGAACATTGTCCCTCTTCAGTAGCACTTATTTCAAAAGAAGACTTTTTTTCCCCCTGACATTATGTCCATTCTTCGCGGATTGGTGCATTTCGCTGTCTATTTACTAAGGTTTGCCCCGCCTCAGAAATGCGCTTGATGCGACTGTGACCAGACTCAATTGCTGGGATAGCGAGGAGTCTGGATTTCCAGGCTAGATCGCGATGGGCTACTTTGTAAGTGTGTTGATACGCTGAGTGGGAACTGAGGCACCATTGTTCTCTGATTCATTATTGCACTAGAGCAGGGCTCCCCAAACTAAGGCCCGCGGGCCGGATACGGCCCGCCAGCACATTTGGCCCGGCCCATTAACCCTACTGTTGTCCTCGGGTCAAAATGACCCATCACCGTGTTAAAAACGCCCCCCAAAAAACCCTAACAGCAAACGGTGGTGTCTACAAGCCTACTGGAACCTACAAAAGGATTATAAGGAAGGAACACAAGAACTTTAAGAGACTGTTCATATGTGTCAGAGGGATTCTGCTCTGACAACTGAGCTGAACTTTTATCTGTTATGATTGTGCATGGCGCAACAGAAAGTTAATGTTCCAATTTTTTTTTCTATGAAGAACCCAGAGAGAGTTATATAGTTATTATTTATTTTCTGTTTTTTTCTGTGAAGAACTCAGAGAGGGTTATTTATTTATTATTTATTTTCTGCTTTTTCTGTGAAGAACTCAGAGAGGGTTATTTAGTTATTATTTATTTCATTAATAGCGTTATTATTTGTTTCCTGAAAAGAACCTGGAAATGGTTATTTGGTTATGTGTGGCTTTCTGGAAAACATTTTTTTTTTATGCTCCCCTATGATCGTCACACTTTTTCTGTTACAAACTGACACCGGCCCCCCATCAGAGAAGGGAGAAGTTATGTGGCCCTCACAGGAAAAAGTTTGGGGACCCCTGCACTAGAGAGTAATAACAATAATAATACTGAATGTTTTTTTTTCGGTGTAAAAAAGCAGGAGTTAAAAGGATTCAGAGTAGACTAAGCCCACCTTTAGTGCAGCAGCCACAATGTTCACCTCTTCATTGAGAACTCTTTGGCTCTCTTTATATGTCAGACAAGTGAACTGATACTCCTCTGGATCAAAGGAGTCAGCGCCCTGTTGCTCCACATCGCTGGCCACCCCGTCATAGTAGGTTTCGATGTCCCCTTGATCCTCCTCTTCACCGCCATCGTCCTCATCATCCTCCTCTTCAGAGTTGACCCCAAAGTCTTCCTCGTTGCTGTCAGACGCCTGGCTGTTCATGTCCACAGACATCCGGTCGACGGAATCAACCACCCGGACAGGTAGACTGCACGCCTACCTGTCGGATCTGTGTGGTTATGATCGGCTGGAATGGCTTATCGAAGCGCCACCTCTCCGCCCTCCGGCCTGCGTGCTTGCGTCGCTGTTCAGAGACACACTGGCGTCCGGTGTGTCTGAGCCGCGTCGAGTGCGCGCTCAGCAGCAGCGGAAGAAGCAGAAGAAGTCGCACTCCCCGTCACTCATCTGGAAGGCCGGTTCAAGGGTGATCCAAGGCAACAGAGAAACTGGGGAGCAAGTGAATCAAACGGGAAATCATTGAGAGAACTGTGAGATGAACGCATACAACAAAGGACAGTGAACCACAGTCTATTCACAATGTCATATCTTTGCGTTGGTTGAGTAGAACCTATCCTGAGCTACTTCCCTAAAAACTAAACTATTCGCACGCTCACATATTTTTATGTGCGTTCTGCGCCCATAAGATGCGCCAAAGCCCTTGCTAAGAGCAGAGTTGTAACTCGTATTAAGAAAGTATGCTGAAGTGTAACCATACCGCTAGATATGAGAAGTTCCAACTATTATCTGATGATTATCTTGGTGATAAGTACTACACTGAAGTTGTGTTGAACTGAGCAGGTGCAGGATGAAGGACATGTGTTGAGCTTTACTGTCTGGGCTTTAGAGGATTAGTTGAGACCTGCTTTAAAGGGGATTAAGACGCACACCTGTGGATTGGATTGGATAAACTTTATTGTCAAATGTACTGTATGTGTAATATACAGCACAGATGAAATTTCTTCCCTCTCAACATAAAACAAGAGGAGCCGCTGGAGGTGTCCGCGCCGCTATCAAAAGAAGAGCGTCTGCAGAGTTTGCAGGGGTGTGGAACAACGTTATATCGAGAGGCGTTTTTCCAATGAAATACAGTGGAACCTCCAAAATGGAAAAGATTTTGCCCCTTAAATCTTGATGTCACACAAGACTTCTTGTGGGTATGTGCAAGAGCCGAGAGGATTAACTGTGCATCTGTGTGGGCATTTACCTGCGTGCCTGGTTTGTTGGATTGTTTTGTTAAGTTATTGTTTTACAGTAGTGGTCAACTTTTTTTTTTATTCAATGTGGAAATTAATATTCAAGAATTGTATGCACACGCACATTTTTATTTGTTTTCACACTTGTTTGGCTACTTATACTGTTAACATGTATCATTTCGAATTGCATTCAAAGTTCACACGTTTAACTATGACATTACTTTCAAATGCATGGAAATTCGCGTAATACCTTTGAACTGATCGATTTTCACTGTCATAGTAACAACGGATTAAATGCATAAAACAGCACATAATCTGTTTTGTTAAGCGCTTTGTTACCACTGCCGCTGTTGTGAAAGCGCTGTATAAATCCGCATGTATTGTATTGTATTGTATTTAATAAACCGCAGTGAAGTGTGTAATGCAAACGACATGACACATTGTATGTAATTTATCATAACAGCCGTTTCCACCAAATGATCACGTGGCTTTTTCCTGTTCAATTTTTGTGTCGCTCCGATGCAAACAAAACAACTAAATGTGTGCATCTCTAAAAATGTGAATTTGCTGCAATTTTCTGGTAAAAATGGTGGATTAACTGATGGTTAATGCAGCATTGATGGTTAACCACCATTAACTGAGGTGCGAACGTTTTTCATCCTGACTATAAATGTGTCTTATTGTAGAGCATGAAAAAAACATTCTTTCGCCATTTGCAACCTCGGAACACTATATGTCTGAACTGCCGTAAACTGAAGACCCTGCAATTCTTTATTACCTGCCCATGACTCATGACTCAGTGATCCACTTTGGGGTCCTGACCAACCATTTGAGAATCACTAATTTAGGGAATTGTCGTAATGCCATGAGCCCCTGATTTTGTGCCCAGTGACACTGGACAGTGGCCACTTAACTGACTCTGAGGTACAATAACTGAAGTGCAATTATAATTACATTTTTAAAAAAATAAATTACGTTTTTTTAATAAGCGAACTGCACTTGAGTATGAATTAAATATCTATCTGACATTGACCCAGACGAGTCGAGAAGAGTCAAAACGAACCTGCCAGGCTTTCATGGTGTCAGCCAGGCATCAGCCAAACGCTCCTGGTTCAGGCTAAAAATAGGCTCTTTAAACTCGGTGACACACATCTTGCTAAGCTAATGTATCACAGCGACTCAGCACAGTTTCATAATACGTGGTGGAGGGGGGTTGGAGTAATGTTTTGGACGATATGAAACAAATATGCCATGCTTTGGATGAACAGAACATCGACATTTGCCTCCATTGTTTGGAAAGAGCCCCAAAGGTCCAGTCCAGTTATCGACTAGCCAATTTGAGTTAGCCGGATTATCCTTAAAACGTTTACAATGAGTCATACAGCGCGACGAAGCCAAAGACATCCGTTTAACGAGGTTTAAAAAAATCCTCGCAGAGACACAAAGTTAAACAAGTACATTTGATACGAGTTTACGATCTGAGTAGTTGCTAGCTCCCCGTTAGCATCTGATATCGTCGTGATACGCCTCTTGCCCACTCCTAACCCGTGGATTGGGATGTAAACAAGGCCGTCAGCAACTCGAGCGCTTACAAACAAAATTAACGACAGATGTACCTATTGAGTCTAGGAAAACTCAAGACATATTTACCCGTCAGAGCCACACCGGTCCTGTTCACGGTGACAAACAAATGTGAGTTTTAGACTACAAAGCCACTACGTGCGTTAGCTGGTAGGCGGACGATATGATGCGTTCTAAGTACACAAACGCAGTCGGAATTTTTCCGTTCCAAATCGAAGGAATATATAAAAAATGAAAAGGGCGACTGGAACGCTCCTTAGACTCGACATATTCCACAGTGGTGTAAGTACATAAACTGAAGGTTTTTACTTTTGGCAAGCTTGAATAAGTCAACATGAAGTGACGACATTTAACTTAAACCTGCGGGTGTGTAGTTGAATATTGAACTTTGTAAAATACGAGTGCTGTGAAATGCTACGCTTGAAACCAAACAACTTAACCATCAGCGCACTTCTTTCCAAACACGACACAATATAAATATGTAGTAGGCCTGCTGAGAATTACCCCCAGGCCCCCCCCCAAAAAAAAGAAACACGCCTTGCTTGGCCTTGTAAATAATACAAAAGTAGATGTTACATTTCATGTGCACGTCACCTTACAGATCTATTTTATATTGCGAAACTTACTGGATTTGTATTATACTTTAACGAAAGCGTCATTTTTCCTATGTAACGTTTAGTTTCTGCAGTGAGCTACATAATTTAGCTAATGCGTCATGAGGCAGGTAACTTAACACAAAATTGCACTGTGACTCTCATGCATTGATATTTTTAACATACTTATGATGTAACTCAGGGTTTATGATAGAGTATTATCAGGAGAAAACATCATGATGTAGTTCCCCAAACGAACATGGATTTGCAGTGACCAATGAGAAAAACTGGCTGAAAATTGCAACAGGCTGACTATGCCCCCCCCCCCCCCCCCCAACCAAAAAACAAAATGTAGCCCCAGGACTTGGGAGAATTTTTGGGACTGAAAAAACATTTTTTCAGTCCCAAAAATTCTCATAACCATTGACAAAGTGACAACACCATTGAACATTATTTATTTTAATCATATTCCAATATTCACTTACAAAAAATAATTTTCGTTGTAGAAGTTAAAAACCTATATGCAAATGTCAGCTGTAAAAAAACCGTGCACTGTCCTATATACACAGGAAAAATGAGATGGAGTCTGAGTGTATCTCCGTTAGATATGGACAAAATGGAAGTTGTGTGCTTGTCAAACAGTAACATTGACACATTTCAGGTTCTATTCAGCCAAAACTCTACATGTAACATATGTTTATTACCGTATTTTTACACATTATTTACTCATCCGTAAAACCACCTATGACTTGCTGTAGGCATACAAAGTGTGTATACAGAGCAGCTTGGAGTGACTTGAAAAGTACAAATTGACATACTGTACATGCATCACGTTTTCTCAAAGGGGAACAAATGTTTCTCTTTGCCTCTCCTCTCCCGCTTTGTCTTCTGCCCACTGAAACTCTCCCCTTTCTCTCCAGCTGCTTGCCTGTTTTGAGGCCAAGACATAGCTAGTGTCTCTAACACAGATTTAGTGCTGGACTTTTCCTCCTCTCCGACACCCCCCTCATCCGATGAAAGTCCATCACATTTGTCTCCGTCTGCACTGGGTGCAGCGAGGACCCCGGTGGCCTGCCCTTTCTTGCCGTAACGCTGCTTCAGACGTTCTCTGATCAGAAGGCCCTTGGCAAGCAGCGTCCAATTGGAGATGACCCTCTTTTCTCTTTTCTGAAAAATGAAAGCCAAAAGGCCATTTAGCCCAGTATGGGCAAACTACGGTCCACGGGCCGGCTCCGGCCCCTTGGTCTTTTTAATCCGGCCCGCACACAATATTTTATGCTTCTCATTTGCCCCCCCCCCCCCGGGAAAATAATTGCCCACCCCTGATTTAGCCGAACAATGAACAACATTTCAATGACACTACCACAAGTGGATGCCCACGCACCTCTTTATCCCTCTGTTTTTGAAGCTCTTGTTCTTCCTCCCAGGCAGCTCTTAGGATCTCCTCATGCTCCTCACAGACAATATAGCCATCAGTGCTGGAACACACATTGGAAAACAGCTTAATAATAAATATACTATTCTCCTGTCCTATTAATTATCGAGGCCAAGTGTGTTGTCATCACGATGTGTGTGTGTGTGTGTGTGTGTGTCAGAGCAGGATTGGGCACAAAAACTCTACCGTTAAAACAGGGAGGAAAAAAAGGAGCTTTTGAAACACTTCACAGTAAATAATGAATGAATGGTGGCCACCCACATAGTACACGTATGGAAATTTTGATATCTGTGGTTTTCCTGACAGTTTCACATGGATGTCGTATTCTTGGATCCCTTGATCTTTTTAGTCTTTGTTAGAAGTACCAAGAACTAAACTGAGGGGATCAAGCCTTTTCTGTTGCTGGTCCCTCTCTCTGGAATGACCTCCCACTGAACCGAATTTGGCAAGCCTCCTCGCTGCCCATCTTTAAAGCCCTCCTCAAAACTCACTTGTATTCTTTGGCGTTCGACTCAGCATGACTTAGATTTGTTCTTGATTTTACTGCTTGGTGCTTTCTACCGCCTTTATTACTGATTCGTCTTACTGTTTATTGGGTATGTTAAATCGCTCCATGTACCGCACTTTGTATGCAGCGATGGCTGTTTGAAAGTGCTCTATAAATACTCTTGACTTGACTTGATACTCCGCCATATATTAATAAAATGCATATTCAAGAATCAATACAGTATACAATTGGCCTGAATGTAAAAAAGAAAAGAATCTGCTTTAAGTAAAGAACATTCCATTCTTACAGTCAATGTCAACCTAAATCATGACTTTCACATCATAGCGAACTAACAACAAGGCCAAGAAGTCATTGTCTACCATACCATCCACATGGTTTCGGAAAATAAAATGCACACACACCAGTCTTGCCCCAAACAGTCATAACACAGCCATTCCTCACCTCGCCATTCTGAGGAGCATGCAAAGTAATCGTTAGATATGATAGTGGATCAGGTCAAAAATTGTAGTCATGTTCTGAAAAAACATTGATGTGGTGAACAGTTATGAATAAAGATTGCGAAGATTGGATGAGTTGTACTTTTTTGGAATACTTGAACCCCTTTTTTGTAGAATACAAAGTACTTGATATGTCCCTGACACACCCAGACTATCTCCAGCAGCACATAAATTGAGTTTGAGACCCCTACTCTACACTGTTTCTGCTCTGCATCATTGATTAGTGTTGTCAACGTGTACCAAAAAGTGTATCAAAATATGACATTTGAAGGTAATTATTAAATAAATAAGTGTCTTACACCGCATGTGAATATCCCCCGTGAAAGTCAAAGCCAGTGACGGCGGGGACGGCATCCATGTCTAACTTCTTGGCCACACGGTGCAGATTGGACAGCCTGAGGTGAACGCAGCCCACCGGCAGCATACAGGCCTTAAACAAGTAGACGTTGCCGTAGTCATTGCGGGGAACCTGAAAGCAACCAATGAGTAGTAAATAATAGAGCACTTCAGTCAGTAACTTAAACAATAATCAATTTGAGGCCATTTTTTAAACTTTAATGCATCTTTGAAAGCTTTTGGCTTTTCAATATTTCTAAGCCGAATAGGTAATGTTTCCATTTCAATACAAAAGAAAGGTTCCCTATTCACAGGCATTAAATACCTTTCCATTCACAGCGATGGGAGGTTGATACGCCTCCGTCTGCCATTCTCCAAACAGAGCAAGGTCATTTTCATCCTTCTGCTCAGTCACCATCCGAGCCTTACGGGAACGATTTGAGAAGCCCTTCACCATCTGACATGTACACAGAGGATAAAGAACACAGGGAGATCAATTAAGCACAATTAGTTCACCATCCTTAAAGACGATGAAAGTCCATGCAACATTAGAAAGTGCTTTACTGCAGACTCTTTCAACTTTAGTGAGCGCTGGACGTTTCACCATTTTAAGCTCACTAGGCTTCTCAGAGAAGTCACACTCGAAGTAAAACACAATAATATATATATTTATTTATTATGCAAGTAAATAATTATAATTTGACATTCATTCATTCATTCATCTTCCTAACCGCTTGATCCTCACTAGGGTCGCGGGGGGCGCTGGAGCCTATCCCAGCTGTCTCCGGGCAGTAGGCGGGGGACACCCTGAATCGGTTGCCAGCCAATCGCAGGGCACACAGAGACGAACAACCATCCACGCTCACACTCACACCTAGGGACAATTTAGAGTGTTCAATCAGCCTGCCATGCATATTTTTGGAATGTGGGAGGAAACCGGAGAAACCCGGAGAAAACCCACGCAGGCCCGGGGAGAACATGCAAACTCCACACAGGGAGGCCGGAGCTGGAATCGAACCCGGTACCTCTGCACTGTGAAGCCGACGTGCTAACCACTGGACTACCGGGCCGCCCTATAATTTGACATCTTAAGTTATAAACATTAAAGTGGTTGACAACATAAATTCATAACTACCAGTATATATCAACCCCAAACATGCAGTCAAGTCTGTGTGAGTCGAGACTTGAATTCGATCAACTATCTCTACAGCTATAAATGGATGTGCACAGATGTTCCCGATCCAACCTGATGGAGCTTGAGAGGTGCTTCCAAGAAGAATAGCCGAAAAAGCCCTAAGATAGGCATGGCAAAATTGTGGCATCGTATTCAACAAGACCCAAGGTTGGAATTACCACCAACGGTTCCTCAACAAAAAGTATTGAGCAAATATTTTTGATACATTTGAGAAAAAAAATATCAGGTTGTCATTATGGGGCTGTTGTGTGTCGAATTTTGAAGGGAGAAAAATTCTGTTTTAAGATGAGGTTGTGACATAAAATGTGGAAAATGTGAAACGCTGTAAATACTTTCAGGATGTGCTGTAAACCTTACACTCGCTGGTGGTCTTAATAAACTTGTTAAGCACACAATATGATCCTATATATTATAAACAATAATAGCAAGAATTTGGAAATTTGATATGGAGTATACCAATAAAAATCTCACCTTGTAGGGTAGTTCTCCTATTCGGACCGTTCGTGCTTCTTTCAGCCATGTGTCTTTGGAATGTAGCGTGTGCACACAATCTCTAACAGAAAGGAACAAGATCATGTGTAATAATAATATTTGCCTCAAGAATGGGACACTGTCTTCCTTGCTTAATTGAAATATTGACAATAATATACAGTAATCCCTCGCTATTTCACGGTTCGTTTATCGCGGCTTCAGTGCATCGCAGTTTTTTTTCCAAACATATTCATTATATATATATATATATATATATATATATATATATACTGTATACATATGTATACACACACACACACACACACACACACACACACACACACACACACATGGAGTACAGTATTGTGTATGTTGCTCTATGTGACTCGCTGTTGTTTTGCAGCTTCTCGCGGACCGTTTGCGTACGAGGGATTACTGTATTAACAGATAACATTCTAACAAACACCACAATTACACAAAACACACCGATACTGATGCATTTGAGCATGGCATTGTAAACAAAACAAAACAAAAAAGGATCTTAAAATAAATAAATAAATAAATAAACACAACATTGATGTTGTGTTTAGAGCATTGTATCAAGAGTTCCTTAAACCAGTCAAAAATGTTCACATTAGCATGAAAAAAAGTGTCTGGACTCAGACTTGCAGAGCCCTTTAAGTGAAAAGACTACCCGGTAATCATCTTTGAAGAATGAGAGGAAAAAGAAAGAGACACAATACAGGATGACCTTAAGTATCGAATTGCTCTCATTCACACAAGTGAAACACTTTCATCTCAATGACTGAATTCATTTTGCTCATACACACTTCCGATAGGCTCTTCTTACACACGCCACTAAATTGCTTTGACATTTTATTTATTTGAAGATGTATTCTATTTATGTACAAGAGCGTTTCAGTGTTGCGTACAAGAGTAGCAATATGACAAGTGGCTGCCGTCGGGAAAAAAAAAACTCGAAATGAACACTTCAAACGCCTTGAAAATCCACTAGAAGGCAATTCAGGGATTTAAAAAAAACTATTGATTACTAAAGAACATGACCAATTCTACTCCCCAAGCCAAAAGTCATATTCCATTTGCGCGACTGAAGTCGATTTTTTAAAGAAAGTCAAAGGGCACTGCGATTTTGACACAATGACACATTTTAGCCTGTGCAAGTGGATATTTTACACTGAAACTTGTCAGCCAATCTGAGAACATAAGAGCCTTTCAGGAGTGTGTACGAGTGAAAGAAAAGCAGTCGTGCTCATCAGTGTTTCCGTAATGTTTGAAGGCGTTTCTAAAGTACGTGTGAGAGGTCATCCTAAATTATGTTCATGACGGTCCCTCACACCGAAGTGTCCCAAGTGTTTGACTGACCTGGAGTACACCGGCTCTCCTCGGCAGTATCCGAGTACGGCGGCTGTGTCGGGATAGATGGCTTCGTACTTGAGCAGGTGTCTCTTTAACGCGTACAGCGGGTGGTTTTTGTACTCGGCGATGGAGACGGGCAAGGGCTTGTTCAGCAGCTTCGTCTGCATCTGAGTGGCCAATCGAATCGAGCTTGAGCAAACAATGATTCGTGAGGCTTTTTTTAAAGTTTCATAATGGTTCACCTCCTTATCCTCTTTCGCGTCCCGCTCATCTTCGGGTCTCAGGAACGGCTGCAGAGTCTCCTCCCACCATTCCTCTTCCACTCTCCTCTTCCTGCTCGACGTCATCCAGGTGGGGTCGTACTTCCGACCCAAGTCCTTCACAAAGCCGTCTCCGTCCACACCCACCACGTACGTGACGGGCCGCGTTGCATTCTGGGAGCAGAGGTGAGGCGCGCCCACGCCGTGCTCCACATCCACACACACCCAGGAGGAGGTTTTGTCAACAAACACTTCCAACCACTCGTCAGCTCCGGCACCATTGTTCTTCTTCGCACTCTGTCGCTTTGGTTTGCTGGCCGGCAGTCCCTTTTCTCCATCCTCATTTTTCCCTACACTGCTCTTTTTCTTTTGGGCTGTATTCTTCGTGTCATTTATATCTTCGCTCTTTCTACTGTCTTTACCCTTTACTCCCTTGGCAGATTTGGTCCCAATCTCTGAATCGTCACTGTCTTCTTCAGGGGACACTTGAAAGTCTTCATCACTAAGTTCCTCCTCACTCTCACTGTTGCTCTCTTCCTTGTAGCTGACCTTTGAGGCAATGCTACGCCGTTTGGAGTTCTTTGGTCTTGGGCCTCCTGGCGACATCATTTTCTCTGCCTCCGCTTCTTCCTCTCCCTTAGATGGTTTTCTCTTTGCTTTTTTCCCTCCCCTGTCTCCATCGATCTTTGCTCTTTCAGCTGGCCTCTTAGAGCCCGGGGAGACTGTCTTTTCAGGTGAGCTGGTCTTTGAAGTTGCCTGGTTTTGGTTTGTCTTTGCTGGTGAGATAGTGGCGCTTGTGGCCCCTTTGCCCTGGAGACCAGACACGGATTTATTTGTAAATGAAAAAAATGGCGAATATACATCCCACAGGAACACAATAACAGGCAAAGATGCAGAATGACTATAGGATCTTACCTGACGTAACATGGATGTAAGTAAGCATTTTCTATGACTTGAAATATAGGACGGATCAATAAGAAAATTGATCTCACCAACTCTACATATACTAGCTATGGGTGTCTACTTACTGAACTGCAGAAACAGTGGTCCTACGCATTTATAAAAGGTAACGCTTCAGGTGAGGAGTAAGCCGTTATTGATGCAAAATTGCATTTAATAGTAACGTACTATTTATTGTATCCTAATAAGGACAAGCGGTATTGAAAATGGATGGATGGCTTATATACATGTGCAGTACAGTGGTACCTCTACTTAGGAACGTCTCTTCATACGAAATTTCATACGAAAGTTCCAAAATGCCTCAACAGGAAAATATTGCCTCAAATTACAAAAGACATTTCAAGATATGGAAGGTAAAAATACAGTATGGGCTGATCATCACAGCTCCAAGTTTCCTGAACGCAACATACTTATAGCTGCTCTGCCATTGGCTATTACCGAGAATCATCCTGGCATCCCATTGGCTAAGAAGAACTGCCACCGTATGTGCTTATACAGCGTCCTTGTCATTCGCCTCTCGGGCCATGAGGTGTTCCAATAGTTTTACATAAATATAAATCCCCAGAAAAAGCGTTCACCAGTCTGGCGATTTCTCACTATGCTGATGTTTGCCTTGGCCATTTTCAAAGGATTGTTAAAATCTGACAAAGGCAGACATCCTTTGATTGGTTCTTTACAAAACACCAGGCAAAAAACACTTCTGAGAGAGAACATGAACCAAAGAGTGCCAAAAACCATCAGGACGCAGTTGAAAGTTAAATGACCATCATTTTTATACCTAACTAGCTGGTTCACCGCCCTCCGGGCGGCTCATCAGCTAGTTCCTGCGGAAGGCTGGTAAGATGGTGGTTTGCCGCCCTCCGGGCGGCTCATCAGCTAGTTCCTGCGGAACGCTGGTAAGGTGGGCCTTCGGCCCACAAAAGTGTTGTTGCTTGGTTCAACTTTTTGTTCATCTTCATTGCTTATCGCGAAAATAAAGAGATGTTGAGCTCTACTAAATAACTAACAATTTTATTGCAATGCTTGTGGGTAGACAACATTTTTTCGCTAAGATGCCCGCGCGATCGTAGTGAGCCACTGCCTGAGCGGCGCAGTGGCGGCGCGGTGTAGGTACGTTTTGAAAAGGGACAGACGGAAGGACAGACCGCGTGCGGGACGACGCGCAATATATATATAGATTCTTTGTTTGTTTACATTATGCACAACTCTCATTTATTGTGTAATACTCTAATTTGTAACAGGTATTTGTTACATATTTTGATGCATTTTTATGCTTTAGAAAACATTTATGTCTGAATTTTGGGGGGCTTGGAACGGATTAGAGCATTTACATGGAAAACGCGTCTCTACAAATTTTTCTGAAATTTCTTCCAGAACCAATTAATTTCGTCAGTAGAGGTACGAGTGTTTATAAAATGCTGGTGTTACCTTGGTTGGTGGAGGTTTGAGAGGAATGGGCTGTAGTGAAAGAACCAACCGGCAGAAGAGCTGCAAAGACCTCAAGACCAGCATGAACAACTACAGGAAACACAGAAAGATCATATCCACGTCAGCGACGTTTATTTAAATCGTTGCATTCCACCGGTGGCGGTGAACTACCGACATGAGTCATCTCCTGGTGGTTCTTTGCCGACAGGCTTGCTAGACGTTTCTCCAGCAGTGTGCGAGGGTTTGGACGCTCTTCATAGGGAAGACTGGGGTTGAGGGTGAAAGTTGCTTGAAACCTGGAAGAGAAACGACCTTTTTTTGTAAATTTCCCCAGTGTGGGACGAATAAAGGATATCTTATCTTATCTTTACTTAACACTTGTGAGCAGCTCAAACTCTGTACCAATTGTGATTTTATTCACATTTAAGACAAGAGTACTGGTGATTGCTTTGGCTTTTTTTTTTAAAGGCCTACAAAGTACCCCTAATAGGCCATTCCGGGACATAAATTAATATATTCAAATTAATGATACAGACTTCAATTTCGTTTATGGAATACTAGCTGGTTCGCCGCCCGGAGGGCGGCTCATCAGCTAGTTCCTGCGGAAGGCTGGTAAGGTGGGCCTTCGGCCCACAAAAGTGTTGTTGCTTGGTTCAACTTTTTGTTCATCTTCATTGCTTATCGCGAAAATAAAGAGATGTTTAGCTCTACTAAATAACTAACAATTTCATTGCAATGCTTGTGGGTAGACAACATTTTTTCGCTAAGATGCCCGCGCGATCGTAGTGAGCCACTGCCTAGCGGCGCAGTAGCGGCGCGCAGCGGCGCGGTGAAGTAGGTACGTTTTGAAAAGGGACAGACGGAAGGACAGACCGCGTGCTATATATATATATAGAAGAAGATGAATGAAGTCAACAGCAAAATGCCCCCCCCACCTCCCACTCGAGATGGATGAAAAAAGGATCCCTAATTTGGAATCACTGACTTAAAAGGAGCAATAACTCCATGGAGTATTGCTGAGGTAGACACACCATTTTAGCAGTCCAGAGAGGTAGTTCTGGTCTTTACGCTCCTTGGCGACCGCACTATAGTGAGCAGGAAGCATTGACAGCGTGACAGCCAGCAGGTCGGGTTCACTGCACAGGCGGTTGCGGAACATCCCGCTAGCTAAGAGACACATGAGGTGCACCTGAAGGAGCACAAAAAGAATCTCGCAATAACTTACAGAGCAAGTGTGGAGGGATGGCAACAACAAAAGCGTATGCAGGTGTGTTTACCTTGTGCGTGTCGATCAGCAGGTCCTTCTTGTAACGGTTCATCATCCGTCTCAGGTACATCTCAAACTCTGCCTTTTTCTTCTGTCTGGACAACCACAAATGATGATGACTCACAACAAGAGACCGTTTTTATGAAATGGAAAATTTGAAAGCACATGAAAGAAGTGGAATTTTAAGAAAGATGTAAATGTGAGGATATGTGAAATTAATGCAGTGTGTTTCAAACATTTAAAATATGAATAGAGGATCTTCATAACATGTCTGGGACAAACAAAAGTCTTGGGCCACCGTTACATCTTGCACAACTATTGCAATCATAGCATACAACTAGTATGTTCATCAGCAAAGTGCAGACCCCTGGCAGAGGCCAAGCTGTCAACAAAAGTACAAAAAACAATTTAAGCATTATTTTACAAGGGCTTGTTTGTCCATTTGCTTGTTCGTTTACAGGCTACTTTGCATAGCCATAATAATTAATTAGTCCATTTACTGATTGTTGAAATTCGCTAAATTGTGTGTTGGTTAATTGCGCTGTGGAGCACTTGAGGCAAAATGGTGTACACGACTAGGATGCAATCGGCGTTCTTGGATCAGGCTCAACTAGTTTGCAGCCCAGAGAAAATAATTATGTCACAATGCCATTTGTTACACAGTATTTCATGTTTGAATATTAACAACTATCTCAACTCAAAAGTATTCATAGAGCACCTTAAAACAACCACCGCTGTATAAAAAGTGCTGCTGGACACAGAGCATAAATAACTAATACGACAACAATAAAACAATAAATTAATAACGAAGACAACAGGAAGCACAAAAACAGTCAAACTTAAAATCAAGAGTAAAAAGCCAAAGAATAAAAATGAATTTTAAGGGGTGACGGGATGCCACAATGGGGAGTTATGTGCTCCCTCTTATAAATACCGGTCAAGCGGCGAGCAGCAGAATTTTGGAGCAACTGGAGACGCTTAACGGAGGATTGGCTCACTCCAAAGTAAGGTGCATTACAGTAATCCAGCCGAGATGTGACGAAGGCATGAATTACTGTTTCAAAGTCTTCTTGAGAAAAGAGAGGCTTTACTTTAGCCAGTTGCCTAAGATGAAACAAATATGAACCATATCTATGTAGAAAACACTGCACTAACTGCACTGGCGATGTTTTAAGTAAAGGGAAGTTAATCACTGCATTAAAAAACACACTACAACTAATAATACCCAATATTACAACTAATGTAACAGCTCATCCTTGGAAAACACTTTTCAGAAAGCTCGTAACACAAGAACAGATTGTGGAGTGACATTGTCCCCTTGTGCTGGTTGATAAGTATTAATGCATAGAAAGCTAGTCATTGGTGACATAATTTCTTTAAAAATAAAAAAAGAAAGAAAAAAAACTTAGTGGTGTTCACTCACTTATTCCTGATTTCTGGGGTTTCAATTTCGATCTCAACAGGCTGAGAAGGCAGGACGAGTTCTGGGGTTTCAGCTGGACTCAGAGGCTCAGCCAGTTCTCATAAAACACAAACATGTTAACCTAAAAGCAAGGACCGGTACAATGTTTAGTTTTCTTTACTTACCTTCCACCTCCTCCCAGTCATCGTCCTCTTCCTCACTCTCCTCCTCCTCTTCTTCCTTTACATCGTCTGTCACTGGGGCTGCTGAGCTCATCTTTTCATCATAATTATTGTTGCTGTGTGGGTCCTCCACCTTCACCTGGGATTGGAAGTGTTTGCTGCTGATAACTTTTGTGGTATTCCCAATTCCGTGGCCTGAGGAGGAACGTGGCTTCGGAATAACTCTCCTCTTGGGCATCTCCTCCTCTTTTGCACTGCCATCAACACCTTCGGGGACAGCAGGAAACCATTCCCACCGTTTAGTTTAGGAATGATTGATTATTTATTTTCTAAACCTTTTCGGTTTTGCTTATTCATGCAAATGTTTGATCCGTTTGTCATTTAATGCCGGAATAATTTTGCTGTGAAATAGGAGAGTTCAATATACTGTACTCCAATTGCTGTGATTTCTATTGCGATCAATATTTATCAGTCAGAAAGAGAGGAAAGAGACCGCAGAGCTACAGAGAACAATATCAGTACACTATTATGGCAACTATAGCACACTAGTAGCAAATAAGACAGATCAAGATGGGATAGGGCAGGACAGGGGTCGTGAGTCAAGCAGTGACCCCGGTGTATGGTGGGAGTTCGCTATGCGGTGCCAAAACTCCTGTCAAGAATCTCAGTTCAAATAAGAAGTCATTTCATGGGGTTAACAAAATCATAAGGGCTGTGTATAGCAACGAAGGTATTTGTAATGCTTTACGATTAGTAGAATTGTAACTGTGCTTTCAATGGACATGGTATCACTATGTCACAAAAACAGTACAATTACATTGTGAAATACGCGTTCCGTAAAATGGATTTCGGACTTGTGATACAGCCGAGTGTTGTTTGTTTCATATTACCGGCATCTTTTCTCTTGGACGTCTCTTTCGTTCTTCCACCCTTTGCTTTCAGCACTTGCTTCAGCTTCTTTGTATTGACGTCTGCCTTCTTGCATCCACTCCGCTTTGCCATACTGTTTTCTTCGCTAAAATATTTATTCCTGTTTTTATTTTTTTTAATCATGTACGAGCGTAGACGGTAAGTCTCAGAATTCCCCACGTGAAATTATGCCCTGGTGGATGGCATAAGAAATAAGTTATTTAACATTCCTGCACCTCTTTGATAACACTGTCAATCAACGCCTGTAGGGGTACTCATGAAGGGAGGGGTTGCGTCATGTCCGGTTACCTTCTTTTTCTTCTGTCCGTTTTTGCGGACTCGCAATCACTTTTGAGTGCATATTGCCATCTAGTGTAGAAACAAGCGATTCGCGGGCTATGGCAACAACTACCCCCGCCGAGTAGATAGGAAGGAACAACGAACAGTGCGATCTGCTGGTAATGGTACATATAATAAAATGATTAGTAATTATTTTGAAGGATAAAAAAATTCAGGATTTAAAAATTATGTTTTCTGTTAGAAAAAAGAAAAATATTTAAAAAACAGGCCTCTTTTATTAACAATGAATCGTGGTGCATATTGTGGGCATCTCCTCTAGGAAAATCAAAAAAAAATCAGAAACATATTCAAACGATTCAGTCTATTTTGTGAAACAGGGTTTTCGGTTTTGTCGATAAAAGAAAGAAAACAAATCCCGTTTACCTCGTGAAAGGAGGCCATCTCTTCTGTTGTGAACACTGTATACAATGACAGACACATTATTGGTTACGTTGTGCGAACTTTTGAACATTTGAGACGGAGATACGACCTGAAAGAGGTTTGTCTTTAATGACTACAGTCCAAATATGTGAAGTTTATCCAGAGGGGAGCGCCAGAGGATAAACAAAATTGTCACGTAGCAATCCAAGGACCGATTACAGCCCACAACGCCGTGTATTTATTTTAAATACTTTTCGTTGTACTATTTTGAACGTGAGTCGGTGTCACCCCACCGTCTATGAAAAGAAATAAAGACGACACTGACAACGTTAAGTGGTTCAAGTTTATTGTCCAGTTGGCATTAGAAAAAAACAAACAAACACTGGATTTGCACATCCCCGTGACAAAATTCTACATCTCCCACAGTGTGATTGATGCACAGAAGGACACTACGAAGAAAACGAGTTTTTTTTTTCAAAGTTAGTGTCATAGTGTCTGATTTCTCAACAGATTTGTTAACTCCACGTGACAAGGCTTTAAAAAAATAGTTTTTACCGTTTAACATGGACACGAAAAATATGGCAATAGAACCCAATATCATAGAAATATTTGACCACTTTAACATTGCCAGTGATTTTTTTCGAATCTCGTGAACACCTTCCTTCCAATAATTCACTGGATGAATTCCATCAACATGAATAAATACCCCCGCCCACCACATTAAAAAAAATCGTTGTAACTGTAATAAACTAATTTCACAGACGAAATCAGCTTGTGGTTTAACTTTATTTGACTCGTGCAAACCTATACAGTACAGCAGCACAGTCGTTTGCGCTTACAGATATTTTAGCATTCCAGTAGACTCTTGCATTGTCTACATTTTAAGCAGGAATTTTGAACTGTGATGAACATGAATTGCAATATGCAAGGTAAAGGTTTGACCCCAACTGCAGTTAGCTAAATAAACAGCCTTGGCCACTGTTTGACACAAGACTATTTTTTTCACGATTACTTACCGCCAAGTCACTTCGCACCACGGGGATGAAGAACAAGAACTAATATTGGTAACTAATTGGTTCTTCGTTGTGTTACTTTGGCGACAGGTCCCCTGGAAAGAGTTCTGCTTCTTAGGTTCAAATCGATCTGATTCATCAGAGTCCACTTTTCCTCTCTGTTGAGATCAATATCAATTTTGTTTGAGGTTCGGCACCAGAGATGTATTTCGAGGACGTGCTGAAGAGGTTCACATATTCACCATAAATGTGAGAGTGTGTCACTGTGTGTCCTGAACGGCCATATATAAATACACAATATAGATTAGTGTATGCTATGCATGTGTTCCAGTGTCTTGTGTGTGCTTCCAGCGCGGTGCATGGCTTCCATCCCTATATGAACCATCAGTAGAGTCAGATAGGAATAAAAAGCCATAAAGCGCACTGGGCATTGGGAAGACTGGGATATATGGGAAAGTAGGCACATGAACACAAAGTAGAGGACTATGCATAAAATCAATACAAATAAGAAGCAATGATGTTTTCAACCTGATACCCACTTTGTACTTTAGGTTTTGTTTTTACAACAATGTCATGCCACTTTTGGTTTATAGTAGGATATATATTACCTTGGGCTGTTGAAAATTATACAATGACACAAATGTTTACATATAAATCAAACTGCTCAGTGTTGCTCAGTAACCTCTGGGTTTTTTTATAGTCACAAAATTTTAAGTTATTTAAGAAAGAAAGAAAAAAAAGAGAAAAGGGGTCAAAGACAATGCAGGTTCTTCTTATAATGACTTACTATCGTTTCGGAATTAAGCTCTAAAATAGCTCTCTCTCAAGACAAAAATAAAAACATGGTGACGTAATGGGCCAATGTCATTAAAAAATGTACCTTAAAACAACAGAATTGTGTGATATTCGAACCGTTTTGTTCTTTCAAGTAGGAGGGGCTAATTCTCCCAGAACTGCCTTCAGTTGCTTCCACTGTGTAAAGGCAGCACATGTTGCAAACACACCAACAAAATGTTCTATTTCAAGTCATCTAACAGCAACTTGCTTTCCGCAAGGATTTGATGTCTCCCCACTGCCACTTGTGGCAGCATTCTTTGCAGAGGTGCATGTGAACTTGAAGAGAACTGAGACAGATGTGCCCTTTGGGTTCACGTTCAATAAGAAATGAAAAAAAAAAACCTTCTCCGTTGCCGCATCCATGACATCATGGCTACACATCAAGTCAGGCTCTTGTGATTTGGAATTGACAGGAATTAAACCGATTCACGTTGCCTTCAATGTCAAGCCTAAATAAAACGAATCCGCTGAGCTGTCACTCAAGATCCTCGTTAATAAACTTCTGCCAGACTATCAAAGCTCCAAACAAAACTCAAAAGAGGCACCATAAAAAAAAATAAAAATTCGAATCTATATATAAAAAAAATGTATCACCAAAAATATCAACAAATATAACAGAAAACTACCACCTGAGCAGGGCTTTCTGAGTGATGTTTCTGGCACCACTATGGAAAAAGAAGAAGAGACGAGCATCCGTGCCAGGTGTTTCATCCTCTTGCTTGGTTCTGACAGGTCCACGTGAGTCCACATGTCACTCCATGGTGCTGCAATGGAGAGAACACTTGCCCTGTCCTCCGGTCCGATCCAAAGAAATGCTGTTGCTGCTGCCGCTGTTGCTGCTTCAACCACCGGTGGATGTGTGGGGTGTTTGACCGCCCCTTTACGCAGAGAGAGCGAGAGAGAGAGAGAGAGAGAGAGAGAAAGAAGGGGGTTACAAAAGAGTGAGGATGGGGCCAACTAAAGGAGAGAGGGGATCATACCTGTGTAGTAAACCTACCTCATTGTGTGTGTGTGTGTGTGTGTGTGTGTCTGCATGTGTGGAAGCCAGACATAGGGGATGTCAGGTGGGGGGAGGGGATTGGGCGGAGGGGGCGCTCATGTCGCCTCACCGTGTTAATAAAAGCTGGCTCGAGGGGCTGAATAGGGATCTTTTTTTTCTCTCTCATTCAAAAAACACTAGAAAGCACTTTCATTCTGCTGATGACAGAGAATGTGTGTCCATGTGTGTGTGTGTGTGTATGTGCGCGCGTGCATTAGCATCTCCATGTGTTTGCCCTCCCGTGCCTCGGCCGCTGTCGGTTTAGCTGGCATTTACACTGCTTACAGACAAACAGGCAGCCTGGTTGGACAGCCTGACAGAGGGCCAATAAACAGCACAAAAGGGCAAAGAAGAGGTGCAGATGCCCAGAGAAAATGGAGGTATGATGGGGAAGATAAAAAGAGGTGAGAGAGAGAGAGAGTATTGAGGTGAAACACATGAAGTGGAAATAGTCGACAGCCTCCTCCTTTTCCTCCTCCAAATGCTCTCAGGGGCTCCGCTGGAGTTGCATTCCAACGCGTCGCTCTCAATCCCCGTAACTCCCAGCAACAGTTCCTTGATGTGATCCCACGTCATGCCGGGTAGCAGAAGGAGGGGGTCGGCGGGGATGAGAGAGGCGCAGAGGGTGAGAAAGGAGACGGAAATGGAAAGATAGACAAGACAAAGGTACAGGTGGATGCAAAGAAGTGGAGCAAAATGTGAAACCAAGGATGGTAGAAGAGAGGAGAGGAAAGGATGAAAATGCACCCCACCCCACCCCCCACATTCCCCAAACACCCTTGCTCCTTCAGGCTCTTTTTCTAAGCACTAAAGAAACTCATTGAGGATTATTTTCCCCCTCGAATCAGACGATTTGTTCTGGTCAGTCTGCTTTAATAAAATTGAAAGAGTCAACATGAGTCACTGATCTGACTAACTTCGGTGCTGGCAGCCCGGGTTCAGTTCCCAGTGCCAATAGCTGTCTGACCCTATATGTGCCCTGTGATTGACTGGCAATAAGTCCAGAGTGGAGTCCCCCTTTTTTTTTCCAGAGTCAGCTGAGACACTCAACAACTTCTACGGAAAATGGATAGATGGACTCAAGATACAGTGAAAAATGCATGATCTGATACACAAGCATGAGAAGATACACACAGAGGACTGTGCCTTTCGAGGTGCTGCTGTTTTGTCTAGCAAAAGAGATGAAACAGGCACCCGTTTAGTATAATGAAACCGAATTTACTTTTACATCTACTTTTGAATCAATCTCACCTACACTGCTTTCATACATGACATAGCTGCAAAGAGAGAGGAGCTGGTTTAGAAAAACAAATATGGTCACTATTTTTGACCAACTTATCTGATCGATCGAGTGGCTATTTTTCCAAAATGTGACATGCGAGAAATGACAAGAAAGTCGTTGTGGGGTACGCAATCACAGAATCAGTCATGTGGAATGTTGTCAAAAATGTGGTGGCTGTCTACAGTATATGTTGCAAATGAAATGATTTATGAACATGTTGGAGACTTTTGACCCAAGGTAGGTGCTTCCAAGTACATGTGTAACGCTAAGACTGCACATCTTACCGTGTTACTCTTTGACTCCAAAAAATGCACCAGGCAAGTTTTATCATGTAAAATTAATGGTGAATATTCATTCATCTTCCGAGCCGCTTGATCCTCACTAGGGTCACGGGGGGTGCTGGAGCCTATCCCAGCTGTCTTCGGGCAGTAGGCGGGGGACACCCTGAATCGGTTGCCAGCCAATCGCAGGGCACACAGAAACAAACAAACATCCACGCTCACACTCACACCTAGGGACAATTTAGAGTGTTCAATCAGCCTGCCACGCATGTTTTTGGAATGTGGGAGGAAACCGGAGCACCCGGAGAAAACCCACGCAGGCCCGGGGAGAACATATTTATTATGTTAATTTGCTAACAGTTGTGGATTCGTAGTTCTGTACAAACTTTGACAAAAGGGACCCTCCCACCGCCCCACACCCCATGAGAACACACTTACATCCTTATTTTCTGTAAAGAAACAATATTTGCTACTTGCTAGGAAAAAAAAAGAACAAAACCATTTCAAAGCATGTTTGGCATTGGGAGAGATAAAGCAATTCCCTGAAGTCTAAGTAGAACATTGTGTTTTCTATAAATAATGGGGAAAAATATGTGGGGGCGGTGGGATAAAAGTCTGTAATTTTATTTTAAGTCTATATCGCTGAGCTGAAGAAATACATTATATGACTCAAGGAACACACTGTGTGTTACTGCTAAGGTCCCATTTAGTCCATTTCAAATGCAATCGAGCTTAATCTTTTGGACAATTTGCTCCCAAATTCCTGTGGGACAATGTGGCCATAAAGGGCGAGAGGCTGTGCGTCTTTTAACAGGCACCATCACTTTCCTCAGCACCCAAAATCAGAAGATGATATATCATATCAGCTCATGCAATGTTTCAGCCTTTTGTAGCAAGCGTGAAACAAACGCTCTCACACACACACACACACACACACACACACACACACGCGCGCACGCACACACACACACGCATGCACGTTTTGTGCTCTCAGTCAGCAGCCCAGCATGTCTTGTTCTTCTCTGGCGCCGTGCTCACGCAGGCAGGTTGATAACCATGGAGAAGCCAGTTGGGAAAAAAGAGCAGGAGGTCCGACGCATTTAACATTTGGACAGTTTAACTTACATAGACTTAGGTCACGGGCCTCGTTGGCTGTCAGTTTGCTCATTAAAAGCCTTGTCCTCAAATGCTATCTTCTATAGCTTGGCCAGTCGCGGCTTAGCCCTACAACTGCAAAAACACCTTGTGAGCACACCTGTGGCTATCTGGTGAAAGCAGATTTAATTGTTCTAACTTTCACAATGTGGCATTGGCATCGTTAGATGAACAGGGATACATGATTTGTTGGAAATCATAATTTTCCAACCAATAAAGAGAAATCAGATAATTTCCCACAACACACATGATGGTCTAAACGCAGTGGGTGGGAATCACTGATGTAACTTAAGCATGTGTGGGGTGAGAAAAGTGGTGGCCATACTGATATAATAGTCATAATAGCTGGGCAATTACAGACACGACAAAGATGCCTTGTGACGGCTGAGTTACATTGAAATGGATGTTTAAAGTATCCAGTTGGAAATCTCAGCGGAGTGCACAGCAAGCACATGCATGCAAGGCAAACAGTTCTTTATTAGTTTACATGTAAAGACAGTATGGGTGAATTGTCGAGGTTATGACTTATAGCCTGCTTAATATTTCTTCCTTCACGTCCCGGTAATTGACAAGTAATGGCAAATGCCATCAATCTGTGCAAGCGTTGAAAAAGACTTTGATGTCAATCAGTTTGAGACTCAAACGCAGTTAAAACTGTGGCAGCAACAGGGGCTGACAGATATTCAATTTCAGGCTCAGTGAGGTCTAAGCAGGGACACACTGCATTAACTGTAGTAGAATGAATCGTGGGGATGTGAGGATGTGGGACATGGTCTAGAACTCTAGACCTACTTATATATATATATATATATATATATATATATATATATATATATATATATATTCATTCATTCATTCATCTTCCGAACCGCTTGATCCTCACAAGGGTCGCGGGGGGTGCTGGAGCCTATCCCAGCTGTCTCCGGGCAGTAGGCAGGGGACACCCTGAATCGGTTGCCAGCCAATCGCAGGGCACACAGAGACAAACAACCAACCACGCTCACACTCACACCTAGGGACAATTTAGAGTCTTCAATCAGCCTGCCACGCATGTTTTTGGAATGTGGGAGGAAACCGGAGCACCCGGAGAAAACCCACGCAGGCCCGGGGAGAACATGCAAACTCCACATAGGGAGGCCGGAGCTGGAATCGAACCCGGTACCTCTGCACTGTGAAGCCGACGTGCTAACCACTGGACTACCGGGCCGCTATATATATATATATATATATATATATATATATATATATATATATATATATATATATATATATATATATATATATATATATATATATATATATATATATATATATATATATATATATATATACACACACAGTATATATTAGTATTAATGGAACACTCGAAATTATCCCTAGGTGTGGGTGTAAGTGTGGATGGTTGTTTTTATGTGTGCCCTGCCATTGGCTGGCAACCAGTTCCGGGTGTCCCCCGCCTGCGGGTTGATCCTCAATGCTTGGCTTGCAACGTTGGGCTCTCGACAGCATTCGTTGTTTGCGCATCTGCGTTCGAGCCTAAAAACTGGCAAATCTTGATTTTCGTCCCGGTGCAAACCTCAATTTGACCGCTTGGGAATTTGGTTCATCTCTGTGCCTTGTTGGGTGGGTCCTTTCAAATGCATCTGACAAATTGGTAGCAGAAAGTTGTCTGAACTTTTGGCCTGCCTGAACTATTGCCGCGGAGTGTGTAATGTGATTTTGATGAATTTGATCAAGGTGTGGACAAATTCTGAGCTTGAGTGTGGTGGATGTCATCATATTTGATCCATAATCATTACAACGGTGTGGATTGAACACTCAGAATCATTGTAAAAAAATAATTCATTGAATGCAATATTATCATATTTATTACATTTTTTTTAACTCATGCACCCTTTGGACGTGGCACAGAATTGAGAGGGAGGCATAGTGAATTACCATATAAAATACAATGGAAGAATAATCCCTTGCTCACGATATTGCTCTTCCTTGGCAGAAAACATTCCTTTTCAAAATACGGTTTCTTTCCTCTTATATATTTTTTCCTTCTCTTAATTGACAGCATCACCAGCAAGTCCTTTGCGAACCAGAAATTTACAGCATGAACATTTTTCATCCAAAACACTATCATTTATAAATTCATCTCCTGGGAAACCTTGAACAGCCACCATTTGCAACACCGCCAGCCATACATCAGCCAGAATGAATATATACAACTTATCCAAGCCATTGCTTCATTTTCCTTTGGGCACCATATCAGAATATGTATGATTCTGCCACGGAGAAAGGAAAAACTTAAAAGCTGTAGTCAAAGGGCTGGACTGTATTGTGAATCGCAGATTGGATGTATAAACAGAGCCGCAATAAAAGACAATCTGGAAAACAGTAATATTTTAATTTCTCTATTTCTGCAAAATGTATTTGTAAGATCAAAATTATTTACAGTACATACTGTATTACAATAGTATAGTACAATTAGTGGCTTCAATGTTGTAAGGTTGTAAGTATCAACTCCTCTCAAGTTGTATCTGCCTTTAGAATTGCATGGCGAGCGGCAGCAAATGTCAAAGTCACACTGAAACCATTTTTCGATAAATTCATCGTTTTCCATTTTTACTCATGTATATTTCATAAATGTTATAGCTTGTTTATCAATTCGATGGGGGACAAATTATATACACTGTACATTGCATGCTGCATACCTGTATCTAAATTGCTTTCAGTTTCACTGTCAAGCTTGTGCATTCATTTTGTGAAACAAGAAAGGCAGTTTCAAGGCGGCCACTTCGACTAAGACATTTCCATACTAGAGTTCGTTTGTGTGCTTCCAAAATCACCCTGCACAGGAACAACAGAACTCAGTGCTGCACTCGAAGCATTTAGAAGTATAGCACAAGGACAAAAAAGGGGTTGACGTCTCTGGCTGACTGTGATTATACGCAAAAATATTACCGGACTGAGAGAATTGGTTGTGACAAATTGGCAAGGAGAAAAAAAAATAAAACCGCATGTAATGAATGGGGCGAGACAAAACAGAACACAAGCAAAAAGGCTGTAATAAAAAATTTGCAATACAAACAAGGCTGTGGCAATATTCCCATTTTATCTGCCTGTCAGTGGGACTTCATTGATATTCAGGCAGAGTGCTCCTTCCAGCAGCACATATCAAAAGGCAGTGTTATGATCAATAAACATGCCATGGGAATTAAGATGCCTTTCCCCTTTGATAGCATTGGTCAGGTGCCCAGAAAGTATTTAGAAACGGGATTTAGCTCTCAAGCTCATTCACCGTGAGTCACTGACTACGTTTACACCAGAGCAGAAAATCAGATTTTTAAATTTGTGGCTCTGCTGAGCCGCCGATCCTTTGTGTGCTTCCTCAACTCTTATGAATGAGAAACTGAAAGGCCTTTCTATATTTATGTGACCTTGAAAAGAATTAAAAGTTGGGACTGGTTGTTAAAAAAAAGGCCATAAACAGCTTGTTAAAATCAATCTTGTGACATTTCCGAATGCAGGAGTGAGTGTGGCACTGCTTCAAATTAGGAGCTGCATGAAATGGGGGTCAATAAAATCCGAGTGAAAATGAGCATCCGTGCTCAAGCAAGTTATGTTCAGCACTGAAGCCATTCAAAAACTACCATCCACTTCGGCCCAGAACTATTCACAGTATTTGACTTGTTGAGCGATTTTCCTTTATATGCCTCCACAGTGGATTGAAAATAAAACAGTCAAAATATGATTGAAGTATAGATCCATCCATTTTCCGATCCGCTTTAGCCTCACAAGGGTCACTAGAGCCTATCCTATTTGTCTTCAGGCAGAAGGCGGGGGACACCCTGAACCGGTTGCCATCCAATTGCAGGGCACACAGTCTATGTTTTTGGAATGTGGGAGGAAACCAGAGCACATGGAGAAAACCCACGCAGGCACAGAGAGAATATCCAAACTCCAGACAAAAAGGCCAGAGCTGGATTCGAACCCTGCATCTCTGCACTGTGAGGTCGACGTGATAGCTAGTCGGCCACTGGCCCACTCTGAAGTGTAAATCTTTATCTAAAACTTATTAGGTGTCAACAAAAATAAGCCTTTCACGTTTATGTAGGAGTGATAGCATTTTTATACAGAGCAGTTCTTTTTTTCAGGGTATCAAACAAGCCTCCACGTTCCTTTTAATTTATTGGAAGGGGAGGTGCTTGCTATGTGGGAGGCCTATAATTGCAGACAATTGTGTTGTTGTTGTTGTTTTTTTTAAATGATTGGTCAAGGGAATGCAAAAGTCCTCTCAGACAGTGTGATTAATTACAAGTACAGATACGTGTGTAGAAAAGAAAAAAACCCGCCTGTGGTCAAAGTAGAGGTACTGATTCAACTATGCAAAAGTATAAAAGTACAGAGAGCACTTAACACCCCCCCCCCCCATCACCACCACCAAAACTGTTGTAAACCTCTCAATATTCAGGACCATGAATAATGTTTTTCGTGGAAGTTTTCATGGTCCTTTTCCAGGCGAATCATGAAAAAAAACATTCATGACTTTCCAACTGCACATCATGCTGTATTATAGATCCTTCAATGGCCAAACGCCCTCAGTGACCGCTGACGGCTCATCCCGCTTCCATTTGCACTGCAGCCAAATGCTGCTGCAATTACTATCAGTCACGGCAAACACAAGTGGAACAATCAGAGTGATGAGAATCAGTCTGCGACACCCTGACACGCACACACTCACACACATACTCAGAGATAATCGTTATAGCTTGGCAAAGCAGCAGCACTCAGCCACCTGCTGCCATCTCCCTACCTTTGCTTCAGGCACCAGCATAACCTGAGACGTTAGACATTAATCCAGTTTAATTATCTTATTGTTTAATTGTCTGTGAGCTACCTAATGATCTTATCAAAATCAAGTGTGCCAAACACCTGGATGGCACAAATTTAAAGAGTTTCTTCAATGGACTTGAAATGGGTCAGTGGTAGTGCTCTGCTGAGTCCACTGGCCCTATTTTTGTTTTCGCGCAAAGCAGAGTCGAACTGAAGTTTTCTTTCTTTTGGTATTTTCCTACACTTTGCGCAGGTAGAATTGAGCTTAACGGCGCATTTGCGGCGGTGTGCGCCGTTGTGGGGTGGAATGTCGTCGGGTGCTGGCCAATAGTTATTTGCATGAAAATCATGGCGGTAAGATTGCACGCCATGTTTGACATTTACTGAAACAGAAATAGACTTGCTGGTGTCATATGTGATATTGGCAGGTAAACTGCAAGATCTGTCATTGTGGATGATGTGAATGTGATGCGAGCAATTGGAGGCCTTGCACCCGTGGATCAATTTTTACGGTACACCCCAGTTTCGATATTCATTCTACTCGTTAATAATACTTTGTTATAATGCATCAGCTTTATATGGCAATTTTCTGTTATACACTCAGACCTCACAATGGATATTCATGTACGTGCGAATTCATGACACGATTCGGACAGAGCGGTATTCGAACACTGGACCCTTAGGTTACCGGACAACCCACTCTGCGGACGTTTCTTGTATTTTATTTAAATTGTGTACCTTGTTGTGCTTCTAAAGCCTAGAGCCAAGGGGGCGGATTGGGGGGGGGGGGGGGATAGCAGGAGAAAGTGTACCTTTGAAAGCCCATTTCGATGTATTGATGGGGAAAGTTGGACAAATATTTTGGTATTCCCATCTTTATGTCTAGTCTTTTATGAGCCAAAAAAACCTGACGGCAATTTCCGTGATTAATTTTAGTCCAAGGCAATTAATAGTGAGGGGAGAATGAAGCTTCAAATTTGCTTCATGAACCAGTTGTATCTTTGGCTGCACAAGGTCCGTGTTATTCATGGGTTTTTGTAGTCATAGTGAGGTCACAATGACAATTTCATATTCTTCAAAATGATTCAATGTCCTAACTTAACCTCACCCTAATTGTAGTAGTGTGAGAATAAGTGATATACTTGACTGATTCTAAACCATTTCACTCTCATCTAAAAATTACTTCTTAGGAAAGGTTTTCTAACAGTGAGGTGCTACTGCATGTTTTTGACAAAAGATTGATGAAGGAAAATGTCTGGTTATAAGGCAGACTACTCTTAGAATGGCACCCCGATTGTCTGTCAACCGCCAGCAAAATTAATAACACTTCTCATCCAACCACGAAGGAAGCTGGCATACCCAAAGAAAAGCCACACAAGCACAGGGAGAACCTGCAAACTTCACACAAGAAAGTCAGTCGTAATTAAAACCGAGAACCTGCGATCTGCACCATGTCTTACTCCTGCGGCCATCGGTTTGACCGACAACACGACTAACAAACAGAAACACTGCAAAGAAAATCCTTGACAGTCACAAGTG
Source organism: Hippocampus zosterae (assembly GCF_025434085.1). Taxonomy (NCBI): domain Eukaryota; kingdom Metazoa; phylum Chordata; class Actinopteri; order Syngnathiformes; family Syngnathidae; genus Hippocampus; species Hippocampus zosterae. The sequence continues at coordinate 34,571,688 of NC_067452.1, read as the reverse complement.
ACGCTTTTGCAGGTGACCTCTTCAGAAAATCGTACTTTTTCACTTACTCCAGGTTGCAAAAACTGTTATGATAGCAAGTTCATTGGATGATTGGCCGTGTGGACGGAGCGCATGCGGCTAGGTGAGGGTGGCATTTTCAGGGTGATTGAGTGGACGGCTGCCCAGCCTTTGTGTTCCAAATCCGGGGGAATCTGCTGGCCATTGTGGACCCCTGCTTGTTCTCCAGCCAGAGAGCTGAGAGAGGCGATTTCAAGCCGATGAATACTCGTCGTTTTTTTTTTAATTGTTCTCTCTCTTTATCCTCAGTGTGTCTGCGCTGTCTGTCTCTATATGCTTTGTCAGCCTCATCCAGCTATAGTGCAGTAACCAAGTTATAGCAGTGCGAGCTCCTGCGCCTGCCGCGCAGCATGCGCTTGCAGCTCATTATAGCTGATGTGGGCACTTTACATTTTCACCTTTTGTCTCGGTTAATGGGCGTAAAAAAGCTTGGCTTTTTGGAGACAATGCTATTTTTGTTGAGTCTAAAATCCATACTTATCCTCTTTTTTACCACACAGCAGCTCCCTTCAAATCATCAGCGTGGAAAAGCCTCTGAAACAGCATGTCGACTGTCAGACATTAGCCAAGTTCAGCTGAAACCGCCTCTAATGAGATTCCTTCAGGTGGGTTGGCAGTGCCTCCGGGCAGAGGGATGCACCGATTTCCGCTGTCTGGAAAAATGCAGCAAAAATAGATTTAGCGCACAATGAGCTTTAAATTCTCTCCCTCCAGAAGTTCAGAGAGATGACGGGTGCACAGATTACAGTCATGTTATTTTTATGTGACAACCTGGCTGAACGCTACAACTAAAACATTTTAGAAGTCGCACTTAACATCCTGGAGAAAATTGCTCAGTGTGCAAGGGCCCGTTTTGATCCTCCTTTATATCACGCATAAAATAATATTTGGAGCAGAGGAGCAACATGAAAAGTATATTTCCATTGAAGTAAAGTGGCGTCAATAAATGCACTCCACACACCTGTCAATCAATCTAAAATGTTCATTTATGTAAGAATACAATGGATTTCATATCTTGAAGGGATTCGAGTGAAGAGATGAAGTCCGAGCACCACTTATCCATCAATATGCATATTCCGTATGCAGCAATCTATGCAATAATTTGGATAGATTGTAATGCTATGGCAACTAACCATAAGGCAAGGCACCAAATCTGCCAGAAGAGTGAACAAGTAATAGCGGGGCAAATTGTTAGTAAAGTAGTGAAACATTTCTCCATTTCTGGGTCAACAACCGTAGTTGGGAACCATGAACACACAACGCCGCTTCGGCACTGACACATTAAAAGCGCCAGGAAGCCCCATTTGTTTCCTGTCTCACGCTGGGGCCGTGGTGTCTCCGTGCTCCATTTTCTGTCTCTGTGTGCCGTGGACTGTTGCTTGGAGGTGGGGATGTAGGTTGGAGAGCAGATGAGAGGAGAGGCATGCTCTCCTTTACATGGGAAGGAGACATGAATCATGAATCAGTGGCTCATCACAAGCGCAGCGTGGGGATAAATGGCTCAGCGAACAGCGCTCGAAACAATTCAAACTTCATTGACTTTTCCACGGATATCTCCACTATACAACAAAAAAAAAAAGGAAAAAAACCCTGAGAAAGACTTGGTGGTATGTGATGAATCTTTCATTGCCTTTGGAAAAGCGATGATTAAGCATCCGCCTCTGAAGACGATTTGGAGGCTGAGCTTCATGCTGAGATGCAAAATATTCAAGAACTGTGAAAAATTCATCAAACCAAATGCGGTCGGTGAAGCACAGAGGAGGCAAGGACAGATGTTGGGGGCTGGCAAGAGGACATGGCGATAGCAAGCACCTAAAAGTGGAACTGTCCAACGTCGATTGCTTCCTAAATCGTACAATTTCGTGTTGACGTTTGAGACGTTTCGTATTTTAGCTTGAGAGATTACAGCTCAGTGAGCATCTCAAGTCGAAACTTGGGATTTTCTTTTACTTTGGCATTTTGTCTTTTCCTGTGAGTGACGCCCCCACCGACGAGAACAGGAAAAATATGATGACGTCCATAAAGCCAGAACTTAGTATTCATGTGTCTGAATTGGCTGTGGCGGCCCGGTATCCAGTGGTTAGCACGTCGGCTTCACAGTGCAGAGGTACCGGGTTCGATTCCAGCTCCGGCCTCCCTGTGTGGAGTTTGCATGTTCTCCCCGGGCCTGCGTGGGTTTTCTCCGGGTGCTCCGGTTTCCTCCCACATTCCAAAAACATGCGTGGCAGGCTGATTGAACACTCTAAATTGTCCCTAGTTGCGAGTGTGAGTGCGAATGGTTGTTCGTTTCTGTGTGCCCTGCGATTGGTTGGCAACCGATTCGGGCCTACTGCCCGAAGACAGCTGGGATGGGCTCCAGCACCCCCGCAACCCTGGTGAGGATCAAGCGGCTCGGAAGATGAATGAATGAATGAATGAATTGGCTGTTAAGAATATTTAAAAAGGACGACATATTACGTAAGATGCTGCCTGTGTTTTTATTTTGAATATTTCCATCCACTTTATACAGATGTATTTTTACACTTGCAAAGTGAAGAATGTTAAAATGAGAGATAGCCTGGAGACTTCATAAAATTATGATGACGATAACAATTTGAGTCTGGAACAGATCTTTTTTTTTTTTTTTAAATCATAACTGGCTGTCATGGAATTTGACTAACCACTGTATCTGAGCTTCTTTGTAACTTGATTTAACACAAATACAAAATACACGATATCAATTGTGAGTGACAATTTTCAATGCTCAATTCTCAAGGCACCACTGTGTTTTAAAAGCAGACAACGTTATGCACGTCCATTTTCTATTACCGTAATTACAGCGCATTATGTTTCATTCTAACTCCTATTTAATGTTATTGTTATTACTTTGTGACAGGCTCGTTTGCTCTGTATCTTTATTCACGGGTCCATGTTGAGTATATTGACTATATTTGTGATTCAGCAATTCAGGAACAGCCCGGATTTTTATTTTCGAAGGAAAGAAATTCCTGAAAAACACCCATCCATGCCTATCCATTATATTTTTGCGCTCCCAGTAATGACCTTCAATGGCGCCAAATCACCCCGCTCCCACTAAAGCGCCACGTTAGCGGATGAGCAGTTTGCATTAGCCACCAGCGCATAGCCCCGTCACCTTGACACCAAACAGCAGCATAATGGAAGATCTGTCGCTGTCTGTGAAGCAGTGGTGGAAGTTATTAGAGTACGTATCACTGAATCAAAAACGTTTTTTTCAGAGATTGCACCAAATCTTCATGCTTCTGGTCCTTTTTTTTATCTCTCCCCCACCCCGACAAGTAAAATCCTTTGCAAGCCATTTATTTTTATGGTAGAAGTGTGAGATGAGTTTGAAATGATGATAAAGTGTTTAGGAAACATCGACTGAGGTGCCGTAGATCTCTGGTTTAAACTGTTCATATAAACATTGTGAGTGTCGGCATCTCGTATCGGAGCTTGAAATGACGTTTCAACGTCAGTGGCATTCACGTGACTTTGTGAAAGCCCGCCTCAGTTCTTCCTCTGCCAACTATACGTCTCTTTTAGCTCTTTGTTTGTTATGGCTCCCATCCCGAGACACCCGCTGCTGATTGACCAGGACAGCATCGTCAGCATCAAGTTTCCTTAACTTTTCTCAATTTCTTTTTTTTTTTTTTTGTTAGTATATGGAAGAGTCATCCATAATGACAACATTTCACGAAGAGACTGAGACTGAATGAACAAAATTCTTCTCACCGGTTTGCTTCTTTCTTGGAATATAATTGACGACAACCTCAGTCCATAGAAAAAGTTATTCTGCTCTCAGATACCCAAGAAGAAACTGTGGATCTGCAGCGGTACCAAGGAAATAATGTCATGATAATTGTTTTTGCTCCGCATTCAATCAACTCCTCATTTCCAATTTTAAAAAAAAAAGACTGAGCCTATTTTGTACAAAGACAGTTGAAGAGCCTCTCCAATTAACTTGTCGATTACACATACATTTTGGAAGTTCTTCTGAGACACAGACAAGCAGATTTTCAACACTGCAGTAATTTTGTAGACTCCTGACCACCATAAAATTCTTCAAAACATAGAAAGCGATTAAAAAGTATATGGCTGTACAAAAGTTCCCAGTTGCCTTCATTATCCATCCATTTTCTAATCCGCTCATCCTCACAAGGGTCGCATGGTGTGCCAGACCCTATCCCAGCTGTCTTCGGGCAGTAGGCGAGAGACACCCTGGACTGGTTGCCGACCAATCGTAGGGCACACAGAGACAAACAACAATCGACGCTCACATCCACACCTCGGGACAATTTCGAGTGTTCCATTAACCTGCCCTGCGTGATTTTGGAATGTGGGAGGAAATCGGAGGACCCGGAGAAAACTCACCCAGGCATGGGGGAGAAATTCCACACAGGAAGGCCAGAGCCGGAATCGAACCCTGCACCAGCCGCCTGGAATAAGTTCCAAAATGTCAGACAGTTAATGACAGTGTTGCTTAAAAAAGAGAAACTGCAATGTCTCCTGAGCTGCGGGACAGTATCAGTGCGAAATAAATTCAATTTGAGTCGGCACTGCACACGGAACAGCTTGCTCATTTAGCCAACCCATAAAAACAACATAAGGCCCAAGCATTAAATGTCAGAAAGCCTGCACACCCATTAGACTATTTTATTTGGCTATTTAATATAAATGTTTTTGTAATTTATGTCATCGAGACGTGCACAAGCAAACAATTGTGTGACCCAAGCACATTTTTTAGAATAAATATCAACAACACCCTCGCCTGGAGTATATACGAGTGCGGAAGAAGCGGAGGGTGGGATGGGAGCCACCAAGCAGTAATGTGCACCGTGTAACGTGTGAGAGCGAGCGAGATCCCGCATGAGCCGTGTGGAGCGAGGGATGCATGGCTGAGCAATTCTCGTCCAGTTGGCTGCTTGTGTGAGTGTGTATGGTAGGGGGTCCCCGTGAGAGCTTTGATCATTACCAAGTGTGACAGAGGAGTTCTGACAGAGAGGTAACACCCACCACCCCGCCCTAACCTGAAACACACTCACACACACGCAGCAGAAACAACATTGCCATGACCACGAGTGTCACCGCTTTACACGGCAGATGCGGAAATATATATAATTATATATATATATATTTTTTTTTACCTGAAGACTGGAACTTAAAAAATATGTCTCCAGTGTCTTTGTCCAAAGCAAAAGTTTGTTTGTTCTAATAAGTCTGTCACGTAACAAGGCGGGTGGCCCGGTAGTCCAGTGGTTAGCACGTCGGCTTCACAGTGCAGAGGTACCGGGTTCGATTCCAGCTCCGGCCTCCCTGTGTGGAGTTTGCATGTTCTTCCCGGGTCTGCGTGGGTTTTCTCCGGGTGCTCCGGTTTCCTCCCACATTCCAAAAACATGCGTGGCAGGCTGATTGAACACTCCAAATTGTCCCTAGGTGTGAGTGTGAGCGTGGATGGTTGTTCGTCTCTGTGTGCCCTGCAATTGGCACCGATTCAAGGTGTCCCCCGCCTACTGCCCGAAGACAGCTGGGATAGGCTCCAGCACCCCCCGCGACCCTAGTGAGGATCAAGTGGCTCGGAAGATGAATGAATGAATGAATGAACGAATGAACGAATGAATGAATGAATGAATGAATGCATGAATGAATGAATGAATGAACGTAACAAGGCGGTGGTGGAACCCAAAAAAAGCAGGCAGGAGGTGGGAGCAGGGTGAACTTGACGAATTATATTTAATAAAACAGAGAAAACTGAATCCAAAACAAACAAAGTGCTAACAACCAAAACTAATCCAAAGTAGCAAAACAAAACCATGACTGTGGCAAAAAAATTAACAGGAACAGAACCATGACAGAAACAAACATGACAGTTGCAAGCAAACCGCAACAATGACCCGACAATGAGTGTTCGGGCAGGAGTCCTTTTATACGCTAATTACCTAATGACCAACAGGTGTGCAGCTGCAGGGGGAGCCCTACAGTGCCACCTGTTGGTCCCAAACCGAATCATGACAAAGTCAATACTAAGCAACTGAAGAAAAAAAAAGAAAAGATATCCATCCAAGAAATGAGTTATGAGAATGAAAAAGGAATCAATTTTTGCACTCTCGTATTGAACATTATTCCATAAAATGACTGACCAGAAATATGATGTGCTGGTGGACTCTTTGAAGGGTTGTTCGAGGGCGGAGACGATCCTAGCTGAAGTTGGATCAGAGGCAGGGGAGAAACTGAAGTACTCATTAGGCAAGCATCAATTTTATCAGCTGGATCCGAACCCCCTTATGACCCTTGTTCGGATAAAGCGATTCGGAACATGGATGAAAGTGGCTACACAGGTTGATTGCACCTTCAGCCATCTGAGGGAAAAGTATTTATTTGTCCACTATACATCGCTGGCATAGATAGCCGATCAAAGGCATATTTCTACGAAGCACTTTCAGACAGCGAGCATGAAATCGGATAATTTCCCTGACATTGCCACTTTGGTTAGGAACCACTTGGCTGAGCCCCTTGCAAATAGTTCAACACTTTTATTATCTTACATCAGTTAACGGGTAATCGAGTGTAGTAGTGATTAGAATTTAAATGAAAGTATACATGAGGATTCTGCGACATTTCATGCCATTTACGTCCAATGAATAAATTCTTTGTCTCGTTAGCCTATTTAGGGAGCCAAAATGACGAAATGAGCTTGTTGCAGGTTATAATTTGGTGTTTTATGACACCGATGTTCACCCTTTGACACTGTTCAATGTTCACTGCCCCCTGGAAATGACAGACCAGTGAACCCCCCCACCACCACCACACCCCGCAACAGGCAATCAAATCATCCATCTTTGAAAATTCCAGCAGCGCACACACACTCTTGGGCCAATAATGGAACATTAATTTCCCAATTTATTTTGTTTCCGCTTGCCAGCCTGCCAGTCCTTCAGGTGTATTCATTGTGGTTTGCTTCTCAGACAGCCTGTGAACTTGTAATTAGTTTCTCCTGGCTGTCTGTCTCATCGACGCTGTGAGCGTTTGTGTGTGTGTGTGTGTGTGTGTCACATCCAGACAGAAATCAATTTCAGGCAGTGATCTATCAGCTTATGTAGCAAGCGATCCAATCATCAAATAATGCATCTGATATCACGCTGCCAAGGTGGTCTGTTCAGGGAATGATTCATTCTTGCACAGCCTTGTTCACTTTTTCATGAACATTCTCATAGTATTACACGCACACACACACACACACACACACAATTGTAATTGCGGTGATGGATCGTATATGGAAGCCCGACTAACTCAATGTCATCACAGCAGGGGAAAGAAAAAAAATCTTTGCAGTTTTCCTCGTCTGTTCGATATCATCAATCTGAGATGTTCAAGCTTTTGTTTCCCTTTGATTCACGTTCCACATCTCCCACAAACGCTAGATTCTACGGTCGGTAATTAACTTTTTGTCTGGGTCTATCGCTGTGCCTGATGGATTTTGCAGTCTTCCAGCCATTGAACACCTTTTACAAATCCGCACTTTGCAATTCACTGCATGTGAATATAACGCCAGTGTAGACCTTCGAATCTAATACAATGTCTTGTTTGAGTTTGAACACAATGTTTTCCTGAACCTTAGGTGACCAAGATTTTGCCCATAGAAATACAAATAATCACTTGCGACGTCAAATTGTCGCCATCCTAAAAGTTTACTGTGCAGGCAATGTTTTGAAAATCAGAAAGAAATTCAATCCAAATGTTGATGAACCGAGACTTTCTGCTCTGCAACTATACAACCGTCTTCTCAGACAGTGTTGATGGCTTTTCCACCCACTTCACTTGAATGTGTGCGCTTCAGATTTGTGTGTGTGTGTGTGTGTGTGTGTGTGTGTGTATGCGTGCAAATGCATGTGCTGAGCTGGTCATGTTTTTCCCTCTTGAGACTTGGAGGGCCACACACCTGCCGTTTGGCTTTGTGTCAGTATTTCCATGTAAATGCATGGTTTGTGTAACCAGGAGCAACTGTGTGTTTGTGTGTTTACCAGCCGCACTCACTAAGAGTATGAGTATGTTGGCTGAATGCAGCGCGTGTGTGTGTGTGTGTGTGTATCACTAATGTCATAATGGACAGAGACAGCCTCTCCCACAGAGTTGTCATGGTTACCACATGAAGACATGGGTCCGCAAATACTATATCATTATATACATCAGTCCTACACACACACGCGCACTCACACACACACTCACGTTTTTCTCACTCGCAATTATCAGTGAGCCTGATATCAGGCATGCCCCATGCAATCAATAGACACGCTCATGCTCCAAGTCACCCACTTGCCGTTAACACAACACATCTTCACATGCAGCTACAGACTCATCTTTCTGTTCCGGTAAGTTGTCATTGACCCATTTCGACACGCCGTTCCCTTTCTCGTTTCATTTGCTGGCCATCTCTCTCTCTCACTCTCCTTCAAGAGAAAGGTCAGCTCTCACTGGGAGACGAAGCGAGCGGCCTGTTAGAGACAGAATGGGCGGGAGTCATATCCTACTCCACACACATTTCCTCATTTTAAAACTCCTTCGACTTGAACTGAATCATGCCTACTTCCAACCATCCAAATTTTAAAAGAGCATGGGAACTGTCAGAGTACACTGTCAGAAAAAAAAGGGGACTGTAGGGCTCAATTTTTATAGTCCAAAGTACATTTTTTTTGTGATGTACCATCCATTTTTCAATCTGCTTTATCCTCATAAGGGTCACAGGGGGTGCTGGAGCCTATCTCAGCTGTCTTCGGGCAATAGGTGGGGGACACCCTGAACCGGTTGCCAGCCAATCGCAGGGCACACAGAGACGAATAACCATCCGCGCTCACACACTCACACCAAGGGACAATTTAGAGTGTTCCATTAACCCGCCACACAGTTTTTGGAATGTGGGAGGAAACCGAAGTACCTGGACAAAACCCACCCTTTAACTGATTTAACTGATGCTCACCCAACCCCCCCCCCCAAAAAAAAACCCCCCAACAACAACAAAAAGATCTTGATCTGTCACTGTGTGGCCCGGTACTGGTCCACGGATTGGTGGTTGGGGACCACTGTTGTATCACCAATCACCACGCCGTGTGTGTGCGTGTGTGTTGCTTTTATTTGAATTTTTTTACTTCTTTCGGCTGCGTGTTGACTGATGGGAATAGTGATGGCCTGAACGAAAGGTTAAGCCTGTAGCTGTTTTAAATACAGTATATAACATGCAACACACTTTGTTTTATGTTGACTTTGACAGTGAACAAACGGACTGTCAATAGACAGATTGAAACCACAGTTTTTTAAAAATTGTGATGAACTATTAATCCAATCTGACACTGCCGTCGCACATTTGCGTGTCAAATTTGCGCTCGCTAGTCAAAGAGAAAAAACATCTCGCTCTTGAAAAAGTATACAATCACTTGTGTTTCACGGCACTATTGTGTATGGATTTCGAGGACAACCATATCTATGATGTGAACAAATCAAGTAAATAATACATGTGCAAAATAAAACTGAGGGCAACCAAGATGTATTGATATCTTTAACCACAACTATTGTAGTCTTGTCGTTGATATCATTCACAATTTTAAGGATTGTTGCGCAAAATACCATGGAAGCTGTCAAACTTTCTTAAACTATGGGCTTATTAATGGCAAAAATAAAAATAAAAAGAAACCACGGCGACAGCACATTTAAAACCGCAAGCATCCTTGACTGCCCTCTGCACAAAATAGATGGAATTCTCCCTTCTGTTTTTTTCTCTTTCCCTCACACGTCACCTTGGCCCGTCTGCTGTGGGAAACGCCATCAGACACCTAATGCAATTTTATGTCATGTCCAAATGCCATTGGCTGTCGTGCCCGAACAGAATATTTTACTATTTTTACAAAATATGCACGCCTGCATCAACAACACATTCAAAGAAACACCACGTTGGTGCCCAAAGTCAGAGAAGAAGAGAACCTTGTGTAAAACGACCAATAAAAGATGAATTTGCAGGAGGATTTGATTCACTCTAACAACCTCAAGGAGACTGACACAGGTGGAATATGAATGAGGAGAGTACAGTGTGTGTGTGTGTGTGTGTGTGTGTGTGTGTGTGAATGAGGGGAGGTGTGATGGAAAGCAAGGAGAGAAAGAGAGAATTATCAATGATACACAAAGCAGGGGGAGGACAAAAACTAAAGTGGAAATATAGACCATAAGGACAGAGAAGGATCAAAAAGCTTCAAAGCAAACTGACAGGTGTGAGGAGACAGATTAGTAAGATAATGACCGTAGACAACAAGACGAGGAAATAAACAGCGTGCGCTCACCTTTGAGAGAGACAAGAAGACAAAAGAGGCTTTGGACAAAAATAATGTGATCCTTCAGGAGAAGATGCGCACACGAGCGGGCAAGGTTACACGTCCTCCATTTTTGTCTTGAATTACTAGTCAACGGCTAATCATTTCGTGTGTGTGATGATTGAAAAAAAGTCTTGACTTTTTTTCTAATACCTCAGGATTTTTGAGATATTTCAATTTCTTCTTTTTAAATGTGACGTATAAAAGCTTGCGTGATTTTACCATGTATTGTAATTTATAACTATGACGTCAGAAACAAAATTCCAGCTGTTTCTGAACGGAACCCTTAGTTCATGCTTATTACTTACTGTATTCTCTTTTTTTCTTCTTATTATTATGATTACTAATTTGAAAACTTGCGCTGGGGGGAAAAGAGCAGTTTCAAGTCAGCGCAAAAAGTTAATTTAGTAGTTTTTTTTCATCACTGATGAAAAACAAAATCGTAAAAACTTTTTGACTGGTGTTGTTTTTACAAACATACTGCAAACTTTTAAGAAATAGAGTTATGCCTTGAGATATGAGCTTGTTAACTCAAAATCTGATTTACAAATAATGGTTCCTCATTCAAATGAATGTAAATGGTATTAATTGGTTCCAGCCTTTTGGAAAAAAAATGTAATATGTTTTGTCAATTCCAAAAAATAGCCCATTGTTCACATTAGAACGCATAGTCATAAAATATAATCTAAAGAACAAAGCAGTTGCGGATCATAGTTGATTTATTGCGATACCTTCCGGTCAGTGCACCGGAGGGCAGTATAATACAGTTATGAACAGCACCACGTACAAACAGAGCCAATTCGGCAGCAGGCGCCATATTGTAGTCCGGTTAGTGCGACACGCCCTATGTGGCATTTTCGATGCCCGTTTCCTACAGTTAAAATCATCAGAATTTCATTTTGAAAATTGTCGTAGATAGGACTGGTCGCCGACCTTGCCGCTGGTTGACTTACTTTTCCGATTCCAAAAAAATCTCTTCAAGCAACAAAATTGGTATGCCTTTGACACTTTTGACACTTGATTCAATCTCAATTCTTTGACTTCTCATTTCAAATTTTCACTTCACCTTTTTAACCGACCATCTCATTGCCATTGATTTTCTGTCAAGTAGGCCGCTGCTTTTACCTCAGCTTATTAAGGTTCGATTGGCATTTTTCACACACATGTACAGCCACGCAATAAAGATTTTTCTCAGAGGTTTGTCGGGTATCGAATGACACTGAGGGATCGCCAGGTCGCAGGTCTATTTGACCAACCGGCTAACTACACAGCAACCAGGTAGTCCTTTCTCCCCTCCTCGGTTGAAATACGTTCTTTGCTTTGCGTGCCATGTTGATGTTAAGCTCAGAACAATACGTCAAGCAGCCTGGAACAAATTCCTTCAATTTTGTCAGTGCCTCCAGACTTCCTCTAGACTTCATTCAGCAAGAAATACCTAAGAACTAGCCACTCGCTTTTTTTCTTTTGTTTTGTTTTGCCACGCCAACTTGAGCTTGATAGGTGGAAAAACATAAGAGACTGCTGCAAAGCCTGACACGAGGTGATTATGTGGTGCTCGAAGGACAATCGAACAAAATGCGTTGTGGCCAAACTATCTTGTCTATTGTGTTTTATTCATTGTTTATTCCTTACATCTGGGAAAAATAGACTTACATCACAAAGAAAGGTGTTATTTGGTTTCCAAACATCCTAGTGGTGCACTTTTTGTACAAAGAGTTTTTGTACAAAAAAAAAAATAAATCAGCCCACATATCTCGAAAAACACGGGGCGCTCGTATTCTCGGTAATACATTTTCAAGAAGCTCTCCGTCCTTGTTTGTTTTGGATTATTTTCGCAGTGTAACTTTGGGGACGCAAAGTGATAATTTTTTTGAAACAAAATCATCTGTAGCTAAATGAGATAATGTTTAAATAGACGTTTTTCTTTTTTGCCTTTGACATGGTACCAAATTATCGATGGTAAGTAGCCATTGATTGGGGAAACCTAAGCAGTACATTCCTACCTTGTTCAACAATTTTATGTATTTAAAAAAAGACCTAACAAGACTTTAAAAAGCCCTATTTGTTGAACGGGAGGGCACTGAAACTTAAAGGTGTATAGGTTGATCAAATGTGTCAGGAAAAAAAAATGAAATGAAAGAATAGATCAGCAGAGGAAGACATGTCAGACATGTAAATAAAAAAGAAGGAACAATCAAAAGGGCTGCCAGGGTATGTGAATGGGGATCAAACAGCCCTCAGAGATCATCTGACAGGAGAATACGAAAGGATGTGATGAGGAGCGAAATGAACATGGTGAGGGTGGTTGGAGGGGGGGCAGCGAATGCAGACGAGTCGTGAATGTGATGACATGAAAGAAAATCAGTCGCAATCATCAACAACAGCAGTGGAAGATTAAGGCTCTTGAAGTGTGGTGCAATAATTATGTAAGATGGCGTAGGCTGTTTCCTAAATTCTAATTTTAGCCAAATCCAAAATGTATCGTTGTTGGGGGATGGAGAGGGCGGGGGGCGGGGGGGGGGGGGGGTGGTGAATCACCAAGAGTGGTGATTCTCAAACCGTTGACACCAAATATCACCCAAAAAAGTCTGCTCTCCTAAGTACCAACATAAAGACAATGATTAAAACACAGTCGCACAGTAGGTCTGAGTGTTCATCAAAAAACAAAATGATTTTTTTTCATTAAAAAAGTATATGTCATATTATAAACCACTACAACACACCCTGAAAATGACGGAAAAGAAATAACTGTTATATGTCAAAGAATTAATCATTTCAAATGTAAAATCTATCGCGCATATCCGTCAAACAACAACAAAAAAAACTACTAAGTTCAAAAACAAACAACTCTTAAAGATGAAATGCAATGGGCCTTCTTTCCTGACTAGAATTGTGAGCGGATTTTTCACAATTTATTAAACAATGTAAGGCGCTTAATTGCTATCTTTGACAATGTAATGTGATGGCTGAACAAACATGGCCCTTGTGGGGTTCTCCCGAAAAGTGATGATTTTGGAGGTCCAAAAATTCCGCCAGACGGCAGCCATATTAAATCTTTGGAGGACAGGGTTCCACGTTCCCTCTAGCCTCGAGCCCCCAAGAGATCTCGAAACGCCCTTGATCTATATTTTATTCATTCATTTATTATATTAATCATTTTAATCCCTGTCATCACCAGTACTGGGGGGAAAAAATTATCAGTCACTTCCCAAATACGAAGACAAGCGTCTTTGAATATTTTAAGAAGGGCATGGTTGATTTGAAATAATGTGGGAAAAAAGGGACATGCAATTTTTTTATTTTTTTAACTGCACAAAGCAGCACACACACACACACATCCACTGACACGGTGTAGTCTTCAGAGGGACAACATTAAGGTTTACAACCATATAAATAATTCTCTGAATTTGCCATTGATATCGTTTGAGAGTTCGAGAGAGGATAAAAAAGAAAATCACTCTTACTGCAAAGGAAAAGCACATGTCCGTTGCTTTAAAGAAAATCTGAATGAATGAATTTTGAAGAAAGGCAAAGAAATAACTACGGTAGATGCAAGGAGCAAGGCACACTAGGCAAAACAAATTAGTGTCGTACAGTCGATTGTTTCCTCATTAACTCACAGGGGCAAAGATCTAAAAAGATAATATGAGTGGCATTAAAGGCTGAAGAAGGTGACATCTTCTCCTATCAAGGGCAACATATTCGAAACGGGGCTAAAAAGGATTCATTTCACATCCATCCAGACAACAAGCTTTGTTCAAAGTCATTTCTTGAGACAAATGCGACAAAGCATCCTTTGTCCAAAGCCTCATGATCTGGTTATTAGTTCCTCATATGAACCGCTCCTTGCAATTAAATCTCAGCTGGAAGCAACAGTCAGCCAGAGGTTACCACAAAGAGGCTATTCTGACAAAAATTTAGACCACTTTGTCCATGATAACAAGATGACACCACCACGCCGGTTGAAATCTGCAGTTTTAAAACAATTGCAAAATGTAAATTTCCCCAGTGTGGGACAAATAAAGGATATCTTATGTTCAAGGGGACATTTGCATTGTGACTTTTTAATTGCTTGTGTACAATTAAGTGGGTCTATAGAAGGCCCGCCCACCTATCATGTGTCTTTTCTGAATCGAATCGTAATCCTATCCATGATTTCATTGAATAATCAAGTAGTCACACGGATCGACAAATTTCCGTCGCTGAGCATGCTGGAGCCTATCCCGGCTGTCTTCGGGCAGTAGGTGGGGGGCCAACCTGAACCGGTGGCCAGCCAATCACAGGGCACAAAGAGACGAGCAACTATTTGCGGTCACACTCACACATAGAGACAATTTCCATTAACCTGCCACGCATGTTTTGGAATGTGGGAGAAAACCGGAATACCCGGAGAAAACCCACCAAGGCACACAGAGAACATGCAAACTCCACACAGGAAGTCCAGAGCCGGAATCGAACCCTGCACCTCCGAAATGTGAGGTGAACATGCTAACTAGTCAAGCATCGGGCCGCTCCCACCTGGAAAGAAAAAAATGAAATGAAATATACCCAGCATAAATCATAGATATGCAAGAGGTTTAATGCTATGGTGTTCTATGAATTGTTTTGGGCAAGGGATGACTGAAAATGCAGCAATATTTATTTTTAAAATAAGAAGAAACATGAATGAACTTGGGTTACTTTCAACTGAGCTTCTGTGAGAAATAAACTTCACGATTCAATTTTTTTTTTGTATTTTTATTTTTTAACTTGAATGTTTTGTGAGGGTAGGTGGTGTGGGGGTATTTTATAGCTACAACATTTTTTTGTGCCCCCGGGGCCCTCAGAATCCATTCACTATCTTTAATGAGATTTCAAAGATCCATGGCCATCAATCTTAAAATGAGCCTGCCTTTCTCCATTTCAGAAAAATTGACTTTTTGAAAGCACAACGAACAGCGGGTGAGGAGAGAAGGTGTTCTCCTCTGCAGACGCACAAAGAAATAGCTCATCACTCTTCTCAACAATTCAATTTAGAGGACAGCTGCTGAAAGACGTCTCGAAGTCGCCATTCATTTAACATTTGCAAAGCCTGTTGTTCACCGTATGATCACATGCTTGATCGCAGGATTTTCAACCAGCTGTCCGATCGTGACTGTACTCCACCTCTCAGACAATCCTATCCGAAGCCACACTAAGACCCCCAAAAAATGAATAAATAAAATCACACAGCAAGGCAGAGATCAAGGCGCACTGCAGCCAAGTCGGGGAGCAGGAGTCTCTCCCAACTGACTCCGGGCTAAAGATAGACTGCACAATTTTGAGTCTTCAATCGCCCTACCTCGCATGCGTTTGGAATGTGGCAAAACACCGGAGGACTCGGACAAAACTCACGCAAGCACGGGAAGAAAAATTGAGCTCAGGGGTATTGTGTGTCCACAGATCATCCTTGAGAGGTTCCTAAAGCCTAATAGGAATCCGCCTGTGGTATTAGTTGATGGGACATGATTTGGAAAGGCACACACCTCTCTATATAAGGTCCCACAGGTGACATGTCAAAGCAGAAAGCAAGCATGAAGTCAAAGGAATTGTCTGTAGACCCCCGAGAAAGGATTGTCTCAAGGGACAAATGTGGGGAAGTATACAGAAAAAAGCTGCCGCCTTGAAGGTTCCAATGAGCACAGTATCTGTTAATGGAAGGAGATCAGGACCAGCAGGTCTCTCCATAGAGCTGGCTGCCTGTTTGTCTAAAATTAGTCAGGGAGCTGCCCAAGGCCTCATAGGTCACTCTACCAGAGTTTGAAGGGTCCTCTGCGGAGAAAGGAGAACTTTCCAAAAGGACAACCGTCTCTGTAGCACTCCACCAATTAGGCCATCACGGTAAAATGGCCAGACAGAATCCTGTCCTTCGTAAACGGCATGTGGCAGCCCACCTGGAATTTGAAAAAAGGCACCTGGTGGACTCTCTGACCACGAGAAAGAAAATCCTCGGGTCTGATGAGGCAAAGATTGAATTCATTGGCAGGGCTGCCTAGACCAATGGGTTTACCTGGGCTGAAGCAAGGGGGCCTATCAGAGATAAAAAACATAATAATAATAATAAAAATCCAGAATTGACAATCCCTTTACATTTTTGCCATTAGTTAATACCAATTGAAACATGAAGCATAACTTGGACATTTATAGTGACTGTAGAAATTCAGCCAGACGTTATTACCGGTACGTTATTATGACGTGACATCATCTTTAGTAGAATTGTTGTTGTTAGTAGATGTTGCATTGTGAATGTAGCCTTACTTTTTCTGTTTTTAACAAATTAGCAAAAAAACAAATTAAATTAAAGATCCATCCATTTTCCAATCCACTTTATCCTCTCAAGGGTCGCGGGCGGTGCTGGAGCCTATCCCAGCTGTCTTCGTGCAGTAGGTGGGGGACACCCTGAACTGGTCGCCAGCCAATTGCAGGGCACACAGAGACGAACAACCATCCGCGCTAACACTCACACCTAGGGACAATTTGGAGTGTTCAATCAGCTTGCCATGGATGTTTTTAGAATGTGGGAGGAAACCGCAGTACCCGGAGAAAACCCACATAGGTCCGGGTAGAACATGCAAACTCCACACAGGGAGGCCAGAGCTGGAAATGAACCCGATGCCTCTGCATCGTGAGGTCAAAACGCTAACCACTGGACCACAGGGCTGCTTAAATTAAAATAAATAAATAAATATTCACTATCGGCATTGTGTGTGGAATTTTGAGGAAAATAAATGAATTGACCCTCTTTTGGAATGTGGTTGTAACGTAAAATGCGGAAAGAGTGAAGTGCTGTGAATCATCCTCCTGCAAGTTCTTTGCATTTAAAATATTTTTACTGTCATCCTTCAAATTCTTTCTAGTTGTCCCCGAACAGAGCTGGAGAACTTGGGAGTAAAAATAGAGCATGTGACCCCCCCCCCCCCTCCCGCCCCCAAAATAAGACCTAAATTAATGTTACTGATTACCTGTCACAAAAAATAAACCTTTGAATCCGTTTTACCAAAGACAAATTTCATCAGCTGGGTAAATTGAGAGCTGCGACATCCTCCCGGTGATTACACTTTGCAGTCATCTGCATTCGGGGAACTAACACAGAAACTCGTGGACTCACAAAAACAAAGTTGGAGATGAAAGTCAGACGAAACTCGGGTTATTGTGCTGGAAACACCTTCATTAAATCAGCATCCGTTACATCTAAAGTTCTCCACTTCTGCCAAATCAACATCACGTTCGTAGTGGACTAAATCCGTACAGGGGATGGAAATCGGGTCTTTCCTCGCCGAGTTTGGATGAAAGGTAAATTAGTCCTTTAGGGATCTGGACTGGTGGCCAGTCAATCGCAGCATGTAATTAGAGACAGAAAACCTTTCACACTAACATTCAATGAAATATAGACCCTCGATGTCAGGCTCGAGAACCACAACGCCATCAGTGATGAAACCAAACAAATTATCCATCCAAGTATTTTCAAAATCGCTTATTCTCATTAGGGGCCCGGGTGAGCTGGTGTCTCTAATAGCTGTCGGCACGGTACATGCTGAAATGGACACCTACCAAACCAAAAACCCTTATAAAGGATATATATATATATATATATATATATATATATATATATATATATCCTGTCATTGAATTCACAAAAGAACAGCCTTACTTATCTCAAAAAAAAAAACCCACTTCATCCACGCTGTGTAAATGTTTCCCAATTGTGAATTTTGACAAACCAACAAGACACATAATAGCTTATGCCAATATTTTATTTTTGTTGAGTGTGGGTAAGGTACATTTGGGTATTTTGCTATGGCTTCTTTTAATAAATTGGCGATTCAAGAAGTCCTCCGAAGTATGGATTCAATCCGTCCATCCATCCATCCATTTTCTGAACCGCTTAATCCTCACTAGGGTCACGGGGGGTGCTGGAGCCTATCCCAGCCGTCTTCGGGCGGGCAGTAGGCGGGGGACACCCTGGATCAGTTGCCAGCGAATCGCAGGGCACACAGAGACAAACAAGCATCCACGCTCACATTCACACCTAGGGACAATTTAGAGCGTCCAATCAGCCTGCCCTGCATGTTTTTGGAATGTGGGAGGAAACCGGAGCACCCGGAGAAAACCCACGCAGGCCCAGGGAGAACATGCAAACTCCACACAGAGAGGCCGGAGCTGGAATCGAACCCGGTACCTCTGCACTGTGAAGCCGACGTGCTAACCACTGGACTACCGGGCCGCCCGGATTCAATCCGAAATTGTGTTTTTCAAATAAATGCTATAATTGAAAATGTGATGTTGAATTGAAGTTTGTTTGCCTTGCTGGAACTATGCAGGGGTCATAGTACAATGGGAACAGCTGTTTTAATAATGATCAACCGATACAAACATTAGCTAAAGTAACCCGAAGATTAAAACGAGGACGATAGGACACGTTAAGGTTTAAGATCGTGAGATCTTGTTATTATTATCAAAGGGAAGCTTTGCTCAAAAACTCCAAACAAATCGAGGGTTGACTGGCATACTTAATGATTTGTTTGAACTTCCAGGTTCTATTGTACAGAAGTTAAGTTTGGTGTAAGCACTTGACGCTCCGACTGGGGACATTGTGCACCGTTGCTGGCCTTGCTCGTCACTTAATGGCATCAGAGCGCACCCCGCCTCTCCGAACACACCTCACTGAACAGTACATGAGCATCAGAGTGAATTTTCTAAATCGCTCGTCGCCATATTTCACTCTCCGCCTTTCGAGTTTGACTAGAACGTGCACGAGCTGATGTTAGCTACACATGCTACATGGCTAGCATGGCAATTTATTTGTTTTCGCTTCTGTTGTTCGCGGGAAGTAAGCAAAGGAACACAGGCAACACCCCTCAGTCTCAGTCACGCTTTCTATACCGGACACTTTCTCCTAAGATACACTTGCCAAGGCGCTGGGGGTTTCAAAATAATGATTACAACAAAATGAGAGGCATAAGATATAGCCAAATATTCATTTGAATTATTTTCGACTGTCAGGACACAGAAATATGACCAAAAAAATGTGTGTTTTCTTTTACAACCACAAACTCCCCCTTTAAATTTTGTTTTGGATGATGAAAGCCTGCCGACTTTGTTGATGCAGCATTTTTTATCTAATATCAGTGTGACGCATGCCGAAAACGACAACAAATTGATAGTTTTGCAAAGTTAACACAATTACATTTCAATAGTGTGTTAGTGATAGTTCATTTCGAGTGAACATAGGGGATATAGAGTCGGGGAAAAAGTGTGTGTGGGGGGTGGGTTGGGGGGGGTAAACGAACAAGAAGTCGGAGTGGGGCTCTCGTAACCATGGTGAAGAAATGGTTGTCATGGTAACCCACGGAGCCCGGGTCAGCGGCTCAAGGAATGTGCATGTCGTTTGCGTGTGTGTATGCACACGCACGCACACACACAGAACTTCAGTCATTATTTTCCATCACCATGTTGGATGTGTGTACGTGTTGACAGATAAGTCCTGTTGTGAGAGTCACAGAGGGGCTTGAGTGTTTGCTCTTCAGGAGGTAAGAGGTGTTTGCGTGTGTGTTTGCGTGCGTTAGAAGGGCTTTAGGTTTTTTTTACTGGTCTCTATATCATTCAAGGGCTAAAAATACACGTTAGCGGGTGGTGCCTTTG
The DNA here is from genome assembly GCF_025434085.1 of Hippocampus zosterae. Taxonomy (NCBI): domain Eukaryota; kingdom Metazoa; phylum Chordata; class Actinopteri; order Syngnathiformes; family Syngnathidae; genus Hippocampus; species Hippocampus zosterae. The sequence goes on along the minus strand of NC_067452.1, from coordinate 34,551,619 downwards.
CCAGTGTGCTATTTTGTTGGTGTTTGGTGTGGATTGCTGGGCCAAGTAGGTTCATAAAGCGAAGAGGGGCGACAAAGGGAACCGTGGCACGACTGAAGCGGGCGACTGGTTGTGTGTTCGTGTGTGTGTTTAGCACGGCGTGGAGCGTAAGTCAACCAACGCGCACTGCTGCGCTGCCAATTCTTGAGCGAAAATCATCCGCATTTTCATTCAAGTGGCGGTTGAACAAATTCAGGTAGGTCTGCGTGTCTGCACATGCTCGCCCGAGCACAAAATCACAATTTGAAGCAAGAAATTCACACGCCGTCTTCCCAGAGCATCTTTCCACATTTACATTGCAAGTGACATTCATAAACACTACGTGTATCAAGGGCCGGCTCTCGCATTAGGCAGACACTCAAGGCGTCGTGGCCTTCAGGGGGCGCCACATAAAGTACACACCTACCTACCTATTATATAAAGCAGGGGTGCCCAAACTTTTTGGATCGAAGATCTACTTTTCGATCCACTAACCTCCCGGGATCTACCCTTACCGGCACGCGCGCACACGCGCACACACACGCACGCATGAATGCCATGATGAGAAACAGCCTGAAACTGAGGCATGCGATCCACTTTTGCAGCCTGTTAACTCGTAGCTCACACGCACAGTTTTAAAGTGCTTTCCTGAGCCCTCCGAGATTCCTATTCTTTGCCCGTGCCCTCGGTGAATTGTACACGAAGCAAACTCTGAATGAGAATAATGATGATAAAAGACAGAGCGCTACAGCTCTGATTACAAGCTGCAATTGCAGACTGCTGAGCGCAAACAACTTCCGGTGACGTACTCACGCGCCACCGTAAATTCAAGATTTACCTGCTTTATTTTAATTTTTTTTTTTTTTTTTTTGTGAAAATGAGACTGATAGGATGATTATGGTGCAGGGTACAATAACACAAAAAATATATATTACGAACATGTACAAAAACACACAAATGTTTTTTTTTTCTCCTCGGATCTACATGGGACCTGTCTTAGATCTTCCGGTAGATCAGGATCTACCTAATGGGCACCCCTGATATAAAGCAATGTCCAATGAAAATGACAACACATGATACAGTGGTACCTCTACTTCCGAATGTCTCTTCATATGAAATGTTCAAGTTATGAAACACCTCAACAGGAAAATATTGCCTCTTATTACAAAAGAAATTTCAAGAGCTACTCGCAGCTCCGAGTTTCCTGAACGCAACATACTTAGAGCTGCTCTGCCATTGCTACTACCGCGCATCATCCTGGCATACCATTGGCTAAGAAGGATCTCTACCGTATGTGTAAATGTGTGTAGATAGATCGATAGATTTGCGTCTACCTAGCGTCCTCGTTATTCCCCCCTCGGGCCATGAGCCGTTTCGATAGTTTTACGTAAATGTGAATCACCCAGAAAAAGTGTTCACCAGTCCAGCAATTGCTCACGATGCTGATGTCTGCCGAGGACATTTTCGAAGGATTGTTAAAAGCCAACAAAAGCAGCCGTTCAGTTGCATCGGATCAGTTCTTTACAAAACGGCAGGCAAAAACCACTTCTGAGAGAGAACATGAACCAAAGAGGACAAAAAACAATGAGCAAAAATAATGTAATTGTAACATGTATTTGTTACATTTTTAATGCATTTCTATGCTTTAGAAAACATTTATGTCTGAATTTGGGGTTGCTCGGAACGGATTAGGCCATTTAGATGGAAAATGCGTCTCTACTTACAAAATTTTCTCGTGGAGAAATTTCTTCCATAACCAATTAATTTCGTAAATAGAGGTACCACTGTACTACAAAATAAGCGTAGGTGAGCGAAACTTGACATTCAATTGCTATTCATGAGATTCCACTTGATAGGTTGTCCTGTTTGCATGTGAAAGTCTGAATTGTCAAGAGAGTGTGACATTATTTTATCAATTGATTTATTTTGAGTCGTGCACGTTCAGCCTATCGCTATGGTATGATGCGGAATTCAGTGCCTCCCCCACTCCCTGCCTCCCTTCAAATCTGAGGTCTAAAGACGGGTCTCCCACTGATTCTACACTTGTTGATCCAATCTGATCTTAACTCAGACTGCACAACTCTCACAAACATAGACATTTAGTCATTTCACTTTTCAAAAATCCAATTAGTAATATTCACGCCGCAGTAATAATCAGCATGATAAATGTGCTCATGCTTTCATATCCCATTCAGCAATTTGCAGTCAATACAGCAAAGCGGCTCAAAGAAGATATGCTAATTATACTCTCACAAATTTGATAATGTCAGAGTTACCTTGGGACCTCATCAACATGATCACATTTGCATTTTAACATTATAATAGCTTTCATACGGCCAAGTATGGTCGTGTTAACCCCGAAATGACCAAGAGATAGACAGTACCGCTACACTACATTTTGTTGAGTAGCACGTACCACACCATCACGTGTCTTCTAAAAGGTTAAGCTGGTGGTTTCATGAATGCTGAAGGTGGATCTGGGGTCCCCTCTGGGCCACTGTTTCAACTGTTCTGAATGTGGAAACAAAAAAGGTACAGCCCGTCTGTCCAAACTGGCCATTGTTACTTTTCGACTGGATTTGTTGAAATGTGGCGATACGTGGATAGAAATACATCACCCGCAGGCAAAAATGACAGAAACAATAATAACTTGGGAGGACTATAAAGAGGTGAGACTGATTACAGAAGGGACCGGGATGATGCATTTGACGAGATCACGTCCTATATGGAGAGTACTTGATGACCCTGATGATGACCTGTCAGCCGACAAGTGGAGCGAAGCAAATTTCCCGTTTCGCAAATGTTCTCACTGTGCCTTTTTCTTTTGTTTGCACCGTGATAACTCAGCCCATCTAAACTAACATCATGGCTTGGGGCAACAGCAAATATTGAAAGTGTTTTATGAAAGGTCATAAATTCAGGAACATCAACTGGGAGTGGGAGGTCGGGTTGGTGCTGGTGGTCATGAGTGGATCATTTTAGCCAACTGATCGATCGTCTCACAAAGGGCATTGGCAACTTCAACTTGCCAGGCGAAGATAGCCAGAGTTTTACCTATCCCTCGGCCTTTTGGACTTCTTCTCAATCACTAGATGGCAATTCTACTTTGTACTTTAGTTTGGACGGCGTCCCGGTGGGTCCAGTGGTTAGCGCGTCAACCTCACAGTGCAGAGGTACCGGGTTCAATTCCAGCTCCGGTCTCCCTGTGTGGAGTTTGCATGTTCTCCCAGGGCCTGCGTGGGTTTTCTCCGGGTACCCCGGTTTCCTCCCACGTTCCAAAAACATGCATGGTAGGATAATTGAACACTGTACAACTGTCCTAAGATGCTATCGTGAGTGCGAGTGGTTGTTCGTCTCTGTGTGCTCTGCGATTGGCTGGCAACCAGTTCAGGGTGTCACCCGTCTACTGCCCGAAGACATCTGGGATAGGCTCCAGCACTCCCCGCAACCCTTGTGAGGATAAATGAATGAACTTTTTTTGATAAGTGCAGCAGTTTTCATGAAGGTCAAGATAGCTTGCGTCGCATCAGCAGCAACGAACCACTCTCCTCCGCGGTGACAAAATACCCTGACATCGGTCTTGCGTATTACAGAAACCGGGAAAAGCAGAGTACCGCATCATAGCAACATGTGACTAAATGGACCAATCACAAGAGAGAATGCGCGCTGCGTTCTCAGGGCAGCAATGATTTCCTGAAGTGTGCTCAGTCACATGATGCAATGCGGTCGTTGGAGTAGAAAGAGGTCTTAAAGGTTAACATTTGTTGAAGAAATCACAGTAGATACGAATGTACCTCCTCTTAGCAATTTTAGCCTGCACGGTGATGTTTAAAGCAAGCCTCAATTTGGGGTTTCAAAAATAAAATTAGAAACAGGCAACTGGTCACGTGTTTGACTCGGAAAAAGCTTTGGATGTCACCATGAAAAACGAGAAACAAGATGGAGCCGAGTCATGTGATAATTAATTAATCAGTTAAGACAACCACAGTGTGCCTCTATTTGGGTGCCAAATAGAAAGATTCAACTTTTTTCCTCTCATCTGTTTGGCACTGCTGATCATTTGTTTGACTGATATTCACATCATTTCGTGGTGTCTTCCTATTGCTTGGTTCGCTGCCTGCCATTGGATTGTAAGCAAAAGGAAAACACTGTCAGATGGTTTCTCAAATTACCTGCCAAAGGATGATGTCTGTCACAAGATCTCTGCCCCACTTTCTTTCACTGTGACAGTTACCACCGTCAAGGTTTTTTTCCCCCTCTCCTAACAATTGTGCATCTTTCGTCTGAGATGGTCAAAAATGAAAAACGTGGAGCAGCATTTCCGAAACTGAAGTACTGAAAGGTACTTATTGTTAAACTTGCGCATAATGTTGCAGTTGCTTAAACTTTTTTATTAATCCAGCACAGTACATGTAGATTAAGTACGTTAAGATTAGAAAATGACAATGTCACTTTTCTACATTATCGCAAGCACAATCAATCTTTCAGTCCGAGTTAATTTTTGTAAAAATGCCAAAACACCACACAAATAAATCACGTTGAGGATAGGAACAAGAAACACTTGACCTTGCCAAAACATGCTGTTGACGTGTGAGCCACGTTCAAACCTTCCTCATCAAGCGAACAGAATTTTACCAGAACTACAGGTACAGTGATCTAAACTCTTGAACCTGCCGCATGTACGGCTGACTCTGGGGTCCGAGAGACCCCCTTGACCTTTGAAATGTGATTCAGTCTTGTGAATGCCTGTGAATAGAGCTCCCACTTCAAATTGATTGTCACTATTCAGAACAGCGGTGAACTTTCAGAGGTATACTGGACTTCCTGACGCTGAAAGGCATTAAATCCATCAACACAGACATCACCCGTCTTCTTGAAAATGTCCCAGTTGGTGTATAATATCAATTGAGACTTTCCGGACTTGGATTTCCCAGCTCTGTATGAGACAGCTCCAATTAATGACCTTAAATGTATTCTTCATTCTTTTCCTGACAGATGCTTTTGTGCGATAGGGTCAACCAGCCTGGCACAATATATAGCATGGGGGGGGCCCAACCATGGGACTAGTAGCCTGCGGACCGGTCCCAAGTGGATCGCAAAAGATGTTGAGGGCAATGGGGGGGGGGGGGGGGGCTGCGTTTCTGTAATTAATGTTAGATATTTTTATGTTACGATGGTTAGGGTGCAATGTACACTATCAGTTTTACTGTCAACGAATTAAATTACATGAAAAAAAAAATCAAGGGCCTCTGATGAAAATCCAAACACGTTGTTGATGTTTGTCGAGTTAGGTCATGTTCATATTTTTACTTCTATAACTTCAGTTTCATTGAAATGAAAAATCTTGGTCTCATTGTATCACACAAGCCTGGCATTAAAAAAAAAAAAAAGGGCGGGTGTTGATTTTTCATAACCAGTGTGGTTACCATATTTAAATACTGGTATGTTCGAGTCCAACATTGTATGAACTAGAAGAGAAATAAACTACCGGTAGTCAAAATGTCACGCTGCCCCTATTTTAATCATCCGATGACGTTACATTTTCTGTTGGCTAATTTAATGAGGCAAGGTGTTGATTTATTGACACTTAATTTCGACCTCGTATCGCTGCAACAACTACACAACGTGCTCTGAATTCTATCAGAATTTATTTTGATGCTGTCACACTTGGTCAGGTTTTATTATGTCCATGCGAAATAAAGGATTTTTTTTCATCTGAATGATGAAATGAGATTATTTTACCCCCATTTTGTGTAACCCTTGGAGAAAATTACCTGAATCCCATCGTGGAGATTGTGTCTGTTTTTATCTGTTGGTCTTGGCGATGGCCCGCTGCGCTGGGAGGTAAACAACATTCCCGTTCATTTCAGCCTCGGAGAGGAGAGCATAAACCATCAGCCCGCAGAAGCAAGCCGGCTCCTCCACTGTCGGTTGGAGAGAAAAGAGAAAAGGCGAGCAAAGTCGGTGGCTTGCTGGTTTATTGGCTCGGTGGCCGGCTGCAACGCTCTAGTGCAGACGTCACCAACGCGGTGCCCGCGGGCACCAGGTCGCCCGTAAGGACTAGATGAGTCGCCCGCAGGCCTGTTCTAAAAATAGATCAAATAGCAGCACTTACCAGTGAGCTGCCTCTATTTTTTATTATTATTTTTTTTTTGCTATTGTTGTTTAAATCAGACTTGCATGTAACTTACAAATGACAACATATATATAAAAACACTTACAATTTAAAATGTTTTTTGTGTTTAATATAAATGAACTCTGACCTAGTATAGTTCATAGCGTTTGTTGCGCTCATACAAACAAGCTAGCAGACGCAACGAAACTGAGGAGAAGAGTTACCCCAAAAAATGGCAGAAAAAAGAAAGAAAACATATCATTTTCACGACGAATAGGAGGGAGAGTTTTTTTTTACCACTGTGAAAGGATCCTGCGTGTGTCTCATTTGCGGGGCAACTGTGGCGGTAGCAAAGCGGCACAATGTGGAGAGACATTTCACTACGTGTCACACAAGTTACCACGCTAACTACCCACCGGGCAGCGCACTGCGAGCAGAGAAAGCCCGTGAGTTAAAGGCTGCTTTGTGCAAACGGCAGTCTTTTTTCACTAGACCGGTTAAAAACTCCCAAAAAGCAACCGAAGCCTCGTTTAGAGCTACGCAATTCTTGATTAAGAAAAAGAAGGCATTTACAGACGGGGATGTTGTCAAAGAAGTAATGATGATGACCTTGCATTTTTAACGGACATTACTGGGAAACTGAACAGTTTGAACTGTGAGCTGCAAGGCAAAGGTAAGACTGTTGCCGATATGATAAGTGCTTTAAATGCATTTAAAGCTAAGATGAGCCTTTTCTCTGTGCATTTACAGAGAAAAAAAGTGCTGCACTTTCCCTCTGTGCAGATGGTGCTGAAAGACAATGCTTCTGCATCTGAGGCTTTTGACAAAGTTGCAGAAAAGTACTCTCAGGTCATAAACAGAGTTGGTCAAGAGTTTGAGAACAGGTTTTGTGACCTGGATCAGCTTGAGCCATGTGTGTCGTTCATTTCTAACCCTTTCATGAACGTGGACATATCATGTATTGCTGAGCAGTTAAGTGCAACATTCAGCCTGGATGCTGAACAGGTGGAGATTGAAATTGTAACACTGCAAAATGACCTCCACCTCAAAGCCCATCAGGCTGCACCAAACTTTTGGTGCCTTCTTGACACAGAAAAGTACAGTGGTGTATGCGCAGCAGCTATGAAGGTTGCAAGCCTGTTTGGTTCAACTTATCTTTGTGAATCAGCCTTTTCTGACATGAACTTCATCAAAAACAAACACAGAACACGCCTCACTGATGCACATCTGCAAGACTCACTCAAAGTTGCAGTGTCAAGTTACACACCAGAGTACAACACACTGGTTAACAGCATGCAATGCCAGGCTTCCCACTAATTGACATAGAAACAGATAACAGATTTGGTGTCCAGTTCAAAGTGTGACATGATTTATTTAAAAATTTGAGAGTTGATTTTTGTATTTTACATGAGTTATTATTTGTACAAACATGGTGCAAAGTAATTCATGATTTGTTAAAAAATGTTAGTGGCTAGCTAGTTAAAATGGGATATTGTGATTTCATAATACTGTTGTAGAAGTGATCATTTTCAAATGTTTGAAAAATATAAAAATAAAGTGTTGCATATTGATATTTATCTGTTTCTATATATTTGTTGTGAGAAATCATTAACATGATCAGTGTTTTCACAAAGATAAATATCATTAATTATTAATAATAACATGGAGTTAAAGGTAAATTGAGCAAATTGGCTATTTCTGGCAAATTATTTAAGTGTGTATCAAACTGGTAGCCCTTCACAGTAATCAGTGCCCAAGAAGTAGCTCTTGGTTTCAAAAAGGTTGGTGACCCCTGCTCTAGTGCATGCAAAACAGCAAGCACACAAAAGCTTTGCTGGGCCACACGGTAAGAAACTAAACAAAGGCAGCGCGTTCCTGTTTATAAAGGCGACATTTGATTTTTCGCCGTCTAAAATGTTCTCGCGCTGACAGTAACAGCTGACTGAGGCTAATCTGTGCGAGGTAATGAGGCGTGTGTGATGCATCTGAGGGCCATAAATCACTCAAGACTCAAGTGCAGTGTTAAAAAGTGTACATTCTTGACTGCCAGACGGCATTACGCAGCCAGGACAATGTGTTTCTTATTTTACAATGACCACATACAGAACGTTTACAACTATTTTTTAATCACGGACTGCTGGGAGTGAGTCGGAAGGAGGTAGAAATGTTTTGGGGAAATAAGATGATTGCTCCACAATGTCAACACTTGACGGCGACGCTACGTTATTGGCGCATGACACAAACGCACGTTCTGCTTTATTCTTTATGCGTCAAGTAACATTAAAGTAAAATATTACAACTGTTACGCTTTACATCTTTGTAGAGGAAGAGACAAATGTGAAAATTTTCACTTTGGATTATGTTAATATATTTTTTTTAATTCAATGATTGTTTATGATTCTGTGGCCCACTAATGGTTAAAAATGGTGGTTCCACATGCTATTTCTCTTTGTTCTTGCAGCATCAAGAGGTGAAACTGTGCTTCGTGTGCAGCGGTTTCAACTGTTGCAGAGATGCGAGCACCAGGGTGCGGACACACTAACACTTCACAATAACATCCCCCACTTGGCTGGCAGCAAAGATGCGTTTTCCTCCTCACAGAGACTCAAGTTTCTGAACAGCATCCAAACTATCAGGACTTTGTAGCTCATACTTTGTAGCATCTGCGTGATGCTACAAAGGCCAAAGTGTGGGCGCTTACACTGATTAGCATGAAGAGTGCCAGAGCATTCTGGCACCAAACTCGACTGTTTGTAATTAGAGGATTGCGTCTCAGAGTGAGGACTGGGCACTCTTTGCTGAGCTGGAAAGAGCATTGAATCTTTAGAAAGCTGCCAAAGTCCCGGACAACGTTTGGTGCTTCTACAACAAGAAGCAAGTCAATCAGACTCGCTTTTTTTTCGCCAACGAGGGCCGTTACACAATCGCATAGTTTTGACTGTAAAACATTATGCTCATTGTGGTGGATCTGCATCACATTCCAGTTGAACTTCTTAAAAAAAAAAACTGGAAGCTGGAAGGAACTGAAATTGTCATGTGGTTACATTCTGCCACCTAAGATCATTTGCAGATGATTTGTCATGGCCAGGTTGGCGTGGTGGACTATGGAGGACCCAAACGTGCTAGGAAACAAAGACAGGACCGAGGAGCAGGAATAATGTCAAATTCTTTGAGCTAAAGTGAGGTCGAAGTTATTTTGTGCGTTTCTCCCACCCCTAAAAAAAAGGTCCAGTCACTGGTAAAAAAAAAGGTGACATTTTTTGATATTTCCCAGGTGCCCTTTTGCCTACTAAACAACTGCAATACAGATGACAGATAAATGGTTTTGATCTTAAAGCAGCGCTAGGCTCGCAGGCCAAAACTGCAAAAGGCAGCATCGCTGGGGGGGGGGGGGGGGGGGGGGGGGACCAAAGTCCCGCATACTAGCAAAGTACTGCTTCGTTTTTTCTGCTGACCACCAAAAAAGTGGATTTTAATAAGGTCGGGAATCGAGAGCCACGTTCCGTTCGGCGACACTTTGAGTTCTAACTCCTGTGTCTACGCTGCTGGAAACAACACTGCAAGAGGCGCTCATGCGGGGGAGGGTGAAATGGTTCATTTAATCAAGAAAGATGGCACCGATGCGCAAAACCTGTGTCAGATTCACTTCTTCCAAGCAAAAACGTGCTCCTCAATCATTAAAGATGGATTCAGGAACGACTGGGTGATTTTATTGCCCCGGTGAGTTATTTACGCTTCCTTTTCGGTACTTCCTGCATGGCATGAGCCAAGGAAGAACTGGTCCGGAATGATTTGCAGCTCCGCAAACCACTTTAGTTCACACACAGCAGACACGATTTGATAGTGAACACCGAGTATAAATCTTAATTGAGTAACTCGAGCATATGATAGATTGAAGTATGACAAAAGGTGTGCATTTTATATAGACAAAGTCATGGTACCCTTCCATTAAGAGAACCCCCCCACCCCCCACACACATACACACACACACATTTTCATCACTCAAAGGCATTTGGAGTGTAAAATGTTGCCCGACGTCAGAAAACTCTGTCTTGGATGCATGTCGTGTGGCTCTCAACAAGAATCTCCAAGAACGTTGGACAATTCTGAAACGTTCCCTGATGAAACCTGATCTAAATCCTCTTGAACATCTGTGGAAGGAGCTCTTAAATCCAGAGACAGCTGGAGCAGTTTGTTCATTGGGAGTGGGCCAAAAGAATCGTTCATAAAAAGGTGCACAAAGTCTCACTGCGGCTTCTGGAAATAATTTGATTGCCGCAAAAGATGAGCCTTCCATTAATTTTGGCCATTTTTCATTTGTTAATTGTTCAGTGTTCATTTGTGATTACTTTTGTCGGTTTTGAATTATTCCCGTGACGAAAAGCCTTTTGGAAAAACCAAACGAAATGACAATTTTGCACACAGGGGAAGATGCGGATCTAAATGAGTATTCTGCAGCCTTGGCTCTCTGTTCGACAGGCAACAGCTGTTATTGACAGGAATCGTACGGTATCTACTGACATTTTTAACATTGTTACTTCCAGTGACAGAAGTGTGAAAAAGCTCAGACACCACTGAGGCGAAAGAAGAACGCTTCGAAATTGCAGAACGTTGGTCTAAGAATAAATCCGTGTGCGATGAATTCAATATCAAGACAAAATGACGATAGGCAGCTCATGAATGTTAGCCCACGACGTTTTGGAATCAATTCCAAAGCATTATGAACTGCATTCAGTTCATAACTTAATATGAACTGAATGCAGCATAAATGCAGAGTATTGGGTGAGAGAATTTTCATTTCTTCATTTTTCGGATACATGACATCGTGTCCAGGTTACAATACTGTACTATTGATTTTTTTTTTCCATCTCTAAAAATCAAAGCGTTTTCTGACAAATAACTACGATAGTTTTGAGAAATACTGTAAAACACAGTTGTCAAACTAATTTTTGTCGCAGGCCACATTGTAGTTACCCTTGGAGGGCCGTTACGAATTTTGGGAAACCAGATAAATGTTGAATCCCCTCCGCATATTACACCCACAGCGCACAACAAATTGATGAAGAACTAGTTTTGAAATCAGAAGTCAAGAATAATGACGGTTCTTGTGGATTACATACAATTTGACATTTTGATTCAGACTTTAGCAAGCATCGTGGAACTTGACATGATTGATTTGCTTCCGCAGGCCACATAAAATGATGTGGCGGGCCAGATCTGGCCCCCGGGCCTTAACTTTGATATGTGTGCTTTAAAATAATAACTTTAATAGTAAATACGAGATTGGACACATTGTGTCTCACGCCTTTTTCGCAGTTTCTCTGACTTTGCCTGATCGTCCTCACTCCGCTTTGCTGCAGCGTCTTTTTCGACTGAAGGTGGTGGTGCTGCTGTCTTATTTCAGAGATAAGAAAAATACAATTTTGGGTGATTGTTGGGATGTTTTTAATTTATTTTAATTCTCATTCAAAGTTTGTTTCATCTGCAAATCGCCAATGACACTGTCAAAGAATGGGAATCAGGAGCGCCAGGAGAAGCCTTTTAAAACGGCACACGTACAGTACGTACGGTCGTTTCTACACTTAACACACTGCAAAAGTGCGTCCCATGCCTCCTCATCAGGCCTTTCCCAAGCTAGGCACTTATTTCTTTTTCACAAACCCATATTTATTTTTCTGTTTCGTTCATGTTAGGGTCCGTTATGGCTGTTGCTCATCATGGCATGTGTGTGCATGCGTGACATCATCATATCACGTTGAGCTCGAAGCGACAGAGTAATCGCTTCATGCGCAACAAACTGGGTATAAGTGGATCACCGAAATAGCAGACACAGAAAGTAACTGTCACGAAAATGATATTTATTACAACACAAAACTTGTGTTGTGTGAACTTGTCCATGTCTGTGCCGTGGTAAATTATTTCATTTGAGTGATGATTGATATCTTTTTGTCTGTTTTCTCAAGGAATTAGTTGATTTCGTCATTCGTAGAGATGGGTTATCCAAAAGCGATACATTTTGACATTTTTGGTGATGTGGCCGCTGTATACGCTACATGCAAGAATGCATGAAAATTAAAATCACTGGGTTTTTTTTTTCCATTTTTTAACCTTGGAAAAAAAAAGTCAACACTGTCCCGCATAGTCACACACACAAAACAACCGCACAAAAGATCAAAAACGTCGAAACGGATAACAGAAAACGCTGGTCAAAAAGAGAACCAGGAAATAATTATAACGAGGCAACAGAAAACGCTTGCGAAAAAAACGTCAAGGAGAAAGTTTAGGCAAAATACTATAATTACACACGAGAGGATGTCTAGGAACGCAACCATTATCAATAGTCTTTAAGGCAGTTTTAACCGAGAAGGAATAGGCAATAGCAATGGCACGGCGTGGAATACTCCGGCAGTGAGTCGACTGCCGGAGCGCCTAAATATAGCAGGTGCAATCACAGATAAATGGGTGGCAGGTGTGCACGCGGCAAGTGAGAACACCTGCCCCCTGCTGTCGAATACGGAACGTGACAAATCAACTAGTTCAACCTCACCATGACTATAGAGCTAAAAGATATAATAAGGCAGTGTCATTGGAGCATGAATTTGCTGCTCATGGAGAGAGCTGCCGGATGAAAAAGACAATGAATTCTGAAAAAAAATATTCCAATTTTCTTTGCTCTCGCTCTCACACACACACACACACCGATGCCCCTTACAGTCCTCTTGCCCCTCCCTTTTCACCCCCTGCCGCCCTGTCCTGAAAACTGTTGTGTTGCCACTGTGTACTGAGAAGGAGCTCAAACTGGCGGCTGGAGAAGCAATGAAATGGAATAATTTAATCGCATTAGGAGAAAAACATTCTCCTTTCATTTGTAAATTCCTGAGGCATGCTTCCCCCCACCCCCTAAACCACCTTTACACCTACATTTCTCTGTCCTTTCACCAACACAACTGCTGGGATCAGGGAACATCCTCCAAGACTTCGATCATAACACGCACACAAAGTTTTAAACTTGACGAATTGCAGAGCAGAGGAAACTACTGGTCACAAAAACAATGACTACGTTTTCCTTGCAGTCAATATTTGGAATATGGAAAAAAAAAATTCTGATTAATGAAACATTAGGAGTTACCCGAATGACACGACTTGAGCGGACAGAGTTACTCCGGCATTTGAATAACACAATTTTAAATGGTGACGCGCGGAAGTGGTGACACAAATAGACATCAATACTGCCTGATGCTTTCTACTGTGAATAAAGCACCTCACATTCACGTCAATCATCAAAAGGAACAAAGCAGGCTGTTGCCTCCTTTTTCCAAAAGTTTGCTACGCGTAGCTGCGTAGAGTTACGCCACGGCTGTTTTGTTTACCTCTGCTGGTGTATGAACAGCAAGTCCCGCGCCAGATGTATGGACTAACACATTTCTGTTTGTGTCTATCCACAAACAGTGTGACCGTATAAAATGCATAAAACGGTTGAATGCATCTTGTCTGGCCAAGAGCTCAGCACCCCTAAACCCCAGTTTTGCCTCAGATTGAAGCCAAACGAAAAGTCCTTTATACGGATCTGCATCAAAATTGAATGGCTTCTTCCTTCCACACTGAAAGGATGCTCATAGGTTAGGGTTGACAATCAGCAGTTACGATTTTTTTGGTGAACTTAACCCTTACGTCCTTCGAAACAAAAAAACCCTAAGTTACGCGTTTTACAATTTTGGAAATGTATGTTGTGTTATACAAACATTTTTTTTTTCAAACACTCAAAATGTTCAGAGGCATCTGTGCTATCTATACATATATAGTTTTTATTAGTTCTTTGGGATTTTTTATTATTTTTTGCAAAATGAAATAAAAATTGTGTCTGGGGGGTCCCAATCAAGCCCTACTAACAATCCCGACCGGACGTGTTCATTTAAAATGCATTGTTTTGAAGCCTCCAGCGAAAAGGCAAACTCATTTGCGATCCTCTGGCGCCACCTAAAAGTTGCACAATTGGAATGACCTCACCCCAACAATGTGGCATGCATACGTCTGTCCAAGCGAAAACAAAGCGATTGACGTAAAAATCGTGTGAAATGCATGTTTACACGTTAGGTTTACGATGCATTCAAAAATATTTGAATTATAATTGGTCTCTATGGCGCAAAATATGTAAATTGTGAAGATTACGGAATCAAAACCTTTATTATTGCTGCAATGCCTGAGAATTATCAGCCGGAGACGTCATGAAATTTAGGCCATTTTAGAACCCCCCCATACGTCTCAGCTCTCTCGTTTTTTTCCGAATGCCTTTGCCTTTGATTCAAAGACATAATTTTGCATTTATCGCAAACGGTGGACTACGAGGGTTAAAAGGACGCCCAATCAAGATCTGGGGTTCCGCCATACTGTTTTGTGGGCTAATTAACTTCGGGTGGTACTTTGAGATACAAGTTTCATTTGTTCTGTGAGCACTCGTATCACAAATCATCTTCTGCCATTGAAATGAATGGAAATGTAATGAATCCATTCCAGACCCTTCTCCGCCCCCCAAATCAAAATGAGTTTTGTTTTGGTTTTTTTTTCCCAGAAGAAAAATATGGTGCAATCAGTGTGGTACGTTTTAAAAACAAGCAGTAATAACATTTCATCTCCTCATAACCCGCAAACAGAAATTGTGAGTACAAAACATGTCTCAAATGTGGGATAATTAACATCGAGTGGCACTTGCCCTTCCTTTTTCTTCTTCTAGTTGCCTATCGGCAGGTGGGAAACCATCCCTTCATAGTGCATGACCGCCAACAATTGGTAGTGTCTTCCACATCTAGGAAACCAATGCGAATTGATGGCAGCCAGATGTGAATCCTGTTGCCGCTATCTCGCTGCGGTGTGCCCTGAAGTGCACTCGTATATCAATTTTTTTGGCTTGTATCGCAAGACAAAAAAAAAAGGCCAATTAATGGCTGAGCTCAAAACTCAGAAATCAAGACAGAATTGTGTTCTGTTCAAATGAAATTATTTTACAAAATTTTCCAAACTCGCTTCGAGGATTATTATGAAAGGTTGCTCACGCAAACAGATGCACACACCTCTTTTTTATTTTTATTTTTGCTTCTGAAGAGTTGCCTTGCGGTTCTATGTTGTGTCCACCATTTCCCCTTCTATTGAAATCCACTGAGCCCCCAATTTTACACCCACACAGCTCCCATGGGGACAGGCCAACTTTGGCGCCCTGAGGATTATTGGACCAGCTCAAATCCTTTTCAGAGCTTTTGCCCCTGTGCTCGGCTATAAAGTAGTCCCCACTACACATGTACAAAAGAGACAATCGCAATACATAGTTTTTACCTTTTTTCATTCATGTCAAATCAGCGAATCTAGATAATGAAAAAGATAATCAAATGCACCAGGTTTTTTTTTCACGACTCTTTAGGATGCGATATGAAGACTACATTTCCAGCTAATCAATGTGACACTATTTGTTTCTCCTTCCAACTTGCGAACAGACTTTGGGTCCCTATCATTCTGCAATAACACCACATGGACAGCAAAGACAAGCAGCCATGCCTCTGGGCTGCCTTGGCAAACGGCGCATTCCAGTTGGATACTGTCACACTCGCAGAGGACAAAAGAGGTGCTTTCACACAGCAAATCTTTTAGCTCAGGGTCGCAGCATCAGCCAAACTGTAAAACTGCTCACTTGAAGTCTTGTCGCTGCAAGTTCCTTTTTGCTCTCATGCAGTCTGATCACAGGTGAAATTATTTTGTGCACTCTCCATCTCCGGCGTTCACTCGGTTATTGCGGATTCACTCTCTCCCGGATTGTCATTTGTGACGGTGACTTACGCTCAAGGGAATACACTACAGCTTTATTTATAAAGTGCTTTAAAAATCGCTGCAGGTGTAACAAAGCGCTTTACAGAACATTTAAAATACTACATCCACGAAATCAGAAAATTGGCGCGTCAGATTATAAATTCGCTTTTGAGAAAATTGAATGCTTTCAGGTGCACCTTATAGTGCAGAAAATATGGTAAGCTCGAACAATTTTACTTTGCTATTTTTGGGTTTTCCTACTACTTTTCTTACTTTAAGTCTGACCAGTCAAGTAATATAAATTCTTTTGAGGGGGAAATTTGCACAGAGCATAATCGATGAACAATTTGTGAGTGCAGCCAGCAGCTCGGCATTTCTTCTTCATTTTGTATTTTAAAAGTTAAATATATTAAGTGGAATAAATGTTTCAAAGGGTGAGAACTGCAGAGGGAGGGGGATTCATAATGACTTCATACAAATATCTCCCCTAAAATAAAAAAATTACAATTAAAAACAATTTTGAAATGTATTCGTTTTAAGTCAGATTCTACTTCTCGGAGATTCACCTGTTTCGGGGGTCTTGGAACGCATCACCTGAGAAAAGTGAGGGAACACTATATACCAGGGGTGACCATCACAATTGACTGGTAGCCCGCGGACTGGTGCCAAGTCGAATGCGAGGGGTGTTGGAGGAAATAAGATTAGTATTTCTGTGTGCGCGTTATTAATATGGTATATTTTTTGTGTTAGTGCACACTTCACTCCAAGCATCCTTTCAGTCTCACTTTTACCCAAAAGGATTTTTAAAAAACTATAATAAACCAGTCCACATGATGGTTAAAATGCAACCCAATTATTTAAACTACAAACAAAAAAGAAAATACATTAATGCAGTCAAGTCCACTGTATTGGAGGTGACCTCCAACGCAACTATCCATATACGCGTAGTGTATAAGAAAGAACTTTGTAGCAGGCTGGGCAACACATAGAAGCCCGTGGAAATGTATTTTTCCAATGTAAAGACTATTAGCATGCTGCACATGCTTTTATCTTGAAGGTCTTGTGGTGCTGTGGTGCACTTTGTAGCATGAGGGAATAAAGAAAGAGGCTGAACCATGAGATCTCAAAGTTTGTCAGACTGACAAGAATCATCAGTAGTCGACGCGCACGAGGAAAATGGAGATGTTTAGGAGCTGCTGTGCGAACAGTGGTAATATACTGTACAGCATCAGATAATGCAGTGACAGGTGGGAAGGATATTGGATGAAAAAAAAATGTAGGTTGGAAATACGGTTCAGGGGGACACATGAAATGAGGCACAAACAATGAAAGAGATGGTGAATTTTAGCACAAGACAGATGAGACGTTAAGAATACAGCAGATGGGAAAAATGAGGGCATAACTGACGCAAAGCCAGTCGTTTTATTTGTAATTGACAATAGAGAGCTCTTTACGGTACACTTGCTTTACAGCACAATAAAAAAAAATCATCTTCAATATTCAAAGATCTTTGTACAACGACAAGAACGTCTGATTTTGAACAACAGCCCATATAAGATGATCCAAGCCACTGGTGGAAAGTATCTAAATACTGCGTTTTGTTTGTTATGCATTTTTCACTTTATTTTTCATGTCCTCGCCTTTTATGCCCCACATTTGAAAACATACTGTATATAACGTTGAATTTCTGCATATTTAAGTAGAAAGCAGAAACAAATATGTACAGTTGTGACATGGAGGAGGAACAACAAGGGTGCGTTAACAGGTTTGGAGAAACAATGCATTCCCCATCCATATCTTGATTTATTCATCGATTCATTCAAAACATTGAGGCCTTCCCTTTCTGGCATTCAAAAATACTTCATCTTATCTGACAAAACACAAATAAGATTCTTATTCAATTGCTAGTTTAGCAAATTTGTTTTTTTACCGAGTTCACAATGTTGGTATTTTTTCCCTGTTCTTCTCAGCATGAACACTGTAAGATAATAAGAGAGGGGAAACTATTATGTGCAAAGAAATGTCTTTTCTCAACTCATCTGTATTTCTAGAGCACTTTAAAACAACCACCGCTGTACACAAAGTGCTGTAGATGGAGCAAATATCATATATACAACAATAAAACTAAATAATGAAGCCAGTCGAAAGCACAAAAACAGTCAAACTAAACTCAAGTCTGAGTCATGCTGAGTAAAAAGCCAAAGAATAGAAATGAGTTCTGAGAAGAATTTCAAAGATGGGCAGCGAGGGGCGGGGGCTTGCCGAATGTTCAGTGGGAGGTCATTCCAAAGAGAGGGACCAGCAACGGAAAAGGCTCTGTCCCCTCCGAGTCTCCGCTTAATTCTTGGTACTGCTAATAATGTCTGGTCCGCAGACCTGAGGGACCGGGCAGGTGTGATGGGGCGGAGGAGCTCAGAGAGTGAAGGTGGAGCGAGGCCATTTAAAGATTTGAAAACAAAAGGCTCTTCAAAAAGAACTCTAAAATGCATAGAGAGCCAGAGAAGGGATGCCAGAGCAGGAGTTACGTGCTTCCTCTTACGAGTACCAGTCAAGCAGCAGCATTCTGGACCAACTGGACACGCTTAATGGAGGATTGGCTGACTCCAAAGTATATTTAGTGCATTACAGTAATCCAAGCATGTCACGTTTGCATGGTGGTGGTGGACCCCAAAAAGCAGGTAAGAGGGAGGAGCAGAGTGTACTTGAAGAAGTGTATTGATAAAACGGCGAAAATTAAATCCTAAACAAAGTCTGAACAACAAAACGAATCCAAAGTATCAAACAAAAATCACAACTGAAGATAAAACATTACAGTAACCGAAACATGATTGAAAACAGCAACAAACAATGACCCGACTGAGTGCTCAGGCGGGAGTCCTTTTATGCCACTAATTACCTAACGACCAACAGGTGTGCAGCTGCAGGGGAAAGCCCCACAGTGCCTCCTGTTGGTCACAAACAGAAACATGACACAGCCGGGATGTGACAAAGACATGAATTACTGTTTCAAAGTACTCATGAGAAAGGAGAGATTTTACCGTTTTTGTGCCAAGTAGTCACAGAAGGCATTTTTGCGTTTCCTACTTAAGTACATTTAGGTACAGAAGCATATTGCTGGCACATCAGAATAAAAATAAGTTCCATAAAGTTCACATATTGACATGATCAATATCACATTTTAACATGACAACTTATCACGTTATAACTTTAAATGTGCCATGCTGAAACAAGAACTGTATCACATTCCACATGAACTTTTTTTTGCAGTGGAGTGCAAACAATATGCTTTCATATGTCAGAGACTTAAACACAGAAATTGAATAATTACTAGAGTGTAACCAGAGAAAATATGGCCAAGAACGTTAAGTGTGAGGGGGTGATGGTGTGGACTTCAGAGGGGTTCCACGTAGAATGGAGTCCAGAATATTTATGAATTTAGCTTTGTGCACTGAGATAATGAAAGATCCTTCCCCAAATTCCGACGTGAAGATATAACTGTCCTAAACCGAGGTCAGTGAAAAATAAGACGCTGGACAGCGAGAGGGAGGAAATAGAACAACAGTGCAAGTCAAGAGGAAGTGAGTATCTGCAGGTAAAGAGGAAGCCAGGTGAGATAATCCAACATGTCAAGTGTTTGTTTGGACAAGTGTAGCAGCAGTGGAGCAGAGGATTATGGGATTACAGCCGGTGTCGATGGTCATGTGAACCAGTGCGGTCATTGCTAAACTCGTTCGGCATCTCGCAGGAAGGGAAGCTTAGCCTGGCACTGGCATGCATTCCTACCCACACATCTTTCCGTGTACTTGATCACTCCTCCGGTAAAGTTCTCCAGCTTCATTCCTTCTTTGTTTTGTCAATCTTCATCTCGCTTGGCTATTCCTGACTCTTCCACCCCCTGCCTTCTCTCTTCCGGGTGTTAGGCTGCTTCCGCTGTGTCTTTTTCCATGTCTTCACTAATCCATCAGAGTACTTGGATTTTTCGAAAGAGGAAAATGTTTGAAATTCAGGTGAAGACACCCTGAAACCATGTCCAGGCTGTGAGGAGAACCCAACCTTGGCTTTGGTGAGTTTTGCAACCTCTTGGCATTGATCCAAAAGATTTGGTGGGTCATTTTTAAGATTACACTCTGCTTGCAAATGTAGCTGATTAGGTACAAAATGGCTATATGAGGGGAGAATTTACAACATCCAAGGTTGTACAATTTGTTTGAGTACAATTATGATTGTGAAGTCGCAGAATGAAGACACGCAAGGTGGCACGCATCAAAGATTACTTACAGATGTGCGTTTCTTCATTAAAAACTGCAAAAGGA
Source organism: Hippocampus zosterae (assembly GCF_025434085.1). Taxonomy (NCBI): domain Eukaryota; kingdom Metazoa; phylum Chordata; class Actinopteri; order Syngnathiformes; family Syngnathidae; genus Hippocampus; species Hippocampus zosterae. Next base: position 34,531,378 of record NC_067452.1, on the reverse strand, counting down.
AAACTAGCAGTCATGGATAGCACCACCCAAGATGGCAACATATGCGATACCTCAATGGGAAACAAATTCAATATTTAGCCATCGTCGCTAGCATGCACCGTTTCCACCAATGCGATGGTCTATTCCAGGGGTCGGGAACCTTTTTGACAGAGAGCCATAAAAGCAAAATATGATTTCATAAAAATTGCTCCTGGAGCCAACTGCAGCCCTGAACACGACATGAGCAGTGAAAAATCGATGGATGGATAAAACAAGCGAGAATATTTGGTTTTATCTGCGAGCCAGATACATTCATCAAAAGAGCCACATCTGGCTCGCGGGCCATTGGTTTCTGACCCCTGGTCTAGTCTATTGGTTTTTGTGTTCAGTTTATTGATGTGCATGATGGAAAATAATTTATTGCAAATTCGTTTGTGGAACCTCAAGTTGGTGCTTAGGGAAGACCGGCATTCCCCTCAACCCAGTTTGAGAATGTCACGGTGTCATGTGTTAACAGTTAGCCACTGGTGGTGTGACATCCTTTGTGTGTTCAATTTGCACTCAGTGGCGGTGTGAATGCGGGTGTGAAAGGTTACCTGTCTCTACACTGTACGTGTCCTCGGTCTAACGGATCCTGCCTTTTATCCGACGTTGGCTGCGGTGCGCTCCACCTTTCAGTGGACCTGAATGGGATGAGTGGTATAGAAAATGGATGGATGAAGCTGCCTGCTTGGCGACTGGGCTTTACAAGAATGGTTTAATTAACCTTACATGTTACATTCTACCATAAATCAAAGTATTTCCAGTGATGACCAATTAGGACGCAGCAGGAAGGCCAAAGACATCATGGATGTCAGATTTTTTATAATTTTTTTTAAAGAACCTTTTGTTAGTCGACTTCCATTAAATGTAAGGCTTACATTGATGTGACATTTAGGTGGGTGAGTCAGTACATTTTGCCAGTCCATTACTCGTCATAACTATTTTAAATGCGCTTCCATCTTTGTTTACCCATTTGAGTTAGCACTGCGATTTGTGATGGGTTCTGACCGAACCAAATAATGTTTTAAGATTACAAAATGCAGGATCAGACCGAGTGCTATTTCTAAAAATATTTATTAAAGAAAATCACACAAAGTATGAACTGAAATTGCTGGTCACAAGGTGCCAGGAAAGACAATGCGTGAAACCAAAGCCGCTTGCAAAGGCAAGGTTCATAAGTCCAATCACACGAAAGTAAAGAGCAATAACATAAATACTTACCGTACAAACAAGAATATAGGTGAACAAAACAAGAGCGAGTCTGAAGTGTATCGAGCGAGGTCTAGAAAAATCCCACTTGAAGCACAGCGGCAAACAAGGTCAATAATTCAACAAGGCGTAGTAGAAATCAGTCCTTCAATACAAGGCTAGGCTTGATGAGGAAACGCAGCACAGGTGCGCCTGCACTCCAGCTGGACCTGAAACGCAATCAAGACAGAACATGGCAATTTGAGGCACGTCAGCCTGTCTGTCACACCGTCATTGTTATCGTAACCATTCTTCCATCAACGCTAAATTACATTTTGTAACTATCATTTTCGAACCGGCAGATGTTCTTCTTCTGCGGCGTCACTAAAGCACAAGTAGTCACACGCATTAGCAACACGAGCAGCCCCCGCCCCCCAAAAAAACAGACACACGCACACACAGTTTCGTGATCGGTGAAGTAAAAACAATACGGGACAATGACATTGCAGTCTGTCTGTGAGGACTAGTGAAAGGTGTATAGCACAAAGCCAGCCTCCCTCATGGGCCGGGACAACCTAAAAAAACGAGTTCTGAGGTGGTGGTGTTTGAATCTGAGCCCTGGCTTTCATGTATGCACTTTGTTTTAATCTGGCTTCCTCCAACATTCCGTAAACATCCATGTTAGATTGGTTGAAGTGGCTAAATTGTCCTATGGTGTGAATATGAGTATGGATGGTTGTTTGTCTGTCCTGTATGTGTCTTGTGATTGCCTGGCGACCAGTCCATGGTGTAGCCTCGCTCTCACCTGACATCAGATGGAATAGGATTGAGTTTACCTGCAATGCTCATGACAATAAGGCAGATAGAAAATGTTAGGATGGACTTTACAAGTAGCTAGATAGGGCCATAAAAGACACCGCTGGTGTCTCACTCCTGCATGTGCACTTTTTAGGCAATGAGATAGGTGACATAATGATTGCACTGCTCTCACATCCTGATTGGATCATACTGTGTATATTCATGAGGCAGTGCCACTGACACTGTGACCTAACCACATGAAATGTGTTTTCAAATTTCTCAATAAAAAAATACAAAACCCAACAACCCCCCCCCCCCCCCCCTCCCCAGCTAACTAAGTGCTATTATGGTTTGCAGTTGCCAATATGTAGATGTGTGTTTGCAAGTTCAGCAGGAGAGGTGGGCTAAGGATGAGCAACAGCACAGACAGACTTGTAAACACAGACCAGCAGCTTTGTCTCAACAGATTAAGCAGTCATCATCACGCTGGCCTTTCACCTCTGACATTGAGTGAGGGACTGGACAGACTCTGTCAAACAGCAGCTTATGAAGACTTAAACTGATGGCTAAAAATCACTTGAAAACAAGTTTTATTTTATAAAATGAATGTTCTTAAAAGCACAATTTCGAACATAATGCTTTTCAAGTTGCAAGTATTTACTTTGTGTGCCGGAACAACACCCGTGTTGCTGTCCACTGTGTGGGTAATATTCAAAAAGTAATGTCATGAATTTAATATTGTAAATGAATTTTGTGAACCAGGCTGTCCCAATGTACCAAATCATGATCATAAATACATAGTCTGGAGGTCTCCCCTGTCTGGCACAGATGACCAAGGATTAAAAAAGCTTTACTTAGCATATACTACGCATTCTACGAACTTTTAACCCTCTTAGCATTCACAAGGATGTGATCTGGGAGATTATTGAGCTGTTCTGTTGCTCACTGTGGTTAGCATGACTAAGTACAGTAAATACACTTTAAATCAGGGAAGGACAACTAAAATGCTGGGGGGTGGGGCGGCAATTTGTCATCAGTGCTACTGGGGGTGGATCCATTTAGGACCAGGCACTTCCTAACCAGATGTATGACAAAAATGCTATTTTCAATATGGGTATAATATGTCTGTCTATATGTGCAAAGTACGTGCTGCTCATGCGTTTCATTTTTTATCATACATTTCTCAAAATATGTATAAAAGACAACCAGCTCAGGGTGTACTCGGTCTACTGTCCGAAGACAGGTGAAAACTGAGATAGGCTCCAGCACGTCTGTGAAACCTCGTGAGGATAAGCAGTTTGGATATTGGGTGGCTGGACATTCGACAACACAGGGTGTGAAGCAAGCAACAAAATATCCACACAATGATTTTTTTACTAGTGAAAAAGGCTCTCTTGCGTAAAAATTCCCATTCAAGGACAGCACAACTGCTGAATAGCAATGTGCAAGAGCTCATTCTGTGCATTTTCCACAAGAATGAAGTCACTCAAAATGCAATATTATTCAGGTACTATGCTGGTCCTGTATGTCATTCCAAATCTGCAAAAAATGATTAGGCCTACTTATGCTGTAGCATAGGGAAGTATACAACTAAGCCAGGCATAGCATCTAGTGGTAAATGGTGACATTACAACTTAAAACTATAGAATTGAATGCCATTGAAGAGAGAACCCCTACCCCCCCCCCAACACAAATAACATATGTATTTGTAAACCCAAACATGTCTACAAAAAACACTGATGAACCTCCCATATGTGTTTTTTTTGGGGGGGGGGTGCCCCCTCCCAAAAAAAAGAAGAAATGTATTGAACAAATACTGAAAAAAAATGGTACAGAGCTGCAGGTAATCAGGGGGTCAACTATAGGAGAGTAAACATTTATAGTTTAATCATGGGTAGAAGCCGTCAGGTTTTAAATTAAGTCAAGTTGCCGAGTGTTTGATTTACAGAGTGCAGGATCATTTTCTAATTGGCAATCACAAGGCGCATACACCATAGACAAGCATTCTCACATTCATATTTATTCATTTACAGTTTTCAAGGAACTCTACGTGCATGATTTTAGAATGTGGGTGGAAGCTACAGTACCCTCAGAAAAGCCACACAAGCTTGGGGAGAACATCCAAATTTCACACAGGAAGGACAAAGCCCCGAAATTAAGAAGTTAAAACAGAAGAAGGCAGATTGTGGAAGCTTTCCAGCAGAAAAAGTACTGGAGGCTTACGCGTACTTTAATGGTGGGGATTTATCAGAGTTTCTGTGGCTTGGTGTCAGAGGAGAGATGAACTGAAATTCACATCAAGCTCAAATATTGTATCTTGTCTCGGCTTGCTCTGCACTGCTCCCACTCATGTTTTTTTATTTACATTGCTTTCATCAAACCTCTCAGGCCTGAATAAAATATGTTTGTTTTTTTTAAACTGATGCGTTCAGTCAGTTTCGTTGCCCCCGAACACATTTGCAAGTAAAACTTGTCAGAGTAAATAGAAAAAAGGCAGTTGACACACGACCCCCCCCCCCCACACACACACAGTAATGTGATAGGAGTCATATTGCAGCAGAGTTTAAAGGTGAATTGCTGCTGTATGCGATGGGCAATATTCCACAACAAAACAGTTTTGATCTGAAAAGAATAAGAGTTTGCATGCGTTTGATTGGCTGGCGAGCAGTTTCCACCTCTCACCCAAAGTCAGGTGGGATAGGCTCCAGCTCACCTGTGAAGATGCGTGGTGAGGATCTGTGTGGTATAGAATGGTTGGATGAATATAGAATAAATAAATAAATACATACATACAAAAATTAGTATATATATATTTCGGCTCCGGCCTCCCTGTGTGTAGTTTGCATGTTCTCCCCGGGCCTGCGTGGGTTTTCTCCGGGTACTGCGGTTTCCTCCCACATTTCAAAAAAGTTCATGGCAGGCTGATTGAACACTCTAAATTGTCCCTTTGGTGTGAGTGTGAGCGCGGATGGTTGTTTGTCTCTGTGTGCCCTGCGATTGGCTGGCAACCAATTCGGGGTGTCCCCCGCCTACTGCCCGAAGACAGCTGGGATAAGCTCCAGCACCCCGGCGCCACCCGAATGAGGATGAAGCGGTTCGGAAGATGAATGAATATATATATATATATATATATATATATATATATATATATATATATATATATATATATATATATATATATATATAGCACGTCGGCTTCACAGTGCAGAGGTACCGGGTTCGATTCCAGCTCCGGCCTCCCTGTGTGGAGTTTGCATGTTCTCCCCGGGCCTGCGTGGGTTTTCTCCGGGTGCTCCGGTTTCCTCCCACATTCCAAAAACATGCGTGGCAGGCTGATTGAACACTCTAAATTGTCCCTAGGTGTGAGTGTGAGTGCGAATGGTTGTTTGTTTCTGTGTGCCCTGCGATTGGCTGGCAACCGATTCAGGGTGTCCCCCGCCTACTGCCCGGAGACGGCTGGGATGGGCTCCAGCACCCCCCGCGACCCTAGTGAGGATCAAGCGGTACGGAAGATGAATGAATATATATATATATATATATATATATATATATATATATATATATATAATATTTTGTCTTCGGGCAGGAGGCCGGGGGAAACCCTGAACCGGTTGCCAGCCAGAGACGAACAATTATCCACGCTCACACTCACACCTCAGGACAATTTATAACGTTCAATCAGCCTGCCACGCATGTTTTTTGAAATGTGGGAGGAAATCGGCTTTTCAGAGAAAAGCCACGGAGGCACGGGGGGAACATGCAACCACTCGACCCCCGGTATATAAATAAATAGATAGAGAGAGAGAGAGAGAGAGAGAGAGAGAGAGAGAGAGAGAGAGAGAGAGAGAGAGAGAGAGAGAGAGAGAGAGAGACGATCTTGGCTGATTTTAGAAAATTAGACAATTATGTTTCTCATTTTTCATTTTGGTTTGACTATGTTAAGTCATAAACAAGGATATTAATCTAATGGCAAGGAATAGTAGAACAAGAAAACACTGAACATCCAATAAAATTTGAAATACAACCTACCTCTTTGGCATCAATAAATCAGATGTAGTCAGACCCAGTTCTTAAACCGAGCTCTTGAAACAGCAAGATGAAAGTACTTCATATTCATCCACAGTTGACCGCCAAGGAAGCCCAAAAAGACCCTCAATTCCAAATCATGCAGGTGGATGAGAAGCAAACCCCATTATTGGCAAAAAGCAGGTTGTGTGTCCAAAGCCATTTCGGCGGGTGTGATTTTAAGGGATAATGTCACGAGCGTAATGGATTTCACTGGGGCAAATCATCTGCTAATAATCCACACCTTACAACCAATCAGAGTCCATCCCAAAGTACCAAAGTTCTGCTTAGTCTTATCTAACACCTGATATAACAGACTGCATGTGACACACCAAACCACGGCATCATCAATATTCCTTCACGGATAACCACTGACTTTTGGGCACAAGTTTGGGGCCAAATTGTTATATTACCAATGCTAAAAACCATATAACCACATAAACTGCATTGTTGAGTTTGCAAGGCCAAACTTTTAACAAGAGTGAACAAAAAATGTCAGGGTAGGCATCTACTTTGTATTTGTTAGCGGAGTACTACGTGGTTGAGAGTCGATGGTTCCTGCCATTCTTATGAAAATTGAAAAAATGCTTCACGGGCAGGGCGATATGGGCTCAAAAGTAAAATTCACCCAAATTTTCACCAAAATACAATTTCTCATTTTTCTGTTTCAATGTTTCAATGGTGACAAATGTCCCTTTTCTCAAAATATCAAAACGCAATCTTTCATAAATGAACATTTTCAAAAGTTCAACAATTTAACATTATAAAATGGACCGACAAACGTCACGTCTCGGGCGGTCCGCACGTCTGTTAAAGCGTTCAAGTACTAAATTGCCATGCAGTTCATTTTGCACATTGAGGAAGGAGTATACGTAAATTGCGGAATTCTCTGAAGCAGTGACTCCCACGTCATTTAATTAACTCATTCACTCCCAAAGACGTTTTTAAACGTCTTTTCAGACTTGATCCAGAATTGTCTGGTACTGAATGAGTTTTAATCAATCAGCACTATTTTTTTCATCCTATTTTTAATCAAATAAAGTGTACGGTAATGAGACTTTGGTGGTGATTAGAGTCTTGAATGTGTCACAGATGAACAACAAAATGGATGCGATGATATTGAAATGTTTTTTATCAAGTTCCAAGTACTCCCCGTGGACACCTTTGTGCCCCAAAGTGCCTCACTGACTCCCATTAACTTTTTTATGCACAAATAGTTATAACCTATAACCCACAGGTGTCAAACTCAAGGCCCGGGGGCCAGATCTGACCCACCACATCATTTTCTGTGGCCCTTGTAAGCAAATCAAAGATGTCAACTTCCATGATGCTTGCTAAAATCTCTACCAACATTTCAAATTCTCCTTTCTAATAAATAAGAGTGATATTGTAAGCATTTTCTTGTGACTAAAACCCTCATTACAGTAAAGTGAGTTTGACACCCCGTTTACAGTGTTACCTGATAAGCTGTCCATTGTAGTAGCCACTGTCCCTGAAAGGGTTAAAACCACAGTTTTTAATCTCTGTGCCATTCCAAAATAAAATCTTTCATGGATTCTGTATTCTGTGATTCTGTGATTCACATTTCAATGAGAAGAATATATCTCGTAGCATGAAATGTTTCCACTTTTGTCAGTCATCAGTGTTAAAATTAAATCATTTGACCTGGCATTTAAAAGGTTAAACTCCTGAATATTTGATTACTTGGGTCAGGGCCGAAGTTAATTAATGGATTCAGGAGGAAGAAATATAAATGCAAGATGATTTTCTAGCAGTTTGTTTGTCCGTGTACATTTCTGCCATTAAAGTGTCCAAAGGAAAATAAATTTGAGGAGGTCATGAGGGTTGACTCACCTCAAGACCTTGACCATAACTTATATTAAAAACATTTCCGATGACTGTTTTTCAGAAACATGGTTGGCTGCTGGAGCCTGAAGGAGTGAGACGCTGACAGCGAGCAGCTCCAATGGCATGGAACAACCCGCCACTCAATCAAAAGCCAAAATGGCCGCCATTCAAACACAGGACTAAGCTACCACTCGTTTCTTGCTCTTCAGCTGGCCTACGAGGACAGACGACAGTTCCACGGACCTTCCTTGTCTTACTGCTTGCTGGCCTCAGTACGGCTGCTCCGCCAAAACAAGCGCGCCCGCCTCTCCTGTCCGGACAGCCTTTTATCATTTTTTGGGGCATCCCAGATTCCTCCTGCACCATGAGGCCAGATCCTGGTTCTTTTGGGATGGAACGTGAGGGCCGTGTGGCGGTCTTCTACGAGGACACACTGGGAAGTTACCCGTATTTTATCGACAAAGACACAAGGGTTAATGGGGGTCTACCGCAGCACACGCGACTGGACAGCCATCTTCAGAAAACTCAGATGGACTTAGATGCAGCTTTGCCTACGCCCAGGTACCTCGGCCTGGGGGTGCTGCACTGGGCTGAGTGGCTACCGCAGTGGTTGAGGAATCAGGAGAAGAAGGCCATGTATCAAGAAGCATCGAGGAACTTGCTGAAAACTTTCTTCCCTAACTGGACAGCAGAGGAGGTGGAGAAGTGGTCACGGGTAAGAAAGGAGAAAATGTGGCAGTTATTATCGTATTGGCCCGAATATAAGACGGTGTTTTTTGCATTGAAATGAGGCTGAAGAAGTGGGGATCGTCTTATATTCGGGGTCTAGACATTATACCCATTCATGGCGCTAGATGGCGCCAGATATCATTGAAGCGAATGCTGAACTTGACTCTCCAGGCCAAAGCGAACCCCTGTCACGAAGAAAAAAATTAAAATAGCGGTAGAACGAAGAAGAAAAATAAAAAATAGCGGTAAGAAAGAAAAGACAATAAAATAATAGGAGATGACAGAAAATGGAGAAACGCAGCGACAATCTGGAGAAAAGTGGGCCGAAGATCGGCCGGGTTAACCGGCAGCTGAGGAGTTATGATGTCATTTACATTTCAAAAACCAGAAGCATTCACTTACGAATGTGATTGCACTATAGTTTATATATTTAAATATTCAGATATTAAGATTTGAATGAGACAAAATAACATGCTTTTTCTCTCAAATATATTGTTATAATCATTTGTTTCAGATGTACAGTAATTACTTTCTGTAATAATTTATTTGGAGTTCAAAAAGTTAAACTTGAGTCTTGAAAAAGAGGGGGTCGTCTTATAATCAGGGGCGTCTTATATTCGGGCCAATACGGTATTCATTTTGGGTTTTGTTTTTTGAATTGGGTTAGTTTCAATCACTTTTCGGAGTGGGGTTGTTAGTTTTAATTGGTTTTAGTTATTGGGGAAATGTTTCGTTTTAGTTTCATTTTTTTAGTTTTAGGATTAGTTTTGCTTTTTTTTTTTAACATTTAACACATTGTTCTAAGTTGGATGTTCTCCACTTTGCCGCGGTTCCAGCCAGACGTCTGTGAAAAGTGAACTCGATCACACAAGCACTCCATTTCTGGGTTAAATGCGCTAGCTGCTTAGGTTGTCTTAGCAATTAGCATTGCTTTTCCATCTTTCCTCCTCATTTCTTCGTGAGAACGATACTTGTCAGAACAGAAGTGTAGCTTATTCGCCGCAACAGCGATGATGATTACCAACTTTGTTGTGACTCTGCAACGTGTTGAGGTGCAGCAGTGCAATCGAAGCTCGTTGCTACTTGTAGCTAGCTGGTGCGACGTCAACACTGAGCTACTTGAGGCCTCGGCCTTCGTCTGGCACGTTGTTCCATTAGAACGCTTGCATGTCCAGCCCAGCAATTACTTTTTGGGACTGTTTAGTGGTTTACTCTCAGTTCTCCAATTTAAAATGTTTTTAAATGCAAGTTTTGTCTCTCAAACTGCGATGCGAAACCGCTTATTTTGAGCTTTGTGTAAGTCATATAATATCGACTCTATTAATCAATTGAACATTGTTTTTATTAGTATTGCAAATATGCAGCTATTCTTGCCAGGTGACACAATAAAAGATTTGGTGCAAGGCAAAATTTTGATGCAAGTGGTGGTTCGGCACACAGATCAATTGAGGACATTTAGCTTGCATCCAAATGTATGAGCTTTTGAGACTCTGTCTCACTGCAAAGGCAGAAACGAAAACACTTAAATGCATCAAAAAACAACCAATGCTGTACCATCGTTTTTCAGCAAGGTTATTCGGATGAAACATAAAAGAGGCTGAGTGAAAGATTGTTGTGGACCTCCCTCTGAGTCGAGATGGAACTCTGATGGACCATCGTACAAAGGAAACATGGACTGCTGTCAGACAAGTTATTATTTCTGGCCTCCTTTGGAACAATATGTTCCAGTGTGCTCGAGGCAAAAAAAAATAATAATAATTTTAACGTAACACGTTTTTATTCCCATTTCAGTTGGAGAACCATTATGTTAAACGAAAACATAGGATGCAACAGTTGAACAAACCGAATACCGTAATATATGTGATGAGCATTTTTGGATTCTATGTTTCGGGGCTTTTAATAATGCATAGATGATGGATCAAATGTACTTTCTAAACCTCTGCTAAAAATCGAATCAAGACTTTTTCTTTACTGTGAAATATGACACAGAAATACAAATTGTCTCCTGTTGACAAGAACATTTCTGACATATGAAATTGACTAGAGCAATTAAGGATTAAAAAGAAAAAAGAAAAAGCAAAGCTGACTTATTTCCATGCCGTTGTGCCAGGTGGACTTTGAGGCAGCAGCCCAGTCCGTCATGATGGAAACCCTGAGGGAGATAAGACGGCTGCGACCCAAAGCGTTATGGGGCGTCTCCCCCTACCCCAGCTGCTACAACGGCGATTCTGCGTTAACCGCGTTAGCCAATTACAGCGGCCAGTGCCCCCCTGCCGAAAAGGCCCTCAACGACGAGCTGCTGTGGCTGTGGAAGCGATGCTCTGCCCTATACCCTCTTCTCACCCTTGAAAAGCTACAGGTGGGTGAAGGTCCAAAGTGTTGTTTGGGGGCTCATGATCTGTTTTGATTTCCCTTCTTGCATGCTTACACTTTGACACAGATAGTGTTGATATTCACCACACAGGCAAGTAGGTGTGTCAACCTTGTTTTCATTACGGGGGCCACATCACGGTTGCTCTCTGGGGTGGTGACGCCGAGCTGTGCTGCGTTTCATTACGGGCTAGGCATGTGAACATAGAGTGTGAGGCAGTGACACTCTCTCTTCTTGTGTGTGACACTTTTTTGGGGGGGGGGGAGTTGCTCCAGAATACAAGTCGCAACGGTTAAAAAAAAAAAAAGCCACATGAAGAAGAAAAAAAAAATACACAAGTTGCCCAAGAGTCGCATTTTGGTGGGGAAAATGGAGACCAAGAAGAGAAGAGCCTCCAAAGTGTGTTGCCTTTGTAGCCGTTGCATCATGGGTGCCTTCAGAAATGTACTGCATGACTACTATTTTTTTTCTTCTATTTCTTATTCTACCGTCTTAGTCATCGACAAATACTTTTGATGCATTACTGTGGGTTGACAGAAGGTAGCGGTATTGCACAGACGGACGGGATTTGGAAATCCTGACGATGTCTTGTTTTGGGGTTTTCTGCTGGGTTTGCACGTAAAAATTGATCCATCTGCCCGCTTTTCACACAGGGCGGAACGTCCGGAGGGAAGCTTTATTTGTCCAGTCAAATCCAGGAGGCGCTACGAGTTTCCTCTTTGGCCGGAGTGTCGTTCGACCTTCCTGTGTTTCCACTGGTCAACAGCGTGTACGCCTCGACCAACACTTTCCTTTCTCAGGTGGGAGATACGTGTGATTTGGATGAACGCAAAGGTGAAGTGCTTAAATGTTTCAATTTACGTTTTTAAAAAAAAAACTTTTTGGGGTAGGGATGCATTGTGCATGGTCAGTGGAAAATTACAAAATGCCCTTAACCCCCCCAAAAAATATTTAGCATTGCCAAGAGATGTCACAAGATGGCGCCAAAGCATTACATTTTTACAAGCCACTGCTTCGGCCTGTCTGAAAGAAGCTCCTCCCCTCACTTCAACATATGTCGTCTCTCGGTAACAAAAAACCACACGATAGCACCAAAGCACTTCTTTTGTCTTAGACAAGGCTTTGCAGCCACCTTGTGGCATCTTGGCGCATTTCAGAAAGATCGCAAAAAGTCTCAACTGAACGAATGTGGCTCAGCAATGCAGGATGACAAACATGTTCAGTGGCTTCCGCACCTTGCTGTCCTCTTCCAGGCAGACCTGGTCAACAGCATTGGTGAGAGCGCTGCCATGGGAACAGCCGGGGTGGTCATCTGGCAGAGAAGCGAGACCAGGACAGAGGTAAGGCGAATGCCAAGATGACATTTTGAAGAAGCGCAAACATGCTTCCGAGGAGCATGTACGGATGTTGTGACTTTTGACGGGCGGTGGACTGAAGAAATTCTGTACAAATCTATTTCGACGACAGCTACTTTGTCTATTGTCCACATCATCTTGCAATCATCAATGTCCATTTCTGAATGAAAATCAACTGCGCATAAACATCACTTCCAATGTTTTTTTGTGTCCGTCCATACGCAGAGAGAATGTCAGGACCTGGGAGAGTTTGTCCGCAAGGTCTTGGGACCATACTCCATGAATGTAACCACGGCAACCGGGATCTGCTCAGCCTCCCTCTGCGAGGGAAAAGGCAGATGCGTACGTCAGAATCCAGACAGCTCCGCCTACCTCCACCTTCCGCCACCCGCTGACGTGATGGAGAAGGTGACAGAAACGGTGATTGATGATTGTTAGTGGTTGCGTGTGTTGCGCATATAAAGCATTTCACGTAGAACGGTGATATTGTCATGTTCGATGCCTTATTCCAGTGGAAGCCATGAATAGAAATGGACAAATCTGTTTAAAATGCGCAACATCAAACAAGGGGTCAATCCAAACCATCACAGCTGATTTTGTATCAGACTGCATGACTTGATGTAGTGCGCCGCCGCGTATTTTTTCTACAGCCATTTAATGAAAACAACAACCATAGTTGGAGCACTTTCAATGGTGAAAAATGCCGCCTTCTTCTTGTTTTAACAGTTTGAAACCGTTTGAAGAAGCACAAGCGTCATCGCCAAGAAATAAACGGGAAGCTCGTTTGCGGACGCATACTGTATTGTCGTTTTGTTGACTTCAAATGTTGACATTTGAAGTAAAAAACAAAAAACAAGTTTGCGGTGCAGCGCAGTGCGCAAGCGAGTGGCATGTCTGCCTCATAGTTTAGGGTTGGAAACACGCCGATCGCCTTCCTGTGTGGGGACTTTGCACCTTCTTCCGTGTACGGAAAATATTTTCATTCAATTAAAATGCCCCGAAGTAACAAATACAAGTCCCGCCACGAACCATTTTGTCCCGGCAGGCAGACGCAGCCAAAGCCACAGACAAGCCCGATCCAGACGTTAAGGCAGCTGAACCGGACCCAGCTGAGATGTGGAAGAAAGACTTCCAATGTCAGTGGTACAAGACTTCAGATCGAGACGTCTCAGATCAGCAGTCCCCCAAAGACGGAATCTCTGTGGATGGGACGCTTGAGCAAATTTCCGGAGAGCTAGCAGGGACTTCTGCGACCTTGACAACAGATTCCATAACAAAGGGTGCCTCGACGATGGAGCCGAGTGGAAGCACGTCGGCCCCACTGGCTTCGCACCGTTGCACCGTTTTGTTAATGCTGGTGACTGCGCGTCTGTGTGTGAACTGACGCAACCTTCAGTTACAGGACCACACTGAAGTGCCTTTAAGCAACACTGCGGACATATCACGCACGTTTGCATACAACTTTATCAGGATGTGCCAATGCGCAGTGGTACTGTAACACCTGTCACTTTTTCCATTTTATTGGCGGAAAAGGTGGTTGATGAGCAATCCCTAAAAAAGGCGTCATACCACTTCCAACGAAACAGATTCCAAATCCAAGCAACCACTTTTATTGCTGCAACACACCTGCTTGAAATGATCAGGCTTCTGTAGAGCTTGCTGATGAGCTGATCATTGGATTCAGGTGAGTTGCAGCAAGGGAGAGATGGAAAACATGCAGGAAAGTGACCCTCAAGGACCCAAGTTTGAGACCTTTACTATAAATAAAGCTGCATTGTATTGTATTCTTTTAGTGTCACTCCATCTAGTGGATGCATAGCGTAACTGCAGCCACTATTGTAGCTTCTAGCCTATGTGCCTTATAAAGGAAAGTGTTGGTCGAGTCGTACACACTGTTGACTAGTGGAAACACGGGAAGGTCGAACGACACTCCGGCCAAAGAGGAAACTCGCAGCGCCTCCTGGATTTGACTGCATTCCTTGAAGGTAAGCCTTATAATCCGAAGCGCCTTATTGTGCATAAAATACGGTACATCTTTTTCTGGAGCCAAATATCGCTGGGGTCAAACTGACCCCAAGCGTAAAATGTGTGAGTATTATTGGAGGATAGATAATAAGAGGGTTAAAAAAAAAACAATATCAATTCAAACATTCAACTTTCTTTTTCTGTTCTTCCTCAGTAATATCCCCCCCCCCCACACACACACACACAGATATACAAATACTACTACACTACACTCTTGGTGCCCCCAAGTGAATTTATTGAATGAAATATGACATAACAGTAGATGATGCCCCATGACAGAAAACAGCATGAAGTAGGCGAATTAGCAACCGATTGGAAAGAGCAGCCATTTACTTTTTTTTCTTCCAGTTTTGTTAGTAGCACAGTCCAAAAAGCTCATTTTGTTATCAATGAATCCCCAAGCAAATCTATTTGTTTGAGTGGTTTATAGGGTCGACACTACAGTGATTCCGTATCATAGTCAATTCTTAAGATGACTGAACATCACAGAAATGTCCGTCATGGACACTTGTTATGGCATTGAACTCCAAATCTGGAGCTGCGACATTGACCTTGGCTGACAAAATATGAACAAGAACTGTCCATGCAGGCACCTGTGATATGAAGGTTAGTAATTTAAAAAAAAAAATCTTACATAGCGGGCAGTGAAACATCAATCCCTAGCTTTAATTTGTCCTTTAGGTAGCAATCAAGAAACACGGTGAACGCTTCAAAATGGCGCTTTGGCATCTCAGTAGTCCCAAGGAAAGTTACTGTACTTACAAATTTGCAATGTAACCAAATAAATAAAAATAAATACAAGCAGCTCTCCGTCATGCTCACCTTCCCCCGCTTGGTCTGCAGTGAAGGATGTGTGTGCCTTTATTGCATTTTATTAAAAATAGCGCCCAGCCCACCTCCAAAAAGATAAAAATAAAAATCCCTGTCCTTGGAGAGCAAAAGAGAGAAACACCGCCCCCATGTGGGAAAGAGCGGTTAGTGCAACCTGAACAAAGATTCCCGGACGGATACGTTTGCTCCTCAAAGTGGAGGTCAACACTCGCGTCTTCAACGGTTTCGCAACGGAGCGATTGAACGAGTACCGTACAATACACAAACAAGATTATCGTTCCGTAACGAGCAAGGGCCAAACCATCCAGCATGCCTGGTACTGCTAAAAGATGAGGCCGGTTGCAAAGAGTGCAGAAAGGTGAGATTACTTGCAGAGGACCTCCTGGGGTGTGCTTGGTGTCGGAGTCTTTGCAAAGCGCTAACGTTGGCCGGAGCTACTTGCAGACGGCCTCCAGCGCGTCCAGAGTTCGCTTGATGTCTCGGATCTGCGCCGCCAGGATGTTGATGGGCTGCATGGAGCGGTCCAACTCCTCGCAACGGGCCATCAGCGTGTACATGCCCTGTGGAGGAACAGGAAGCAAGAGTTTGTCAATTACGTTTTGCACTTTAAGCAAACCGAAAACACAAGAGGAAAAACGGTGAAAGTCAGGGCGGAACTAATTTAATGGACTATAGACTAATTTATAAATTTAGGACTGTATGCAAATCATTTTGCATACAACTCTCAGTCAGACTGACAGTAGAGCAAAAAGGCCTAGAATTCATATCACATAACTTAAGTGTTAAAAATTAAAGATAACCTTTATTTGTCCCACACTGGGGAAATTTAAAATCAAAGCGGAAGTTGCACACTATTTCTATGTGATGTCACTATTTACTGTGAAAAACATACCAAGAATCAGATGTGTTCTTTTCCCTTTCTATTTATTTCTTTTCATGTTAGCGTGTCTGCTTTTTCTTTGATGGAATGAAAAGAGTTGAATAAATAAATCACAGAGCCTCGGCAAAGCTGTTTAGCTCATAATTCAGCACTCTTGAGTTCAAAATTGAGAAAACAAATGCAAATACAGAGCTGAAATTGCAAATAGTTCAGATTAAAAAAATCAATAGGTTTAACCTCCTGGCTGAAGTAACTGATTGATTAACTGGTTTAAGGTTGCTTACCATATCGCTGTTGGCTTGACATCCCTTTTTATTCCTCTGTAGACATTTATTTATTGCTAATTTGCTGTTTGCTCTCCACTGAAACACAGTTCCAGTCAGACTTCTGTGATAAGTCTACTTTCCCGTCAAGCACTTTCTATTTGTGTTTGGCGACACATTAGCCTAGCATTGGCATCTTGTATTCAGTTTTTTTTTAAACTGCACCATTAGCTGAAAAAAACTTTTCTTACTTTGCCAGGCCTGATGTGTGTGTGCCATGTTGCATACTTAGGCTACTCGACTCATCTGCCTTTCGTGATAACAATGCTTATTCAGGGATGGCAATGGCTAGTGATGAAAAAAGCGGAAAGGGGCGTGGCCTGGACGAGGCGCCCAATCACAACAAGTAAGACATCATACACGTCCAATCGCAGGGGTGTTTACAATCGGAAGATGGAAAGACTGATCGGGAGAGCTCGGAAGAGCTTGTGAAAACTCGACGATAAGGTATCTGACCCGCCCCTAAAATGTTCTCAACGGATTTAGGCGATTCACAAAAATGATCAATTTAACAAATAAAACGCGGAAAATTGCCAACCCTGTTATTAGAAATGTAGCGTGTTAGTCGTGTCAGAATTGTGGCTGATCACCTTAATACTCATGTCCACAGATTCTCCCAGGCTGTCCACTGAGTCTCTGTATGTCTGAATGTAGCCCACGCTCAAAGCCGTCATCTAGTCAGAGGTGCAGAGAAAGGAGGATCATTCAACGCAACCAAATGAAGGACACGTTGACTTCGCCACGAATGGGCAAGCCCCTCACATTCTGGATGGTTCCGTTGAGGCTGCGCATCATCGTCTCCACACTCTGCGCCACTTCCTGAGTGTGCCTTTGCAGGTCGACAAGGACGGTTGGATCAATGGGCGGGATATCTGCCGGTCGTCGAGACAACCCTCGGCTACGGGAGATGGGACCCGAACAATCCGCTGCCAGGAATTTCACATGTAAGACATTAGAAGGCGAAAACATGAAGACGGAATTGTGATTGTTTTGGTTTCCGCTTTTCATGTCAGATGACCGGAGAAAGCACCCCCCCCCCCCCCACGCCGCCAATGTAACATCATCGGGTGTGACGCAGGAAAAACTCACTCACACTGGGCCAAAAATTACAACTCCGACAAATAACGTACATAACTTTAGCCTTCTGTCTAAACCAGTCACATCAAGTGATAGGCGGAACAATCAAATGCTGTTCCACGAGATGGCTAATGGCATTATTTCTGTGTACTTTTTGTAGCATTTTGTCTGTTGTTTGCCCATGAGTTTAGCTTTAGAGACAATCTTGTCTGGAATGTAAAGAGCAGAGATCATGCCAACCCTACACTACTGCTGCACTGACAGTAGTGTACACCAACACCATTAGACAACGAGAGAGATAGAGAGAGAGAGAGAGAGAGAGAGAGAGTACAGATTTAAACCCTGGAGAACCCAAGAACCCTTTTCTTCTTTGGAAAATGATGAATTATACATGAAATGAGTGCTATAAATTCACTGACCACCAAAATACAATATGTTTTTTTTTCCAAATATTTAATGCTTTAATCCTAATTTAGGATTAGGGCCAAATTTGACCCTTTGGGATTTAAGGGTATCCTTTGAGTGGCAGAATTTATAGGGGCCAAATTTGAACCCGTGGATAATCCAGGGTTGAAAAAAAGTTTTGAAATGATTTTTTTGGTTTTGTTTTTGTTTTGACATCACTAAAATCCGCATGTAACATATTTCTGAGAGACGAATGTCTTTGCTCCACCACTGTCATACTCACAGTCACTGCAGTC
This sequence comes from Hippocampus zosterae, assembly GCF_025434085.1. Taxonomy (NCBI): domain Eukaryota; kingdom Metazoa; phylum Chordata; class Actinopteri; order Syngnathiformes; family Syngnathidae; genus Hippocampus; species Hippocampus zosterae. The sequence goes on along the minus strand of NC_067452.1, from coordinate 34,513,166 downwards.
CAGACTGGGCTTTGAGCTCATCTTGATCTTCTGTTCCAAGTTCTTGGTGATGAAGTTGGTCAGGTCTCCCTCGTGGCTGACAGTGCCCTCCAGCTCAAGGGCCGAGGAGATGGTTGCCCGTCGACCCTCGGTTTGACTCCCTCTGCCTGCCCCCCGGACCCCCGCTCCTACTATGGAGATGAGAGCTCAACATATTGAAAAGTGGAAGCCCTTAAGTGGTTGTTTAGAAATCCGAGTTCTACCTCCAAACGCTCGGCTGATCTCATCCAGGCTCTTGCTGTCCTGCATCCCTCGGACGTTGCGTACCCACACCTGGGCCATGACGTGAGGGGGGCAAGGTGTGTCATCGGAGGGGAGAAGAGGTGCTGGTGGCGGCGGGGAGGTGGACGAGGAGGTGCTGGGGCCAGGTGCTGAGGAGGAGTAGTGACGTAAAGTCTGGAACGTCGGTGCGAGGGTGGGTCAAGGAAGGAAGCAGAAAGGAGTTCAATTACCGAGTCAATTACACACACTGACATATAATAAATGCAGACGATCCCACCTCAACCTCCTTTCTCTCTCGCGCAGACTCATTCCGCCACTTCTTGTCATTCTTCTCACCCTCCTCTTCATCTTGTTTCTCTTTTTCCTCCTCTCCACTGTCCATCTCTGCGGTGACAGGATGTCCTCTACAAGACGAACGCTCGGATGACGCTTTCCCCGACCAGTCCTGCTGCAGAGGCTGCACAGCACCCAAGCCCGCCGGATCGACTATATAGTCAGTGTGTGTGGTGTATATGTCCTCAGAGGGGGAGAGGTCCATCTCGTGAGATGGGTGTGGGGGAAAATGACCTGTTCTGACATCATCACTGATTTCGGTGTCCAAACAACGGTGATCATGTACTGTGTGGCTTTCTGTGTGTCTCTGGGAGCTCTCTTCGGGGAAGTCTTCTTTGAGTCCCACGCAATTCAACGAACCTGCGATATGAGGACTGTTTTCCGAAGAGGGAGGTGTCGCTACCCCGTTTGCCATTTCTGGCACCTCTGTGTCAATCACAGGGGAGCGACTCATCCCTCCACTTGCTGGAGAAGAGACAGAATGTTACTTTATTTATTTTTTTAAATCAAACCATATGCTTTCATCTTTTAAGTCAATTATTCTCTAAGACCGACAATGAAACACTGAATATGCACATTTGTTTGTAAATTGAGACAAGATTGTCATTGTTTCTGCATACATAGAAGTACATATAGGTTGGGAAACACTGGACCACGGTGCAATACTTACGTACGATTCAACGTACGTCGCTGCTGCGGGAACGGCACTCGGTTGTAAAGTGAGGACCCCCTGCAGCCAAAATTAAAATAAGAAAACCTTTAATAGTCTCGTAATGGAGAAATTCCCACTTCACAGCAGAAAAGTTATGAGAGGAAGAAGTAGAAGAACAAAATAAATGGGAGCTGCTGGAAAGGACTACAGGTTCATAGTTCAATGCCACTCCTATCCTGTCTGGAAGAAATCAAAACCTGGATGGCACAAAATTTCTTGAAGTTCAACGAAAAGAAGACAGAGGTGATATTGTTTGGCCCCAGTGGACCTTGTACATTCCATCCTGTAGACTTGGGCCCCCTATCTCCTTATCTGAAATCAACGGTCTCAAACTTGGGACTTAAACTGGACAGTGATTTCAAACTCGATCGGCAAATTGGTGCCGTTGTTAAATCCAGCTTCTTTCACCTTAGACAGCTGGCCAAAATAAAACCTTTCCTCTCACATGAACACTTTGAGACAGTAATTCATGCCTTTGTCACATCCCGGCTCGATTACTGCAACGCCCTGTACTTTGGAGTCAGCCAGTCCTCCATCAAGCGCCTTCAGCTGGTACAGAATGCCGCTGCTCGCCTCTTGACTGGTACTCGTAAGAGGGAGCATATAACTCCTACTTTGGCATCCCTTCACTGGCTCCCCATTCATTTTAGAATTATTTTTAAGATCCTCCTCTTTGTTTTCAAATCTCTGAATAATCTCGCGCCACCTTACCTCTCTGAGCTCATACGCCCCTACACCCCTGCCCGGCGCCTCAGGTCTGTGGACCAGTCTTTGCTAGACGTACCAAGAACTAAACTGAGGCTCAGAGGGGATCGAGCCTTTTCTGTTGCTGGTCCATCTCTCTGGAATGACCTCCCACTGAACATTCGGCAAGCCTCCTCGCTGCCCATCTTTAAAGCCCTCCTCAAAACTCACTTGTATTCTTTGGCGTTTGACTCAGCATGACTTAGATTTGCTCTTGATTTTACTGCTTGGTGCTTTCTACCGCCTTATTACTTATTACTGATTCGTCTTACTGTTTATTGTATATGTTAAATCGCTCCATGTACAGCACTTTGTATGCAGCGATGGCTGTTTGAAAGTGCTCTATAAATACTGTTGACTTGACTTGTTGACTTGACTTCAATCACAATACATGGTAAATCATATCGACATAATCTAGTTTGACATCAAAACAGTGCAACGTGCTCTCAAAGCATCTAGTCTATCTGGTTACAGCCGTATGACTGTTGTTTCGCGAGAAGCATTAGCCTCGACCAAGTTCAACTTTATTAGCAGTACTGTTAGCATCACATCACATGACATCATATCACATTCTCAGCTGTGGCGCCGTCGCGAAGGAAATTTAAGTGAAGCACAACCCACCAAACAGGAAAATATTCATTTTGAGCATTATGAGAGCAGTTGAAACGCTGACATCAAACGTTACAATGAAATGCAGCCATTTAGGCGCCCTGCTAGCTGCCTGTCAATACAAGCTGTCGTTCAATACAAAACCATTTAGCATCTTAGCATCAAGTGGCTATCAGTAGCTGCCAAGGCCTCTGCAAGAAAACGACGACCACATGCAGATGCGTGAAAACTGTCTTCTTTATCATATTTATTATAAAAATTAGAGTTGTCTACATACCAATTTTAATTTGAAGATGTAACAACCACACTGGTAGTTTATGCAGGCATGAAAACAGATCAAAATCAAAGTCCGTTTGTAAAACCCTTCCCCACCGAGAGCAAGGGCTTGGGAAAAAAACGCAATTCTTAGTTCCGCTTTTTATTTTTATTTTTTCACACGCGTCTGTCACTGCATTTTAAATAACGTCAAAGTAATATGAATCAACTATTTTGACTTCAATAATGTATAATCATCAATGTTGGGAGTCTTTGATCTTGCGTCTTTCTCACTGGCTCTCCATATGGGGAAACGTCCTTACAGTGCATATCTCATAAGGACAACATAGTGGTTTATAATCTCAGTGGAACAGATTTTAATTGCAGCCACAAACACGAACGCAAACTCACTCACGCGCGCGCGCGCAAACACGCTCACACGCGCACACGCGTACAGACGCACTCACATGCACACGCACTCACGACATGTCTTTCTGTAACAGGAATATAAACTAAAACTGATCAATTTAACGTTTTGGTTCCTTTTTTGTATGTATTATAACTTTATTATTATTCATGTATATCAATGACTATTTTTTAATTGATTTATCATAATAGAATAAAAGTCATTACTAAAAACATTCTCGCATACAATTTGTTTAACCTTCTTTTATGAAAAAAAAGGTAATTCAAAATACTTATTTATAAATGGTTAAATTAAGCCGCACCGCAGGCAATTTTTTGGCCTTCCTGTGTGGAAGTTGACCTGCTCACGTGTACTCACCGCTCAAACTCACAGAATGCGGTGTAGAAAATAGATTGATGGTGGATGGATGGATGGATGGATGGATGGAACGTAGTTTTGAGATGAGTTCTGCACATGTAATAACCTTTGACCACTGTGTGGCAGTATTAACAAGGTTACCCAATATATTCCGTCTTCTGGGTTAGCCTCATACCTTTGTGACAGTCTGGATGTATGTGCCTGGAGCAAACTAGGGTCAAATGCTCATGGGTCACTGAGGCATTGCATGTTTTGTCATTTTTACAGTATAAAATGGCAAAATGTAGAGGATACAGTATATGCAAACATGTGTTTGCTTCCCATGCCAAACGGTTTGTTCATCTGTTTCACAGTTGAAGGATCCTGAGTTTTCATTTCCACTCGGCTCCCCTGCGTGGAACCAACCTAAAATATAGGCTACAGCACTCCTGTGACCCCCACGAGAGCAAGCCCCCACCCCAAAAAAAATGGATGGATGGATTGTACAGAATTTGTAATACACCATTTACCCGTATGGGACACACACACACACACGGACACAAGTAAGCCACAGCCAAGATTCAAGCTCCAAGCTGGACAATGCTAGCCAATAAAACACGGTGCTGCCCAATAAAAAGTCAAGTATCTATGGCGGCACAGTGGTCGACTGGGTAGCATGTTCGCCTCAAAGTACAGGGGTCCGAGTTTCAATTCTGGCACGGTATGGAGTTTGCATGTTCTCCCCCATGCCTGCGAAGGTTTTTTCCGGGTACTCCCATTTCCTCCCACATTCCCAAAACATATATGGTAGGTTGATTGAACGCTCTATATTGTCCCTCAGTGAGTGTGAATGGTTGGTTGTCTGTGTGACCTGCGATTGGTTACCAGTTCAAGTCAAGTCAAGTCAAGTCAAGTCAACAGTATTTATAGAGCACTTTCAAACAGCCATCGCTGCATACAAAGTGCTGTACATGGAGCGATTTAACATATACAATAAACAGTTCAGGGTGTACCCTGCCTGCTGCCCGAAGACAACTGGGATAGGCTCCAGCACCCTGTGACCCCCGTTGAGGATAAGGAGATCAGATAATGAATGGATGGATCAAACTTGTCAACTTGACATTTAACAGGAAGGTTAAACCTGCACGCACGCACACACACACACACACATCACATTATAAGATATGTGAACTGAAAAGTCAACTGTGCTGAAAGGAAAATAAATGACAAATAAAAAAATGACAAATCCCCTCTGTGACCTAATAGGTGACATCATTTTCATCATCTCCTTGCAATAAGTTACATGTGTTGTGCATAATAAATCACATTGCCTTGCGTGTGCACTGTGAGCCCTTTAATGAATCGGCACTTGACATCATTAAAGTGAGTGGATCGCCACCGCGGGTGCTTAGTGGACGGCAAGGACGACAAAAAGGAGGACGTTTCCACATGAAAGCAGCATAGGAAGGAGTGTAATGTAGCCCAGTTGCTCTTTGTTTGTACTGCTGGCTCATTGTCAATGGGAGAGCAACCACTTGATCCCATTTGCTCCCTTTCCAGTCCTGTCAAGCCTCAAAGGCCATGACAATTAACCAAACACAATGACAACACTCAAATAGGTCTACTCAATCGTGTTGCCCCACTTGAAAAAAACAGAAAACTCACTTTGCGGCTAGTCTGACCAGTCTGCAGCTTTCGGGAAGGCCTCAAAGGTTCTCTGACGCGCCATGCAAGTGGCTGAGATGAGCGTGCGGATGTCTTGAAAGTCATATACTGTAATATATGTAGTCGCTTAGGTCCGAAAGCGTTTGGCATACAGTGGTGCTTTGAGATACGAGATTGTTCCGTAGCCATGATTGTAACTCAAATACACGACTTGTATCTCATCTTTCTCAATTGAAATGAATATAAATGCCATTAATCCGTTCCAGCCTCCAATCCCCAAACAACAAAAATATTAGGGTTTTTTTTGTAAGAAAAAGAATACTAGTCTAAACACGTTATTCTGATTAATATTGTGTTTGTGCAATATGAATTAAGGAGCAAAATCTACCCATTTTTAGCCATCTCACAGCCTAAATGCTCAGGCAACATCCACATCACAGGTCACCTGTTTTCTGGGTTCGGTCATGTGACATTAGCAAGTTGAGCCCTTAGGGTTAGCCGAACTCCAACACCTAGCCACTGACAGTCCAAGAATAAAATAAAAAGTGAGTGGGATGTCAGGAAGGGCACTCAGTGAACCCTGCCAAACAAACCGACTATGCCAGGGGGTGTCCAAGCTATTTCGTTTGAGGGCCGCCTACAGAAAGATGGAATAATGAAAGGCCCCCTTTAAAATAGTTAAACTTGATGAAAGACATGAAAGTCAATCAAGAAAACAATTATATATTGTTTGTATTGTCAAGTTCATCTTATGAGGCAAATAGTTGAGGATTTTTGGCGTGGCCAACAGCCTTCTATCATACAGAGGGGATCCAGCGCTGCATTTAACAACAGCTGAATCCCATTTCCACATTTAGAACCCCAAAAAAGAACAAACTGTAGAAAAGTGACCATTTGTCAGTTTGTTGAGGGTCATTAATGTGATGTCTTCATAAATCGGTCATAGAGCACAATGTGAAAGAAACATTTTTTGCCTCTAAAATTGAATTATCTTTATTCACTACAGTGTTTTGAAGATAAATTGTGTTATTTGAGGACTCCGGTCTCAAATACCGCACCTGACCCCTCTGTCCATGTTCCATGTTCAGCTGTACTTAATTCTTTTGATACTGTGTCCTTGGCGCTTTTGGAGGATGTAGTTCGCCAGAAGAAGCCATCTGGCTCCCCTTGCGACTCTCTTCCCCCACGCTTCTTTCAGGAGGTTCTTCCGAGTGTTGGTGCATCGGTCTTGGATATCATCAACAGCAGCCTTTCTTCTGGTGTAGTTCCCCAACAGTTTAAACAAGCTGTGGTCCAAACCTTGATCAAGAAACCTGGTCTTGATCCAGATGTGCTGTCAACTTACAGGCCCATTTCAAAACTGCCTTTCATTTCCAAAATTCTGGAAAAAGTGGTGCACATGCAGTTGAAACTTTTCTTGGATGAACATAACATCTTGGAGGTCTTCCAGTCAGGTTTCAAGACGATGCATAGCACGGAGTCAGCCCTGTTACGCGTTTCTAATGACATCCTCCTGGCAAATGACTCTGGAGAGCACATGTGTCTGGTATTATTGGACTTAACTGCAGCATTTGATACAGTGGATCACAGTATTCTGCTGACTCGTTTGCAGCACTTTGTGGGCATTGGCGGCAGTGCTCTTGAGTGGTTTAGGTCCTATCTAGCTGACAGGACCTTTTGTGTCAGCCTTGGCTGCTCTGAGTCACGCACTGCTCCCCTGTCATGTGGTGTTCCACAGGGCTCAATTCTGGGGCCTCTGCTATTCTCGCTGTATCTTCTCCCATTGGGTTCCATCTTAAGGAAACATGGTATTCCCTTCCACTGCTATGCAGATGACTGCCAGATCTATGTCCCACTGAGCAAGAAAGACGGCTTCTCATTAAGGCCACTCCTATCCTGTCTGGAAGAAATCAAAACCTGGATGGCACAACATTTCTTGAAATTCAACGAAAAGAAGTCAGAGGTGATATTGTTTGGTCCCAGTGGCCCTTGTACATTCCATCCTGTAGACTTGGGCCCCCTGTCTCCTTATTTGAAATCAACTCAAACTTGAGCCTTAAACTGGACAGTGATTTCAAACTCGATCAGCAAATTGGTGCCGTTGTTAAATCCAGCTTCTTTCACCTTAGACAGCTGGCCAAAATAAAACCTCTCCTCTCACATGAACACTTTGAGACAGTAATCCATGCCTTTGTCACATCCCGGCTCGATTACTGTAATGCCCTGTACTTTGGAGTCAGCCAGTCCTCCATTAAGCGCCTTCAGCTGGTCCACAATGCTGCTGCTCGCCTCTTGACTGGTACTCGTAAGAGGGAGCATATAACTCCTACTCTGGCATCCCTTCATTGGCTCCCCATTCATTTTAGAGTTATTTTCAAGATCCTCCTCTTTGTTTTCAAATCTCTAAATAATCTCGCGCCACCTTACCTCTCTGAGCTCATCCGCCCCTACACACCTGCCCGGCGCCTCAGGTCTGTGGACCAGTCTTTGTTAGAAGTACCAAGAACTAAACTGAGGCTCAGAGGGGATCGAGCCTTTTCTGTTGCTGGTCCCTCTCTGTGGAATGACCTCCCACTGAACATTCGACAAGCCTCCTCGCTGCCCATCTTTAAAGCCCTCCTCAAAACCCACTTGTATTCTTTGGCGTTCGACTCAGCATGATTTTACTGCTTGGTGCTTTCTACCGCCTTTATTACCATTTCGTCTTACTGTTTATTGTGTATGTTAAATTGCTCCATGTACAGCAATTTGTATGCAGCGATGGCTGTTTGAAAGTGCTCTATAAATACTGTTGACTTGACTTGATTCTTTTCATCAGGTTTTGCAGTGTATAAACAAATTTATTCGTAGGATTGGCAGTTATTTAAATCTAGTGTAAATGCTTCATTTGCCAGATTAAAGAACAGGGTGGGCTGCGTGTGGCCCACGGGGGTCATGCTTACCTGACCCCTGCTATAGAGGTTTTGACGTGCGTCTTCTGTGTTGAAATGTTTCATCACACTAATCACATCACATTAATTTTTGACGCTTTTAACATTCACGTGTCACCATGCACAAAAGCCATTTTAAAAGAGCCTCAGCACAAATGGTTCTGTTCCCACCCATTCAGTTCAGAAGAGGCGCCCTGTGCCTAACAATAGACAACAATAAATAAATCACACAGTTGGCTGCATTTCTTTTTCTAAAGACATTGTTTGTTCTGACTTGGTGGATTTATTTGGTTCAATCTACCTCTCAATGTTACGTTTTTCAAGTGTTCAAATACAAGACAACACAAGAACATCTTGTTCCAGTTTGCAATACATACGGTCTCGCGCAGTCTACTAAATCAACCAAGAGGTAGCTTGGTCGCTAACATAGAGAGAGACAAACGAGACAAATCAGCAAAGTTGTTCACCCCTTAACCATCAGATACAATGGTACGCTTCCCGCCGACGTTTACTAAATCAACCAAGTAGCTTGCTAGCTAACATACAAAGAGACAAACGATCAATAACAAATCAACAAAGTTGTCCACCCTTAACCACCAGATACAATGGTACGCTCCCCGCCGTCGTACATACAAAGAGACAAACGATCAATAATAAATCAGCAAACTTGTTCAACCCTTAACCATTGGATACAATGGTACGCTCCCCGCCGTCGTACATACAAAGAGACAAACGATCAATAATAAATCAGCAAACTTGTTCACTCCTTAACCATCAGATACAATGGTACACTCCCCGCCGTCGTTTACTAAATCAACCAAGAAGTAGCTTGCTAGCTAACATACAAAGAGACAAACGGATCAATAACAAATCAGCAAAGTTGTTCTCCCCTTAACCGTCAGATACAATGGTACGCTCCAATTTGTTTTGCTTCGTCGTGATGCACGAGCGAGACATGCTGGGGTTGGCCGACACATTTCGTTCATCTATCAGTCAATATTGTACGCTACCTGTCCTCATTAGCATCGTGGATGAGCTGGAACCCGTCCCAGCTGACGTTGGGTGAGAGGCAGGAAACAGTAGTGATGGGTCCAGCAACACCGATGCATTGACACATGCGCCGGGCTCACAGGGCAAACCACGTGTCGATGCATGTGCTGGCTCATTACGTCACGTGATTGACACGTGAACTGCGTTGACACAGTCCAGGCTTCTAATTGACACACCGGCTGCGTTGACACAGTCCAGGCTGCTAATTGACACATCGACTGTGTTGACACAGTCCAGGCTGCTAATTGACACATCGGCTGCGTTGACACAGTCCAGGCTGCTAATTGACACGTGAACTGCACCGGTGCAGTTTAGACTGCATCGGCTGCTTGGCACAGTACAGGCTGCGCCACTTAGTCCAGGGGGCGTCGACTCAGTGCAGAGGGCGTTGACGCAGCAAAAGCCCGCCGCACAGTGTTTATAAGGAACACCTGCCGAAACAAGCCAGACCTCACTCACGCTCGCTTGTCGAAGCTCGTGTCAGTGCAGACTTCGTGTTCGTGCCTTGCCTTCCTTGCCGATTATGGAGCAGAGACGCAAATCATCCGCCGTGTGGGACCATTTTGATGTCCCGGAGAATAAGGTATTATTTTTTTATTTATTTATTCAAATCGCCTTCTGTCGCCGAGAGCCTCTCAGATTATTGACATGTGTTGTACCATTCTAATCCGAATACATTTCAAGGTAACTCTTAGTTACTTCTTATTCACATTTCATTACAGGTGAAATGTCGAATTTGCCAAGTCAATTCGCCAACAGAAGCACCTCCACCATGCTGAGGCATTATCGGGCCAAGCATGAGAATGAAGTTCGCGATACACCCGGTATTACGCCAGGTATACAAACGTTCACTCATCTTTTCACGGTTGCTATGTTGATGATTAATTGACAATCAGTAATTATTGGTTGACTCTCCACTCCATGTTTGACAATCAAGGTTCCAGGAAGCAGCTGTACTGGAAGGACCAACACACTTCTTTCCCAAACCTCTCCCACCTCGCAAAGGAGTTCCTTTGTACGCCAGCCACATCCGTCCCTTGTGAGCGTGTGTTCTTCACAGCAGGAGAAATTGCTTGTAAAAGATGCAACAGGCTGAAGTTTAAAACATTGGAGCGTCTTATTTTTCTCAATAAAAATGTGAAATCAAAGCCCACAAGCATCCTCATTCAAATGATCTTCACATTATTTGAACACATTGAATGTTGCAAAATGAATGCATGGATGTGAATGATATTGTATACACTTCATCAACTCGATGAATGACCTTATGAAAATGTCTTGGAACAGTTGTAGATGCAAAACCGTGCTGGCAGCTACATAATAAAGAAAAATATCCCAAACCATAGGGATCCTCCCAAAACTAAGGATGTGCTGAATAAGAAATCCTTGTACACACTTTTATTACTTCCATATTTGACCTATTGTGTGGAAATATGGGGAAATGCCAGTAAAACACTGTTTTAAAACTACAATACAAAGCAATCAGCAATCACTGGCTCCAAATAGACGGAACCCACAAATCCACTGTTTATCAAATTAATGAAATCTCATGACCTGGTTGACTTCAAAATCGCCCAATTAATGTACAAAGCACACAATAACCTCCTTTGCCAAAACATCCAGAAGCTTTTTAAAATTCGAGAAAGTTGTCATAATTTAAGGGGTACTAACCTATACAGAAAAATCCAAAACACGAACAAACATCACGCAAAGGAGTGTATCTGTAATAGGTGTAAATCTGTGGAATGATTCTGAAACGGACCAGTAAAATGAGGAACTCTCTTGCTGAGATTAAAAATGAATTCGAGAGTAGTACAAGACAACTACACAAATCAGAATTAAGCTAATAAATTCGATACACCCATGAAATATAGCAATACATCAGGAATACATTGATGAGATTATTTAATATATTAATGAAATGTAGCATCCATTATGAATATGAGAAAATCGACATATACTTGTGCTCCAATGAGTATGTACTGTATATACAAACCTAAAGTTGTAAAAATGTATAAGTACAGCATACATAAGGGTAAAAGCATTTGTTGATATGTAGACTTTCTTTTCTATTTTGAAAAATGATCAATTCATATATAAGAAGGGGTAGGACTCTAGGGTTTTTTAACTTCTTTCTACTCCTTTGAACACATATTTGTGATGATGACTATTTTCTTTTCCTTTTTTTATATCTTACCTTCACTTTTTGCCAATTTATTACCGATTTGTATATTTTATATGTTCAATATACAAAAAAAATATCAGTCAGTAAAGTCTGTTGAGTGGGTTGGATGCAGGGATCTTGAAGGTCCAGCAGGTGGCAGTGGTCAGTGACACAGTATCAGCACAGTATCAACACAGTGTGTCAGTGTGTCGACACGCCTCATGAGGCCTCATGGACCCATCACTAGGAAACAGCCTGGCCTGATGGCATTTCTTTCATGAAAATTCTGTATTTCGTATTGACTACGATAAATCCTATAGTTACATTTCTTTTGCAGCGAGGACCGCGGCGTCAATTTGAGTGGAAGTAACCAAATATTGTTCCCACAGACGCCACTTAAGTTTGAAAGCGAGACAATAAGAATGCATTCAGCTTTGCATGACAGACATTTTTTGTTTCAAATGCACAACTCAATTAAGTGGGGTTTTAAACATGGTGTTTATTCATCAACCAATGATGGGAATTTAATGTATTTGCCTGTAGACTCATTAAGTAAAAGAAAACAACGTGTTTCAGCTTTTATATCGTAACACACTTACTTGTGTGTTGAATAAGTTTCCAATTAATTTATGGCTGGAAACAGTTTCTAAAAGAGTGAGCACACAGCTTGTGAGGGAAATAAATACACAAAGACAAAAACAAAACAACAACTCGTGAAACGGTATTGTTGGTCTAACACTTTCAAAACTGGGGAAACTGCCATGGCTAATGACATCATTGTTGTCAAAAACATTCCATCACAAGACGTGCTTTATTTTACAGAATGTACATTGGATCACCGGCGACACGTTCCTCATACGCCCTGACTTTACAGACACAAAACATAAACAAAAAAAAAACTGGTTCTGTACACAGTCCACAGACAGTCCGCTTGTGGGTCTTCAAAATCCATCCGTGTTGGTTTAAATTCTGCCCAGTCTTTTTGTGACACAACTTGATTTAGTGTGCAAGCTAAAACTGAAAAGACACTTGCCAATATGTGATAAATTCTCATTTATCCCCACGTGGTTAGCAACAAGAATTTCCAACCCAGATTGTGTTCACTTGAATTTGTGTGAGAGCCTCTTATGGGGAGCACCAAACACCCTAAGAATGAATCAAAAGTAGAGATACAAACAGTAAAACCTCCAAAGTACGACAATGCAAATTTTAACCAACCAAGTAAGACTCATTTTTAGTTTCTTAAGGATTACACAATTGTTTTGCTTTTCCTTTATCATTTTGTGACCACCACAGAAGGGTACCAGTGATGTAAAAAATAAAATAAAATCTCTGAATCGGTTGCTGAGTTCCCCGTTTCAGGGAACTTGATAATACAGAAGAATGAAATGTACACCAGTGAGTTGCATTATTATCAAGTGACTCGCCTCCGAAGCACATCGAGAATTCTCGCTCTGTCCTTACGTCATCTAAATTACTGTTTTGACATTCTCACCTTATTTTATACACTTCAAGTTAACTCCTCATGTTTTTTTTATTACCAAATCTGTGACTGCGCTTCATTTTTTAGGAGCTCTAAAGTTAAAACATACCTCAGAGCTGTAGGGGGAGCCCTTGAGCAAGGAAGTGCTTAATTGTTCCTTATGGCGACTGTCAAACAATCGCTCTCCTGTATTCTGTCACTATTTCTTCCCTCAACTCAGCTTCTTAGTGCCATTTCCTTTTAATTAAGACATATTAAATGACATGACCCAGATGCGCTTTGACCTTTCGGCATAGCCTACATTTCTATGTACATTTTATATTTTTTCGATGAATAGTAGCTCCTTTGCAGTCATTATAATGTGATATAATGCGATGTGTTCTTTTTTTATTTGAGTGCACGAAAGTAAAAAAAAAATGTCACATTTCTGTCAATATTTACCTTCTGGATCTGCAATATATGATGAAAAAAAAAACCCAATCAACCACATGCGCTCAGCTCGATTTGAAAAGACCTCGAGAAAAGCTGGAAAAAGCAGCTGGTGCTCACTGTGAATATTTTAACATAGCATTGTATGCTACAGTGCATACACTACTCACAAAACGTTTGGCACGTTCAAGTTTCAAGTCAAATTTCAGGATGCACCGAAACTACACAATACAACTTTTATATGAATTTAATATAACCGTTTCTGAACTTTTGAAAGCACATGTCCAACTGTTCATTGTTAAACACTTTCTGTACAAGGTACAAGGAACAAACAAAATTCACAATGGGTGTTTGATTCATGAACAGAGCGAGACATTTTCAAGGTCATCCATTTCAGAGCCTTTCTGTGGCTCCTCTATGTCTCTCTGTCTCTAGGCACTCCCATCTGTGGATTAGTTTGAAGCCTCGCCATTGATGGTGAGGAACTGTTGGTCGATTGTCACAACTGATCTTGGTCTCATGAAGCCAGAAGACAAAGTCAGGAGTTCTCCGAAATATTAGAATGCATTTTAGCGTCATCCTGAATTTTCACCTGAAACTTGAACATCATCACTATTTTTTTTTGTGTGTGTGCATTTGATCATGCCGAAATCTATGTCCATGATAATTGTCTGTGATGTAAACAAGCGTGGAAAGTTGCGTGTGTAGCCCGGAACATGCAAAAGCACAAAAACGGATCATCGAGGGGCAAACTTACTTTACACGTGTAATATTTACTTTGTGAACAAGACTCCTCTTCAGTCAAAGTGTACGCAGGTGATCCTTCAGTCTGCTTTGCCACCTACAATATTCCATCTGATGACTTCTTTAGTTCCAAAACACTCACTGTGTGAATGCTTGCCACTAAAATGTAATAAAGACTGCCTTTTTTTAACATGGCAAGTGCATGCAAATGTCTTTGTCCATGTACAGAGTGGCGAGAGAATTCATGATTGACGTGTTAGTCATATTTCTCAATATCGTTGCCCGCTGAAAAACGTACGTCATTTTTTTTTTTTTTAAATGTTAACATTAAGGAGCTGTCCATGTTTCGGACATTTCATTAGGGTTTTTTTTTTTAAATGACAAAAATGGACGTACGTGTTTTTCACAGGACAGCAACGACATGCTTAGTTTGTTGTTACTGTATGAAGAAAAAAATAAACACATTCGATTTGCAACGCCTATGCTTGAAAAAATGCTGATTCGGGTTCTAAAACAGACATCATTGAAGTATGCAGCATAATGGGTGAAACTTAATGGTCTACCAGAAAGACTTTTGTTCAGATCAAGACGTTTCGATGAAACAGGCATTGTGTTGGAGACCCAAAAAGCTCAGGACAACCGACTTTTGTTGGGATAAATTAAAACCTTCATCATCAAGATGTTGATGTGAACATTTGAAAGATTTCTTGCTCCTCGGTATGCAACTGTACCCTTACAGTACATGCTTCGTTTGATTCATGGATCGCTGCCTGTTTCTGGGACCGTATGACATTCCTTTACTTGTTTTATACCTACAATGAAGTGAGTCATGAATTTTTGGCCCACCCTGAACAATATGTGTGTGTGTGTGTGGGGGGGGGCCTTTGCTGTGCGACACATTCAAGCGCTCCTCGGCGCTCTTTGCTGCGGTTTGCTCCTGCTCTTCCGACCCGCTACCCTCCCTCCTCCGCCTCCGCCTTCTCCACCTCCTCCCCCCCTTCCTCCCCCGTGGTTGTGTTTTTCCCCCCTTGCCTTCTCCTTCACAGCCATCACCAGCGCGTCGCCGTGGCGGCGGCGGTTGCGAGGCAGGCGATACCCGAGAGTGCGGCAGTGCTGGCCCAGGTTCCACGGGTGAACCAGCGTCATGGCGTCGCCGTACCAAGGCTGATGCGAGGAGGCGGACCAGGTCGTTATCAGTCGCTCGGCCGAGGGGCTCCAGATCGCCAGGTGGACGGTGACGGCGGTCCAGTGGTAGCCGTGCTCCTCCACTTGGCAATGGTAGACGCCGCTGTGAGACAGCTCGGCCCGACGGATGAGGACGCCTCGCTCGATCACCACCACCTGCTCGCCTGACCTCACCTGCAGCGAACATTTGGTCCGGCGAAGAGTTGGCCAAAGTCACATGATATTGGACTGCCACCATCGTTAGCTTGAAACGAGCTACGATGCTAGCAAAACAAAAGCTTTGCTAATGTT
Organism: Hippocampus zosterae; assembly: GCF_025434085.1. Taxonomy (NCBI): domain Eukaryota; kingdom Metazoa; phylum Chordata; class Actinopteri; order Syngnathiformes; family Syngnathidae; genus Hippocampus; species Hippocampus zosterae. Next base: position 34,497,548 of record NC_067452.1, on the reverse strand, counting down.
GTGAAAGTGACAAGCAAAAACTATTAAGTTAGCTAAGACACACATGCAAAGTGTGTTTTAGACCAGATGACGATTTTTTGAACAGCAGACGGGTTAGACAACATCAGCCACAACTCATTCTTGTAGCCAACAACAAACTATTCTCTTAAATAAGGCCATATAGGGGGAATACCTTGCTTCTCCAAATCTCTTTTTGTCATCATTAGTGCTCCTTGGTTCACATTCCTCCATTCATTCATTCATTCATCTTCCGAGCCGCTTGATCCTCACTAGGGTCGCGGGGGGTGCTGGAGCCCATCCCAGCCGTCTTCGGGCAGTAGGCGGGGGACACCCTGAATCGGTTGCCAGCCAATCGCAGGGCACACAGAAACGAACAACCATTCGCACTCACAATCACACCTAGGGACAATTTAGAGTGTTCAATCAGCCTGCCATGCATGTTTTGGGAATGTGGGAGGAAACCGGAGCACCCGAAGAAAACCCACGCATGCCCGGGGAGAACATGCAAACTCCACACAGGGAGGCCGGAGCTGGAATCGAACCGGGTACCTCTGCACTGTGAAGCCGACGTGCTAACCACTGGACTACCGGGCCGCCACATTCCTCCATGCGGATGTTTTTTTTCCTTTAAGGGTTGTACTGAGCAGAGCCGCTGTTCTACTTCGCAAGATGTTCTATTTGCGGTTTTATGACCACCATCACACTTTTTCCTTCTTACTCGTGTTATCACTTTTGACTCCCAAGTGGTATTTTTCCCCAAAATGCTGTTTGAAGTCCAATCTGGACTGATGTGTTATGATTTTGATTTTCGCTCTTTTTTTTTATTTTTAAAGTTGAACTGAACATGTGTACCTGGTTTAGTTCAGGGCTGTTTTCTCCGGCTTGCTTGTACCAAGTGACGGCAGCGTGCCTGGATCGCGGAAGACATTCTAAGTAGGTGCTGTTGCCCTCGGCAACCATCATCAACCTCTGCTCGGCCTCCACCTGCAGCCCGGCTGGCAGCGAGCAAAGAAGAGATGGAAAAACATTTGAGTGAGTCCCGTGTCAAACATTTGCAAGGAGCGAAGTGCAATGCTTAATACGTTGGCCCATGCCTGCCGCCTCCAAGCCATTTTGCGTAATTCTCTCATTTAGCAGAGGTGGTCATTAACACCTGTCGTCCGTAACTAACAAGCTCCTGTTCTGGCAAGTGGACCGACAACTGATGGTAACTTTGAAACTCTGGCGGAAGACGCGCCAACAGAAGTGATTTTTGGCCATTACATGGCCCACAATGAACCCGAAAAACAAAGAGCAGTTTGGGGGCAAGAAACAGGGGGAGGAGCAGTAACATTGCAAGAATTATATTTTTGGTGTAAAATGGTCCAAACTGTTTCTTAATTGTGTGCTGTTACCCTTGTAAATAGTTTTTTTACTGAAGGTCTTAAATTAGCCGCATGCGAAATGGATTTTAGCAATGAAGGAAGCGCGTTCAAAACAAATATGATGAACGAATGGACTGGGCCAGCCAGATAAAAATGGTGGCGTGATCATGACGGCCTTCTAGTTCCGCCACTGACAAATGACGGAAGTTCACTGATGTACCCACCACTGCATTTTAGCGTTATGTTATGTGACACACTGTACATTTAAAAAAAAAAAAAACATGGGAAAAAATAGAGCATTACCTCCTTGTCTGACACATTGAGTTAATGGATCCTCGTCCTCGCCGAGGTGTCGAGCATTCCGCCTGCAGAAGACAAAATATCACATTCCAGTCTTACGGTACATTTCCAACAGGATGACAAATCGCTTCTGGAAATGTGCTCACGGAATTGGAGCAACAAAACATCTTTCGCACTACCATGTCCAAAGTGACTTGTCCACATAGGTACTCTTTCATGATGGTAGCCTAACAAATTATTTCAAGGAAATCCCCCCCCCCCCCACCCCCCATTTCAATGTGTTTTTTATGACTGGGGAAATTCTGTAATCAGCTTCCAGATTGTTCGTGATGTATGGGAGCCGTGTGCTACAACGGTTCCCAAGCAGAGCTACAGGACATTATTTAAAGTGGTGTGAAAATGTAGAATTTGACAAATGAACAGAAAGTTTCACTTTGCCGGAAATTGCAACTTCCATCCATCACCCATTTTCTACCGCTATCTTGTTCTGTGAGCTGGAATTTGTGCATATGACAGGGTAGGTTCCACTCAACCACAGGGAAGATTTCAACAAATAACCACCCAAACTGATACGCACATGGGCATGTGAGAATCTTCACTTAACTGAATATGCATGTTTTTCGGAACATGCTTGGGCGCAAGCGTGCGAATAACACGCAAACTCCATACGGAAGGGCGTGAGTCGAGATTTGAATCCTTTTGACTGCAATGCGGATGAACTTCAACTTTAAAACAATTTCCACTTATTTTACCACATCATGACAAATGCAGGGCGGCCCGGTGGCCGACTGGTTAGCGTGTCAGCCTCACAGTGCAGAGGTCCAGGGTTCGAACCTGGCTCCAGCTTTCCTGTGTGGAGTTTGCATGTGCTCCCCGTGCCTGTGTGGGTTTTCTCCGGGTACTCTGCTCTCCTCCCACATTCCCAAAACATGCATGGCGGGCTGATTGAACACTCTACCTTGTCCCTGGGTGTGAGTATTAGTGCGTCTGGGTTGTTTGTCTATGTGTGCCCTGCGATTGGCTGGCAACCAGATCAGGTTGTCCCCCGCAGCATCCCCCGCAACCCTTGAGAGGATCAAGCGGCTCAGAAAATGGATGGATGGATGGATGAAAAATGCATCTTAGATATATTTTCTGTCTGTTACTCGGTGGATGAATAATTTATTCATTCATTCATTCATCTTCCGAGCCGCTTGATCCTCACTAGGGTCGCGGGGGTGCTGGAGCCTATCCCAGCTGTCTTCGGGCAGTAGGCGGGGGACACCCTGAATCGGTTGCCAGCCAATCGCAGGGCACACAGAGACGAACAACCACCCACGCTCACATTCACACCTTGGGACAATTTAGAGTGTTCAATCAGCCTGCTACGCGTGTTTTTGGAATGTGGGAGGAAACCGGAGCACCCGGAGAAAACCCACGCAGGCCCGAGGAGAACATGCAAACTCCACACAGGGAGGCTGGAGCTGGAATCGAACCCGGTACCTCTGCACTGTGAAGCCGACGCGCTAACCACTGGACTACCGGGCTGCCCTGAATAATTTATATGATGTAAATATTGGCCTTCTCCACTTTTAAATGAGGCATTACTTTTATTGGTGGTTCAATTAAAAAAAATCAGGATGGGGATCACTGGTGTGTTCTAGGAAATTTCATTGTTTCCCTCAAGGCCTGACTTGATTGGAGCACATAAACGGTGTGACCGTCACACTAGATGAGGCTAGGGGAACACAGAGGAACATGGGGGTGGGGGACCGGGGGGGGTCCTCATCATTTGCCTGGCATATTTTTACAGCCCTCTTTATTAGATTGGGAGTTGGCGAAGAACAAGGACAGTTAAAACGGGGGCAGACAGAGGCTGAGTTGGTGGGGGTTCTGTGGTGGTGGAAAATGTTCACCAGAGAGATCTGAGTTCAATCGTAATCTAAACCAGGCTTAAAAAAGGCAGGGCTGTTTTACACTAGTCAAGCCTTATGTGTTTCGCCTTTGCTTCTTAAACTTAAGACCACCAATGACAAATTCTCTTTGATGTGACCGCCAACACATTGGCAATAGGGCTCGTACCTGCGCACGGTGGGCATGTAAGGGCTGCAGGCGTGTCCGTCCCATGTGCAATACGGATCTCTGGCCAGGCAACACTCAGCGCAGGCTTCGCCGTAGAGCTCGCACTGGTACAGGCCCAGCTGGGAGACCCCTTCCCTGGAGCCCACAAACAACCACTGCTGCATGAAAGGGAGAAGGAAACATCACCATGCGGCCTAATAGCAGCAAACACGGGCTAATTTAATCATGGACATTTCTGTGTGTGTGTGTGTGCGTGTGTGATCTCTTTGCGACTGCTGTGACTGGGGTCAGGTAACCATGGCAACTGTAGTTGTGGGTGCAGAGGAGGGGTAGGCGTCTTATAGTTTGCCTGCCTCATTGGTTGAGTGAGAAAAGTATGCGTTGTCAGTTTTTGTCTCATCTGTTACCTTCTTCTTAGAGAGCGCCATGGCAGTCACTGGTGATTTGTGCTGTGAGGAGAACACGCAAAACAATGACAATCACTCGAGAGAAACTCAAAAGGCGACACCGCTGCTCTTCTGCATGGTCGTTTAATTCATGCCGTACTGAATACCCTTATTCCCAAGGGTTACAGTACATGTACCGCAAAAACGATTGGAGCCAGGCATGTACTCTGATTTGACCATAATATATTCATGCATGAGGGGAGAAAAATGCAAAGGCTTATTTCATTCCCAGATAAAGTTTGTCTGATCGTTAACACACAGGCAGGAAAAAAAAAGAAGTGACAATTGGGGAAAAAAAATCAAAATCTTGGCATGGCTAGTCTGCACAAGTTAGCCTTCTTGAGTAAATAGCATCTTTTAATTGGCTCAGTACTCAAGTATGGAATAGGATAAAAAGGCATTAATTACAAGACTACACGGACAAGCAGTTCAAAGACAAAAGTGATGCTGTACACTACCTGGAAAACCTCCAGCTGCTCCAACGTGACCTCCTGACTAGGACCGTGTTCTCTGGGCAGGTGGATGGCCTTCAGCACTAGGCCAGAGTCTGCCGCAAAATACATCACATTTGAACCCTTTCGAGGACAGCGGTTACTGCAGTGGACGGCTTATCGATCATGTTATCAGTTTACAGCAGGCATGTCCAAAGTCCGGCCCGCGGGCCAAATCCGGCCCGCGGTCGAATTTCATCCGGCCCTCGGCCCCTGTCATAAAATCAGTGCCGTCTGGCCCGCAGGTTGGGCGCAATGGAACACGTGTTGCATTGACTGAGGTCTCGTAGACTGGTGAGTGATGTTTCATAGAGTACTGCTTCCCTCTAGTGGCTAAATGAGGTATAGCATTCACTAAATGAGTAATAGCATTTAGAGACTAGAGGGCATCACTCACGAGTTAACAAGACATCACTCCGTGTTTATATTGACTGATATGTCATATTTCAAATGATCCTTGCAGTTGAAGATATGTGTATTGCTTGTTCATTTCCCTGTTGTTCGAGTCAAAGGTTTTGTGACTATTGAAAAGTCATGGTGATACATTTTATGTTTCAAACCAATCAATTTGCACTCAGGAGACTTCTGTTTAAGAAAAAGTCAAGTGAATAAGCAGTTGCATGTGATATACCTGTTTCAAATGAACCAAAAGAAATTCTTAAGATTGTTGAAATTAAAATAAAAATGGAAATGTGAAACAGACTGGCTTACTAAAATTTGTTGAACAATATTGTTGTTCAATGTAAAGAATGTCAGCCAAGGTCGGCCCCCCGACATTTTACCACATAAAATCTGGCCCCCTTGGCAAAAAGTTTGGACACCCCTGGTTTACAGGGTGCATGAAAGGGTTAAACGTGACAAAACGCGGCCCCTGGAAAGGAAAACACAATTATATTTCAAGAACCGCGCTGAGTGTACCTGTGCCGATGAAGAGGACATCGTAGGTGCTGTCCACGGCTTCTACTCTGTCCACCAGCAGTTTGCTAAACTTGTAGTGAACACCCACTCTGACAAGGAGGGGGCGCTCTCCCAAGGGCAACACATTTTCCTACACGGGCGCAGAAATTTTTATTCAACGTCAGCACGGTATCTAATGGATGCTGAGTCAGCTCCCTCATGGGGTTATTTACACCAAGACACAGAGTTAGTCTCATGAAATAAAACATGAGTTGAACCTCCAGCAGTGGGTGAGTCCTGCTGAAGAAGATGACATCATCAGGATATTCCCTGGTGGAGCTAAAGCTTCCATATGTGCTGCTGGGACACTGCGATTGGGGGGAAAGAAAAAAAAAACAAGGTCAGAGAGTCACTTTTAGGACTTCCACTCTACCTGCTACATGTCACTGGAATCACCCACCATGGAGGTAATCATTTTGTTGACGTGTGTTTCAAGCCTTAAGGGTGTGTCTGTCAAATTGTGCTGAACCGAGATTCTCCCCCCATGCTTTGGCCCTCGTTTTTCCCCTTTACTCTGGAATATCCATCCATCCATCCATTTTCGGAGCCGCTTAATCCTCACTAGGGTCGCGGGGGGTGCTGGAGCCTATCCCAGCCGTCTTCGGGCAGTAGGCGGGGGACACCCTGGATCAGTTGCCAGCCAATCGCAGGGCACACAGAGACGAACAACCATTCGCACTCACACCCACACCTAGGGACAATTTAGAGTGTTCAATCAGCCTGCCACGCATGTTTTTGGAATGTGGGAGGAAACCGGAGCACCCGGAGAAAACCCACGCAGGCCCGGGGAGAACATGCAAACTCCACACAGGGAGGCCGGAGCTGGAATCAAACCCGGTACCTCTGCACTGTGAAGCCGACGTGCTAACCACTGGACTACCGGGCCGCCTACTCTGGAATATTAGATGTTATTTGTATTTCTGTTTCTCTTGTGCAAAGTGGAGGTTATATATAGATCGACTTAACAACAATGAATAACTTTAACGGGGTTTTTTTTTTTGGTCTGTCGCACAAATGATTTGATTAAATTAAATTGAGTGCGCCACTTCTGCTGTGGATGTGCAATTACAGTTTATTCTTGTACGGCAACAGAAAAAGCGTGTTGGCCCTCCACACTATTTGATAAGGGCTGGATTAAATACAAATAAACACATTTATTCTATTGCATACAAAATAAATAAACACAATGAATGCCCAAATCTCCTGGACTTAAGACATGGGTGTCAAACCCAAGGCCCGGGGGCCAGATCTGGGCCACCACATTCTTTTATGTGGCCCGCGAAAGCAAGTCAAACATGTCAACTTCTATGATGCTTGCTAAAATGTCTACCTAAATGAAAAATTCTCATATGTAATAAAAAAGAGACATATTGAAAGCATTTTCCGTAACCAAACCCGTCATTCCAGTAACTTAAACTATGGTTGAATAAACCGTTGTTATTGACGTTTTTTACTTGGTTTTCAGTCATAACGGCTCTCCAAGGGAAATGGTAAATAAAATGTGGCCCATGACAAAAATGAGTTTGACACCTCTGACTTAAGATGTCAAGTAGGCACAAGTACGTCTTGAATGGGCTCATGCAAGTACATGCTCAGAAACAAATTGTGATCATACTTCATGTACTCGTAGATGAGTATCATAATCGGTATATTATCAATATTCTGCTTTGCTTGTTAGCAGAATGATGCCGTAATAACTTGTTGGGCACTTTGCAATTAAACACTCGATTCTGGTCAGCTCTACGAGCCAAGTCGGTCTTAACGCTTAAAAAAAGAAGTAACGCAGGAAGCAGAGAAAACCACACTGTCATTAGTTAGAAAGAGACTCTGACATTAAGAGAATAGAGTATACATTTAAAGTGCGTGTCTTTGTCTCCTCCCACATTTGCTAACCCTAACTGAGTGAATAATCCATAGTTGGGCATGTTCTTTGAGAATGAACATTTTGGTACGGATGATTCAGTCTTGTTGGAGGAAGGAATTCCGTTTTGTGGCACTATAAATTATGGCGAACATCAGGACTGAGGTTTGAGTATGAACTTACAGTTCCAGGACGTGGGTAGGGCACCTTGCCAGTAAACTCTGCCCATTTATACTGCGGCCCTTCTTTGTGCAGAAAGTTTCCTTTAAAAGCCCGAACCACATCCTCCATTCGGTAAACACACACGGCTGAGCCATTCAGGATATCGCTGATAACAAAGACAGAAAGAGAGATCACAGGAGAAAGAAGAGTCAGGAAATAGTTGTCGTTGTTTTTTTTGCAGTCTGCATGAAAGAAAACAACTTAGAGAAGATTGGACAGTTAAAAAAATAAAATAAAAACAGGCCTTCACGGGAATGAAGTAAATGTGGAGCTGTGTGAGTCATATTTTTTTCTAGCAAACACTCACAGAATGCGCACCAAAGTCCATCTTGAAAAAATGTTCTACTTTCTGCACATCAATCGCAATTGCACTGCTATTAGAGTTGTAGCAAACATTTTTGAGGGCCTTTCAAGTTGGAAAATGTATACCAGGAGTGAATTCATTTCAACAACAAAAATCACGTAAAATCAAACTGAAACAATTTAACTGTGGAAGGAAAATATTTCAGTTGGAACAATATATAACATGTTCAATATGCCCCAAAAAGAACTACAGCACTTGATTTGCACGAGTGCGGTCATTAGTGTGTTATCAAGCCCTTTCCATTCTCCTCATGCAACGACCTTGATGAAGTGATGCAGTTTCAGCCCTCCCTGGATTTCTGTCAGTTGTCGCTGAGCTTCCACAGACTTTTTTGCTCAAAACCCTGAAGCGTGCCGACTCCCACCACCCGACAGTGTCACCTGTCTTCACACTCGTGCTGCTACTGATTATTCCAACAACGTGTGAGAGAAAACTGGGAAAGGATTCAAGGTCCCCCGAGGTGACACTGACGTGTAACTTCACTTTCAGGCAATGTGGTAAATTTGTTAAACAAAGATTTAGTCACAGGCGACATGAGTCATGTCAATAAATGTACGGTATTTTCCGGATTATAAATCGCTCCGGAGTGTAAATCGCACCAGCCATAAAATGCATAATAAAGATGAAAAAAAGAACATATATAAATCGTATTGGAGTATAAATCGCATCTTGGGGGGAAATTTGTTTCATAAAATCCAAAACCAAGAACAGGCAAGTCACCTTGAAAGGCAAATAAAAATAAAAGATAGAACAACGCGCTGAATACGTGTACGATATGCAAACATTGCATGATGCATCAACAATGAACTGAGAATGTGCCTGGTATGCTCATGGAACATTCATTCATTCATTCATTCATCTTCCGAGCCGCTTGATCCTCACTAGGGTCGCGGGGGGTGCTGGAGCCTATCCCAGCTGTCTTCGGGCAGTAGGCGGGGGACACCCTGAACCGGTTGCCAGCCAATCGCAGGGCACACAGAGACGAACAACCAACCACGCTCACACTCACACCTAGGGACAATTTAGAGTGTTCAATCAGCCTGCCATGCATATTTTTGGAATGTGGGAGGAAACTGGAGCACCCGGAGAAAACCCACACAGGCCCGGGGAGAACATGCAAACTCCACACAGGGAGGCCGGAGTTGGAATCGAACCCGGTACCTCTGCACTGTGAAGCCGACGTGCTAACCACTGGACTACCGGGCCGCCTCATGGAACATATTAAGAGTTATTCAGATAACTATAGCATAAATGACATGCTAACAATGAAATCTTCATTCTTGCGATTTGTTTTACTGTTTATTGTATATGTTAAATTGCTCCATGTACAGCACATTGTATGCAGCGATGGCTGTTCGAAAGTGCTCTATAAATACAATTAAATTGAATTGAATTGGTGTCATTTTAAAACACAATTTCGTCGCATGAATGCGTTCAATTCCGGCGGTAGAGCGCCTCCTCTTCTTCGCCGCTTGCGACAGACTCGTCGTCGATTTATCAACACAGGCCGAGGGCGCCCTCTTGTGGTTTAATGTGAAAATAACATGTGAAATGACACAGTGATAGTGTGCTAATAATTTCACACATAAATCGCTCCAGAGTATAAATCGCTATAAAAACTATGAAAAAAATGGTGACTTTATAATCTGTAAAATACAGTAGTTGCTAAACACCAAATGTTACAAGCCATTTAGAAAAATAACCCAAACACTTTGCAAACACTGTAAGTAACTATGAAGAGTCTGAGTAGGAATGAACACAACATGAAGGTTTCTTGGCTAGTCCATTGAGATTTTAGACCACCAAAGTAGGGTATGTGGTCTCGCCATTGTGCTCCCCACTCTGGATTAGTAAGGGGAGATTCTTTTGAATCATACCCTTGACCCCACTTTTAAGTGCACTTTAAATTGAAACATTTATTTTGATTCTTCTTCGGTGCGAGCCATGGCCATGTTTTTGTGCTTACATCACCGATGATAATCACTCTGGCATCACAGTCTTTTGTCTTAAGACTTGCATGCACAAAACTGAAGCTGAAGCAGTCAGTCTTGTGATGGAACAAAGTACAAAGTGGGGGGACAAAGAAGAATAAAAAGATTTTGTATCATACTTGGTATTAAGAGGAAAGAAAAAAACAAAACAAAGTGCCTTGCCATGAGATATGCCGTGTGACCATAGAGACAACAAAACGCTACTGTCACAGCACGATCAGTAATGCTGGTGACATAAGCAGCATTTCGTCGCATGAATGTGTTCGATTCAGGAGCCAGTGGCAGAAGGTCCTGCGGCCAGTGTGAATCCCACAATATGTTGCCTCATCGCTGCGCCGCGCACACACTGAAGTGCGACCGTGGTGGGAATTGTCACAGATGATCTCTTTTGCTGCTCTGGGTGTCAAAATTGCGGGACGCGTTGCTCATTTGATGCCTCGTGCCTTCCTTTCAGTCAGTGCCCTGACTCACGCTCAAAGCTCTCGCTGTTTGTGTAATCCTGAAGCTAAATATAACAGTGGCAGTTGATCAATACACATGAGTCAGTGTTCCCCCCCCTCCACACTGTGTAATCTCAGATCTCGCCTCGCAGCGTGATTTCTTGCCGACTCCCACCCACCATCATGCTGGCATTTAACAGCACGGCACGCAACACAATTACAAAACAGTGTTGAGTGCTACCTTGAAGTGGTAAACAGGCCATAGATGAGTGGATTCTTCTTGTCTTTGCCATGGAGGATGAAGACGTCCTCTGTGTTGAGAGAATAATGAAGAGCACTATTAGGAGGCAGAATTGTTAAACGCGGACACGAACAATCGGGTGGAAGGCGATCTTGGAAGTGCCCATTAATCTTTGACGGTCTTCGTCAACTTTACATCATCCGCAAGCGTGAGCCGGCTTGCGGTTCCTTCTAAAAGTACGCTGTGTGCTTCAATCTTCTGTATGAACACCAACTCGTCTATTTCTGCTTCTGCAACGTCAAGGACTGCGTGCCCCTGTTCTTTTCTACCTACCTATGAAAATACCAAAATAAAACTCCACCCATTCACCCAGTTAGACTGCATTTTGTTCAAGACTTGCGCTGGGCATGAAAATAGGGCCCATCATATTAGAAATGTGTCCATATTAACCCTTTCGCGCAAACTGCAACCTGATCACACGATAAGCTGTCCACTGTTGTAACCGCTGTCCCTGAAAGAGTTTAAAATTGCCCTTTTTTTTCATATGTCTCGTTAATAAGTGCAGTCTTATGTGGCTTCCTGGTAGAGCTGATGAAATATTGTGGCCCCAGCCCATGTAATAGGGTAAATGGAGATCACATATTTCAGGGGTGTCAAGCTCATTTTTTTCGCGGGCCAGATTTTAGTTGCAGTTTCCCTTCGCGGGCCGTTATGATGCAAAGTATATAAAGAAGTCAAGAATAACGGTTTATTCACCTATTATTTAAGTTACTGAAATGAGGGGTTTGTTAACATGAAAATGCTTACAGTATCTTTCTTATTTATTACAAATGAGAATTTTACATTTTGGTAGAGATTTTAGCAGGCATCATGAAAGTTGACATCTTTGATTTATTTTCGCGGGCCATATAAAATCATGTGACGGGCCAGATCTGGCCCCCGGGCCTTGCGTTTGACAGAGTGACATATTTTGTGCTTTTATCGCAGTTGCTATTGCTTTGCGCTTTATTGCATTAGATAACAAAATATCTGCACGTGTTAGACTACAAGCAAAAAAAAAAACAAAAAACCTTTACAATTCACATCATGACCCAAAAAAAATATGATGTATTGTCATTGAAGCTGATAATGTTTTGAGTCTGCTTTGCTGTGGTCATCTGGCGATGTGGTGATATAGCGCTTGTGCTATCGTAAGGTAAGGAATCATTTTGAAAATCCCTTCTGAAAGCACATCTTTGTTACAGAGGCAGAGCTAAAATGCAAAGAATGCAGGGACCCATGCAGCACTCGAGAGTGAAAATTCTGTTCGTACCCCACCCTCCTCGACTCTGCTCCCCTATTCTCTCCCTTCCTCTGATGGGAGACAAAAAAAAAGCGTCTTGCTACTTCCCACATTCCTGACGTTCCTTCTGCTTCAGGTGGCCTCCGTGGACCCATCGGTCCCTGGATGAAAGTTAATCTCATCTTAAAACAGACGCACGCATTCACACACTCAAACATAGAGAGGGAACATTTGCTCGTAAAACGTCAGAAACTTTAGTATGGGAGTTACCATGAAAAGTTAACCACTGCAGTGCAGGTAATTAAAGTGCGAAATGAAAAAATAAATAAAAATTACGCTCCCTCAAACATGGAAGACAACTAGCTACTAAATCATTTATCATAAATTCTGCCAAAATATTTGGGAAACCAAAACATTAATTAATTCTTTTTTTTTTTTTATTTGATTTATTCCTATTCCAGTTTATGTTATTGCTATAACACCACTCACGTGTTGTGAATCTAGGAATTGATGAACAGTGTATCTTGCTGATAAAAATTGGACTGTGAAAGTCCCATTTTACATAAAAATAAAAATAAAAAAACAATTTGCTGGGACATTGGTTCACCTCCAATTTTTCTATTAAAAAATCTGTCAGACACCATCGCCAACAATGTTTTAAGTAACATTTAACCATTTTAAACTGTTATACAAGTTTAAATATAATTGGTTCATTTAAGGGCGGCCCGGTAGTCCAGTGGTTAGCACGTCGGCTTCACAGTGCAGAGGTACCGGGTTCGATTCCAGCTCCGGCCTCCCTGTGTGGAGCTTGCATGTTATCCCCGGGCCTGCGTGGGTTTTCTCCGGGTGCTCCGGTTTCCTCCCACATTCCAAAAATATGCATGGCAGGCTGATTGAACACTCTAAATTGTCCCTAGGTGTGAGTGTGAGTGCGAATGGTTGTTCGTTTCTGTGTGCCCTGCGATTGGCTGGCAACCGATTCAGGGTGTCCCCCGCCTACTACCCAAAGACAGCTGGGATAGGCTCCAGCACCCCCGCGACCCTAGTGAGGATCAAGCGGCTCGGAAGATGAATGAATGAATGGTTCATTTAAAAACAAACAAACAAAAAACAACAATAATTGTAATGATGGAGCTGGAGGCCTTAACATTCATAAAAGTCTGACTTTATCACCAAAGTGTAAAAGGAAAGAGAATACCACTTTCTGAACTTTAAGCATAAGCGATGACAGTCTCAGGGGAAGTTGGGTGACACTAGAGTCTTGCATTCATCTTTGATCCCCTTTTTTGGAGAGTAAATGTTGCAAAAAAAAATAAAAATAAATAAAAGTCAAATCATGATGCATGCATGCATGATGTGAGTGTATTTCCAGAGGGTTTATAGAGGTTATGGTACACTGTTTTTGTGATGCTTTGCTGGAAAATTACATTTGATGGGACTGTGCACAATGAGAGGCCGGTGTGAAAAATAAACACAGCAGTCCAAGCTCTACATTAAAAAAAAAAGTCCACATTTAAGAAGACACATACACAACGCATTTTTCTCCCTGACGTTAATGAAGATATTTCTCTTGTTTACAGTTCAGCCTGTCAAAAAAAAAAAAAAGTACTTTTATCAGAGTGTGACTAGTTTAAATCAGGTCTGATTTAGTGCCGCTCTGCCTGATTTCTACCTTCGGCCCCCATCCTGATGATTTATTATTTAACTTCAGCAAATGTACCGGGAACATGACCTCCTTCACGCAGGAGGGAAAGCGAAGCAAACGCACAGACATTCCTCAAAAAGAAATACGTTCACAAATAAAATAAGGGGATTTTGCTTTACGACCAGTGGAGGGTCCAACGAGGTTATTATCAATGAGGCAGAAAACTGAAAATCTTTGGACACGTGCTGGTGGCATTTTTCAAGCCCACCTGAACAATTGTAAGACATCTGGAATTACAGCTTGACTCCAAAATCTTCACTTACAAAGATAATTGGGCATTTATAGTTGATCAAACTCTGTGGAATTTTCATCGGCTAGAATTCAGGAGGAAAAAAAAGATGTCAAGTTAAATATAGCAGCAGGACCAAACGTCTTTTTTTTTTTTTTTTTTTTGAGTGCCACGGACCGGTTTATACAAGAACATGCTTTTCGGGAATCGTCAGTCATATGAATCAATAATAGCTAGCAAAACCATTTCAAATTGTTTGCACTTTTTATGAATACAAAACAATATAAGGATTATAATTCGGGCGCTCTTGGTCAAATAAAAATTAAAAAAAATACAGGCTATACTCTGACCATTTCGAATCCTCGGAGCACAAAACACTGAACGTTTTTAAAATCGATTGAACATTTGGCGCAAAGGTGCGGGCCTATTAGCTATATGCTACATAAGAAGATACTAAAATGTCAGAAAACGTCGCCAGTCTGTTGGAGTGCCGTTTTACACCAACACATACTTCAACCACAATCAAACATTTACTGGAAAGTGTTTATAATTTGGCAAAATGCTTTTTCTTAGAGCTTCCGCAAATATACCATTCTTATTATTATGACAGGTGATTCTATTTTATTTTTTTAATATGACAGCCGTCTGACACCCTCACTTGGGAGTTCCTTTGTCTCAGTGTGTGTCCTTCTTTTTTTCCAGTCTCTTTATCTTCCGACCAGGTGCCGAGCCCCCATCCCTTTCTGCTCAAATCCACCTGGGCTTTCTCAGGACCCCCTCCGGGCTGCTCTCGTTTTCTTTCTTTCTCACTTTCACTGCGAACCCGCATATCCCGCCCTTGTCTTCCATCCCTCCCTCCTTGCCGCTGTTTTAATCATTCTATCTTCCCCATCCATCTGTCTGTCTGTCTGTCTGTCTGTCTGGCCTATTTTCCCTGGAGAATTGTTCTTGTGTCTTCTTCCCTACACACATACAAACAAAAAAGCCAGTTCCCCCCTCAGGGAAGATAGTGTTGTCTAGCCTGTAGACCTGCTGTCTCAAGCCTATTTTCCTCCTCCTCCTCCTCATCCTAATTGTCTCGCCTTTGCCCCCAAGGCAGGAACCCCAATTCCGCCTCCCTCCCACCCAGTCACCATGAATGCCAACATACAAAACTTCCCTTTGTCACCTTTGTGGCCACACTTTCATTGTCTTCTAGCCCCATCAATAGCTCACTTCCATCTCGTCTGCTCCTTTAGTCCTTCAGGCTATTGGCCTTATTCCTTCGATTGCTCCATTTTTGGATATATTTTTTTGGTTTTGGTCTGATACATTTTTGTGCCCTCCGGCCATAGCTGACTTCATCTACTTGATGTCTTCAACAAGCTTTCTGCCACCTTACAAGGACGCTAATGCTAAGACGAGGCTGTTTGATCCGTTGGTTTGTTGTTCTGACTTTCACCAACAAAAAAATAGAACAAAGTTTTGTGATATATGATAGGAGAACACTTGATATCACAGTGAATTTCCAGGCATATAGTGCCTTTTTTTTCAAGAAAGAATACTTTCACTGTCTTGATGATCACTGTTCACTCTTAAATACTGTCCAAAGAAAACCAAGACTATAAAGGCGCACGTAAAAGCATTCAATTTTTTCTAAAACAGTGCGCCTTACAATCCGATGCACCTTATATATGGATCGGTATTGTGATTTCTTGGACGTATTCTTTTAAATATTCTGGAAAGCGCTTTGTTACAGCTGCAGCGGTTGTGAAAGAGTTATCTAAATAAAGCTGTAGTGTATTGTGCTGCGTCGGCTTCACAGTGCAGAGGTACCGGGTTCGATTCCAGCTCCGGCCTCCCTGTGTGGAGTTTGCATGTTCTCCCCGGGCCTGCGTGGGTTTTCTCCGGGTGCTCCGGTTTCCTCCCACATTCCAAAAACATGCATGGCAGGCTGATTGAACACTCTAAATTGTCCCTAGGTGTGAATGGTTGTTCGTTTCTGTGTGCCCTGCGATTGGCTGGCAACCGATTCAGGGTGTCCCCCGCCTACTGCCCGAAGACAGCTGGGATAGGGCTCCAGCACCCCCCGCGACCCTAGTGAGGATTAAGCGGCTCGGAAGATGAATGAATGAATGAATGTATTGTGCTGTATTCCCTTTAGCGTGGCTCCATCTAGTGGATGCCTGGCGCAACCGCAGCCACCATTGTAGCTTCTATTCTATGTGCCTTATAATGCGGTGCACCCAATATGTGAAAACAGTTTTAAAATAGGACATTCATTGAAGGTGCGCATTATACTCCGAAGAGCCTTATAGTGTGGAAAATACGGTAGTTAAAAAGTTTTTTTTTATGTGTAAAATATGAAAATATTTTTTGAACGAGAAGTAATATCCAAAGGTGAAAATGTTTCGACACCAATGTATTCATGAGGACACACAGTCTGCACAATGTTGTGTTGTAGATTTGTCCTACACAGCACCTCATAAAAAGTTCATGTCGCCCCAGCACCTCTGTGTTGTTCTCCTCCTTGATCCTCATTAGTGTGTGTTCCAAGTCATGACAATTAACCCTGGATACCCCTGCATCGCCATCCCCCCCTCACAGCCTTTCTGCTTCATTTCACATGCGAGTCTTGTTTGAGGGGGTTAAAGATATCCTCTGCCCAGGGTGGCGCCATCGCCGGTCCTTGCCTCTGGTTTCATCCTCCTCCTCTATCTTTGGGACAAAACATGTAAAACGTTTTCTGGATTTATTGATCTCCTCCCTCCTTCGACCGTGCCTTCATCATCCTTCCCTCCCCTTCTCATTTTATGTTAGATTATACCTTTGACCGGCTCCATAATCAGCTCTGTGTGGAGGAGATAGCAGGCTCAACTCCCTTCATCACCTTCTGGCTCTCCTCTTTAGCTGCCTCCTGCTCCCTCGCGAACCTCCAACTCAAGCTTCAGCTTTGGCACATCTCCCGCTGTTCCTTCCTCCTCTGGTCTGGTCGACACCCCGCGCTTGAACCTCCACCCTCTCCCTCTTGTCCTGCTTCATTGTTTCCCCTCTTCACCTCCTTTGAAGCCCCTTTTCCTCCCCGTCGTTTTCTGGCAAGCTGCCGCGTTCCACCGCTCTATCGTTCTGTGTTGCCTTTGCAAAAACTCTTCCTACAATTCACACAAGCGATGATGGATCGGAGAAGCTGAACGGAGGCCTCAAACGCAATCCATCTTCCTTGTTATAACAAAGCATCTTTTCATGCCCACTTTATGGAGTATGGAGTGAGGTAAGAGAGTATTAAACAATACTTGACAGAGTAATCTGACAGTGTTGGTGTTCTGCAGGATGAGTCATACATGTAAATCAATTTTTCATCGCATGGCCTCTTTTGCCTATTTCTCCTTCTTGAGCCCTTTTCTTTCTCTCTTTGTATGTTCTGGGTGGAAATTAAATGACATATTTCATCACAGTGAAGGTGTTTTAACCCTTGCATGCACCCTGTCACATGATGAACTGTCCACTGGAGTAAACGCTGTCCCTGAAAGGGTTAAATTAACAATGGATAAAAGTTTACCCTTGATTTTGCGCAATTTTTTAAATGCATCGTCTTTTTAGAGAAAGAATACTCATAGCAATGGAAAAGTAAGGTTACCTAAAAATTTGATTATGAATACACTAGCTGGTTCGCCGCCCTCCGGCCGGCTCATCAGCTAGTTCCTGCGGAAGGCTGGTAAGGTGGGCCTTCGGCCCACAAAAGTGTTGTTGCTTGGTTCAACTTTTTGTTCATCTTCATTGCTTATCGCGAAAATAAAGAGATGTTTAGCTCTACTAAATAACTAACAATTTCATTGCAATGCTTGTGGGTAGACAACATTTTTTCGCTAAGATGCCCGCGCGATCGTAGTGAGCCACTGCCTGAGCGGCGCAGTGGCGGCGCGCAGCGGCGCGGTGAAGTAGGTACGTTTTGAAAAGGGACAGACGGAAGGACAGACCGCGTGCGGGACCACGCGCAGTATATATATAGATAGTCACTTATTATTTTTTGAACGTTTCTGGTATGGAAGTTGCATGAGAGCAACGTTTTTTCTTGGGTATAATATCTCAAAACCGTTACAAATTTCCATCCATCCATATTCTGAACCGCTTTATCCTCACTAGGGTCACGGGGCGCGCTGGAGCCTATCCCAGCTGTCTTCGGGCAGTAGGTGGGGGACACCCTGAACCGGTTGCGAGCCAATCGCAGGCCACACATAGATGAACAACCATTCGCAGTCACACTTAGGGACAATTTAGAGCATTTCATTTACCTGCCATGCAAGTGTTTGGAATGCGGGAGGAAACCGAAGTACCCGGAGAAAACCCACACAGGCACAAGGAGAACATGCAAACTCTACACAAGGAGGCCGGAGCCGGAATCGAACCCTACACCTCTGCACTCTGAAGCGGACCCGCTAACCAGTCGGTCACCGTGCCGTCCAACTCCGTTCCTCGAGGGCCACTGTTCTTCCTGTTTTAGATGTGTCCTTCCTGCAATTCACTTGATTCAAATAATCAGCTGATCACCAAGCGGGGAAGAAGCCTGCAAACGATCCTGGTCACTTGAATCAGGAGTGTAGCGGGAGAGACACATCTCAAACCTGCAGAACAGTGGCCCCATTTCGTGAACGATGCTGCAAAGCTTCGGGTTTAATGTCCCTTTGATTACCCAAAAGAAAAGTATAATTTGTGAGTCCCCCCCCCCCCCCCCCCCAAAAAATGGCTGTGTCATTTTTGTGTTAGTCACATAAGGTCGGAGTTCTTCTTCAAACACACGCTCGCTATTTTTTTTATTTGGATCACAACTTCAGAGCCACATATTACTTCTTCGCAAAAACAGCAGACAATAGCTGAGTGGATTTCACGTGTCTGGTAACACTTACCAGAAGGCGTTTCAGTCCAAAAAAAAAAAAAAGCAGCGAGAATGTCATCTACAAGACATAAAACAGTAAACACACCCGACTGTCTGTGTTTACGGTTCAGTGGACGTTTGACTCTCTCTTTCCACGTGTTGCATCAACACTCGCAAGCACATGAGTGGAAACAAGTGAGTGCATGCAGTATGATTTCAGAATGACGTACCGCAATCTTGTCCCATGGGTGGGTAGGGGGGGGGGGTGGGGGGGGGGGTTGGTGGTGGTGGTGATCACTTAAAATGAAAGCCAACGGTATCGTCCTAGTATGCATTAAGGCAGGGGTGTCAAACTCATTTTTGTCGTGTGCCACATTTTAATTACAGTTTCCCTTGGATGGCCGTGACGACTGAAACTATATCAAGAAGTCCAGAGTCACGTTTTATTCCATTATTGTTTAAGTAACAGAAAATGTAAATATTTCATTGATTACATATGAAAATTTGGTACAGATTTTTGCAAGCCTCATGGAAGTTGTTATCTTTGATTTGCTTTTGCGGGCCACTTAAAATGATGTGACGGCCCACATCTGGCCCATAGGCCTCAAGTTTGATACCTGTATATTAACGTTATAATTGCGAATGACTATTTTTAATGACTGTTTAAAATGATTTTTTTCCCCCCATTTTTGAATCAGTTCATTTGTGGAGCTCTATTATATTCAGAGTTCATCCGGCAGTCGATGGACTGCACCCTGAAATGGTTGCCAGCCAATCGCAGGGCACAGATCGACAAACAACGAATTTCGCAATAAGATTGATGTTATTCATCCCAATATTCATCCCATTCATCCAAATGATGTTCTACGAGCAGCAGCGCCGCGTCTATTCCGAAGACCGTGTAAACAGTCCTGCATTAGATGAGTTTGACACATAAACCCAGTGGCGCCTGTTGAGATTCACGGCCAAATATGACCCGAGTCACATGTTGGACTCTAAACAATCCAGAAGTTCTGCAAAAGTCTTTAAACATTGGGTTGAGACATACACTTGGAGGTTCAAAAGCCAGCCTGGTCCCCATGGCCTACATACATGGAAATGGCCTTGACCCCTGAAGTGAAGGGTTATGGGAATGCTTCTGAAGGAGGTCACTTGGCGTCACCTGACCACCTCACAAGCTCACACAATCACGCATATAGCCAGGTGCTAACCGCTGTTCCCCCCACCCCACCATGAGGGACCAGCAGATGCCTCCGGGCTTCATGGAATTTGTAGTGTTTCTGTGTGGCTAAGCGTGGCATAAACAAAGCACTGACAGCATTCTTAACCCGATGGCTTAATCCCCCCGTGTAGGGTCTTTGCGGTTTTTACAAGTGTTTGTCATGTTTGTGTTGTTCACAAACAAATTTCCACAACATTTTTATCAGATGTGTCAAACAGAGCCACGGGTCTGCCAGGACGAAATATTAATGCTTTCCGAGGTTTGAAATTTGAATGCACTTGTGTGATTTTGAGTGTTAGCATTGACATTTCTTGTGAGGCGAGTGTGCCCACATAAGGATCCGACCATGTGCAGGAAACAGACATGGTGCGTGATTTATTCAATGTTTTAATGTACACACATGCTCATTCAGATGGTAAGTGTGTGTGTGTGTGTGTGTGTGTGTGTGTGTGTGTGTGTAGGCACGTTGAGTTTTCAACAAACATAAGGGTCCTGAAGTTTACTTTGTGCGTCCTCTGTTAACAAAAACAGCAGATAAGAAACCGGTCCTGTCTCCACACACTCCGAATTTCCATGTTTTCTCTCTGCGTGTCTCTACAGTGTCTGTAGAATGAAATATCGACATTGAAAATATGTATGCAGTTCCCGCAGTCCATGATTTATGGCGTGAGAGTGAACTTTGAATCCAGAAGGGATACAGTGACAAGTATGTAGAACGTTGAAAGTGAGGGTCAATTTGTTGTGGTTGTTATAAAGTAGAGTTTCTTTATTTCTTGAAGAAATTGAATCAAGCCTGATTTGTGGCGAAAGGCATTTTGCTGGCAGACACCGGTTACTGTAAAAGGCAGTTTCCACAAAGACATTGAGAACACTTGATGGAATTCTATTTACGGACGATTAAATCTCCACTCCTCTTGATTCATTCACTCGACATTCGTGTGTGTGGATAAAAAGGAAAGGTTGCCCCACTGCGTGCCTGCAATAATTAAATTGCAAGGCCATGGGACCTCATAGACAGGCATGAGTAAAAACGGGTGCATCTTTTTTTTTTTTTTTTTTAAACGCGGCAGGTCAAGTTTATCGCTTTTGCAATCGCGTTGCGCCTCGCCAGGCATTCCAGCGGACGGAGCTGCCACGCTCACGGCGCGCCTGACAATTTGGTGAAAGAAAGTAAACCATGCTCGGCGTCAAAATGGATTTATATTCATTTTCGTGCCAAGGCAAGTCTAGTTTCATCTCTTTGTGAATTTGGTCGACCGCGCTATGCTTCTCTAGGCGTTCTGGCAGACGGAGCTGCCGTGCTCCCGGCGCATATGGGAATTTTGTGACAAAAAAGCCGACTAGCTTTTATACTTGCACTTTCTTTGGTCTTAGCTCAAATTCGTTCCCATCCGTTACTGCATCTTAAATAGTTAGTTTTCCAACTTTTGGCCCACCCTGTCTATGCTTGTTCACGCCACACGAACCTCTTATGGAGTTCATCAATGGTCTTTCACATACCCGTTCAAATATAAAATATGATTCCACTTTTTAACGTTTCCAATTACATTTCGGGGGGGGGGGGGGGGGTGTTGAATTATTGACTTTTGTTCTCCTGGTTTGATATAAAAATGAATGCAATGGCATGTCTCATTAAAAGTCCAATGTGTGATCAATGCCAGGTTTGTCTTTCACATTCTATAAGACGACTCCAGCAAATTGTTGCCGTTTTGCTGAAACCACAGACTGAGGGAACCATCCTGCATATCAAGCCAAGTCTGGGTGAAGACACATCACCATAGAAATGCTCCAAACCACACACGCAACCCCCCCACACCCCCAGACGACACTTCTGATAATGAACAAAACCACAGCTACGAACTGTTGAGGTCAGTTGCCATGGTTACTAAGGCAGAGGCACATTGGCCGACCAAGGTGACCGACACGGCTGTTGATCACCGTGGTAACAGCAGAGCTATTCCGATACACCAAAGGCTGGGCTGAGGCACATTTTTTTCACCAGTAAAAACTTGTTGCTCATCATTCCTCATACTCCTCAACAAAACATCCACTTAAAAATAATTCTATGAGATGAGGGCGACCAAGGCCGTTACTGCGACAAACGTGACGTATTTTAGTTTGACTGCACATGTGAGGTTTTATGACTCATTGTACTCACGCAATTGGTCAAAGTGTGTCTGCAGGCCATCTGGTCCTGGGACTGAGCACACCAAACGAGCCTTTTGGAACGTGCTCCACTTGTTGACCAAACTCCTCTGACCTCCAATGTCATTCTGCAAACAAAAGCACCAAAAAACATTTGACATTCAAATAAAAAATACGGGGTTGTCAAAGCCATTCCGGCAAACTCTACCACATTGTCAAGACTTTCCAAATATGCTTATCGAAGGAATGTTACAGGCTGCTCAAATTCAAACTGAAATGCAACTCCTGAAATCAAAGTCATGGAACCGAACTGAGCATTGAAAGACCGTACTTGCTAAGCGTGTTTTGCTTTTTCCTTGTCTTTTTGGGGCATTTTTTGGGGGCACCCCTAGAGTTAGTGGAGCAGTGATGGCTACGAGAAAAAGTGTGATGATGGCTATAAAACTCAATGAAAGTTAATAACACATTATGTACTCGTAACTCGTAAGAGGGAGCATATAACTCCCACTCTGGCATCCCTTCACTGGCTCCCCATTCATTTTAGAGTTATTTTCAAGATCCTCCTCTTTGTTTTCAAATCTCTAAATAATCTCGCGCCACCTTACCTCTCTGAGCTCATCCGCCCCTACACACCTGCCCGGCGCCTCAGGTCTGTGGACCAGTCTTTGCTAGACGTACCAAGAACTAAACTGAGGCTCAGAGGGGATCGAGCCTTTTCTGTTGCTGGTCCCTCTCTCTGGAATGACCTCCCACTGAACATTCGGCAAGCCTCCTCGCTGCCCATCTTTAAAGCCCTCCTCAAAACTCACTTGTATTCTTTGGCGTTCGACTCGGCATGATTTGTCCTTGATTTTACTGCTTGGTGCTTTCCACCCCCTTTATTACCGATTCGTCTTACTGTTTATTGTGTATGTTAAGTCGCTCCATGAACAGCACTTTGCATGCAGCGATGGCTGTTCGAAAGTGCTCTATAAATACTGTTGACTTGACTTGATTATGGAAGCATGAATCCTGGCTGCTCATTGCAATGTGGCTCTGTTGGCAATAATTTAATATCAACCATTAAAGTACAAAAAAAAAAATGCAGAGACATTATCCTCCCTGTCTGTTTGTGTTCATCACACAAAGTTGAACGGCCCCACCAAAAAAGTTTTTTTTTTTTTTTAAACAGCACCTGACATATTTTTACACTTGCACGACAGCTGACAATGCAAGCTTACTTCAAAACACTGCATAAACTTTTGCATGTTTATGATGGTGACACTTGGAGGAACGGATTAATCCAATGCATTTTTCTCAAGGGAAAAACATTTTGAAACACAAACAAATTGGAGGTTGACCAGCAAACACAATGAACAAAAAAAAAGCAAACACCATCATGCGCACATATCAACATTCAATAGCCCGAGAGCAAAAAGAGGATGCGCAGCAGATACAGAGACAGCGACAAACATAAACAGTCCAACTGTATGTGTGATTATCTACCCGATGCGGTCGGAACGTCCAAACAAAACTTTCAACAAAAACGCACACCTCCATAGACTCAGACACATACACGGCGAAGCACGTATCTGACATGTGCAGGCGAACGCTTAAAAATACACAAGCAGTCTGGGGCCGATAGAAGCATGTCAACAAATACAGCTGGCATCAATCGTTTTTGTGCGAAAACATCTCAGCACCCTACCTTGCACACCCGGGCCACTCTGGTGTAGAGTACCTTCCCGGCGGCCCCTTCGGCCTCCTGAGCGCGCTCGGTGAAGAACACGTAGACCTTATCGTCTTCTGGATTATCAGTTTCAGACAGTGGCGCGACCCGCACAAAATGGGCATCTGGCAAGTGAGGGACAGGAAAATAGAAAACATTAATCTGTTGCGCAACCTGCTACTGATTACATGTAAGAGTGCAAATGTGATGGCAAGAGGGAGAGAAGGAATGACAGAAGCTAATCTTGTACTGTATCTCGTATCAGCCGCAGCAGACGACCGCAATGTATCGATCAGCATTCAGGAGATGGTTTGACATCGATTCAATCCCATTGATAGCATCACTCAGGTATAATATTGTACAATGCTTACTATTTTCATCATTGTTTACTCGACATTGTCTGGATTAAAAACAATAAAAAATACAAAAGGGAACGGCGCCACGATATTACTGTTGAACAACAACCGCTAGCATTAGCCTAGCATGATTGTTGGCGCGTGGAACTTTGCTACTTACGCTGGCTATTTAAAAAAAAAATCTGCTGGGATATTTTATACTTTTTGCTATGTTATGTCCACACATTACTTTCCTGTATATGTGTACTGTCTACATTGTCGACAAATTCAGGTGAGTGATAAAGCAACAGGTGGGAACGCATAACTGTGTGGCTCCTTTGCCAATCGGAAGCCTGAAGATTAGCATTTCTGGAAAAAGTCAGCAAAAACGATCGCTAATGATCGAGGAAGTGACTTATATGTCAATTGAAATGAAGCGGAATAACTTCTGTGCAGTATTATCACACTTGAACATTCCCACAAGGGATTCGGGCGTGCTGGAGTCTATCCCAGCTGTTTTCGGGCAGTAGGCGGGGGACACCCTGAACTGGTTGCCAGCTAATCACAGAGCACACATTAAAAACCATACACGGTCACACTCATAACTAGGGACAATTTAGAGTGGTCCATTAACCTGTCACGCATGTTTTTAGAATGTGGGGAGGAAACCGGAATACCCACGCAGGCACGGGGAGAACATGCATACACCACATAGGAAGGCCGGATTTAGAAGCGAACCCTTCCGCCATCACACTTGAATAGTGACATAAAAATAAAAAAATAAAAATAAGCATGAATCAGAACAAAAAAAGAAAATGGAACTAAATGACCTCAAGAAGCGCATCAAGAAACCTCCAGTTCTTTATGATATACTCTAAATCGATCAAAACAATTAGCAGCCTACGATAAGGACAATCCCAAGGAAACGGTTCATGTTCTTTTTGAATGAGATTGAATGGATGAAAATATTTCCTGACTTCCTCCCCAAAAAAAGTTTGAACGAAAGGTAAGATGCATACGTAGGGAAACATACGGTCGCGACTTAAAATATGTTTTGCTCTTACCCTGCAGCCATGTGGAGTCGTATTGCTCGGTGCGGATGACATGCCGGTTGCCAAGACTACGGAAGAAGGCAGAGTCTCTGCTCATGAAGTCTGAAGTAATGCCAGCATATAGCTCACCATCTACACAACACAAGAGAAAGACTTCAGCTCTCACCCACCAAATTTTTTTCAATCTCTACTCCAAACATCGCCGTTGTGGTGAGAGACGCCAACTTACCGACAATTGCCGAAGCTGTTTTCTGAAAAGGGTCATACGGACATTTGCCCTTTCCGCATTCTGTTTGGCTGTAGGAGAGGGTCTGGTATCCTGACTGGAGACCCAAACAGAGTATTTGTATTAAATCTACTCTATGAATGAGAGTTTTTTTTTATGAAACTTGCTAATCATTTTTTTCCCTTAGTCATCCAACACACACACACACACACACACACACACACACACACACTCGCAATTCCCACATGCTAGTAAATGGCAAATTGGGGGTTAGTAGGCTAAGTGGTGGGATTTTAAAATGTGTTAAGTCCAGTCTTAAACCAGCCAGCGCCACCAGTTCCTCTAAGCAGCATGTCTGGACACCTGCTCTGATCTTGCATGGCCTTTCATGGGATTAGCTAGTCCCTGACACACACGCACACACGCACACACACACACACACACACACACACACACACACGCACACGGTTTCCTTGACCACACGGTCACACAAGTGGCACGGATTTGAACCTCATATTTTTTTCACATCATTCATATCATTTCGAGTGAATGTTTTTACCTGTCGATAAACATGACAAAAGCTACAAATACGTTATTTCCATAAAATTGGTTAAATTAACAGAAATAAAATAAGTTGTTTCATATTTGCAAACTGATTGTCTAATTTCAATAAGAAACTCATCGCCCTCTCAAACTGTGCCGTACCTTATCTCATCCAATCTGAATCCCTTGGAATCAAACCGAAAAAAAATTATAATACTTTAAAATGTAACGTTCGATCGATCCGTATCACGATACGTATCAAAAGGTATTTATCGGCGGGATTCAAACACCTAACGGGATGAAGGTTACATTCAAATTTCAAAAAATGGGACATTTATTTTTTTTTTATTCACAGAAAGGTGAGACTGGATGAACTCTGGTCCATGCATGCCATAGGGGCAGACACCACAGTCGCACTGCCTGATAGGCCTGTGCATAGGGGCCATTGCTGGAAATAGGAACACACACACAACACACACACACGCACGCACGGACGCACACACGCACACTCACACACACGCATGCACGCACGCGCACACAATCATGGCCGGACTCCCACAAGAAGAAACCATTTAGAGCTGTATTCTCATAGACGGCGCGCCTGTGCTTGGTTGCTAAAAACTGGTGCATCTTGATGTTGCCGGCGCAACCCTTGTGTTTGGGAATTTTGTAGAATTTGGGCCATGCTAAGTGCTCTGGCATACTAAAGATATTTTCTTTGACATGTTGAAAGGAGACTAAACTTTAGGCCAGCTGATAACAGGTCTCAGTTGTGGCCCAGGTGGTGTCATGGTGAATCTGGACGCATAAAATGATATGGCGGGCCAGATCTTGAGTTTGACACCCGTGGGATATGGCATGTTTTTCCAATTACATGCGGCCCGAAAAAATCCACAAAACGTTTTTGGGCGTGGCACAACAAATTCACACAACCGTAATAATACCACAACCGTGTGTTTGCAATCATACCTGTCGGAAGACGCCGGTCGCTATAAAAGCACACCTTGGGTTGAAGGCCCCTGTGCCACACACATACAGGTGAGTCTTATTGAAGGGCTGCAGGACTCGTAGGAAGTTCGCACACTCCATCTGGATCGAGAAAGTCACATGATGGCGATCAGTTTAAAACTGTTTGAACTGTTGTTCTAAAAATGAATATCTTATCATCCAAATAGCATGTGTTTCTCTGTTTGACAGCAATGCAAGTTCAGGTTTCAACTCACGCAAACAGGGGATTTAAAGTGAGGAGGAGCAACACCTGTTTTAAATTCCCTAGAGTTGCGCGAGGGCTGTCTTTGAGAGCTGTTTTGCTTCCTGGAATAAAATAAACTTTTGACTGTTTGATTCATAGTTCGGTGAAAAGATGAAAAATCTCTCAACTGATTCCTGTCACAGATCTATATCTGCATTGACACGTATACAACAAATAGTAAGTAATACGGACGTCTGTGAGTGTGTTTGGGTATGCTCATTCACCTCTGGATCCTTTCCAGCCATGAGACATTCTTGGACCCGGTCTGGACTTGCAGGCCAATGCAACTGGAGAGAGTCAGAGAGAAAGTGAGATTTAACGACCGCTTTCACTGCTCGCTTAACATTTCATTTAATGGGGCTCTGGCAGTGGCAGGTGCTTTATGAGGAGGCGAGTCGGCATGAGTGGAACACTAATCTAGAGGAAAGAGGTCAGGAGGAGAAGAGGCAGGGTTGTTACCGCGGCAACCAGCCTGACGACTAATTAATCGGCCGATTAACTGACTGCACTGACTAATTGAGCCATTGCAATTATTTAGAATGTACAATTACTTCAGGCATTACCCATGAATAAACACATCAAGATTCTCCCAATTTGGCTTGGCACTGTTTTGAGCACCATGCGCAACTCATAATGGGATTAGAGCAGTCTTGTGTTTTGGTGGATTCAAGAATGGGCTGTAGTTACCAGCGTAACTCACTTCTGACGAATCGAAAAATCTTTGATTAACCCTTTCATGCACCAATAATGATAACCTGTCCACTGTAGTAACCGCTGTCCCTGACAGGGTTAAAGTTGTCAACGTACGCACACATAAGAGTATGTGGGCTCCAATTGAAAAAATTGACAGCTTGGTAATAAAGTGCTGACACCACAAGCAAAAATAGCGATAGTGTCTTTGCTCGGATTCGACTTTCAGCAGTCATATTGAATCAAGCCCTTTATCGGTTGAAAAACATATCCAGATTGAAGGGTTGCATGCTCCAAACAGACCAGAAGAAGCTTATCCGTGCTTTTATCCTCAGTAGACTTGATTATTGGAATAGTCTTCTCACTGGACTCCATCAAAAGAGCATCAGAATGCTGCAATTTGGTTCTGAACAGAGCAAAGAGATGAGAACATTTTACTCGAGGCCAAGAGGCTTTACACGGGCCCCCAGTCAGCTGTAGACCAGGTTTTAAAATTCTACTACTGGTCCATCAATCTGAAGGGTTTGGATCTTGGATAATTAAAGAAATGCTTATTGGATATAAACCCAAAAACGTTCTGAAGTCAGCTTCACAGTTCAATTAGTGGAGTCCTGATTTCAAAGTGAACATGGTACATCGGCATTTCAACGTTATGCTGCACTCAAGTGGAATAAACTGCCAACAGAACTGCAGTCAGCCTCATGTGTAAATGCTTTTAAATCCTGGTTTCAAAAAATGCTTTTTACCTCATATCTATGATTATTGGTCTTTGAAAGCATTTCTATGTATTTTTTTCCAAACTGTATGCGTGTTTTTCCCCACGCCCGTTTTTCCACATGACTGTGTTCCAAATTGGACTTGACTGACAAGTGAATGGTGGCATTGTTTTTTAATCGAAAGGAAGAATGTCACGCGAAGATTTTAAAGAACCCGATAGTGTATTTCTTTGGGACCCGTTCAAAGTTTAAGTCATTGATAAAATGATTTTCTTGGACACAGCAAAGGCATGGGAGGAATTTAATTTTGTCTGCATTCCGACAAAAGCATAGCATACGCATTTTGGCCCGGGTGCCAAAGTTTTGCCAAACTTGTTTTCACAAGAAAGCTTATCCACACAAAAGTCTACAATTCCCTTTCTTTCCTCTTTTATCGCAACACATGATACCTGTTGATAACTGACTGGCATCCATGTATGAAACTCATAAAATTTTCATCGTGGGTTGAAAATGAACAAGACCATTGAAGATGCTCATCGACTTTTAAAACTTAAAAACTCAGTCACTGTAACTGATAAAGTACTCGACAAAAGTGATGTCATAACAAGTGAGGGTGCCGTCAGGAAACAATCTTGGATGTCAAGTAATGGCTCCCTGATGTAGTCACTGCAGCACTGCCTGATGGATAGCCGATTAGATTAGAAACCACAGTCAGCCTTATCGCCACATACCACACACTGGCAGGAACCAGCATGGACCACCGCCAAAGGATTCTCACCATGCCAAAATACCATCCATCCATTTTCCGATCCGCTTTATCCTCACAAGGGTCGTGGGGCGTGCTGGAGCCTATCCCAGCTGTCTTCGGGCAGTAGGCAAGGGACAACCTAAGCCGGTTGCCAGCCAATCGCAGGGCACAGAGACGAACAACCATCAGCGCTCACACTCACACCTAGGTGATCAAGTGTTCTAGTGTTCCATCAGCCTGCCAGGAATGCGGGAGGAAAACAGAATACCCAGAGAAAACCCACACAGGCACGGGGAGAACATACAAACTCCACACAGGAAGGCCGGAGCCGGAATCGAACCCGGCACCTCTGCACTGTGAGGTTGACACGCTAACCACTTGACCACCCTGCATTTTTCATGACGTGGAAAAATAAGATTTTCGCCTGCCAAAATCCCATTCAATGGAAATATACCTCTTTGTGGGGAAGTGACTGTCAATGCACACTGAGGGCTTTTTATTCTAGACTAGATTCTAGACTCTCTATTCAGCTACACTCAAGTGTAAAAACTAGCGGATCCTGATTTTTATGCCAACACAAGCCTGGATACGCTTGTTTGGGAATTTTGTTCATGAAAATGAGCAATGTTGGGCATTCCGGCATAACAAGGCCACTTTTTTTGTGCTTCACAATCCTGACAATTTGGTGGTTAAAGCAGACTAAACTTTACACCTGCTGGAATCGGATCTAACTAGGTGGTGCAGGTAGTGAAACACAATGTTGGTGAATTTGAACGTGGGGCTGGCAGCCTTTGAGTTTCACGGACAGGTGCGGTTGATGTCATCGTATTTGATTAATTAAGACAACAGCGTGCAGTGAACTCTTTGAATCATTCCAGAAATCAATTCATTTGACACACTATTACTATCATTTTTATTCTTTTCATTTTTCAAACCGTCCTACTGGCCACATCGCATCTATGGAGGGTGTGGAGGGGGTTACACACCGACAAGTACAATCTGAGTGGAAGTGCTTCCTTCAAAGATCTGTGATCTCCCGAGCCAGTTTTCGATCATCCTCACATGGAGGTCTACTTGCAGTTCCTTGTAAATCTACTTTACCTGCCATGACCTGCTGCGGGAGACGAGCAAACCAATTTATTCTCTTCTTCCGCAGTGTCAAGGACCATCAGCGCGCCACTCGCGCTCTGCATTGAAAGGGAATGAAAAGGGTTGCTTCCATTGACGGTGAGTCAAGTCGTAATCCGAAAAAAAGAGTCAAGAATTAAAATTTCAGGATCTAGTAGAGTTTAAAATGGCCCAGATAGTTAATCATACTGTACATAAGTTACCATGTATAAAACATAAGGAATTCATGTTTAGTTTTTGTTAACCATATTAATTATTTTCTACTGTATGATTCATGTGGGTGGCACGGTGGGCGACTAGATAGCATGTCCGTCTCACAGTGTGCAAAAGTGCAGGGTTCGATTCCTGTGTGGGGTTTGCATGTTCTCCCCCGTGCCTGCGTGGGTTTTCTCCGGATACTCCTCCCGCATTCCAAAAACCTGTAGTGGCAGGTTAATGGAACACTAAATTGTACCTCGATGTGAGTGTGAGCGTGGATGATTGCTTGTCTCTGTGTGCCCTGTGATTGGCTGGCAACCAGTTCAGGGTGTACCCCGCGTACTGCCGAAGACAGCTGGGATAGTCTCCGGCAGGCCCACGACCCTCATGAGGATAAGCAGATTGGAAACTGGATCGATGATTCATGTGCTGATTTTTTTTTCTAAAGTTTGATGGCAATATCCTTGAACGAATAAACATCTAAAACTGTCGGCTTTGCATGTAAACACCGAAACTTGCCAACAGGTGTGATGAACTTCAGATCTAGTGATAAGAAGCTGTAACGATCACATCGAGACCTGAGAAGATGAAAAGGCTGCATATGTTCGCAGAGAAAAATAAACGATCATGATGACAACCTGGCAACTCGCGGGGTTGTACCACCACATGGGAGGGAGGGAGGGAAAAAAATGCCATAGGAATGCCGTTGGAACATCTTATAAACTATAAATATGGCACATGAGCCTTTCGCCGGCACAGAGTTGAGTTATATCTTGGATGTGACTATCTATCCTGTCGTTGGCTGGATGCCCGGCAGACTGGTTGGCTGGTCAGCTCACTCTTGACTGTTCGTCCGCCTACCTGCTTAGTTGCTTGGCCCTTTGCCTGCATGCGCTTCTCACTGATGTAAGCATTGATTTTATGCGACAGCGCAGCGCTGTCTCTGTCCTTGCTGTGACCCTCAACACA
Source organism: Hippocampus zosterae (assembly GCF_025434085.1). Taxonomy (NCBI): domain Eukaryota; kingdom Metazoa; phylum Chordata; class Actinopteri; order Syngnathiformes; family Syngnathidae; genus Hippocampus; species Hippocampus zosterae. The sequence goes on along the minus strand of NC_067452.1, from coordinate 34,465,810 downwards.
TCCTGACGGTTCTAGCGGAGCCATCATCGCGTCCGTCCGCATGTTAAAGCTCAAGCATAAAACTTAAGTATTGACACACGTACAACTGACAAGGGGTCTCCTCACAACTAGTTTCGGGCTAAAGTGTTTATGTTCATGAGTACTCAGTCCAGCCATAAATCTTTTCCAAATTGATTTCATGACACACGTTTGATGACTCAGATGTTAGTGGAGCCAGAGAGAGAGGCAGAAAAAGAAACCCGGTTAGGAAAAGGAAGGGCTCACTCAGCGCATCCTGCCGCAGGGTGTTTCACACATCTAGTTTTGGTGTCTAACAACTCGCTCAAATTGAAATTATTGCCATGAAATTGTGAAAAAAAATCAATAACTTCAGTGATTACTTTTGTAGAAAAACAAACAAACGAGCAAAATGTGCACAGCTTCGACCATCGGTTGCCAGATTCTCCTCCTTCGACATGTTGATTTGAAACAAAGCACGATGTCTCCGCAAAAGTACAACTCGTTTTCTGTAATTGTTCTCGACTTCATAACACTGCCAGTAAAGAGATTATTGGTGGAAACATGTTGCGACACCTTCTGTAACCAATTCCTTAGTGAAGAAATCAAAAAACGAGCTTTAAATCCCATTTACCGTAGTTATTCACGTAGCACACCGTGTTGGACATTGTTTTCTGAGGGGACAGTTTTTGGGAGGGGCTGTTATCCGCATGTGCAAAACAAGGCGCGGAACGAGATAAAGTGATTTGCTGTAGAGGAACTTCAAAAGCATGCCACAATCTTGTCACAAGCTTTGAATTTCACTCCCTGTGTCACAAATACTTTTGTCCATGTAGTGTATGCATAGAGCCATGAAGCAATTAACAGGTGCCCTTGGTGTAAAAAAAAAAAATCAAATAATTGATCATATTAAGTTTCAACAACGTCTTTTCAACAAACTATGATAGCGAAATACTTCATATCATTTTAAACACAGCTTATGACATGTACCTTTAAAATGGAGGGCTTACGGATAATTGAGGGTGGTGCAATGTACGTTGCCTTTGCAAACTGTAAAAACAGCAATAAGAAGACCTCTGTTGTCTGTTCGCTTGAGTTTTTAACAGCCACTCAGAAGAGAAAAAAACACATATACATAACACATGCATGCGGTAAAGGCTGACAACTTGGGAGAGGGCCAAATCCTCTCCAACCCAAAGATCTCCGAGTGGTTGAGATGTACATTATCACTTATGTACAGTACTTCCTTGACACCGGTTCGTGCTTTGGTCAGAGATTATTCTTTTATCAAATATTAACCGCACACAAATATGGCTAATGGGCCAAGCTGGAGGGATGAAAATGTGTAAAATGCTAGAATTTATCGTGCTGTTTTTATGAGTACCTGCATGTGGAATGAGGAAACAAGATTTTTTTTAAGGTGGTTTATTAGCCAGACCCGACCCATAGGCCCTTATTTTCATAGCTGGCACAAGTCTAGCGCAAAGTGTGGTATAACTGTGCTCTTGGGTGCAGTTTTCTTTCTTTTGATATTTTCGTAGAAATGCGCACGTGGCAATTGATGTTTGCAACGTTGTGGGAGTAAACTTGCTTTCCAGCAAAAGGAAGCAGTTCCTCTCATTCCTTTAAAATCCAGCGCAGTAGAGGTGCATTGGTAGAAGAATAAACTGACTCGTTAGAATCCATGCAAGAGATTGACACGCAAAGTACGTCTAAAAGGACTTGCAAGATCTCCACTTGCGGGTGATTTAAAGTTGGCTACTGTGAAATGGGCACTTGGAAAGTGCCTTACCCTCCCGATCGTGTGTCCATGTGTGATCGTGAAATCCACCACAGACCTCCACAGATCTCAGAATCTGTCTCCCAGTATCTCGATCGAATCTATGAAAATTGCGTTTCACCACTTGCACCACAACTTAGCCCTGCTTTTAGCTGGTCTAAATATTTATGAGTCTACTTTATGCCACCAAATTGTCAGCTGTGCTGGGGTGGTGGTGTAATAGAAAATGCCCTTGGTTTGCTGGAACGCCCCAAACATGGTGCCAGGGTCTGCCAAATTCCCAAACATTCCACCCACACAAAATCAAGATGTGCCCATTTTTACACCCAAATGCATGTGTGCTGTATATAAAACTTGTGCCCCAAATATCTAAATCTGTGGTCGGCGTGCATCACCATACATTGCAAGGTAAACACCTACCTTTCGGGGGTTCTGCGTTATATCATCCATGCTGGTGGACAGCAAGTTATCTTTCATAGCCACATAAAGATGCATTCCATCTTCATCGGGCAGCAAGGAGTGCAGGTCTCCCGCCTCCAGGGGCAGCGTCAGCAGGCGCCCATTCTGGATCAGTTCTATCGAGGGAAGACGGAATAAGTATTAAGCACAATAGTTTCGATGCAGCCAACTGGAGACATTTTGTCGGTTGCCATCGTTGAGTCCGTCAGATTACTTTCAAGCAACAACACAATCAGCGAGTGCTGATGGTGATGTATTCACATATCCTCTCATCATTTTCTGTCAACTTTCGTCTTTTCATTAAATGCCTGCAACTCTTTGCAGCTGAATAAATGATTTAAGAAACTACAGTATAAGTTAAATTATGGATTTAAATGGGTTTCTGATACACCGGGAAACAATATTGAGTAACAGAAAACACAAAAGGCTTTAACTACAGTGTACTGTATCTTCATACAGCTGTCTTGACATGTCAACTCTGAGAGCTAAAGTGCTGGAGATCAACTGCTCGCCCACCATCTGCTAGCATTGCCTGTCCATTTTTGCATTCAGCTAGCAAGTGATTTAAAACAAAATGTATTCAAGCTCGATAAGTGCACGTACGTGCCTGCCTATGCATACACTCCAAATTCCAACATGACAGTGAGAGCCTGAAACATCTATCCAATTACACACACATGGTTCTTTTTAACAGCCAGTTCAAATGCTTTGTACTTTGGATACGACCTGGAAAAGGTTTGATCAAATAAAGTCAAGTCGAGGTCCTTGTAAATTTGCTCCAAGATATACTGTAGTCAAATTCAATTGAGTTCAGTACCTATGCAGCCAGATGAGGCTTGAAAGATCCAAATTATATGGCGAGGTGAAGTGAACTGCCCTACGTGGTAGAAAAATGTGGGGTACACCCTGAGATGGTTGCCAACCAATCGCGCGGCACACACAGACAAACAACCGTTCGCGCTCAGAATCCCCCTTAGGGACAATTTAGAGTGTTCCCATCACCTGCCATGCAAGTTTTTGGAATGCAGGAGGAAACCGCAATACCCGGGGAAAACCCACGCAGGGACGGGTAAAGTATGCAAACTCCATACAGCCTGCCATCATGCTAACAAGTTGACAACCGTGCCACCCCGGTGTTGTTTTGTGAGTTATTTGTTTGCTTTTTACGGTTAGTTTTAGGGTTATTTTTGACCCAACTGTTTTTACAGCGTAATGAGTAGTTCAAATGATTTTTGTCCACTATGTGCTCATGGAACTTATGAAGCGATTACGGCGGATTCCTCGAGAAGCACATACAGGGATCACGTCGAGGGATCCAATTTGTACAACCAAAAGTTCCCGTAATTCACTCATTTTCCGTTCGAGAATGTCTCAAGGAGTGTTACCACCAAATAATCGGCTATACCTTTGTTACTCTCAATTGCATTTGAAGAGGACAATTTCTAAAATGTCCCCCCTCTTGCAGACAACCTGGGCTTCTTTGTCGATGGACACCCTCAGGGCATACCTCCGGCATCGAGAAGGATTAAATATTGACCCAAAGATGCCTCATGTTCTCCAAGAAAAAGGATCGTCAAACAGATGTCTGGGCAGCAAAGGTCAAACTGCTCTCATTTGGATTCATACAAAATGGTATGCCGAGATCACAACGTACAACTGCATGAATTTTGTCGCAAAGCAGTGAGAAATTTGTCTGACTTTTTTTTTCTAACTCCAAAATTGGTTTAATGTATTCATATCATAATAGCTATCTCTTTACAAGAGGGCATCCTGTAACGAATTGTGTGTGCAGGTTACATCGTAGGAGGGAGATTGTTGTCGTTTAGAGCAAAGGGTGGCTAGGGGGGGGGGGGGGGGTTAAAAAAAGAAAAAGGACAAAATCCTTACAGCTGGAAAAGACTCAGTCATCTTTTGCAGGTTAACCAATCCACATGTATTCTGCATTGTTCCAACACTTTCTTGACACAACTGGTACGATTCTCAAAACATAAACATGGAACTAACTGAATCTTGTTTTATTTTTTTTGTTTGGTTCCTCGCCAAATCGATCACAGTGTCTAACATGGCGCATTGACAAAGTTCCACAATGCAGTCCAATTAAGCAGCTACAAGCTGCGAGCCCATGTGGGTTTGTTTACTCTTTCTAGCTGCGCTGTAATTTTGTCACTCACAGAAGCGACAATCAGAACCTGCGGGAGTCCTCTATTTTCTATTGCCTATTACGCGATTGAACCAAGCTTGGGAAATGGTCATTGTCCTCAGTGATTCAATTCTATTATTAAAAAAAACTACAACAAAAAAAAACCTGTATGTGGCCCTTTTGTCATTGTGCTCATTAATGTGAGTGAAATTCAGTCGCGCACAGGTCAAGGGAAAGAGACAGAGGAGGAGGGGGTACAGCAGGGAGGTAAGATTAAAAAAAATAATAATAAAATAAAAACATTGGGAGGGGCCGACACAGAGGAGAAAGTGACAGCGAGATGAAAACGGTGTGATAGCCGTAAAGCCCGTTCGGAGATAAGAATGCCAAAATGGGGATGGACAGATGAAGGGGGGGAAGAGTGGCAGAGGGGAAAGTCGGACGAAAAGCAAACCTGATGGACATGATGATGAAATAGTGATGGATGGCGATGAGCTGAGTGGATGGAAAATGAGAGATGACAGGAGGTGATTGCGAAGGAGAGAGCGGCGATGGGCACGATAGGCGTAGAGGAGGGTTGAAAATGAAGCGGGACCACGTGGAGAAAGCCAAAGACCGACTGCGTGGCGATAATGAGTCGCGGCGTCGAGTGATAACAGAGCACAAAGTGATGCACAGGTCGGTGGATTGAAGAGGATGGGTGGAGATGAACAAGGCTGATGAAGAAATAACGTAAATGTGTGTGTGTGTGGGGGGGGGCCTGACAGGATGATAAATTGGATAGTTGATGGGTGAGGGAGGACAAAGAAGACAGGTTGACTGTGAGGAACAGGCAAAAAAACCGAGAAAGACAGAAAGAGAGGCGGGAATGAAATTATGATGGGGCCTGATTGGGAAATGAATCATATTACAGAGAGAGATGAACAAAGCTCTGAAAAAAAAAAAGAAAATAAACGTACTCGAGAGCGCTTGACTGAGGATGAACGGTCATATGCTTCACACAAGCACCCTTGAAGCAAAAGAAAAGAGATGTTGAGCAACAGGTGTGCGAGCACGCTAACAAACAACCAAAACAATACCGCTCATCTTTAGCAGAGTTAATAGCTACAATTCATCATCATCATCATCTTCCGAGCCGCTTGATCCTCACTAGGGTCGCGGGGGTGCTGGAGCCTATCCCAGCTGTCTCCGGGCAGTAGGCGGGGGACACCCTGGATCAGTTGCCAGCCAATCGCAGGGCACACAGAGACGAACAACCATCCACGCTCACACTCACACCTAGGGACAATTTAGAGTGTTCAATCAGCCTGCCACGCATGTTTTTGGAATGTGGGAGGAAACCGGAGCACCCGGAGAAAACCCACGCATGCAATTAAATGAAATTAAAAATCTGGGCAGGGGGCTGTTGACATTCTACACAGTCACTATGTTGTACCAACCTGAGAGACTCTGAGGAGAAAAGTGATGGAAATATACTCATCAGGAAACACAACAGGAAGAGACGACGATGGGTAAAATGGAGAGATGAAAGAAAAACAAGAAAGCAGATGCGGTGCTTCAGTTCAATGGGGAAAAAAAACTCACCAGGTACTTCGGCCGAATGGTCCGAGTTGTAAATTGTTCAATTTCATGCAGATTTCAGGTTCATTACACACAGAGGGTGACTCGAGAGCATGAAAAATGGGATCATGGTTCTTTTTTTGTTCACTTTTAACATCATATCAAACGTTTGCAAGGTTACCCACAAAAGCCAACTAAGAAGGATGAAAAGGGATATTTTGTCCCTAACGATCTCTCTTTTAATGTATCGGTAATTAGAAGGATTATTTTCAAAACAAAAAACAACAAACAGAGAGAGAAAGAGGGCGAGAGAAAAAGTCGAAAAAGGGCCCTTTGTTTCAATGTTACCCAAAGAATCCACACCCAAAGTGGCCGTTTATTTTAATGGTGTATTCCCCACTGCCACACAGTGTTACTTGGAAAACATTTCAGTAGCATTGCGCAATCCCCACCACCCCAACCCCGCCCAAACAAATTGTGATGAACATAACCACCTTGGAAATGGTCATAAGTTATACATTAACCTTGTAAAGGGATTTGATTTTCATCCAAAATGATGACGCTCAAGCAGACCTTCTCCCTCTGAGACATTTTGTCATTGTAGAGGTGGAATATTTCGTCATGTCAGTGAGTTAGCGTGTTTCACACCTAAACATGAAATCGGCAAACAAGCTTGGGTACTTAATGTGCATCTGGTTTTCTTTTGGGGTTTTTTTTTGCAATTAGATGTCGATTTTGTGAACGTTGCGTGGTGCTTTCAGAGAGTTTGTCAGTTGGAGGGTGCGTTTTATTTTTCTATTGGTGACAATGAGCAGAGCAAAAGCCAAAGTACAGTTTCACATTTTCACTTGAAGGCAGAGCATTTGTGAAAGCCAGCCTTGTCCCAAGGAACCAGACTGGATCTGCATATGCAAGCATCCGGCAAGTCATCTGAATTACAAACGCGCATACCACAAGAGCAGCGTGACCTTGCTTTGTTTGATATAAAAGCTCGGTTTAACTGAACCTGAAACCAGCTCTGCAGTGGAAACATCCACAACATCCCAATTGGATCTAGTGGGCCACAAAAAAAAAACTGACGCCACTCAACCCATCATAAATCCTATAAAAATGTCCTGTTTATTGACACTGTGTGTCACTGAGAACAGCTTTGGCAACATTCACAACTGTATATAAATTACAGTGAAACCCCCGAATGTGAATGCCACTGAGGTCATGTGAATCCGAATTGGACCAACATTTCTGGCACTCAATCACACAAAAACTTTCAATCTTACTTGTGGAGACTTTTTTTGGGGGGGGGCGGGGGGGGGGCGCAATATGTCAATGTAGCAGACAAGAGCTCATTTCAGCTAGCACAAAAACTAACGGTGTTAAGTCACTTTTACATTTGTGACAAGATTGCTCAAATCACCTTTGTAACACTAGATTTTTATATATTTATATATATATTTATTTATATATATTTATATATATAAATATATATATATATATATTTATAGATTTATATATTTTTTTCTCTTTCTTCTTTCTACATACATTCTTGCTGCTGGAGGCTGTAAATTTCCCCAGTGTGGGGCGAATAAAGGATATCTTATCGTATCTTATCTTATCTTATCTTATCTTATCTTATCTTATATGCTGTCATCATTTTCATTAGACAGGCTTTTTGTATTTACGTCGTACCATTCAAGGCACTGAACACAATTGATGTGGTTTTCACTGCGCACACCTCACTGTAAGGAGGGGCAGGGTTCACGGTAGCACGACACAACTTTGCCTGCAAGAGTTACCAAGCAGCCAGCTTTTGTTTTTGTTTTTTGCGTGTTAAATAGGCTGGGGCTCTCGAACAAGTATTTGTCACAATTATATCAAATGTTTTACTTGTGATACGGAGGAGGATATTAAACATGTGATGGTTAGCTTTGCTACATTTCATTTCAAGCTAATGTGCACTCTTTATCCTAAACCAATAGATTCTTGTCAACAATTTAGCCCGGTCAAATGGCTCCCATCTTGAGCTCGCAACCATGAATGGCTTATTCAGAATGAATACATTCTTTCCTCTACCCTGCAAACACACAAAACAATACGTATTCCAGTCCTATGTCCAGTGCTCTGCCATATTTGATGTGCCACGATTTCTTGCTCTTGTCTCCCTGGAATTGCTCAACGTCCACAAATAATGGGTTGGTGGACGAACACACTGTGCTGTGCCGTGCTCAATGATACTCCTACGACAGTTAAAAATGCTAACCATGATCCGCACAGTTACAGGTTTCATAGAGTAGGACAGGGAGCAGATGATTTCTTCTGTATTACCAATGACAATTGGTAATACAGTTATTTACAGTTACAATTATTTTGAAATCGGGAACAAATTGGAGAATTAATGGTGTTCCTTATCAAAGTATGTTCAGATATTCCACTGTATGCGGCGCGGTGGAGATTGGTTAGCACGCCGGCCGCACACTGCATAGGTGCAGGGTTCGATTGCCTTTCTGTGTGGAGTTTACATGTTCTCCCTGTGCCTGTGTGGATTTTCTATGGGTACACCGGTTTCCACCTACGTTCCCAAAAACATGCATGACATGCTGATTGAACAATCTAAATTGTCCCTAGGTGTGAGTGTGAGCACGGATGGTTGTTCGTCTCAGTGTGCCCTGCGATTGGCTGGCAACTGATTCAGGGTGTCCCCCGCCTACTGCCCGAAGACAGCTGGGATAGGCTCCAGCACACCCCGCGACCCTTGTGAGGATCAAGCGGTTCAGAAGATGGATGGATGGTATATTTCAGATCATATACATACTGCACAGCTACATTATTTACAGTATACAAATCCAAAATTTACAAATAAAAAATTACAAAATTTGTAAATGACATATTGAAACATAACGTGTGTGTTCATGTGTGTTGACAGTGTACATAGGCTAAAATTGGGGACAATAAAGTATTTAACTGTATCTTTCCTCCGACCAGAATTAAGAAATACACATTTCATTTTATGCATTTTATGCATTGAATATCAATCCCCATCAGACTCTCTCAACATACTGAATTACAAATGTACATATTAAGAGATGCCAGTGTATCTACAATTAGGCAGACATATCTTTCTAATTTCAAACATCCTACTAGTGTCCGAGAGTCCTATCGCAAATTAATGAATTCATTTAGACCTTTGAGTCTGACAAGCCAAATCTGTCTGACCGGTTCCAATCCGTCTGGCACTCTTTATCCTAAACCAATAGATTCTTGTCAACAATTTAGCCCGGTCAAATGGCTCCCATCTTGTGCTCGCCACCATGAATGGCTTATTCAGAATGAATACATTCTTTCCTCTACCGTGCAAACACACAAAACACACACGTCACGGCCGTATGAGCTACTGACTCAGTCATGGAACTCAAGAGCTCCAGCCGCTCCACCCTGACTCCTGAGAAAGTTGCCGTGGCAACAGAAGCCGTGCCAGCATAATTTGTGAGTGGGCGTGAGTGATGGGTCGAAGGCCTCGTAGATCTAACCCCCTCCCCTCCCAACACCGCTTCCTCCCCAACCCTTAAATCCAAATGCATACACTCCCAAGCATAAATTGAGGGATTTGACCCATGACAACTACCATCAACACTGGTTAGAATATTAAGTGTTTTAAAAACATTATGGTTGACATTGCTTGTTCTGAACTCCTGTATAATGTTGATATGGTGTGAGCAGAAACAATACTGCCTACAAAGGTTTCCGTGGCAGGGGTCTGGGTGGATGTAGCTCTACTTCCCAGAGTTCAAGTCATACTTTTGACTGAAAATGTCTACTTTTGGGGTGTGGCGTGAGAGCCCGACAGCCTGACAGTCAGGCGTCAGAATCCCGAAGAATAATATATACGTCCAAAAGGAAAACTATCTCGCCAATCACAGCGTGGCAGACTTCCGCGCAAGTATGCCCTCTGAGTATGGCCATTCTTATCGGCCTCAAGATGACAGCAGGGGTCAATGAGGGTCATGACCTCTGATCCCAGCCAATTGCCCTCTGACCCCTGTCACTCTGAATCAAAGTTGGGATATAAAGGAGCAGACGCAGCGAGACATAATCCGAAAGGCCATTGCCTATTAGGACATGCGAGCACACAAAGGCAGACATGCACTGTGGTACATGCATGAATGGCCACTTTATATTCATTTCAGTGTCCATGTATGATACAGTGAGTGTTCGCTTTATGTCCGCGCATGTTTATTTCACATTCGGGTTCGATGATTTCATGCGCGGCGAACATAAGATGATTGACCACTGGTCATGGGAACTCTGATGGGCCTCGACATAATTAGAGCAAATGTATGGCGTGTGATGCAGCTAAGAGCATTCCTGCACACACATACACACACACACAAACAATGCACACGCATGCGCATGCACGCACGCACACGTGCACGCGGTAGAGGTGTCAAAATTATTCACATAAATCGACAACTATTTTAACAAGCCAAGTAATCATTTTGAGCCATTGCTTAACTTAAAAATGGCCCAAATCTCCGGTTTTCAGCCTCTCAAGAGTCATTACTCTCTGATTTCTGTATTTTTTTTATGATAGTAGAGTGATTATCGTTTGCGTTAATATTGCAGACGTCTGCTTTTAATTTGGAAAGCAAAGACCAAACTCGATCATTCCCCCCCCCCCCCCCCCAAAAAAAGTTGGTGGGCACAACAGCAATCACTCTCGTGATATTGCAGAAAAAATCAGGAAAAACAATGTTTTTTTTAATATTCACATTTAATGCCAAATTAACATTTGATCAGATTATTTCATTAATCAATATAAAAATGTAAAGAATATTTCATAGCATACTTTGGAATGAATCGATCACATTGTGGATCACAATTCAGATTCAACAAATAGACCTCCAAAACATTTATTTTTCACCGGGCTACTACATCGCAGGGCAATTTAGAGGTAGAACAATGAAATGATGAATCAACAACTGATCGATTATTCAATACATTTTTGGCAGCTGAGAGCTCATTTAGAGAAATTATTTGACCATATTAGGTAAAGTTGCTTTTTTCCCCATAATGCAATGGGGTATTGGGTTGCAATTGTGGCATTAGGGGTTCATTTCTTTTATTTTGTAGTTGCTTCATCTAAGTGATGAATCATTAATTGTGATATTGTGCTTTTAATTTTTATTGCATCGATTTTCACTGGAAAGAAAAGCTTCCTTTTTCCCTGATGCCTCGTAAAAATGAGTTGCTGCTCAGGGTGTTTGGCTTGCCCCCCGACCGCTTCATTGATATTCACTTTCACAAGACACATTGTTATCCTGCCATTTGCTTGGGAGCTCTGGGTTTTTACTGCAATTTCATCTGACAAACAAATGTGCTTGCAGTTGAGCCATGTGGCCTCAAATGACACTCCTGCTGTGTGTTTATCCATCTGCCTTTTTGTCACAACACAGATGTGAGGAAAAAGAATTATTGTCACGCTACAACATTCGACAAGAACATGACACAATGCTTTTGATTAACGTTCCCGAATGTGAGATGCATGTGCCAAAAATCCATCAATTATCACCTCTACGGACAGTTAGGACGGCAGAAAAAATCGTTGGCACAGCCCTAACCACTCTTGAGGACTTGCACACTGCAAGAATCAAGACAAGGGCACGGAAAATCCTCCTGGATCCCCCGCACCCTGCCCACCACCTTTTTCAGCCACTCCCCTCAGGCAGACGCTACAGATCCATGCGCACCAAATCCAGTAGACACTTAAACAGCTTCTTCCCTCTAGCCATTAACTCCTTAAACAGTCACTGACGTAGTCACTCTTCTTGCACCACAAAATGGTACTACAAAACTACTGGTTACTCTAAAATGGTTCATTTAAGGTTCAATGATTTTGTTGTTTATGATGATACTAGTGCAGCGTGTTATACCGGAGACAAATTCCTTGTGTGTTCTTCATACTTGGCCAATAAAGATGATTCTGATTCTGATTCTGATTCTCTACTATCCAGATGAAATTGGGAGACACGCAAGGCCAGGAAGTAAGTCACAATCACTCAGTCTCATGTTTGTACAATTTCTATATCAACTTCTTATGATCTTATTTTGACACTTGCATGGTAGCTAACGGGTAAAAAAAAGTTTGAATCCGAACCTCTCACCCTCGCCCTAACCATAACCACCTAACCCCAACCTCCGAAACCTTAACCTCCGAACCCCAACCCCTAACGCTTAACACCTAGCCCCCCTGAACATTAACCCTAACTCAAAACCCTTAACCCCTGAACCCTCACCCTAACCCCTAACCCCTAACCCTTACCCTAGCACTAACCCATAACCCTAAACCAACCCCAACCCGCTAACCCGCTAACCCTAAATCTAACAATTAACCCAAACCTAACCCCTAAACCCTAACATTAACCTTAACCCAACCTTTACTCCTAGCTCTTTACTCCAAATCCTAACCCCTAATCCTAACTTTAACCTTAACCCCTAATCCCTAATCCCTAACCCAACCCTAACCCCAAACCCTAACTTGAACCCTTCATCATAACCTTAACACTAACCTCCTAACCCTAACGGTCACTCTAACTCTAACCCTTAACCCAAACCTAACCCCCAAACCCTAAACCAACCCTAACCCTAACTCTTCACCCTAACCTTAACCCTAACCCTAACTCCTAACCCTTCGCCCTAACTTTAACCCTAATCGTAACCATCAGTCTCACCCTAACCCTTAACCCTGCCCTGAACCTAAACCCCTTCAAGGTGATTTTTATGGCACCCTTCTCATTGGTCATTAGAATTACTATTTGTTGAGCATTTTAGTGTTTCCACATGACTATTCCAGTGGATGAAGCTGTTAAGAATGACAAATGGTTAATGAAGGCACTGCCCATACCACTCAAAAAAGTGAGCGCTCAGCCAAAGGATTAAGATGAGGCAAATAACCTCAGCAGCGGTAAACAGGGGGAGAAAAAAAAGCTAAAACTATTGGTGAGCACTTTGAGGCGCAACTAAAAGTGTGCATTGAGGACTGCGTCTGCAGTGCAAATCGCTGCCCGTAACAAAGCAGACTCGACATTAAAGATGTCAGCACGTGCTGTGTTTGCAACAACTACATGCGACCGTTCAACCTTCTCTACTTGGACCGTGATGCTTTCTTGGAAGATCTGCCAAAGGCGAATGTGTGTTTCCAATACACATCACTGCCAATTGCTTTAAAAGTTGTATTTATGTCTCTGACATGAACGTTTAACTTTAGAACTAGTTAGGATGTCAGTTGTGACCGTTGAATTTCGATGCCGTTAGTGAAAGCGAACGGGATGTCACGGTGACGGCTACGACGGCGCAATGAGGCGGAAAAACACGGCTCGGAATCTATGAAGCATATGGCGAATGTCAACACGGCTTTTTTCATGCTGGCATATCTTCAATGCGTTAGAGCGGATCTGACAACAGAGTCCAGAACAAGTGGGACGTTTCCTAATTTGGTTTAGCAGGCGAGCTGGATTTGTTTGCTTTGATTTGATCGAGAGTGACACATTTTGAGTGAGGCAATTTTCCAAACTTTTCAAATGAATAAATGTGTCACACACCTTTATACGACAAGTTAGGACAGTCCAAACAGTAAACACGTTGCGGTCGAATTGGTAAAGGGTTCTCTGTGAAATATAATTGACATACAGGTGTGGTATTCTACAGTGTGCACGTGGAGCTGGATAAACAGTACCTAAAAGAGCTCGTATGGAGCCCCATTCGGACCCCACGTCCACACGTATGTGATTATTTCTTTAAAAGTATGTTTTCCTCACTCTGGCTGTAGAATTTTCCCCATCCACAGGCATGAAAACGTCTCCTGGCTGTGAAGAATTTCAACAAGATGTTGGTGTGTGTCCAACCATCCATCCATTTTCTACATCCTGAACAGGGTCACGGGGGTGGCGGTGCTAGAGCCTATCCCAGATGACTATGTGCGGAAGGAAAATGACACCCTGAACCGGTTGCCAGTTAGTCGCAGGGCAGATATAGAGACAAACAACCATTCACACCCGGATCCACACCCTCACTGAGCGGGACCCGATCCCACGCGTCCCGCTCACAAGTCAGGCAAGTGCATCACTACACTAGGGGTGCCCGACCTTTTTTGACCAAAGATCTACTTTTCGATCAACCAACCTCGCGCATACGCACACACTTACACGCGCATGCCCTGATGAGCGATAGCCCCTAAGATGAACAAATCAGAAAAATAAAAGTAGACACGGGCGGCCCGGTAGTCCAGTGGTTAGCACGTCGGCTTCACAGTGCAGAGGTACCGGGTTCGATTCCAGCTGCGGCCTCCCTGTGTGGAGTTTGCATGTTCTCCCCGGGCCTGCGTGGGTTTTCTCCGGGTGCTCCGGTTTCCTCCCACATTCCAAAAATATGCATGGCAGGCTGATTGAACACTCTAAATTGTCCCTAGGTGTGAGTGTGAGTGCGAATGGTTGTTCGTCTCTGTGTGCCCTGCAATTGGCTGGCAACCGATTCAGGGTGTCCCCCGCCTACTGCCCGGAGACAGCTGGGATAGGCTCCAGCACTCCCCCGTGACCCTAGTGAGGATCAAGCGGTTAGGAAGATGAATGAATGAATGAAAGTAGACACAAGAGTTTATGAAAGGGAAATCACTGTCAAAGTTAGTGGAAGATCTTACGCGGAAGCATGTGATGCACTTTTAGAGCCTGCTAACATCACAGCTCACGTGTACCGTTTTAAAATTATTCTCCCGGCACTCCAGATTGCCATTCTTTGTCAGTGCCCTCGGTGAATTGCACATGAAACAAACTCTGAATGAGAATCATAATAACAATAAAAGATATCACGCAACCACTGCAATTGCAGACTGATGATCGCTAACAACTTCTGGTGATGCTGGTCACGCACCACCGGAGGTTAAAGATAAGATAAGATAAGAACAACCTTTATTAGTCTCGCAATGAAGAAAGTCCCAATTCACAGCAGATAAGTTATGAAAGGAAGAAGTAGAACAACAAAATTTAGGAGCTGCTGGAAAGGCAGCCACTCTCGCGGCACCATTTTGAAGTCAAAATAACAAAAATAACACAACCCAACACATAGGACAGAGACAGTCGTGCAATCTTCACCACTTTTCTGCATACACTTTGTTCTCTGAAGCAGTTATAGACGAAAGAGGAGAGGATCAAAGTGTCCTTTCACCAAACACGGTGACCTGCTTTTTTCTTTTCTTTTTTTAAACACTTTTTGTGAAAGTGATACTGATAGGATGCTAAAGGAGTAGCGTGCTCTAACACAAACATATTTCATGTTAATAAGACACACACACACACACACACAAATGTTTTGAGTTGTTTTGTTTTTCTCCCCTCAAGACCCCTCGCGATCGACTAGGGACCAGCCCACGAGCTACCGATCGATCGTGATCGACGTATTGGGCAACTCTGCACTACACCATCGGCGACTTTTTGGTGTGTGTCTCTGTGAATTATTGTCAGAGGTTATTGATGTTGGACCTGAGATGGGGGCCAACACTCTCTTCCACACAAGGTGGAGGTTCAAGGTTATGGGAAAAATCAAGTTATTTTTTTTTCCATCGTCATCTCATCGAAGCGTGTCTGGGATGTGAGGGGGAAAAAATCTTGTTTACTGACTTTCATGTATTTCTACATCTGGGCAGACACACTTATCTGAGAAATTACCGGTACACTGATGATGATGTGTGTGTGTGTGTGTGTGTGTGTGTGCGTGTGTGTGTGCGTGTGTGTGTGTCTTCGTCCGCCTGCTAGTCTATTTACTGCGCCCAAGGGAACTCTAGTGTCTGGTGCGGCATTCCCGAGGGGTGGAATTTGTTGGCCGCGCCACTACTAGAGGGGTACTGGTAGCGGGGGTGAGGAAACCGGGGCATGTTTCCTGTGGAAATGGGGTTATCATTTTGCCAATTACTAGCGCAATTACAACAGGAGTCTTGCAGAAGAAGCCTGGGAACAGTCTGCAGACCTTCTCCGCTGCTTGAAATATCCATCCATCCATCCATTTTCTGAACCGCTTAATCCTCACTAGGGTGGCGGGGGTTGCTGGAGCCTATCCCAGCCATCTTCGGGCAGTAGGCGTGGGACACCCTGGATCGGTTGCCAGCCAATCGCAGGGCACACAGGGACGAACAACCATCCACGCTCACACTCGCACCTAGGGACAATTTAGAGTGTTCAATCAGCCTGCTACGCATGTTTTTGGAATGTGGGAGGAAACCGGAGCACCCGGAGAAAACCCACGCAGGCCCGGGGAGAACACGCAAACTCCACACAGGGAGGCCGGAGCTGGAATCGAACCCGGTACCTCTGCACTGTTAAGCCGACGTGCTAACCACTGGACTACCGGGCCGCCTGCTTGAAATAGGACCTTTCAAATCATGCGCAGTACATGAAATGACGGATTCATTCAGAAGTTATGTCATCACTGCTTGTTACTTTTCCCTTTTCATTGACGCGATTTACATTTCTTTGGTCAGTTTCCAACCATCAGGTGTCATTTTTCAGTGTATAAGTGTGTGAATGCTTATCACCTCATGAAGCAGGAGCTATCTCCTGTATGTGTTCATCCAAATTAGTATTGTTGATCCTGGAGAAGTGCTACCCAACCGATGTTCCACTTGTGTAAAGGTCACTGTACTGTTTGAAGTGTCCAAGTAGTTCTGGTCATTGTGGCCTTACATGAAGACTAACATTAACAAAGTGGGATGCTTTCTCTGTTCGCGCAACGCCTCCGACGGCCGTCTAATTGCAGACATGATTTGAATCAGAAACAGAATCAGAATCATCTTTATTGGCCAAGTATGTAGAACACACAAGGAATTTGTCTCCGGTATAACACGCTGCACTAGTATCATCGTAAACAACAAAATCATTGAACCATTTTAGAGTAACCAGTAGTTTTGTAGTACCATTTTGTAGTACAAGAAGAGTGACTACATCAGTGACTGTTTAAGGAGTTAATGGCTAGAGGGAAGAAGCTGTTTAAGTGTCTACTGGATTTGGTGCGCATGGATCTGTATATTAAATATATATATTAATTAAAAACTAATTAAAACTATTCATTAAAAACTAAACAAAAAAACCCCCCTCTTATTTCTAGGTCACAGTTCAAAAGACAAGCAATACAAATACATAAATAAATAAACAAAAGATATCAGGGTGTCATAATGGAAAGATTTGACAAAGGATTACATACTAAAGAATAATATAATACTTAGAATACAGTAGTACAAACTTCAGAATCAGAATCAGAAACTTATATAAAATTATATTTACATTTACAAGCCGATTGCATCATAACTAGTCGACTCGTTGCTTATTAATGTCCCACTTGAGCTCGCAACATTCCTACTGGCACACAAACAGAAAGTCAACTGCAGACCAAAGCCACAGCCGGCAAGTCTGTACTGTGTCACCAACAGGCCAGACCCTTGTGCACAGCTTGAACTTTGACCTCCACTCATATGATTATTCATCATCATCATCATCATCAGATTGTGCAGGCTGATTCCCAGCCAAGCACAGCACAAACTTGTCAAATTTTAGGGCGAACCAATTGCATTTAGTGGAAAGCACTCATTGCAAATAACGGCTGGCTTATTACTAAAGCTCAGGCTAGTTGCTATGGACACATTCCAAATGAGGGGGGTGTTTTGATCATTTTGTACAATATTGTTTTCATGATAGCAAAACAAGAATGGTTGTTGTTGGTTGTTGGTTGTTGCGCCTTTAAATTTTCTTTGTGGTACACACTCAAAACGTCTCGTATCACTTAAAATTGGCTCTGAATATTTGAGAAAAACTCATTTCGATGATCAGATTTTTGTGCCTTTTTCCCCAACTGACTCTTTGGATTCTGTTTGGCAAATCAACGTGCCCACCTGTTAATATAGCCTGTGCGTGCCAGTCTGTATGACAGATAAATCCTAAATATAGATTTGCTTCAGAACTCGAGTGAATAATTTGGTTGAAAAAAAAAATACATGTTAAAAAAAATCATGCATTAGTGTGGCCTACCACAAACTGTTTTTTTTTCCTTACGAGTAGAGCATGGGTGCCTCGTCTTTGACAGCGATTACTACAGCGGACAGCTAATCATGTTATCTGGTGCAAGAAAGGGTTAAAGCAGAGGTGAGAGATCCATGAACACCGCAAAGCTATCCAATAAAGCTTGTAGCTAAATCTGGATTTTTACTGTGACTCAAAGACATTTGAGTTTCCAATTTGTGATGAATCCCTTCCGAAAAAGAGCAGAACAGAAGATCTAAAAAGAAAAATCAGTGTACACTAGACTTGCTGATAAGACGATCTCTTTTTAAACAGGAAAGGGAAGGCCGACTTCCAACCTTTTGTGTCACTTGGCAAATCTTCCCATCATTAAGTATTCTTGAGGTTGGCTCTCGATTACGTCGCAAGAGGGACGATAGAATGTCATTAACTGGTACAGATCATGGAAGGCCCGACGAGTCGAAACAATCCTTCATGTCCAAGTTGCTAAAGATGTGTCAATCCAAAGTTCAAACCTCGACTAACAAATCTTCCTTGTTTGTTGCTAATATCACCGACTCCTTTGTTTGCTTTAGTAGTGGAAACAAAATGTGTGTAGCATCTGACAAAAAATAAATTAAAAACATTGTGAAACTGGACCGATAGAAAAGGAATGGGCAAACAACCAGACAAGGAAAGAGATCCAACTCAAGATTACAAATGAGGGCAGGGGGCAAATTGTACTAAATTGATACTTCAGGGAACTGGAAGCAGCGTGAGGCTTAATTTTTACTTAACCGTGTGCTTTAGGCTAAAGATAGCCTCCTAACACAACAAACCTCAACATTACACATGAAGAGCATGCCGACTGTTGTTTGGTGTTGCCAAAGCAAGAGTCCAGCTAGGCTGAATACTTGCTGAAAGAAAACGGGAACAAGTTGTAACCCTGAAAAAAGCTTTTTCCTATACAGTGGAAGAGTTGGAACCTCAAGTTGCAAATTTATTTTAAATTTTGTGAGCCCGTTTCTAATTTGAGACATTAATGAATTGAGGTAAGGGTCCCTTTTCAAATGAATGGAAATGCAATTAATCTGTTCAAGCCCCAAAACTAAATTATACTTACTTTTGTTTAACCAGTGTGTGATTCAAACTAAATACAATGGAATATAGAAATACGTTAAACATATTATTAAGAATAATTAACACTTAACACAAAATGATAACTCATTTATGAATAATTTATTGCTCATTAACTTTAATGGAGGGAAACAGTGGAGGAGGATGACAACTCCTTCTTTTAAAGTCTTCTTCCAAAATAACATGAGGAAATCCTGATTCAAGTGGGGTTTTTTTTCAATCAATTATGCCGTTTTCCTTTTTAATTCATTTGCTGATTTTGGCATTCCCATCCAGGAAAACCTGTCTAAAGTGGGATGTCACATTGTAATTTCAAAGATCAATTTGTAACTAATTTGTTTTGACCATCTATCCATTATCTGATCCACTCTCTACTGTACTTAGCTGATCGCAACATCTCTGACTTCATAAGTTATTAAGAAACTCCACCTAAGTGATCTTCTGTAGTGCTCCACAAGTTTTACCCGTAAGAATCTCAAATTTGCTATGCTTCTTGTCTGACTAAATCAGTATGAGACACGTTAGAAAATGGGTTGCCTTCCTTACATAACTTTTGTTTTGCTCGTACAAGCCAGCAGCTGAATTTGACATAAATGGGCACTTGAACGGTGACAAGCAATAGCCGCGCGACCACTGGGAACTCCGACCATTAAAATTAATAATAGAGACTGTCATGGTGTCACATCACCGTCAATGTGAATTGTGCGTCTCAGCAGCAGCAATTTGCAGCAACGGAGCCTGCAAAGAACTGGCCTAGATAGGAACACATCTGAAAGAATACATGAATAATCAAACAAACTCAATATCCTGATATTGTTGTGGCATTTGTGCTTTACTCGTTCTCATCAGGAAGAGCTTGGCCACTGAGGATGACTATTAAGTGAAAGTGTGATGCTCAATAGATTACCTGTTGATTAACCATGGTAGAAGCGAGGGACGCAAAATGGAGAGAACTTGTAGGTCGCATCGAACAGAAGTACTGTTGATTTAGTGAAAAGGAGTTGTGTCACAAAGACCAGCAACATGATGTCACTTGTCGTTCAAGTTGAACTAGATCAACACTATGCTACGGCACAAATCTGGACAACTTTATCCTGCCCTACCGAATGAATAGAGGAACTAAAACCATTCAGACAGAATTTGCTAATCCTTTTAATTCATTAAAAAAAATAAAATGAAGAAAATACGTTAAAATGTCGACCTGTAATTCCCACAACTGTTGACCAATCCTTAACAGTGGCCGAACCTAACCGAAATCAACAGCGCCCCTGCTGGAAGCAGCAAAGTGGTGCACTCAGTTTTTGTGCACCATTAATCAACAATTAAGTACACACATGCAATCTAACTCAATTCTGATGACTGATACTTTTCACTTGCAAAATTTTATGCGGTGTATGTGCTGCAGTTGCTTTAAGGCAGAGGTGGGCAAACTACGGCCCACGGGCCGAATCCGGCCCGTTGGTCTTTTTAATCCAGCCCGCCGAAGGTTGGTCCACAATTAAGGTTCGATGTGAATGATTGCATTTATTTCAATTGGACTTATAATGACAGGCATTTCACCGCCAGGGGGCGCATTGACTTGAAGATGCAGAACATGGGGTGGGGGGATCTTTTCGACCACCTAGGACCTCTGTATCGCTCGACTTCTACTGGTCTGATCACAACCCATCTGCAGCAATGCACAGGCTAAAATAGGCCATCAACAACACTGTTGTCATTTTAAAAAAGTATATTAATGCAGTACTTTCGTGCTTTTGTTCTGTTGATGTTTGATGTGGACTGTAAACAAATGCAGTTTTTAAAAAAAATTTTAATGTACCATAGCTCGTGCTGACCTGGCCCTTCTGTCAAATTTTAAAAGCAATTGTGGCCCCCGAGCCAAAAAGTTTGCCCACCCCTGCTTCAAGGGTTTCTTTTTCAGACCAAAATGAGTACATGGCAGCTGGCTTGTATGTCTTCTCAGCTTTGGTTTCAGGGACAACAGAGCTTCATGATGGCCCTCTACGTAATCCAAACAGGCAATTTGTAAGGGTGCGATGGATGCATTGAAACAGCTGTTTTGGAATTCTTCCAGATGTTGGCTTTCCAAAACAAGGGACAGCAGTCAGTCCAGTGGACATCTTAACATGTTATCAGGGTAAAAGTTATCATTATTGGTGCATGAAAGGGTTCATGTATTCACTCCCATGAACATTTGTATTCATCAACTGGAGCCCAACAATTTATTGCCCCCAGTGTACCGCACTGAACGGAATTTGTTAATGTAGATCTATTTTAGAACCGTAATATATCTCAGTAGGTTATTTTGCTCACTGAAAGATTTTTTTTTAAAACACTGATTTTACAACGGAAAAAGAAACGGTATAAACCTCACCCAAGGAGCAATTTCAATCCAGTCACTCATTTATTTGTCATTTGGGCATTTGTCCAGAAAGCGACAACGGGATTAGTTTTAGCGCCCGCGTGAGAAGCAGTCAGTAGGTCACAGGTCAAAAGCTGACATCTTCGCTCTTTTGCCCACGGACGATCTCATACAGAACAATTGTAACAAAAACAAACCTAATTTCAAAATACACATGAAGTAATCATGAGTCACTTGATGATTAATCTCATCAAGACTGTTGAGGACATCCTCAGATTCTCATGCGATGATTGCGCTGTGCTTGGGCTTTTGTTGGTCCGCACACGATCTGCAATGAGCATGTGCGTATGCGTGTGTGCACATTTAAGAGCCTCTCATTACTGTGATGAGTCACAAGACTACACTTTATTTATATGTAGTGTGTTAGCTCGTTGTGTGCATATCTGTGCATGCTCATATGATGCAATAATGAAATACATAGAATTTCGAGTTGTCTGTAATTTACCAGCCGCAATGAGACTCATAAAAGCCAAGAAAAAGCCCTGAGAAGTGAATGCTTTGAAGTTATAGCCAATCTGTCTGCATCTTTAAATCATGTTCGATCATTAAAAAAATAAAATAAAATAAAAAACAAACTCTTATTAACAACGCTGACATGAGAGAATGCGGCGCTGATTCCAGCATTGGAGGCTAGTAGCTAGCAGCTAGCCGCTAAGCGAGTCAGCTGGCAGTAGCCATCAGACTAGTTTGCAAATGCAGTCTGACAAGCGAAAATGACTTTCTAGTAAAGTACAGTTTTGTTGCTATGCAAAGTATAAATTTGGAGGGGAAAAAAAAGGATGATCTAAAATCGAAACCATGATTGTTCATTATTCAATGAAATGTGTTACAGTAGAACTCCTCTACAATGAAATCATGTTTGCAGTCAGAAATTTTTCACAACAGGTAACTTTCCACACACAACGTATATGTGTACTCTTTATTTTTATTCCAATAGTGCATAAGTATGAGCATACACTTATTTGATTTTGTTTCACACTAGTGCTAACGATAACAAATACTTCCTGTACTACTGCACATGTGTAAGCCAGTGTGGCTTGTTTCATTGTAGTGAACCTCATTGCGAGGCAAGGGTGGAGAAAAGGATTTCGTATTACGCAACCGGGGGACTTTTCGAGTGTAGGTGGAAGCAGAAAAGAGGGAATGCATGACAATTTTTTCACACTAGGGGGTAGTTTCGCACACGTACAGTCGGTTTCGTTGTAGAAGAGTTTTATTGTATTTTCTCTTGTGTATCCACAATTGTTCTTTAACTAGGCAAAAGAAAATATTTGTTTAGATGTCATATCGAAAACACGATTATTCAATCGAATTTTCAGAAGGATATCAAAAAACCAAAATAGCTGCAACCCTAGTGTGTTATGTTCAAATGCATCCACATGATGGTCAGGGTCTAGTTTAAAGAAAGTGGAAGATTTGTCTTAAAAGTGCACTTTTGTTGATGTTACATGTGGCTTTAAGTTTCTGCCACCCAAACACTGGGGCAAAACCAGCAATCTAGCCAAAGCCTAATGAGCTCCATCCCAACCATGTTTTGGCTCGAAAATCTTTCTGGTTTCAAATAACAATACCAGAGATGCTCACTTTCTTTGATCTTCATCTGCAACCAACCCTAAACTTCCATTACTGTTGTGCATGAAGGACCACAGAACCCAACCAGAACAGAACCAAATTTGATTAAGAAAGTCTGCCCTCTAAATGGCACGCTTGTGAGAACAGCTACTCGGGATGCAAACAAAAGTGACTAATCGGCCGATTGTGTCTTGTCAATTGTGTGGAATTTTGTCAATCCAGCAATCATATTAACAAGGGGTGGAGGGGGCTGTGAATTCATTCTCAACAAGTTTGCTGACTAAACGAGGATGACACATTGCCATTGGCTAATCAGCAGGTCAGCCACAGGAGCCTCTTGCTATGCACAATTCCTTGGGGAGGATTAACTGCGTGAAAAGACACATCAATGACAGAGAAAGTGAATTTCTCTTATCCCTGCCCTGCGTTTCACTTGTGACCATTCAACTACTACTCCAATGAGGACAAATGCTGTAGAAAATTTTTGTATGCTGAATAATGGATGGATTCTCAGTGTTTCAGCCTCTGTGCCAACTTGTCTTTCTCATATTCCTCAACAATAACTAGTAAGCTGAAGGAATTTTACTTAATACCGTTTGTTTGTTCAATATGAAGAGTTATTGTTGTCAATAAACAGACCAAAATAAAATACACCTCAGATACCAAATAATATATGGACATCAATGCCTAGGTACGCTTTTACTTTGAAATTGTCACCACGGCGTGATGCGGCGTAAAGGCTGACTTGACTCGTTTTCCAGACAGCGGTTGTGTCCAAATTCACAGGCTGCGTCCCCACAAGGGCATATTTTCGGACTTTGTTGCTGTCACAAACTGTTGATAATACCATGTTGTCCTGAAATAATGTTCAATCGCTCATTAGCGGAGCTAAACAAAGGACTTAATTACGCTGACACTGTATTCTACAGTGCTAGCCATGCTAGCAGGGCTAGTCAAGCTAGCAGGGTTAGTGGCGCTCAAATTAATAGACCTAATAGACTTTGCTTAATTTGATACTAACACCCTGAAACGGCTGTAGTTCTGACTGACCCAAATTCATGGGGAGAGCGTTGTGTAAATTCTCACTTATGTTTCTAGAGAGGAGAATAGAGTACTGCCACACACAGTTTCAATTTAAGAATAAAATGCTGATTGGAAATGTGTTTTTTTGTCTTCTGTATCTTCAACCAAGTAAAAAAAATAATGATTGTGATACCCAATTATTCTATTAGAATTTTCAGTAGGATATCTGAATACCAGAATATTCGATAGCTACAGCCCGAGTATCCTTGTAGACAAGTGATGGGAGGGGTTGAGTTCATATCATGAGTTGTATTTTTTTTTTTGCACGAAAAGCATGATACAAATAAAGTTCAAGTGACTGATTGAATATTCATGAAACCAAGAAAGGGGTTTTTAGGATTTTCGACTGTTTTAGCAACGAGTATGGAACATAAATCCAAACGTATATCGCAGGTGATATAAACAAAAACTAGAGCCTAGATCTATTTGTGACTACACTAATTACACACACACAAAAAATCTTTTCTATCTGCTGGAGGAAAATTATGAGGAAAAAGTGGTGATAGGAAGGGAAATGACCACTGCATGGAACTCCCTGAGAGCGACAGAATGCATCCACACCCACATCCAGACCCGCCCAAACGCACACACACAGTCCACTATGCCAATACAAATCACAACACAACATCTTTTTTGCTGCTTGTAGTCTTTGCAAAGATGAACATGCTGATCTCTGTGGATACATTAAGACACATTCTCCCGGGAGTTGTTGAAAGCAATAATGAGAAAAGTACATCGGCTGAACAAGATACACTCCATCAACTCCTCGCAACTCCACTTCTGCTGAAGTGACTGCATGTACATGCCCACTCTTTGCACGTTCACATGCTGAGATGTCATTAAAGCTTAATTCCCACCTAGAAGAGCTGAAATGATCATTTTCATCTCAAGAGCAATTTCTCATTCGACTGCCTAAAATATGTCACTACACTAATTTCTCATTAACTGCCTAAAATATGTCACATTGTTGTTGTTGTTGTTTTTGTGGTAATAATCAGCCACTGTCGAACTCAGTGTTCTCATGAAAAATTTAGTTCTAAAACATAAAAATTTGACTGTTTTCCAAGAACATGATTTTCACCAACTTTTTTTTTTTGTGTGTGCTTCGTGTTTCTGCACAATCCCCACAGTGTCATCTTCTGAACATGCGCAAAATGCACCGAAAATGCCAAAAAACAATCTTAAATCAAGTATGGTGAAATCGTTCAAGTCGAGGGAGGGCACAATTACAATTCAGCTCTTCATTCTACCGATCTCGACTGTGCTCTTAGGAGAACCCACATGATGATTCAACGTGTTTGTGCAGTGTGCCACACACTGGCACAAGTGAACGATACATAAACCCATGACAAAAACAGTGATCATCTCCAGTCATGCATTACACAGTGAAGGGCGAATCGGCTCGGGGCCAAGCAATAATGATTTTGGTGGTGATGCGTGTCGGGGATTTGTGCCATCAGATAATTATTTCTTTGTCGCGCTTTTTGAAATGGTCACCGACACTTAAGTCTAAATCCTGAAGGTAGGTGGGAGCGGTCAAGAACTCAGCTGGGTGGGTGGGGCGGGGTCTCTTTAGCTGTCAAGCTTCATTGCTAAATTGATTGCAAAAAAAAATCTGCAGAGATGAGTTACAAGGTGTGGACCATGATATAAAGTTAGTGGGTTCTCTTTATGTGAGAAACAAAATCTCAGAGGAAAATCCCCAGCAAGTGCTCTAGGATATATTTGAATATTTATTTGATTGTTGAATGACATTTGATCAGTGTCATGCAGATGAAAATTAAATTTGTCCCATAAAAACGAGGTTCTTCACTCCGGCCTGTCCTTTTACTCTTCTAAACATAATTACATAAAAAAAAAAACATGAAAAAAATTGAATTATGCCCCATAGAATGAATGCAACATTTCAAAAGTCAGAAATGCTCCTATTCAAAAGGAGAAGGTAATCTTTACAAAACAACGCTTTGACAAGAATACTACACAAAAAGACATCCATGCCCAACCTGTGAGGTAATATAGGATGCGGAGAGATGGAGTGACTGATGTGTGGGACCGAAAGAAATCATAAAGGTGTGTGGGTGTTGGGGGGCAGGGGGGGGGGTCTTACCGGAGTGTGTGAACTGCAGTCGTGGCTGGGATGCTTTCCAAGCCCCTGTTAAGGTGACTCCGAGGTGGACTAGAAGCATCAGAGTCGCCGGTCCGCACATCCTCCTGCTTCTCCTCCTTACACAAGAACACCCACTAAGTCACAGTTTCGGTTCCACAGCGGACAAATTTGGGCAATTCACGACTGCCCAAACTCCCAGGTGCACACACCGTAGCACCAAAGTGGTGCACCGTTAAAATAAATATACATACATTTCATATAAATAAATATATTCGTACAGATAAGGAAATCCAAATGGAATTTGAGTCCTAGGCACAAAGATGCTGTTTTAAAATAGTCCCAGTGAGCAGAGCGTGTGTCCAAATCCTGGAAATAATTTAGCACTCCAAGTCAGCATGTAGCAGCACCATCTGTGGGCTTGTGTCTTTGAGTCGTGTGCGTGTGTTTGTCGGGTGTCAGAGATGTGGTGAGAATGTATTCCAGGGAAGAAGAAAAAAAACATTAAAATTAAAAAACCATGCTGTCTCAACGCTGCCTCCTCACAGCCTGACAGCTCTCTTCTGCTCCGTCTCTTATCCTTGCTGCTCCCTGCATGTGACTCTCTCTCTCTCCCTCTCCCTCTCTCACTCTCTCTCTCTCTCTCTCTCTCTCTCTCAACACAGACCTGCCACACTCACACCAACACTCGTCACTGCTCCATGGAAAAACGGTCAAAATGACAACTCATTTTCACTCTTCCGTCCTCACATAAGCCATGCCAAGCAACTTTCTCAGCATTAAACTGTAAAAAAAAAGTACAGTACGACAACCTTTTTTATGACTATGTTCTGTCAATCGATCATTTGTAAAAGTGAATACAATACACATCATAATAGTCCTCACATGAAAAGTTAATTGGAACACAAACAGTCAAAGTACCCGACATAATACTGTATATCCAATGATAGCTATACAAAGGATGGAAGTCAATGTGATCATGACCTCAATCTGATGTGTGGGTCATAAAAGGTGAACCTGAAACTGAGAATCTGCCAAAAGGTCCAATACAAAATTCTCACTCGCCACACAAATGTAAAAAGAAGTTAACCTCTGTAAAGCAATTGATCCTCTAGTCCAGGGATGGACAATTAGAATAGAAAAATAAATCCAAAATGCTTTTAACCTCCTTGGACCACGAACTCTTGCATGACTATACTGTCCACGTACATTCAGCGAATGAGTTAAAATTGTGAAATGCTTTGCATAGCACTATCTAGAATAGCAACAGTAGAAGTCACTTCACCGTGCCTCCCTAAATTAGAACCTCAATTAAATTGTCATATTATTTGACAAAGAAAACAAATCATTCTTTTTTTACTTGATGAAACGTCCTTATATGTGGACGCCAGGCCCTTATAGTCCAAAATTTAACCTTATAGTCTTCAAAGCCAAAGACGTCATGTCCACACACGTGGACACACAGGTCACACACACAATTATATACGTAAAGAAATATCCAATAAACATTTGGAAAACGGGAAAACAATATGGGAAAAAATGTTGAAAATTACGAAAGAAAAAAAATTGAATTTGTCGG
Organism: Hippocampus zosterae; assembly: GCF_025434085.1. NCBI lineage: Eukaryota > Metazoa > Chordata > Actinopteri > Syngnathiformes > Syngnathidae > Hippocampus > Hippocampus zosterae. The sequence continues at coordinate 34,437,948 of NC_067452.1, read as the reverse complement.
TGCCGAACTGCAAATATGCAGATTGTAGCTTTAGGTTGTAAAATCACCACTCACCACTTGATGGCAGAGATGTCTTAGCTGCACTTATACTGGGTCTTTTACTGCCCTATACTGCAACGTGAGTAGGCCAAGCAATTCTTTGCACATTTATACAGTACAATACATCTTTATTTATAATTTTGGAATGATATGAAGGACAAACATAGCAGGCTACCGGTCGGAAAATCAAGAGTGAGTTCGTGCACTTACTGTTGGTGTCTTGTTTGGCAGTTTTGTGCCATGCCTCAATGGTCATTTTTATGTAAGAGAGACCATTGCACTGGAAAACAGATGTGTGTGGGTGTTCGGCATCAATAAAAATGAAATACATTCATATTATTTTGGGGGGATTTTTTGTCTTTTTTTTTTTTGCAATTTGCAATTTGCATGTACCGTAAATTCCGGATTACAAGCTGCTACTTTTTTCAACACTTTCAACACTGCGGCGTGTAATATGAAGCGGCTTTTTAATTTTTTCTTTCCATCGCGGGAAAAACATGGACCAATAAAATGAATGAGTCTTTCACTGAGGTCCAATCAGATTGTATGACTAATCACAACTTCCGCTCTTTTTGCCGTAGCGGGGGGAAAATATGTTACCCGACAACAGTCGACTAATAAAATGAGTAAGTAGTACAAAGGGGTCCAATGACATTGTATAATTACCGGTAATCACAACTTCCTTATTTCAGTCTTTCTTCTAACCCTGATCAACATGGAGAATACCAGACGAAAAGCATATGATGCAGCTTTTAAACTAAAAGCGATCACTCGGGCAGTTAAAGAAGGAAATCAAGCTGCTGCCCGTAATCTTGGCATAGACGAGTCGATGGTGCGAAGGTGGAGGCTGCGGCAAGAAGAACTGAGCCAGTGTAAAAAGACAACCAAAGCTTTTAAAGGTTTTAAAGGTTGGCCGTCTTGGTGTTATTGATTCATGAAACGGAAAAGCCTGTCTATTAGGGCCCCCACGACGCTGTGTCAGCAGCTCCCTCCCAATTACGAGGACAAACTTGCTTCGTTCCGCACATTGACACAAACAGATAGCAGAGAATTCCATCAGCCCAGATGAAATAATAATGTTTATGATATACATTTTTCTATTTTGATAATTGATTCCAAAAAAACAATACTGCAAACAATTGCGAGGGTTTCGAAGGTAGCAAATGTTGCGTTCCTGACATTGTTCTTCAGGGTTCGTTCAGAGTCGCAAAGGTTTGGCCAAACGGTTGTCAGACGTTCGGCAGACATTCGTCTGGATTTTTTTGGTCACATTTTCAAAGTGTCCTTCTGACAAGAAAAACCACTAAAACTGATGGTGAAATTCCGACGATCATTTGGCGAACATTTGCGATCTTGAATGAACCCTGATGAGAACGCAAACCTTCAAAAACACCCCCAATTGCTGGCATCTCAGTGGGATAGAGGCTTTACAAATAAATCATGCTACCAACATAGCAGCTGCGGCGAACATCTTGTGCACATAAGTGAGGGGCGGGGCTTTAGTCAGAGACTCAGTGGGTGGGGGCGATTGTGATCAAGTGAGGCAACATTCAAATTTTGCTAGCAGTTTTAAAACTGATGACTCCCTCTTGAAGTGGGCTGCACACGTACCTATTTTTAATGTCTTCAAACATCCTGTGTGTGCCAAATGCCTTTTCCATGTGTTGTGGTGCTTTCAAGACAATACATCGTACTACACATGGAGCAATGACTGCCCTAGTACCAAGGCTGACTAATGAAGTGGTCAAACCCAAATCCTCGCCACTTGAAGTCACCACGAAGGAGACGAAGAAAACAAGAGAATGTTGTGTTGCTTTTTTTTTTTTTTTGCTTGTGGTTCGTAAAAAAAAAAACAACAACATCTGTGCTCACACTCAAACCTCGGGACAATTTAGAGTGTTCCATTGCAACCTGTCATGCATTTTTTTGAATGTAGGAGGAAAACGGAGTACCCGGAGAAAACCCACGCAGGCACAGGGAGAACATGCAAACTCCACACAGGAAGGTCGGAGCTGGAATCGAACCCAGTACCTATGCAATGTGAGGTTGACGCGCTAAGCATGGTACTTTCATGAATGCAAATAAGAATTGTGGGCAATTTATAGACATTATTGTCAGGGTTATAAAAAAAATGGTGCGGAGTATTACAACTTCAGGCATATGTAGCATCAAGTTGGATGAATCAGGTGGCACCAAACTTAACAGTTTCCACAATAGCCTTCGAAGTCGGTGGACAACAAATTTCACCCAAATTATGCACGTTATCTATGATATACAGTATACACAACAATTTGATGTATGGACAGCATCTTCAGAATCAATGATCAAGGAATGTTATTTGTTCAACTTATTCAATTTATATCAAGAAGTTTTGTTAATTTGTGTAAATGATCTAAACTCACTTCAAAATGACAAATATGTTTGTTCTCCGACACACGTATATTGATGGGCAAAATGCTTGTCAATTAGATGGCTGCAGAAACATTTGTATCCAACCCATTTCCATCCATCCATCCATCCATCATCTACCGCTTATCCGGGGCCGGGTCGCGGGGGCAACAGCTTTAGCAGGGAAGCCCAGACTTCCCTCTCCCTAGCTACTTCTTCCAGCTCTCCCCGGGGGATCCCGAGTCGTTCCCAGGCAAGCTGGGTGACATAGTCTCTCCAGCGTGTCCTGGGTCTTCCTCGGGGTCTCCTCCCGGTGGGACATGACCGGTACACCTCACCGGGGAGGCGCTCAGGAGGCATCCGAATCAGATGCCCAAGCCACCTCATCTGGCTCCTCTCGATGTGGAGGAGAAGCGGCTCGACTCTGAGCCCCTCCCGGATGACTGAGCTTCTCACCTTATCTCTAAGGGAGAGCCCGGACACCCTGCGGAGAAAACTCATTTCAGCCGCTTGTATCCGGGATCTCGTTCTTTCGGTCACGACCCATAGCTCGTGACCATAGGTGAGGGTTGGGACGTAGATCGACCGGTAAATTGAGAGCTTCGCCCTTTGGCTCAGCTCCTTCTTCACCACGACAGACCGATACAACGTCCGCATCACAGCAGACGCTGCACCGATCCGCCTGTCGATCTCCCGCTCCCTCCTACCCCCACTCGTGAACAAGACCCCAAGATACTTGAACTCCTCCACTTGGGGTAAGATCTCCTCCCCGACCCGGAGGGGGCACTCCACCCTTTTCCGACTGAGGACCATGGTTTCAGATTTGGAGGTGCTGATCTTCATCCCAACCGCTTCACACTCGGCTGCGAAACGCTCCAGTGAGAGTTGGAGAGCCCCGTTTGAAGGAGCCAACAGCACCACATCATCTGCAAAAAGCAGGGATGTAATACTGAGGCCCCCAAAACGGACCCCCTCAACGCTTCGGCTGCGCCTAGAGATTCTGTCCATAAAGGTTATGAACAGAATCGGCGACAAAGGGCAGCCTTGGCGGAGTCCTACCCTCACTGGAAACGATTCCGACTTACTGCCGGCAATGCGAACCAAACTCTGACATCGGTGGTATAGTGACCGAACAGCCCGTATCAGGGGGTTCGGTACCCCATACCCAGGAAGCACCCCCCACAGAACTCCCCGAGGGACACGGTCAAACGCCTTCTCCAAGTCCACGAAACACATGTAGACTGGTTGGGCGAATTCCCACATACCCTCAAGGACCCTGCTAAGGGTGTAGAGCTGGTCCACTGTTCCACGGCCGGGACGAAAACCACACTGCTCCTCCTCAATCTGAGGCTCGACTTCCTGACGGACCCTCCTCTCCAGCACCCCTGAATAGACCTTACCAGGGAGGCTGAGGAGTGTGATCCCTCTGTAGTTGGAACACACCCTCCGGTCCCCCTTTTTAAAAAGAGGGACTACCACCCCGGTCTGCCAATCCAGAGGCACTCTCCCTGTTGACCACGCGATGTTGCAGAGGCGTGTCAACCAGGACAGCCCCACAACATCCAGAGCCTTGAGGAACTCCGGGCGGATCTCATCCACCCCTGGGGCCTTGCCACCGAGGAGCTTTTTAACCACATCGGTGACTTCAACCACAGAGATAGGAGAGCCCACCTCAGAGTCCCCAGGCTCTGCTTCCTCCAACGAAGGCGTGTTGGTGGAGTTGAGGAGGTCTTCGAAGTACTCTGCCCACCGGTTCACAACGTCCCGAGTCGAAGTCAGCAGCGCCCCATCCCCACTGTACACAGTGTTAGTGGTGCACTGCTTCCCCCTCCTGAGACGTCGGATGGTGGACCAGAATTTCCTCGAAGCCGTCCGGAAGTCGGCTTCCATGGCCTCACCGAACTCTTCCCACGCTCGGGTTTTTGCCTCGGCGACCACCGAAGCCGCGGTCCGCTTGGCCAGTCGATACCCGTCAGCTGCCTCTGGGGTCCCACAGGCCATAAAGGCTCGATAGGACTCCTTCTTCAGCTTGACGGCATCCCTTACTGCTGGTGTCCACCAGCGAGTACGGGGATTGCCGCCACGACAGGCACCAACCACCTTACGGCCACAACTCAGATTGGCCGCCTCAACAATAGAGGCACGGAACATGGTCCACTCGGACTCAATGTCCCCCGTCTCCCCCGGAACATGGGAAAAGCTCTGTCGGAGGTGGGAGTTGAAACTCCTTCTGACAGGGGATTCCGCCAGACGCTCCCAACAAACCCTCACAATACGTTTGGGTCTGCCAGGACGGACCGGCATCTTCCCCCACCATCGGAGCCTACTCACCACCAGGTGGTGATCAGTTGACAGCTCCGCCCCTCTCTTCACCCGAGTGTCCAGAACATGCGGCCGCAAATCCGATGATACAACTACAAAGTCGATCATCGAACTGCGGCCTAGGGTGTCCTGGTGCCAAGTGCACATATGGACACCCTTATGTTTGAACAAGGTGTTCGTTATGGACAATCCGTGACGAGCACAGAAGTCCAATAACAAAACACCACTCGGGTTTTGATCAGGGGGGCCGTTCCTCCCAATCACGCCCCTCCAGGTATCACTGTCATTGCCCACGTGAGCATTGAAGTCCCCCAGCAGAACAATGGAGTCCCCAGCAGGAGTACTCTCCAGCACACCCTCCAAGGACTCCAAAAAGGGTGGGTATGCTGAGCTGCTGTTTGGTGCATATGCACAAACAACAGTCAGGACCCGTCCACCCACCCGAAGGCGGAGGGAGGCAACCCTCTCGTCTACTGGTGTGAACCCCAATGCACAGGCACTGAGCCGGGGGGCAATGAGTATGCCCACACCTGCTCTGCGCCTCTCACCGTGAGCAACTCCAGAGTGGAAGAGAGTCCAACCCCTCTCGAGAGAACTGGTACCAGAACCCAGGCTGTGTGTGGAGGCAAGTCCGACTATATCCAGTCGGAAATTCTCTGCCTCACACACCAGCTCGGGCTCCTTCCCTGCCAGAGAGGTGACATTCCATGTCCCGAGAGCTAGCTTCTGCAGCCGAGGATCGGACCGCCAGGGTCCCCGCCTTTGGCTGCCGCCCAGCTCACATTGCACCCGACCCCTTCTGCCCCTCTCATGGGTGGTGAGCCCATGGGAAGGGGGACCCACGTTGCCTCTTCGGGCTGTGCCCGGCCGGGCCCCATGGGTGTAAGCCCGGCCACCAGGCGCCTGCCAACGAGCCCCACCTCCAGGCCTGGCTCCAGAGGGGGGCCCCGGTGACCCGCGTCCGGGCAAGGGAAACTGAGATCCATTAATTTTACTCATCATAAGGGGTCTTTTGAGCCGTGCTTTGTCTGGCCCCTCACCTAGAACCTGTTTGCCATGGGTGACCCTGCCAGGGGCATAAAGCCCCAGACAACTTAGCTTCTAGGATCATTGGGACACACAAACCCCTCCACCACGGTAAGGTGACGGACTCACGGAGGGGTCCAACCCGTTTCCACTCATACAATAAAATCAGTCATGGACTCAATTTGAGTGAACTGAGACAAGATCATCTTTACTTCATCATTCATGCTTCTTGTGACACATTTGCTCGGTGTTCTACAATGAGGGTTTTCAAATGTAAAGTGGATATCGTGACTCAAAATATCAGGTACTCTTGTACCTGTGTGTGGTGGTGGAAAGATGAGAGGAGACGGTTTCAGATATTATAACTAGCGTCTCCTAAACCATCAGGTCATTACGACGAGATAATTTGTGACCTGACCACTGGGCCTCTTAATTACAACAGAAAACCTCCCTGCCACTCGAACAAAAGACCTCTGATTTTCTCGCTGACAAGTGACATCCATTAGTCAACTAGTGTGTGAGCGCTGGCTGTGGAGGTCATTATGGACCTCACATCTCACCGCTCCCATTCTAGATGAAGCACACTGACACTAACACACACTTGGTTGCCGTGCACATTCCCTATGCCGCATGGATTGAGTGTGAACGCTGCGGTTAATGAGCTCTCATTGTCAGCAAGTTGTTCTGTTTGTTCAGAAGCATGAGGTTTGTCTCCTTCTGATCCCAAAGCCGAAGTGTCCACTTTGGTAATGGAAGCAAATTGATTAGCACTGTGCCTGCAAAAAAAAAGCACCATATTATATATATATACTGTGGGGCAAATATATATTTAGTCAACCACCAATTGCGCAAGTTCTCCTACTTGAAAAGATTAGAGAGCCCTGTAATTGTCAACATGGGTAAAGCTCAACCATGAGAGACAGAATGTGGGAAAAAAACTCAGAAAATTACATTATTCATCATTCATTCATCCATCCTCCGAACCGCTTGATCCTCACTAGGGTCGCGGTGGGTGCTGGAGCCTATCCCAGCTGTCTCCGGGCAGTAGGCGGGGGACACCCTGAATCGGTTGCCAGCCAATCACAGGGCACACAGACGAACAACCATCCACGCTCACACTCACACCTAGGGACAATTTAGAGTGTTCAATCAGCCTGCCACGCATGTTTTTGGAATGTGGGAGTAAACCGGAGCACCCGGAGAAAACCCACGCAGGGGAATCGAACCCGAATACTTCTGCACTGAGAAGCCAACGTGCTAATCACTGGACTACTGGACTGCCAATTACGTTATTTGATTTTTAAAGAATTTATTTGCAAATTAGAGTGAAAATAAGTAGCATTTGGTCTATACCAAAAGTTCATCTCAATACTTTATGTACCATTTGTTGGCAATAACGGAGGCTAAACGTTTTCTGCAACTCTTCACAAGCTTTTCACACACTGTTGCAGGTGTTTTGGCCCGTTCCTCCATGCAGATCTCCTCTAGAGCAGTGATGTTTTGGGGCTGTCGTTGGGCAACAAGGACTTTCAACTCCCTCCACAGATTTTCTATGGGGTTGAGATCTGGAGACTGGCTAGGCCACTCCAGGACCTTGAAATGCATCTTACGGAGTCACTCCTTTGTTGCCCTGGCTGTGTGTTTGGGATCATTGTCATGCTGAGAGACCCAACCACGACTCATCTTCAATGCCCTTGCTGATGGAAGGAGATTTTCACTCCAAATCTCTCGGTACATGGCCCCATTCATTCTTTCCTTTACACAGATCAGTCGTCCTGGCCCCTTTGCAGAATGACAGCCCCAAAGCATGATGTTTCCACCCCCATGCTTCACAGTGGGTATGGTGTTCTTCGGATGCAATTCAGTATTCTTTCTCCTCCAAACACGAGAACCCATCTTTCTACCAAAAAGTTCTCTTTTGGTTTCATCTGACCATAACACATTCTCCCAGTCCTCTTCTGGAGCATCCAAATGCACTCTAGCGAACCGCAGATGGGCCTGGACGTGTACTGGCTTCAGCGAAGTGACACATCTGCCAGTGCAGGATTTGAGTCCCTGGCGGCGCATTGTGTTACTGATTGTAGCCTTTGTTACTGTGGTCCCAGCTCTCTTTAGGTCATTCACTAGGTCCCCCCCCGTGTGGTTCTGGGATTTTTGCTCACCGTTCTTGTGATCATTTTGACGCCATGGGGTGAGCTCTTGCATGGAGCCCCAGATCGAGGGAGATTATCAGTGGTCTTGTGTGTCTTCCATTTTCTAATAATTGCTCACACAGTTGATTTATTGACACCAAGCATTTTACCTATTGCAGATTCAGTCTTCCCAGCCTGGTACAGGTCTACAATTTTGTCTCTGGTGTCCTTCGACAGCTTTTTAGTAAATTGGCCATAGTGGAGTTTGGATTGTGACTGACTGAGGTTGTAGACAGGAGTCTTTTATACCAATAATGAGTTAAAACAGGCGCAATTAATACAGGTAACGAGTTAGACCTCATTAGAAGAAGTTAGACCTCTTTGACAGCCACCAATTTTGCTTCTTTGTAGCTGACCGAATACTTATTTTCCACCATGTTTGCAAATAAATTCTTTAAAAATCAAACAATTATAATTTTCTGAGTTTTTTCCCCATATTCTGTCTCTCATGGTTGAGCTTTACCCATGTTGACAATTACAGGCCTCTCTAATCTTTTCAAGTAGGAGAACTTGCACATTTGGTGGTTGACTAAATACTTATTTGCCCCACTGTGCGTGTGCACACACTGTATTCACACACACATTTCTGATGGCGTCAAGTAATATAGCCGTGTGTGAAAGAAAATCAGAACCAAAAGCTGAAAAAAAAATCACTAAAAAGACGAGGGGACTTTCCCTGTGATAGTGTTGCCATCTTGTGTCGTTACTCGGTGATCACTCCACCGAGGAAGACACCGGGCGCTTCAACGCAAAGACATATTAAAACGACGCCTTTTTTAACGGGTGGGTGGCTATTGCGATACGTCAGCGCAATCGCCATATTGTATGTGGAAGTGCTGACATAAACTCATGGCATGAGTTTATGTCATGAGTCTCATGCATGTGCTGAACTTCATAAAGCTACATTACACCAAGTGCACGGTAATGCTTTCCGTTCTCTCATTCACACAAACAGTAATGATTTTTTTTAACTGCGTATATGCGACCACTTTTAATCTGATAATTATGAATGTCTATATGTTTATGATTGAAGGAAAGTGGCAAAACAGAGTCTGTATTTTTGATATTTTCATTAATTATTAGATACAAATGGTTTTAACAGTTACTGTGATGGTTATGTAAATATTAATTTTAAATATTTCATGTCTATCTGCAATAGCAAAATCCTCAAATACATGTGTAGATTTTATGACTAAATAGCAACAATGTTTCTGTTGAACTGATTTGTTTTTACATTCAATCACTCCTCTTCTGAAAGGTATTTCCCACTGCTTTAAATCTGTGGGATGAGAATTCTTATCCCTTTAGATGAGGGAAAGGTGGTTAGCACATCTGCCTCACAGTGCAGAGGTTATGAGTTTGAATCCGGCCCCAGCCTTTGTGAGTGGAGTTTGCATGTTCTCCCCATGCCTGCATGGGTTTCTCTGGGCACTTTGGTCTCCCAATGTTATATTTTCTCATTCATCTCTTATTATTAATTATTATTATTATTATTAAGGTAATTCCACGCAGTCTTTTCATTACTGCTTACTGTTTAGTGCACCCCCAGACAGAACACTAATGAGGCACCATTGATGAAGTGTTGACAAAAGACTGCTACAAGATGGCGGACACCCTGACGTATGACTTGGCCAAGAGGCCAAGTTAAACGTCAACGATTGAAGGGAATCAACGCGCCCTTTCTGTAATGTGCAACTTCTACCACTAAAGGTCAGTGTAATGCCATTTAAATTCAACCACCAACATTAACGAACGGTACACTACATGTATCAGGATAGAAAATGCCAAGTTCGGCAGTTTCGAGTTGTTTAAAAGGCATAATGTCATGTAAATCCATCCATCATTATACGACCCGCTTATCAACGCGTAAAATATTATGTTGTGTTGTATGTTATTTTATCATGCATTTACTCTGGAAACTTTAAAATGCAGTCCTAAATCACAGGGCGGGGAATCGCTGTTCCTCTTTTGACCTTTCTTCTTAAGTGTTTCTGATGGGTTCACACGAATATTTTGAGAAATGTTATGTATGCTTTTCGGCGTGGCTTTTACAATCACAATGCGGCACATAGTTAAAACAGATCCAACATTCCTGTAGAATCAAATTATATAGCATCTAGAGCGCTGAACAGATGTCCTCGACCACCATCCAATGACACAGTGGCAACACTTTCAGACGCAGTTATGTCAAAACTGCTTTCTCAGGCACCTAATTCAACCACATTTGCGATTACCCAAATACTGATTATGCCTGCAATTAGTTAATTTACTCTTTAACGCAAATTGTATTTTTGTAGGTATAATGACATTCTTTTTCGGGGTTTTTAGATTCGCTTCCCCAATGATATAGCTATTTACTTTACATTTCTGGACAGAAAAAAAAAATAATGGTTGAATGGGACCGGCGGGGGTTTCTCATCAGTGTTTTCCTCAACAACGCTTGCCTTCTCGCTGCGGTTTATACAAGCCCCGCCCCTTATAAACTTAGCGGTCCTTCCATTGGACAGTTTGTATGCAGTGCGTTCGATTTCATTGGATATTTTGAGGAGGTGGTAAGCAGATTGGTTAAAATAGATAGGTTGGAGCAGGGCTAAAAATAGGCTGGTATATAAAACTGGCCGCGGTAGCATGTGGAGCAGCATACACCTCGCAGGCTTGAGGAGGAGGAGGAGGAGGAGGATTGGGATCATTAGGAATAAATAGAAATAGAGGAAGAAGAGCCAAAGCCGCAAAAGCAAAGAGAGAAGATAGGGCGAGGTGCTTTGAGAATGAGAAGAAAAAATAAGAACACAAATAGCAGCCTGCGTTTATGATCTCTGCTTCAATCCCAGCTCAAGTGTTCCCCTCTTGGGCGCTGTGCCTCTTTCACGGTGTCTGACCACCACTTTGGGTGGAGTAGGCAGTGACGACCTTCCTTCCGGCCTGTGGCTTCGCTTTTACATAGTCCTTAGTCATTTTCCATAAGTACAACGGTATCATTGAGACAATCAAAAGGCTTCACGGTCATCATAATAGGTTCAGGTTTTTAATGTGTTTGACTTGATACTGCGCTGTGTGGTTCCAACAACCAACAAGTTCAGGATTGAAAGGCATGTGAGGTCTCTTTATGAATGATTTTCATTGTTCAGCAGCAACCCACTGGTGTTTTTATATGGGAGAGTGTGTAGCACCAAGCACTTTTAGACTATCGTTTTGTTCAACAGTTTTATTTTACAGGAGAATTTCCATTGAAGGATCAAAGCTTCTTAGAACAGTCTGCGAATAAAATTCCAAGATTTAATTGGACAAAATTGAATGGTGATCGAGTACAGAAAATGGTGCTGTTAATTATTTTGATATTTTTTAATTACTTGACAGCACTGAATATGCTACTCCATGCTGCTAGCAGGTTGCGCAAAGCGAAGTAGAGAGATATTCGGTGCCCATCTTCAAAACCCGCCTCAAAACTCACTTGTATTCATTGGCATTTGACTCAGCATGACCTTGATTTGTTCTTGGTTTTGCTGTTCTGTGCTTTCTACCATCTTTATTACCGATTTGCTTCACTGTTTGTTGTATATGTTAAATTGCTCCATGTACAGCACTTTGTAGGCAGCGATGGCTGTTTGAAAGTGCTCTATAAATACAGTTGAGATGAGATATGAACAGCATTTGGGTTTACCATATTGTATTGGAACGGTTCTAATATCCTTCCAATACGATGCAGTCATTTTGGTCTGTATTTGACCCGATACCAATCCAGTGGATCGGATCAGACCATCTGTAATGGTAATGTGTTAGTACAGCTAAATTAACACAAGAATGTATATAGGATAGATACTGAGTAAATGTAAAGTAGCTAACGTGTGAATATGTTAATATAACTTAGCAACATTGTGTAACTTGACTCTTAAAATTGTATGGGGACCTGCTTGATTTTTACCTCGGTAACATTGTATAAATGTCATTTTTCGATCCATTCAGGTCCAATTAAATCTGCTGTTACGAGGTAGAGTTAAAGGGCTCAACGATAACTGCCCCACATGCCAATGGAATAAGAGGCTACGCTGTTTAAATCGCAAACTCAGAATTACTCAGAACTATTTTTAAAGAAGAGCACATACTCCATGTGTCATCAAATCTGTTTCTATCTCCACTCGACCATGATGTGTCATTCAAGTGATGTCTTCCCATGTAACGCCACCCATGGTTGCGCTCTCCCTGCAGTTTGTGAATATGTCTATGCTACATGTCGCACCCTCCCACGCAGGTGCAAATTAGCTCACCTTTACATCCCCCACAAGCTCTCTCTGCAGCACAGGCATCGGTCAAGCGTGTGAGTGAGGCTTTGCGAAGCATTACACTCTTCAGTCAGCAATCATCTCGCCCTGATTTGAATAAAAACTCCCCTGCATTGATAAGAAATGAAAAAAAAAAGGTTCATTTTCCTATGCCTTGAAAACGACTACAACTGGATGGCAGGCATCCCTGGTACTAAAAATGTATACCTTCCAGAATCCAATTTGTCCAGAACCACAGATTTTCTCTGAGTTGCCCCGTTGTTGGTGCGGGCCAATCACAAGGCAACATCGTCATTTGAGGGCGAGATATGCGGCGGCGTCGAAAACTTTTTTCGGTTAACAATCGGCTTGGTATATGAATTAATAAATAAACACAGTGTGTTTTTTCAGGCGCCCTTTATCCGTATATTTACGTTGCAAAAACTGTCACTCAACGCCATCAAGCCCAATGTGCCAATCATCGAGATAACAAGAGTCAGCCGGTCAAAAGAAGGCGCATGCCGATGACGACATTTTCATCCTTTTGCTGAATTTGGTAAAACAATATGGGGTCAAAACATTTTGGTAGACGTGCACATGTTGCGGGTGTCATGCGGATATCTGCGAGTGGAGCATATAACGTTTGTTGGTGGCAAAAAAACAGACAACGCTGACTTTGATGAGAAGTTGGCGACTTTGCGCCTGTACCTAATGGTCCGTAGTTTGTTTTCCTTTTTTCTTTACGGGACCAGAATCGTTTCTGTCGAGCGAACGTGGAGTTTTTTTTTAGATCTCGATATCAAGTAGAATACATCCACACATTAACTTTTAGAGTGACCGAGTCGGTACGAGATGAGTCGATCCTCGAGTCTGCAGTATTGGTATGGGTATCAGATATTCTTTGAAAATGTGAACACTGCCAGAGATTTACAGACGGGTTTTTTTCTTGGTGAAAATCTACTTCCTAATTATTGTGAGAAATCATTAACGTGATTAGCGTCTTCTTCATTCTCCCAATTATCAGTTTACTAATAGCATTATATAATTACAAATAATTTGAGCACATTTGTTCTTTCAGAATTGTATTTCAATTGGTAGCCTTTCACATTAATCAGTGGCAATATCCCAAGTAGCTCTCACTTTCAAAATGGTTGCCGACCCCCGCTCTTCTTTGGTATGACAACAAAGTCTTAGCACCAATGTAGCTAGATTATTCCATTTAATGTTATATTAATTGAACATTTGACCTGGGACAGCTGTGTTACAATCAGGGGATTCAACCATGACATTACCAACAGAATAAAAGTTATCAGACCTAATATACGGTGTATTTTCAGCTGCAATGACTCCCCAGGCGTGATAAGTGATCAGATTTATATTGGTTTTGTCCTGAAATTAATAGAATGGTGACCAGAAGATGTGTTTAAAGTCCCTTTAGCGGGAAATAAAAAGGCTCAGATTGAATTGACCCATACCATAAGTGTTTTGAAGCCTCCTGTTTAACAGCGGTAGACAACTGATCCAAAAAGAAATACGATCCCCCTGGTGATGCCGTCTTCGCAACGAGTTAGTATTCAGAGTCCAGTGGGAACATTAACAATAATGCTGCAGCTTCATAAAACCTCTCGTCCATCACAATCCTCTGTGCGTCGATTTAGTTGTAAGAGCTGAGCTCTCCTCGACTCAGAACAGAAAAAAGGCCTGGGTTATAGAAAGTAATTTATTACACAAACCAAAGCTAGTTTACAAATACAGTTTCCAGTCGTGTGTGTGTATAGTTTAGTTTGAACAACCCCATAATTCATATTTACAGACATTGCATACAGCTTGGTTTTCCTGTTCTGACTTCAGCATCCAGAATTTATGATTGAAACATTCATTAAAAGAAATGATTTGTACATTACAAGGAGGCTTTTTTTTTGCACTCTCAATTTGCATTGAAAACACACCTCTTAATCCAGGGTCCAAGTAATACTCCAGCCTCTCTCCTGTCGAAAAACATTTGGTGGGACTGATTGACAGATTCTTAATCACCAAGTGTAAAGTCAAGTAAAGCAAGCAAAAATAGCAGTCCGCTCTTGTTCCACCTGTTTTTTTTTCTTTCTTAAATACAGACAACAGAATACATTTCAAAATAAAAGCAGGAAATAAAGTGTAATCTAACAATACAAGAGTAGGTTCCTGGAGCAAACACATCCCGGTAGGCCAGAAAGAGGAACTAGAGGGGTTCTTTTATTTGAGCCAAAACTGACAGGCCACCATCATCATTTTAACCAAATACCACTAACAGCAAGCAATTAACCAGGTTGTGAATCCAAATTTGTCTAGATAGTGCTGAGGAACACCGTTGGTTGTTTCCCCAAAAAAGGCTGGCATGCAGTTTTGTGGGTCGGCAGATAACACTTGAATAATAAGGCATATTCAATTTTTAAATGTGCTTGCGGCTGATCCCAGGGACCCTCTTAAGCCTCTTTTACACCGAGAACCTACAAAACGGCCGCATCTGAGCTGTAACAGCATGCGCGCACACACAGCAGCCCACTGCAGTCCGACATTTGCTTTGTAATAAGAATCATCTTTAGTAATTACGTCTGGACTGATGAATGACAAATACTTCACAGTCGCAATTACTTCCACATAACATCCAGATCCAGAGATTAGTGGTGGCGTTGCATGTAAACAAAATACTTCCTCTCCTCGCTCTCCGTCCTGGTCTACAACCAGGAGAAGGTCAGCACCAGCAGTCACAAGTATGGGGGAGTAATGAGGGCGGTGAAGGTGGTGGGAGACGAGAAGAGTTTGGCGGGCTTAAAAATCCTTCTGGACCACACATTTCTTTTGTTGTCATTTTTTAAAACCCAGGATATTATTGGTGGTAGGAGCATGCTCGTTAAAAGTAATTATTGCCAGAATCATTTTACAAGTAGTTTAAATGGTAACAACAGGGGGCAACGGTGTGTGAATTTGCAGTACAGTGTGGTATAATAATAGAGCCGGGCCAGTGGGGTGAGGGCTGAGTGCATGTACTGGCTGGGAGTCTGTTAGCACAAGATTAACCTCAGATAGACCTCAATCATTTAAGGCTGCACATGTGAGCACACACATAAGAACCTCGCATCTGAAGTGGAGGGGGTCGCGTAGGGTGCACACAGGATCAAAATGTTTCTAGACACGAGTATTCGTGTTGTCTTGTTGCAGTTGAACTGTAGGCACATCGAAATAACCCAAGTGAGCATCTGATCTTTGTGTGTACAGCCTCATTACAGGGCAAATTCACTCACCTGCGACTGCACGATACCTATCCCAAATGGCAGCCATTAACTGTACTTGCCGTGCCCTGCCTGACCCATCAAGTCATCCAGGGAGGAAATTCATATTGCCATCCAAACATAACACAGTCAGCGGAATGTCCCGCCACAAATCATCACGGATGAATACCTTTGATTTAAGGACCAGGATCTCTTAATGAACTTCTCTGTTGGTTGGGGGGGAAGCTGTCTTTGGGTGGTGTCGAGCTGCCACCAAATTAAGAGTCCAATGGTTTACAACAGTCGTCATTTGCCCACATCAAATCCCTCTCCATCAAAGCTTCCCCCCCAAATTAAAAAAAAAAAGTCCCAGTCTGACAAACAGCCATTTTATAGCGGTAGTCATTAACTGCAGTCTTTTCCTGCCCTTCCTCCTACGCCCCCTAATTTTTTTCCATCCCTCCCCCACCCTGGCCACAGGTACAACAGGCCAGGTGCAAACAGTCCCAACAATAACTGCCACGTTACAGCAGTACACACTTATCGCTCTTCTTTCTGCGGCGAGCCTGCAGCGCCGCCCTTGTGGCCATCTCAAACACCTCCCGCACGCCATCCTTGGTCTTTGCGGAGCATTCCATGTAGCCAAACGCCGCGATCCGGCCGGCCATTTCCCTGCCCTCCTCAGACTTCACCGGCTCCTGTTGCATGAGAGAGAGAGAGAGAAAAAAAAAGAAATCAATACCTAGTCTTTCTAAAGCTTGAACAGAGCAACCCTCAAAGTGGCAATGGGCCATCTCTGATTTCAAAACAAAGCTTTACTGGCAATGACCTTTGTAGTAATTTGTTCCACAGTCAAAATTGAAATTATTTTCAATATTTAAATGTACAGGAAATGTTTTAAATAACATTTGCATACTGTTAGCAGTCCTAAAAAGTGGAAATAAAAAAAAAAAACCAGCCTTACATTAAGCCATTAGAAACAAAACACTTCTTTTCAACACTTAACTTGCACGATGCACGTGGAAGGTTGGTAAACATTGCACTTCTGATGCAACTCATGCATCGCGCTCATTAGCATGAACTGTCACACATTTATCATGTGAAATAAAAATCAACCCTGTCATGTATGTTATTAAAATAGGACAAAAAAATGTATATAACATTCTGACAAGAACATGTTGAAAACGAGCGAGTTAGCTAGCTCGAGAAGTGGATGGAGGACTCTTTCCTTCTTATCCAATTGCATAAACAGATGATTGATGTGCAGGACAATCACAAAAGACCCCGATTAAAATCCTTTGTTCAGCAGGCTACTCAATGTCAGCTCAGAGCTCTCTCAAGCCAATTCATACATTCAAGATGTATCCTGAAAACAGTCCCAGATTTCACTCGCGGGATAAAGTACCTGCTTCATTTTAGCCAGCTCCCGACGCGTGTGCTCATCATTGCGCAGGTCTTTCTTGTTTCCAACGAGGATGATGGGAACATTGGGACAGAAGTGTTTTACCTCTGGTGTCCACTTCTCCGGAATGTTTTCTGTGTGAAAAAGACAACAAAATCATTTGTAAGGCGTGGCAGCACGTTTGACATGACACATTTCAGTGGTTTCTGAAAACAGGTTTCTTCGATATCAGATAAGCGTGACAAAAAGGTGGCGGGGGAGGCATTCATATTTGCTTTGGGTGAAACCAAGAGACCGGTGAAACAGTCTTCATTTCAGACCGTTTGCACAAACTGTAGCATCAAAATCTCACATAGCGCAGTTTAGTTTATACTATTCTGCTTGAGAACGCAATTAAAATACCGTCTTATTGTCCGAGTACTCTTACTTTGGTTTTATGACTAGCAATGCTGGGTAATTGACATTTTCTACTCATTTAATCATGTTTATGCATGGCACTTCAATAATGCAGCAGCACTTTCATCACCTGATATTACATGAAGCCATTTTCATAACAAGAGGAAAGAGCTGTTCCTAATCCTAATAGAAGAAAGTGCATCGCATGTCATTTTGCTGCATGACTGCCTGCTGATGCTTGTGCTGCAGCTCTTTGCCCGAGCAGTTACTCAGTGGACGGTGTTGATTGTATGGCAATAAAATGAACTTGGTAACCCCGCAGAGTACGGTACTTATTATGAGGCTTTATGTGATCAATGTTTTTGGACCGATCAGCAATCAGAAGCTTTGAAAAAAGAAAAAAAAAACATGATCACAGATTCTTTCAGAAGATTAAGTAATATAACTTGTATAATTATTGTATAGTCAACTAATTTAAACCTCCACAAATGTTGGGTCTACGTCAGTTCCTTTTTTGTGTCGTATTGGAAGCTGGCTGTGTTGTATGAGTCCAAGTGCACACACACCCAATTATTATTTGGTCCTGCATTATTCGTGCACTTTTTACCTGCTGTGTCTGTAACAAATTAGCAAAACGCAGAGGGCGTTTGGCTCCGGTTTACGGTAACTGGACAGATCCGCTCCCGCCTACGCAATACTGCATTGACTTTGTAATGTAATTGCGTCATGAGTAAAGCGCCGCTCAACATCGATATGACCGCAGAATCCTGGCAAAATTTTTTTGCGTCTTGTCAACAACAAAGCCACTTCCGGGTTTGTTCAAACAACACGCCTGCCTGCCGCTTGCATGTGTGAGTGGCTGAATGCGCGTGGCTGAAAGTTCACATAACTTACACCGAGTTATTATAGAAAAAACACACTGAGCGAGTTCTTCATTCGACAAACATAAAATAGACATTTTCCCATCCATCCCCAATCCCAAAAAGACTTTGATTCCCTCGATTAGATCGGTGTAACTTGTTGCTCGTCAAAATGGCTAGATTGGAGAAGAGCATGAGAAAATTGATTGCTGCACACGGCGCTGTTTGCACTGACCCAAGCTGTCTGGGCTGTCTATGGAAAAGCACATGAGAATGACGTCAGTGTCTGGATAAGAGAGTGGTCTGAGCCTATCGTAGTCCTCTTGACCAGCCGTGTCCCACAGAGCCAACTCCACCTGAAACACACACAGCGCACATGGTCATTGTGGTAAATGGTCATTGTGATTTCATTTTCCAGACGTGAGGATTAAAGGCAGATGACGTGATGCGTGTGGCACTGCACGGCAATACAACTACTGCTTGTAGCCGACGTGTGCACATTTTGAGCATGACGTCTCTGATCCACTGGTTAAAGGACACCTATGGGAACTGTTTTGTTAAGCGCTTTGTTAGAGCTGCCGCTGTTGTGAAAGTGCTATATAAATCATCATGTATTGTATACAAGAAGAAGAATAGCACTGACTACAGTTTCTCAGCAATTTGCCTGGTTTCGAAGCAGCTCACAGCCAAGTAAAGATAGCAGAGCAAAAAAAATGAAGTCCTTTGTAAAGGTAAATTTGTTTTTATGTGACAATGTGGACTGTGCACATGTCTACTGGAACACAACGCACCACTCGGGACACAGTCTCCACATAATGAAAGACCATTTATACTTGTTTACAATACGTGTACACACTCACCACACTCACATTCAAATGACAGACGCCAAGATGCTGCTGTCTTGGTTCGCAACAGAGTTAAAAAAAAAAAAAAAAGCTTTAAAGTCAGCGTGTGAGGTACAGCATCAATAAAAGATAAACATTGTTAATGCCGTGTTTCTTTATGGTATGGGAAAGCAGGAGTCTTTATTTGTCTTCAGGTTCGACGATTTGACAAAAGTGTGCAATAGTGGCGCACCGTCAGTGAGCGTGATCGCTTACCTGTTTGCAGTCCACTTCTATGTCAGCGACATAATTCTCAAACACAGTGGGCACGTAGACCTCTGGGAACTGGTCTTTGCTAAAGACAATCAGAAGACAGGTCTTCCCACAAGCTCCATCGCCAACGATCACCAGCTTCTTACGGATGGCTGCCATCCCTAAGGGGGATGGAGTGGGGGCGGGGGCAGAAAACAAGTAACAAAATATTATAACGTGACTTAAAAGTGCAACTGTTACATCACATTTTACTAGCAATTGTAAGACAATTATGCCAAGGCTAGTACTGTGATCTATTGGCAGCAAAATTAGAGCGTAATAAAAAAAAATTAAAAATGAAGAAAATCCCACACACTTCAGAACGAGTTCCAGTAACTGCGGAAGCAAGCTTGCCCAATCGAGTAAAGGGAAGTTATTGCAAAACAAGCATATACACAAAGGAGAAAATTTGTATTTTCGGGGTAAATGTGTGGTTTTCTAGTGAACTTGACTCATTCGGCACAATTATCTAAAGTCAAGTAAAGAAAGAAAAAAAATACAATAAATACGATTTAAAGGGGAAGTCAACCCCAGGAATTTCTTTAAAATATGTTGTGCGTGCCTCCAGTCGTCTAACCACCTGGATTTCGCTGCTTGACTCATATTTCACAAACACAATATGAACACACGGTACATTCAAAACTGTTCTGCCAGTGAAACATTTCACTATGAGACAATGAAACGCCTGGCAAAAACCCTCGCAAGCGTCACGGTCGATGAATCATCAAAGTAGGACAGCGCTGTCAAAAATATTATAGAGTATTCCCTCGATGACTTGAACAAGAAGAAAAGACCCTCCAAAAATGGGGCAGTGGCTGCCTGGAGGCATGTGCGTAGTTCAATGTTTGACTAGCCACTGGGTACTAAGTCTTGATAACAGTGTGAGCACCCCTTCAACAAATGCCAATGGGTCATTACAGACACTGATGGCTGCTTCAAGCGCCGATAAAAAGCCCACGTGTATTGATCCAAGGCACACCACAGCGCGCTGAAGGTGGATATCAATGCGGGTAACCACACATTAATATGTGTGGCTTTCTGTTAAAATACAACAAAAAACAGAGGAGGAAAACACAAGCAGGGGAAAAAAAAGGAGACAAATTAAAGAAAGGCGACTCAACAGGAAAATCCCCATTAGCGTAACATGGAAAATTGTTGTGTCTGAACTCAAAAGACATTTCCCTTCTACTGCGGTAACTTCAATCTTTGATCAACAAATGCACAGCAATTTAAGAAGTCTAAACACAAAGGCCTAGAGACAGTTTAATTTTTTTTTAAAAATCAGGTCATATTACACATGGCTGACAAAGACGCATCAAATTCAAATGCAAAATTAATAAGGTTTCTGAACAAGGCTGTTGTAGACAAAAAAAAAGATGGGCATGCGAGTTCATTCCAAGGAATTTTGGTGGAGATTAGCAATCACAGTCTCAAGGAAGGCTGCTCACAAGAAAATAATGTCAAAAGCAGGGCAAGTGTTTCATACATCTATCTGAACATACACTGTAAGAACAAAAATCTGATTGTGAAACTTGCAGGACCTGAGCATTCTGTCCGCTAAATACGGCGGAATGTTTGAATACACACAAAGACGCGACATCAGTGGTCAGCAGCATCTCCACCTCAACTGCGTGCCTCTTCAGTCCACAAGCTTGATGTGACGAAACCCTAAGCAAGAGTGTTCTCGTCTCAATTCAGCCAACCAGTCGGCATTGAAAAGCCAATTCATTTTAAATAGTTATTAGCAAATCATGAACTTGCTGCAATATTTTCCAAAAAACCTGGGACTGCCGGCAAAAAAGTTGAGGAATGCTCATCAAACGGTTTGCAACAAACCGGGAACTTGTGGGTGCCATGATTGGGTATAAAAGGAGATTCCCTGACTTGGTCATTCACCTCTATGTGAACACCTGCGCGAGAAAATGGTCCAACAGTTTAAGGACAATGTTCCTCATAGTTGCAAGGAATTTAAGGATTTTTATCACCTACTTTCTACAACATCAACAAAAGGTTCAGAGATTCTGGAGAAATCGCCGCATGTAAGCGAAGCCGAAAACCAACAGTGAAAGCTGTGACCTTCGATGCTCGAGGCTGCACTGCATCAAAAACAGACATCAATGTGTCAAGGATATCACCGCATGGGCTCAGGAACACAATCAAGCAAAATCATTTCATCGACTTTGCTTCTTATTTCAACAAGACAACACCAAAACACATTCTGCATGTGTTACAACAGTGTGGCTTCAAAGTAAAAGGACGGGCCTGCCTAGAGTCCAGACCTGTCTCCCACAAAAAAAAAAAAATGTGGTATAGGATGAAGCACAAAATACAACAATAGAGATACAGGACTGTTGAACAGCTGAAATGTACATTAAGCGTGAATTGATAAGCTTCAACAATTAGTGTCCTCATTTCTCAAATT
This sequence comes from Hippocampus zosterae, assembly GCF_025434085.1. Taxonomy (NCBI): domain Eukaryota; kingdom Metazoa; phylum Chordata; class Actinopteri; order Syngnathiformes; family Syngnathidae; genus Hippocampus; species Hippocampus zosterae. Next base: position 34,416,258 of record NC_067452.1, on the reverse strand, counting down.
TGTATTCGATGTTCAAAGAAAAGGCGATCTAACAGAGTGGTAAACATGACCGAGTCCCACCTTTTTTGGTACATGTTGCAGCCATAAAACGTGAATGATTGTTTGCTACCCCCCCCCCCCCCCCAAAGTTGATCTGTTTGAACATTAAATGTCTTGTTGCCGCGTATTCAATTAAATATAGGTTGAACATAAATCATACATCATTTGTATTCCGTTTTTATTTATGTTTAACACAACGTCCTAACTTCATTGGGATTGGGTTTGTACAAGATGGTGGTGGATTTAAGGAATACTATTGATGAAACTGAACATGTCCATTGACTAATCCAGCCCACATCTGTTAGGCTTGATGCATGCGAAGCGCCTTCCAAGCATGTTGTTGCATATTAATTGAGCAGGTGCGCAATGGGCAGACGGGTTCCCAAAACGCACCACTTCACTCCAAACGAATGCTCGTTGCAATTAGCAAAGGCCAGTGTAGTCTTGTCTTTTCGGTTGTATTCCTAAAGGGAAGGGAAATTTCCCTGAATGTTTCAGAGTTTCCACCACGGTGTGGATGTACCTCATCTTCTCTTGCTGAAGTGTTGTTGTTTCAGCCATTATCTCTCAATGTGTGATACATGCACCACTTTCTCAAATTGAATCGCTGACTATGTTTACCGGTACATGTAGTCAATAACCCTTTCAAAACCCGAATATTGGCAGTATTTCGGTTGTGCAAGGCCATGAAAATTCAAAAACCCAAATATGAATATTTTCGGGTTCACCTAACTCAATTTCTAATGCGAATATTTGGTCATCTAAATGCATTTCGGAATATCTCTGTTGAAAGGAACATTTCTTTGTGTTCTGCGCATACAAGGAATCTCGGTATTTCGGGTGCAGGAACTACTGGCTCGCAACCCACTGGAAAGACACAAGTAGAAATTTTTAAAATTGTGAAATTTAGATGAAGTACAGAACCACACTTTTTATTTTTTCAAGAAATAGTCTTATATTTCATGTTACTGATTCTATTGAGCACAGAGGTAATATGGCATCCGTGTTGCAACCCAGCTCTACATTTTTCTTTGCCTCGCATCCAACTACCGGTACTCTTTTTACATATTGCCCCTCGTGTTCAGACTAAGACACCACATAAATGAGCTGCCTTGTGTTATATGCTACATTTAAGTGAAATTTCCGGCATGACCACTAGAAATGCATGCTGTTGGATGTCAAAATGTCATTCATGACCATTTGTCACCATTCTACATTGAGTGAAATCTGTGCCATTTTCATGTAGGGTTGCGTTTTTGAACAATATTTGATTAAGCATTTCAAAGTTGCCAAGTGTGAGGGCGTTATGAATTATTGGTACTTGGCATTAGTGTAGAAGCAAGCCTAGATGTCTTCAGTCTGGGGGGAAAAAAATGATATAGGCGCTTCCCTTGTTGTCACAGCCCAAACCACCGTAGCGTCGAGAGACAATTGAATGTCTTTCTAACGGGAGCTTCCCAGTAAAACCAGTGTTTTTAAAGCAGCCTGCCACTGGGTGGGTCACCAGAAAAATGGCGTCATCACAGAGGCAACAGATGGCTAGTGTGTCCGCAGTGGAAGAACGTGTAGGTGGCCTCATTCCAAATTCAACATCCGGTGAGGAAAAAAATAACACGTTTGACGTATCACTAAAAGCAACCAAGGGAAAACAAACAAAAAAAACAAGATAAAATCCAACATGTAAGCGTTACATGTAAAATCGCACGTCACTTCAAGACGTTTTCAAATAAGTGGAGCTCGTTCTTCATTCATGTATAGCGGTGAACAAAACAAAAAAGCGAAGATGAAATAATTAATTGTTGTGGTTTGATTATGAGCACATTTATTGAAAAGTCAACGAGCCGTCTACTCAGCCGAGGCAAGTCGAGAAGCCAGCCTCTTTGTTTGACTACGGCCGTTTCGACAATCTAGGACAACTGTCAACATTTCCATTTTAACAAACAAAGAAATCGGAGACCACATTTGTGAAGCTGCTCTTGTGAGATTGGCTGTGTTGTTTACGCCACAGAGGATCCTTCATTCAAATTAAAGCGGCTTTCACCCTGAGCTCAACTGTCTGGAAAGTGCGGAAGCGGCATTTTGCAATGGAGGTCGTCGTGGTGGTGGTGGTGGGGGGGGGCTGACGAAGCTAGCCTCGGCTAACCGACTCAGCTTTATTAGACGAGCGCAACTTTAACAATACTTCTGTCTGCTTCGAGAAAGGAGAATACATGATAAATATCGTTGTGAGATGATTTGGGTGAAAGTGTAGAAAGTAAAGTTTTACCTGCGGTGCGTACGGACTGGTCAGACCAGACGGTGGTGCTCAACGGAAAAGAGTCGCTCGGCGTTGCTCCCACACTAGACTGGCCGCGTCCTACTGTGGTACATCGCAAGGCTTCACGGGAACGCGCGGGCACTGTTGGGAGGGGGAAGGGCGTCGGGCACGAGCTCAAGAGCCACACCTGCGCGAGCGCGTCAACGTTGATCTTGACGACGCGCGCACACGTTTAACAACGCCACTGCGGGAATGTGAACTTTTCTTCGAGCACCGAATATATTAATCACTATCAAGGAATCATATCGTGTTTTCAAGTGTCACATGTGCTTAATTGAAATAAATCCAAATTTGTGTTTGTAAAGTCTTATATTATACTATTAGCCATCTACAACTTTCTGGATTTTTAACTAATTTGTTTTCCCATCAGGATGAAAAGCGCCGAGCCATATTCAACTTTTTGTCAGTTGTAGTTTGAGCTAACTGCCCCACCCAGTGGACAGTTTCGGCAATTACTCAAAAACACTACAGTAACAGTACTGTAATGCCCGTCAGTAGCGGAGAGAAGGATGCTCGCAGTCGCCGATACTAGTAACCATTTTTAATAAACAAAATAAGTAATAAACATACGCATTCAAAGGAGTTGCTGTTAGCCACAACTCACAACTCCCAACCTGGCTCCTCCCCTCCCTATGGCGTCACACAAATTATGTATTAGGTTGAAAAAAATGAAAATTCCTATTTGTGGGATGATGTTTTATTTCATTTTTCATTGTATTTTTGTCTTTTAATGTGGGAGGCCGGTGCCTTAGCGGCTGGCGCCCTCTATTGACAAGACAACCCTGGTCAGCACACACCTGCCCTACATATTATTATACAATACTGTATATTATAAACATAATATACAAACTACATGAATGAAAATAAAATGTTGAATGCTTCTTTGACAACATAGTACACAGCACATATAATCATTCACCTCCATCATGTTGACATACTGGTAACTCTTTAGATTAAGATAAACCAATGAAATCATGTTTTCATGCTGCTGTTGATGAACCAACATCATTCGTCACATAAAATAATGCATGAAACAGAATTTGCTTTTGTCCATTTTTATTTATTAACCAATGCAACTGGTCTTAAATGCTCAGCTGTATAACAATTGGGGTAGTTTGTCTTGAAAACAATAAAAAAAAAAGTTTGGATTTTAGTTATAAAAACCCCTCCATCCCACTCAAGCATACATGATGAAATCAGGGGTGCAGAATATTTTTCAGGTCAGGGAATTTCCGTTTTTTTAAACTCATCTGAGCATCTTACAAAATTGATGAAAAAATATGATGCAATAATCAAACATTTTGTTCATAACCTATCCTTTTATAATCCTTTATAATCATTCAATGTCTTGATGCTCTTTACATTTTCCTCAGTCCAGACTCAACTGTATTTTTTTTCAGTACTTGGCCAAATTTCATTTGGAATCAGTTGGACTTTAATCAATATTGATCCAGTCATCTTTTTTTAAAAAAAAGGGGGGGGGGGACACAAATCCCCCCCAAAATGGCAGCAATTCTGTCTAATCCTATGATTTTTCTTTGCACTTTTTTTTTAAAGACAGTTCATGGCTCAACGGTAAATTATTTTCTTTTGCTCATCTCTGTCAACTTCCAGGTTGATCAAAAAGTTTGTGACAAAGACATGACAAAAATCTCCTTTGATTACAACAGTGGTTCCATAACCATTCCGTCTTCAACATTCATGACACAATCACTCATTTTTGTCGAATCCATAATTTGTCAAATCAACACGAACTGCACTTCATAATACAGTACACGGTTACAATTTCTTCCTCGATGTTTGTATCTAAAGCAAAATGGTCTTTCATTTTGTGTCTAATTCAACTTGCCCGCAATAATCTTATCTTTATCCTCATTCATGCTACATTCGGTCAACGGGATAACGTGTCTTAATTTGCAAGGTGCAACAATTTTACAAATGCATAGTACCAAAAAAGCACAATGCTGACTATTAGTGCAAACATCCTCTGTTCAAGCAGACATTCACCTTCTGCATAATCAGCGCCGAAGATCCTATCAAAACCAAACCTGTAAATTTTGACTGTGTAGCAACTGAAAACGTACATATTTCCATACCCACTAAATCGTATTTTCCTTAGAAGTGCAGCAATACCAGCAGTTGAAACTGTTATTGCTAACTCTTAAAACAGTGAATGAAATTGGACACAAATTAGATGCTGACTCGGCCAAAAATATCACAGATCAGACGTTAACGCAAGACATCCAACTCTGTGTATACAGAAAGTTGTTTCTGTCAAGTGGTAAACAAATCTGTGGGGGTGGGACGGGGGATACACACAAAGAAGTTCTCAGTTTGAGGAGTCATAAAACCGGAAACTGGTCCAGAATATTCACAGCTGGCACTTTACTTTTAAATCGCAAAGATTTTTATTTCCCATTGCCGATGTCTTGAGCAGCTTGTGCTGAAGACTCTGTACTTCTCCTCCTCACCGTGTTACCAAACCAAAACCTTGACAGCAAAGAGTCCGTCTTTTGGAGAGTGAGTCTCTGTCATGAACAAGCGTTCTCTTGGCAAACATCTGTGGCTGCTGTGGGGTGGAAAAAACACATCCAACTTGCCTTTATTTAAATATTAAAACAAAACAAAAACAAAAAACCCACAAAGCCGTGGAAACCCCCCAGGTCAATTGAAATTACCGGTAAATGAGAACACAAGAGAATGGCTGCTTAACTTGAGCCTGAACGCAAGAAGGAAGCAATGGCCTGACTGACTACACTGAGCACATCCAACACGTGCAAAGTGAAAAGACACACTAAACCCACGTGTGGACTCAATGGCGACAGTAATGGAGTGTGTGTGGCCAGGTCCGCCACCTTCCATCACTCAAGTTAGTACGCCTGTAAGCGACGTGCACATTGCATCTCTTCAAAGGGTTACGATCTAGAGGGTGCGTCCTCGAAGCTGATGATGCTCGACTCCGATGCCTGTGCTCCGCCGCTCGGCAACATTGACGATGAGGCTGTGGAGGAGAGGGCGACGGCTCCCCCTGATGCTGGTCGGGGCGTTGAGGAGGGCGGGTCACGAGGGAGGAGTGGTTGTGTGTCGGTCCGGATCTCATCTACCTCGTCATCTTCCTCGTCGTCCATGCTGGGCCAAGCTGACTGGTCCTCCACGCGCTTTAAACGCTCGTTGAGAGCCTTGAGGGCCAGTTGTCTGCAGCAAAGAGGAAACGATTGTTACGGTACTTCTGTACTCGCATTACAAGGACGGAGAATAAATCCTTCCCTTGTCATCCGGTTATCTTTTCTTGTTCTATTTCAGAGATGACTGTAGATTGTCATCCACACAAACTGAACACAACTGATACAGCACATCTAGATGAATACCGGAGCTTTCTTTAATTTAGGCTCAGAAGAGTACACAAGAGCAAAGTCAACTTTGTGTATGATTTCTGGCAAAAATCTGTTTTTTTCAGTTTTTACACAAGCAATACATAAGACAATGACATTCAAACATCCTACCACTCTCCCACCAAAAAATACAGTAATCCCTCGTTTATCGCGGTTAATGGGGACCAAAACCATCCGTGATGAACGAAAATCCACGAAGTAGCGACCAATTAACATATACAGGAAAAAAAGTCCGCAAAAGTCCGTGAGAAGCTGCAAAACAACAGCGAGTCACATAGAGCAACATATACAATACTGTACTCCATGTATATGAAAAAAAAAACCCTCTTTTTTTTCACAAATGCGTTTGAAAAAATCCGTGGTGCACTGAAGCCGCGATAAACGAACCGCGAAATAGCGAGGGATCACTGTAAATACAAAAATTAAAATTGTCTATGTTGTAAAGTCAAACAAAACCTAAAGGACAAACTATTGTAAAAGAGTTAAATGTTCTGCCTGTAATTTGTATAATTACTATTTGCAAGCTTTTAAGGGACCAAAAGAGAATCTATTTCATTCATTATGTATTTTTGTAAATTAATAAGCCGATTAATTGCTGCCTCAAATTTTATTCTGACAAATATCAGATTCTGAACTGGCTTCAAAATCTCCACAGGGCCATTCCAAAAATCTGAAAAATTTAAGCAAGCAGATTTTGTTTTTAATGAAACTTGCCTTCTCCTCTCGGCATCTTGCGGGTCTGTTCCAGGCAGGCTGATGGTGATGGACGACGGCGCGCCCACATCGTACCTCTTCACCATCTTCCTGCACACCTTCACCTTCACCAGGGTGGCGTGGACCAAACCTGCCAGCAGACCCACCGCCGGCTGCAGCGCCTCAGGGAAGAAACTCGCAAAGGCAAAGTGGTCCGACATGTCGCCGCGGCCCCTGCTATGCCTCTGGTAGAAGCGCAGGTACACCCAGCCGGACAGGGCGCCGTAACTGTATGCGGCCAGGGGGGCGGAACTCTCCAGTAGGCCTGAGAGGCGCAGTAAGGCCAAGAGGAGGAGGACCAAAGCTGGAGCTGCTTTGAGCCTTACCTGGCAAATTAGAAAAGAGAGGGTTTAATTCCTGAAGGGAAAAGATGTATTTAGTCACTAAAATACCACAAAGTAATAACAGTGAAATCCTGCCTGTTCCCTCATCCCAGGGATATGAATGGCTAGTGATGAAAAAAGCGGAAGAGGGCGTGGCTGGGACGGGGGGCGGGGCCACTTACAAAAGTGGCTCTTAACATGCTGAAGATGAAGTGTATTCAATTTACACACTATTTGGAACTTTAACAGAAAAAAAAATCCAAGATTGTTCACTATTTGTGCAATTTTGCTTATGCATTCCTGGTGAGCACCGACATGTAACGTCAAATTTGCTGCTCAAAATCAAAACTAAAAAAGGAAACGCGTTCCCTGCCATATTTAAGATTACATGCACTTTTGTTCTTCTACTACTCCCTTTAATAATTTTGCGACTGTAAATTGGGAAATTCTCCATTGTGAGACAAATGAAGGTTTTATCTTATCTTATCCCCATTGTCATGACAAACATGATTCTTCCAAATGGAATTAACGCATACCAGATATTGCTAGCCTTACCTGTGGAACTCTGAGTACCGTTGTATCCCCCATGGTCTGTTTCAGTGCCACCAGGACACCTCCGAGGAAGCCGGCCGCTCCGTGGACACGGACAGCAAACAGGAAGTCCAGGTTGAAGGTGGCCACATAGGTGAGGAGGTAGGAGAGGCCTGCTAGTAGGCCTGCAGATACATTTACCACCGCAAAGAAGATCAGCAGTTCGAGGGCACCCCACAAAGGCTCCAGCAGGCGGCCACAAGACATCACAGTCCCAACATTGATCACCACGCTCCACGCGTGCTGCTCCACGATCCCATGGGTGACCAGCGTCCACACCCAAAAATTAGGTGGGAACAGAAAGCCCGGGGTAACCCCCAGTGCATATGATGTGTCCACAGCCCAGGAGAGCAGGTAGAGGAGAACCACAAGAGCACTGATGGCTTTCACGACCACACTGGTGCTTGCGAGTGCAGCCAGAAAGTGCTGCCTTGCCACAGGCAGGTAACGATTCATAATGAGAAAGATCCCTCCAGAGCACAGAAAGCCCACAGGCCAAGTGGAGTCGTTTCGAGGTTAACAGCGGGGCGAAGAGGGGGCACTTGAAGCCACAAGGCTCATTTCTCTGGGAGAGACTTTTGAAGGTAGCGTCGAGTAGGCCCAGGCGAGGATTTCATTACGTTCAAAACTGCACTCACTTCGAACGTTGGACTGGAGGAAATTAACAACAAGAGTCCAAAAAGGATGCAAGAGGCTGTTACGTTTTAGCTCAGAGGTCTTGTGATCGGTTTCCCAACGTGTTTTCCTCGTGCCGAGGGAGAAATACGGCGAATGCGTGATTGAACGTGGCTGCAAGAGCAAAGTGTTTCAATATCAACTACCAACGTGTTCCAAAATAACCGGGTTCCTGCGATAGCTTGCCACTTAGCTTGTCAATATGGGGGCGTTAACGTTAGCTGACTGGCTAACCGAATACGCTGTGAGCTGGTGTGTGCCCACCATGGGGAAGCAGAAAAAACGTCCCAGTTACCTTTTAAGACTAGCTAGACCTCTCGCATTTTAAGATGTTCCAGAAATCCCGTCCAAAGAGCTCCAGTCGCTACCCTGTGAGACGCTTCAGCCCCCGCTGGCTTCTACTGGGCGAATGCGAGAATTTCCTGTAGCCAGCAACAGGCCTTCGTCAAAACAACCCCGGATACGTTTGACAATCACCGCCGCTGGTCGATATTAACTAGGTAACGGCCAATGTTTTTTCACACGTCCTTTTTTCCCGTTCATTAATACATCCTTTGTCTTGTGTAATGCTGATGGAAATGTAAATATTAACATGAAGTAAGCCTCCTGTCATGAACCCGTCTTAGCATCAAACCAACGCCGCCTGCTACCGTCATCAGCACTGAGCGAAAAAAACCGTCAAGTCACGAAAGTTTTTTTAAAACAAGACCAAGCTGGGAAATTGAGTTCTCGTATTACATAGGTGGCCAAAAATTTGCCTGTTTCAAATAATTTCCAATTGTAATATGTTTCTTTACCAAGTCGTGAAACGTGATGAAATACTCTTGGGCCGTGTTAGAATTCTCAAGCAATTCATTGAAATAGGCCATCTCTGTTGTTTACATTCGCTTGGAACGCTTTGAGGTCGGAACTGTGAAAATCCGCGTAAGATGTTTCGGATTCCTCGCCTTCCTTGAATGCAGCATAATGTTACAAACCATCGTAATTTCCTTAATTCATAAAAATAAAGGAATACCATATCTTCCAAGCATTTCACCTAATGTGAATGATGTCATCGTTTTATGTAACAATAAATAAAATAGATAAATATATGTTTATAATATTGTAAATTATGGTCTGTGTCTCTATGGGAGACATTGTCAAGTGACGTCAGACTAAAGTTTTATTCGTCGACTTCGCGAATCTGACGTACCATTTCAAAGGGGCGTGGCAATGCACTTTTCCTGGTCAGATTTTTTTGTGGGAAATGTGGGTGGGAGGGATCACGGTAAGTACAAAATATTTTAAAACATGCAACTTTTTTGTTAATGAGCAAATTCGGTTCAAATTGTAAAATAACCATTCAGCACTCGCTGGGAAGATATGGCTTGGGTGCTACATGAGTCTGTCTCATATTTTTTTGCATCTTTGGAATGAGATGCAGGATATACACAGATATACACATTTTGAGGCAGTTCATTCACGTGAAAAAAAACAGCAGAAAAATATTTATTCAAAATTACAATTCGTTTGCTGTTCGGCAGTTTTGTGCCATTCTCAAATGGTATTTTATATGCAAAATGCAGGACCAAAATATTGTTATGTTATTATATTAAATATATTTACTTTGTGTATAGTACTAAAGTGGGGGGACATTTGTTTGTTAATGCAAAGAAAACGAGAAAGTAACATTTGGAACACAATTCTTTTATTGTCAAACTTCTGAAAACAGATGAACAAAGAACTCGCCTACACAAGAGTAATGTAATTTAAGGTCATACACTCAATCCACAGATTCACTACACATCAGAGTTTGACTTTCGTCAGTGCTCCAGAACAGCAGTTTCAATCTTCTCACTGTGAATGGAGTTCAGGCGGACAGCTCTGCCCATTGGACTTCTTTGATTCATTTAAATAAATATGCACATTCAAGTTGAAAACACGGTAAAATAAAAGTCAGTTGGTACAGCAACTGACATCCAAACCTTTTGCCATCAATCATTTCTGATACAAAACAAAAATAGACATCACAAGGATTCTTTCTAAACAACGAACTGTGGGTTGTGCTTATGTGTGATGCAATTAAATGTCTCCTATTATTGTGATATCCAATTGTGAGAAGACATTTACTTCAGACCTTTCATGAAAGCATCTGTCGTCAAATATAGACAAGGTTTCACCTTAAATGCCAGTCAACGCAAGATCAGATGGATGACTAATTATGCAAAATAACATAATTTGAGAGATGATTTGTCTAACTGTCATAGGAGATAATTATTCAAACTTTCTCTCCACACTCTCCTGGTTATTACTGATTGGTTGGTTCGCACATGGAAATGCTGCATTTGAAATATGATCTGGAACAGAGCGTCATTCCCCCCCAGGAGAAACCAAATGCTTTTTCCAGTTTTAGTAACAACAAAACTTATGTGACCGTACAAAAAAAATAAAAATACAAAAGATATTAAAAAGTATACAAATGAATAAATATTCATTGTAATAAATAACCTTGGTAAATTCAAACATTGTCCAAGCAAAAAATGAAACAGGTAAACTCATAATTTCAGAATAAAGCACAAAACAATTCTTTCACAATAATTCTCTGCTTACGGATGTGAAGAGTTTGTTTTGTATAACAAACGAGCTGATTTCGTTTTTGAAAGCTCTCACTTCGACATTGTCACCACATAAGCATGGTGTCAGAGCACATCTGATTACACTGGGGTCAAATGCATCAGCGTCTGGATTGCAGCTCAAAAAGGGGGCTTGGTCATGAAATGGAGCTTTTTATTTTGGCCTTGTCTACTCATAAGTGTCTCTAATTTTAAAGTGTAGTGCTGTGCTAACCGCACAGTCAAATTGACAAGATGGACCTGTTCAGGATATTTTTTTAGGGTGTTTCCACAAATAGCAGCCAGGGGTGTTTGTTTACTGAACTGCAGATATGCTTTTCTTTGTTTGTACAAAATAATTTTGGGAATAATTGTACACATTATCAGTACCCTTATATATTAGACATGCGAAAAAACTGCAGACAGTTCATGTGCTTCTTAAGTGCTTTCCTTTTGGTTAGCATTATACGCACAGCATGGTTAATCCTGTATGAGAGTGAGAAACCACATCTATGAACAGCAATAATTACAGTTAATGCCAGAGGGGTTAGCCATTATTTGAGGAAACAGTATTTTTTTATTTTTGGTCACTTAAGACACAATCCTCGATGACTGAGGTTGTAGATGTGCTGTTTTGGCAAAGCTTTCACCCAGAATGTTTTCAATAAAGACCTCAAGTCAAATGAATGAGGTGCAATTAACACTGAGTAGAGTAAAAGGTGGAATATCAACAAACCATTTTTTTCCTTTTCTTACACATTTCAAATGACAACAAACGTACACCGACAACAACACTAAAACTGAAACTCAGGTGTAGTCGCCTTGATTCCTGTTGGCATGTACAAATACAGTATATAGGCTCGAGTGTTTTGCATCATTTGTCACTAGGCTACAGTAAGACTGTGGGTGAGATTTTAACTCTCTTTGCATCTCCTCTCTCACAGTTCACATTCAGAAAGCGAAGCGGTAAAAGGCATTTTCTGTTGGTGGTTGTTTCCCGCTACAAAGAGAGCACAGTTTTCCCTCATTTTCTCATGGCTGTTTTTAGGCAAAGATAAAATACACAAACAATGTCATGCCATGTCACATGCCTCAGTGGGAGGAGTCTTTTATAAAGGCCTAGTTAGAAGGCAATTGATTAAGCATACATTCTGTTACGAGTTATAAGGTTTTTAACAGTTTTTTTCTCATCATCCTGTCTTTATATTTCCTTGCAAGAAAAAAGACACAATGCCCCTCGCCTGGCAAAGGAGTTCAAAATGCTTCAAAGAATTCTGCTTTCTTTAAATAGTCCCCGCAGGCATCCGCGGTCGCGGAATTCGTTGCGGATTTCAAAATTCTCCGCGGAAATTAAGCTGTTCGCGGAAATACGGAGGAATCATGCGTCACATTTAAATGTAGTTTTCATCCCAGCCGCTAGATGTCGCGGTCAGACAGGCTACGTTCACCCTGCGGGTTAAGGTGATGTTCACATTACAACTCTAACGCGTCCTCTAATGTTAACCGAACGCGTCTGTGATGTAACACGCATGCATTCGATTATCTTATACCGACAGATGAGCGATGCTGGAGGTGTTGGAATTATTGTAGAACATTATTGGGAAATGAGACAATGCTTTCCCGTCTCTTCATTTCACTTAAACCTCCAGTAAGGATGATGTCAGGTAACGGAAACGTCTACTAAATATGACGTCAAGTTATTGTCACACGTCATAAATGACTGTATGGGGAAAACATAACCATAAAAAAACCGTCTCTGTGGTTAAATTACATTTATGATAATACTATTAGCAGTATGTTTACAATATCTGGGCCAAGTGGCTAGTTTGAATCTTTGCTTTAATATCACTTGTTCAACCCATAGTTTGGTTAAATGTTATGCACTTTATCAGTAACCAAAATAAAATCAATTATTATTCAATAAATCTATACTAATACCGTTTTTTTAATGACCACAACTTTCCATAGTGTTATGGTTTTGCAGATAATTTCCTAAAATAAGTCTTACTTCATGAGTAAATAAATTTTTGGCCATTTTAAAAATTCCCGCGGAAAATCACCTTTCAAGCTATGGAATCAACATTTGCTCTCGTTGTCGGCAAGAGCAGAACAGGATTGTTGTCCCCCTAATCAACACTTTGCTGCAGATTCGTGGGGGGACTATTTAAAATGTGTGAAAAAAGATTCAGTAGCAAGAGTGGATGTGACAAACTACGGTACGGATGGGCACATTTGTAACAGAAAGAGAGTATTTCTCTCTCTCTAAACGTTCTGAATTCTTCCTTTCCTGCAGCCACTTATTAGGCAGAATAACGCTGCTCCTGAGAGTTCAACCATAGCAGGTCTGTGTGGATGTGATGTCAAGCTCCACCTCTTTAAACACCAAAAATCTAGTTGAGGCTGAACCAACAGTGCCTCTGCTGGCCGCAGTCAAGTAGCTCACTCCATTCGCCCTCAACATGTTCAGGACATGATGATCATTCAAATAATCAATGACATTCATCAATATACTATTAGACCCACCCCTACTGACTGATACAGACATACAGTAATAACCAGACTGATACAGGCATAATAACCCTTGCTACCGGTTAGCATACCGAATGATTTTTTTTTTCCCCTGGCAAATGTGGCATTTAGTTTTCTCTACATGACAAACATCAAGAGGCCATTTCAGTCACTGCAGGCTATTTTTGTCCAGTGATTGTTACATTTCAAAGGCAGACGCCCCAAAACTTTCCGATTTAAATTTTCTTCTGTCCTGTAAAAAAATTGTCCACAGGTTCTAACTTGAAAGATTCAGCATCAAGCCATTTGAGTCGATGCAGTCGGCACAAACAGGAGACGTGATGTCATTCATACGACGCCATGTTTGTTGTCCCTCATTGGAAAGATCCTATTCCGAACAACTCCAACCAAGCATCATGGTTTTCATTGGCTGTTCACTTAAATTACCTCCTCGTTGTCATCCAAGCTGCTGGGACTGCTGACATTGCTGCGATTAACAATTGCTCTGGGATTCTGGTCTTCAGAGTGCGCAGATGGTGAAAAGGATGAAGGGGACGATGAGGAGGAGGAGGAGGAGCTGGAGCCAGCGGTTGAAGTGTATTGTGAGAGAAAGCTTGCTCCAGCTGGACCAGGAGTGGCCGCTGGACCGGGAAGCCCGCCAGGGACCATTGACCCCCGATACAAGCCTGCCAGAGATTGACTATAAGAGAAGGCAAAGCTTGGTGGCAGCATCCCTGCCATGCCTGACAGGCTTGGGCTCAGCATGAAGGGCGGCAGGGTGCCTGGAGCCAAAGTGGAAGCGTTTGACGTAGAGGACGGCTGCGATGAGGAAGAGGAAACATCAGCGGCGGTAGAAGTGGATAGTGCAGAGGATGAGGAGGAGGTGGGGACTGCGCCTAAACCAAATAGCTCCGGCATGAAACTCGGGTCACCTAGCGCACTATGAGAAGGGTGGAAGAAAGGCAAGCCTGCCCCCATGTAGAGCGGGTGTCCCAGTGAGCCACCCAGCACGGCGGGTTTGAAGGCCTGAGGGAGGCCGTAGCCACCGCCGTAGGGTAAACCGTGGGAGGCTAAAGAAGGTGCGAAGTGTTTGCCGGCAGCCTGCTGCTTTCTCGGCTTCTCATCCCACAACGGGGTGGAGGCTTTGCGCTTGGAGCTTATTCTCAAGTCTTGTGCGGCTGTGGCATCCTTATATTGCTGGGTGACATTCGCTCTTTTGGCTTCAGGGTGGCGCACATTTCCGTTGCCACCGTTGCTTTGGGCCAGTTTCGCTGAATGCGGATTGTCCACTTTGCTCCCGTCCTCCCTTTCCGGCTGGCTTCCCTTGCGTGCGGTGTAGCGCTGCAACTCACTGATTATCTCTGGGCTGTCGGGGGAAAGGGAGCGGGGCAAATTCTTGGGCGTGACTGGCTGCTGTTGGTCAGGTGATGGACAACTGTTGCTTCCGGTTGTTGGCTGCTCGTCTTGGGGCTCTAAAGAAAAATCAGCACATTTTAATCGAAAACAAGAACATGTGACATCTGTTTAGTCAAATAGAGAATGGCTAAAACTAAGCTCTCAATGCCTAAACAGAAGCAACATGTTAGAAATGCATGATTCGAGTTATTACATGTCAGATAAGTCTTCTAACCTTTGTGTGGTATTGCAGCATTCTCATCTGACATGTTAGGTTTGTTAGCTGCTCTTATAGCAAATATTCGTCCATCTGATGTCCTGATGTAGGTTCCTAAAATGGAGAAATCAGATGACATTGAAGTTGACGGGATTCTGATTTGGCAAGACTCAAACCAAATATAAGCCTCAAGTACCAAAACTGAAATCATGAGTTGTTTTTTTTTTTACCTTTGGTGCCTCGAATGACATGAATGCTCTCTCCTGCAGTAATTCTGGCTTTGACATCTGTTGAGCTGTTGGTGCCTGGAATCACCATATCTAAAAGAGAAACAATATGCAGTATTTGTGAAAATGTGATTTTCGTGGAGGAAAAAACTACAGTGTCACTCAACGAAGAGCAGACCTCTGCTAGGTATCAAAAATAGCGCAGTGGTCATGCCATATCGCTCAAAGTTTTAAGAGTAGTTTTCATCTAAGACGAGACGCCGACTATCCCAAAAAGGAGGTCATCATTGCATAACCTCCCGTCTAGTTCTTTGAGAATGGGCTAAAACAGGCGTAAAATCGGAAGAAATTGAATAGAAAAATAAGTACGTGTCGCCATACCTGTGGTGGTGATGATTTTCTGCACAAACACTCCGGCTTTTTGCAAGCAGTTGACAGGAAAACCTCCGAGGCTAGACGCCGATGAGTCTTTGGAAGTCGGAGCCGGGTCTACAGATACCTGGCCAGGTACGGCGGGAACTGGAGCGGCCTGGATCGGTCGGACATTGGCCGACATTTTGTCCTCAGTGTGGGGTGGTCGCCTGAGAATAGTTTTGATGGATTTAATTCATTTAACCAGATGATGATGACTTCATTTTTTGTTAAAAATAAAAACACAATACTGATGCATTTATTTCAAAATAAATTCAATAAATTATTTAGATATATATATATTTTCTACCAAAATAAATACAATAATAATAAATAAATAAAAATCACATTTACTGCGCCAGGGACGCGAGTCGAAACTACATGATATCCTTTTGACTCAGAGCCACTCTGATCCTCAGACAGCTTCTTAATCAGTTACGAATATTCTGAATTACAAACCAGTTTCTCTGGCTGAAGGCGGGGATGTTGGTGAGGCTCTGGTCACTGGCTGGGTAGTAGTGAGCATAGGAAGGGCGAGTGTATGGCACAGATGCCCTCTTCTCTTCCTCGTAACCTTTTTTTGCAGCTTTCTTCTCAGCGGTGCTCAACTTCAGCTCTCTGCGGTCCAGGAGCAGAGACTCGTGGGGGAACGGTTGCTGCAAAAAATTAAAGAAGGGGAGGTGAGACATGCTGTCTGTTTTTTTTTAAACACACAAAACTGAACTAAATACAGATGACATTATATAAATAAATTCATATCAGGGGGAGAATTTAATGATCTGTTTAACTAAGGATGAAGCCGAAGGGGCCGGCATCATGAGATTAGAGAGAAAAAAATACATAAATAGTCAAAATGAATGATTTAGGCAAGTAGATGAGGAAAGTGGCGTTGATCTCTGTTCATCTACCTTGGTGATGAGGTGTGGAAAGAGGCACAATGCCTTCCCGAGGACGCAATCCATGCTGTCCCGAGGATGCAGCTGCTGTACTTGGCGGGGCTCCGGCTCTTCTTCGGCAAAGTGAAGAAGAGATTCCATCTCTCTCTTGGTGAAGGTCAGCACAGGGTTCAGATCATCCACCACCCGATCTGAATGATGCAGGAGGAACAGTTAAAATCATGGAAAAAGAAAAGAACCCCCCCACCCAAAAAAAAAAAACATTACATGAGGCTTATTACTTATTAGCGCACTCACCGGACATGCCCTGTTTGGAAATCTGCCGGTCATAGATTTTCTTCTCAAGTGTGAAATCACACACCAGCCTGTAGATGTAACACTGCTTCCTCTGACCATAGCGGTAGACACGGCAAACGGCCTGGGCGTCATGGCACGGGTTCCACGAGGCATCAAAAACCACCACACGGTTTGCTCCGATCAAGTTCACACCCAGACAACCGGCCCTGAAACCCGCAAAGGTGCGCGGTCCAGTTATTCCGACCTTAACATTCCTTCATAGCATCACTGTGGGTATACAAGTGATTGTGTCTGAGTGTTACCTGGTTGACAACAGGAAGACCCACGCTGAGGTGTTGTTGGGATCGTTGAATTGGTTAATTAATCTTTCTCGCTCTGAGGGGGTTGTACTTCCATCCAGTCCTTCAAAACACCACACAGCCAGAACAAAGATGTAAAACAACCAATACAACATTATTTACTGAACATTTATTCATGCCAGTTATTCTCAATGTAAACATAACCGTAGCTTGTTACAGTTTACACAAAAATAAATAATCTGGATGACAAATTTGGACGAGGGGATGTAAATTACGATTGTTCGGCCTTTATTACACACGATCTGTCGCCGTTAAAGAGCGAGAAACGCTAATACACGTTCACTTTGACTTGCCTTTCAAAATGACAAAAAGTGACGACTTTAATCATTTATTTTGAGAGGTTAAATTCAAATCGTGAAAGTCCCGTCTAGAAACTACATTCCTGTAAAGAACCAGCAGGTGGCAGTGCTTATTACTAGTGCCAGACCGAGGACATCGTCTCTAACGTCAATAGATGAAGTTTGACGTGCACCATTCTTTCTTGTAATCAAAATGTACTTTCTACACCTCTTGAGTGAATCATCACTCTTCCATTCAAAACAAACTGTCCACTCTTCGAGTAAATCTTAACTGAGAAGTCGTACACACCGAGCAAGTCGCATTAAAACGCCACCACTCACTGTAATAGTTGAGATTTCGGACCCAGTTCTGGCTGCCTGCGTCTCTGCTGGAGGTGTTGGGAGAAAGCGGGACTGGCCTCTTCGCCAGGAAATTCTCAATCACAGTGAGAGTCGACAAACTCTGACTGCATGATACGGAAATAAAAGACTCTGTCATAAGATGGTAAAATGGGACTCCAAATAAAAGTCGAGAAAAGCAGTGACAATGAGAAAATCCTTGCAAAAAAATGAACCAGTCACTGATATTTTTTTCAGCCTTTTACCTGAAAACAAGAAGTTTATCTCCCTTTGTGACACTCTCCTCAATCAGGTGGAACAGCAGAACCATTTTTGCAGAGTTCTCCAGAATGCCGGGCTTGTAATCACACATTATGTCCTTGGCCTATGGAAGCGCAGAAGCGGAATCGCATATTAAAGTGTTGTTAGCTTAACGACGATGACTTTTAAAAAAAGATGTTGCCGTTAGCCTGATTGATATCGTTTTAAAGATGGGCAACAAGGAGGCTTGCTGAATGTTCAGTGGGATGTCATTCCAAAGAGAGGGACCAGCATCGGAAAAGGCTCGGTCCGCTCTGACCCCCGCTTAGTTCTTGGCAGCTCTAATAAGTTCTGGTCCGCAGACCTGAGGCACCGGGCAGGTGTGTAGGGGTAGAGGAGCTCAGAAAAGTAAGGTGGAGCGAAGCCATTTAAAGATTTGAAAACAAGTAAGAGTAGAGTTCGTTAAAAGAACTCTAAAATGTATAGGGAGCCAGTGAAGGAAATGCCAGAGTAGAAGTGATGTGCTCCCTCTTACGAGTACCGGTCAAGAGGCGAGCAGCAGCATTCTGGACCAACTGGAGACGCTTAATGGAGGATTGGCTGACTCCAAACTAAAGTGCATTACAGTAATCCAGCCGGGATGTGACAAAGGCATGAATGATAGTTTCAACGTGCTCATGAGAAAGGAGAGCTTTTACTTTCGCCAGCTGCCTAAAATGAAAGAAGCTGGATTTAAAAATGGCACCAACTTGTCAGTCCAATTTCAAATCACTGCCCAGTTTAAGACCCAAGTTTGAGACTGTTGACTTAAGATAAGGAGCCAGTCTACTTAATATTATTATTTAAAAATACAAAGAGACTGCTGATGACCTCAGAATTATATCCTGTAAAAAAATAATTTCTATTAAAAATGTGGTTCAACGAAAAAAAAACTAACAAACATCACAAAATGAAAATAAATCAGATGCCCCTTTTGCACGTACCCATTCATATGTGATGACCTGATTGGCCCTCTCCTGCAAATGGGTGAGACTCATTCCCCCAATTGGGTTGGGGTTTTCCAGAGGCTTTGGCTTCTGATTGGCTGCAGCGGGACATCGTGTAGGTGCAGCTGAGGTGATGTCGTCAAGGTCCAAGTCCTGATCACTGGCCAAGTTTTCCTTCTGTAAGGCCTCATAGAGCACATCTGGATGGTTCCAAATCTTAAAAAGGAGGGGAGGAAAAACCACATCGTGAAATGACTTCATTGGACAAGCACGGGTTTTTGACTGTACACACCATTTTTTCCCTCAGGGAAAATAGATTCTAATCTGATTACATGTGATCTGATAAATTTTGAGATTGATCCCTAAGTATACAATTCAAATGAGCCATTTTACTACAGTACACTCACTATTCATTCCCACCATTAAGAATAATTCATAACAGCATAAAAGATTGCAACCCAAATTTCCATCAACATTAATTTCTTGGATTCTGCAGTTACTGGGAACTGAAATGTTCCGATCAGATATGTGTTTCACTGAAGACACAGTCTCCAGAGTTCCCGGAACTCTCTAAAGTACAACCCCTACATGGTCTTCTTCAGGTCCTTAAAAATTTTCATCCAGTAGTTCCTGTGGTCCAACCACACGGCCATCCTTCAAAAGTTCCTAGCTCAAGCGCCTTTGGTGTATAGGCAGTTTAAACTGAGCCTTTGAAATGTCTTTTGTCTCACCTTGCAGCATACGCAGAAGGCTTTGAGCGGGTTGAGGCTGAGCCAGCCGGTGTTTCCCGCCTCTTTGAAGCGGTTCATGAACTCCGTGTAGAGCGCCCTCTGGAGTGGAGACAAACGCACCAGGATCACATGCTCCTCCTTAGAGGGCAGCTGCTCCTTCAGTACATCATGGCCTCGTCTAGAACACAAGAGTCAGAATATGCTCATTTGGTAAATAAATGTAAAAAAACAAACAAACAAACAAACAAACATTATTTGAGAATCACTTAATTATTATTTTTCCATTGAAAACACTTATTGGCTACTTATAAGATAAGAAAACCTTTATTGGTCTCGCAATGGAGAAATTCCCAATTCACAGCAGCAAAGGTATGAAAGGAAGACGTTTTTAAAAAATAATTTTCGAGTTTAAAAAAAAATATATATTTTTTTTTCTCAATGCATTTATTATGGGCTTCATTATTTATATGCAGATTTTGCATTTAGAGAATCATTATACCAAGGTCTGCTCTCTCTCTCTCTCTCTCTCTCTCTCTCTCTCTCTCTCTCTCTCTCTCTCTCTCTCTCTCTCTCTCTCTCTCTCTCTCTCTCTCTCTCTCTCTCTCTCTCTCTCTCTCTCTCTCTCTCTCTCTCTCTCTCTCTCTCTCTCTCTCTCTCTCTCTCTCTCTCTCTCTCTCTCTCTCTCTCTCTCTCTCTCTCTCTCTCTCTCTCTCTCTCTCTCTCTCTCTCTCTCTCTCTCTCTCTCTCTCTCTCTCTCTCTCTCTCTCTCTCTCTCTCTCTCTCTCTCTCTCTCTCTCTCTCTCTCTCTCTCTCTCTCTCTCTCTCTGTTTGCATTTATTCAGTGAGGTTGACAAATCTCATGCCGCTCGTGAGAGAAGTCAGGCAGCGGTCTCACCTCTGTACGAAGCCTTCCAGCATGCTGTGCAGCACGTGGCTCCGGTACTTCATTAACAGCATGTCCTGCGGTGTGCTGTCCACGCACTGGCCGTTCAGAATGGGACGCTCAAACATGTTACTGAATTCTTGCCGCGAACCTGAAACATAATCACATACACTTTAAAAAAAAACAAAACAAAATGACACATTTTGAGGATCCATCGTAAAGAGCAAAAAATATATAAATAAAAAGCATTAGTAATACCTAGATCACAAAAGAATTGATTTACCAAGGAAGTTAGGCCGAACAAAGTCAACCATGCACCAGTACTCTATCAGGTTGTTCTGGAGTGGATATCCTGTTAAGACCACGCGGCGCTTGGTTTGGATGTTCTTCAGGGCCTGAGAGGTGCTGGCGTGGCAGTTTTTAATGCGATGGCCCTCATCACAAATCACCACATCAGGACCAGGCCTGGCCAAGGCTCTCTCGATACCTTGAGGAGCATAATTATCTTAATAATTTAAAATCATTGTTTTATTCCACTTCTTCATCTCGTCTTGCTTTCATCTCCCCTACCTATGAGCAATTTCTGTTGCCGGTTCTCCTCATCCAGGTCGTTTGCGACGGGCCCCGCGGTTTTCTTGCTCTTCTTCTTCCGCCCAGACACAAAGTTTTTCTTGAGCGACAAGAGGCGGTACATCTCATAGCCCATGAGCAGAACACCTCCATCCTGGGCCCAGTTCTCTACCACCTTGGCCCTGGATGTTGTGTTTCTGGATAAGCAAGGAGAAAAGGATTACTTCACACACAAAATACTGGACATGTTCTTGTTTTGTTTTTTTTGCTTTAAAATGTCACAAATGGGCACCAAAAGTAAAAGGTAATGGAAATAAATGTGGCATACTGCACGCAAAAGTGATCCTTCAATTCCCCTTTCCATACACACACACACTTACAGAATATGTGAGCACACGCCCGCATACACACACAATGGAAATAGCTGTACAGTGTGTTAGCACCAAATGGCAGGTCAAAGGTTCGACTGTTTAAAAAAAAAATTAAAATCCTCACTTATGTATGCACTGGCATTTGTGTGTGTGTGTGCATCAATGTGTGTGTGTGTAAGACAAGAGCAGAAAGGTAAGCCAAGACATGTTTTTCTTTCACATTTTGCACTTGGGCTCCATGCCTCCGTGACTCACTTGTGTTCATCATTGAGGATGTGAACCTTGAAGTTGCGAGGCCTCACCAGACGATGGTCGCAATCAGGTGGCAAGTCCCCGGCCTTTGGGACCCACATGTTAAACTCTGCCAGCCAGTTCTGCAATGTGTTCACCTGCCGGAGAAACCATGCAAGGTTGTTTTAACATAACATTCGGTGCAGCTTTTGTTTCTTCCAAAGGGCTTTATATATATTTTTTGGGGGGTGGGGGGTTCTGCTCCAACACCCTTTGAAGAAATGTGAGAACATGAAACTCGATTAATCTATTTCTCATTCGCATTAAACTGCTTGGAAAATGGATGGATGAATAGATAGTTCACACCGACATCGGCATTGAGGGTCCCAAAATTTCAAAATGCCTCTCCAAAAATATGAATACATTAATTTTTCTTTTTTTTTTAACATGTTAGTGTGGATACGGCTTTGAAAATCATATTGTGAACATTTATGTTTTACATATACATATTTTCATTTTATTTGATGCTTTATTTTTTTAAAAGTTCCCCACACTATTTATCCATACCGCTTGTCCTCATTAGGCTCACAGGAGACTAGAGTCTGTCCTGGTTGACTTTGGGTGGGTGACGGGGTACACCTCAGACCGGTTGTCAGCCAGTACCAGACGAACATTCACACTCACATGCATGCCTACGGACAGACAAGCAACTCATTCACTCCCAAAGACGTTTTTAAACGTCTTTTCAGACTTGGTCCAGAATTGGCTGATACTGAATGAGTTAAGAACTTTCAATGAAACTAACGAGCATGTTTTTGGAAGGTGGCAACACAAGCATCGGACGAACATTTAAACTCCACACGAGAAGGATTTGAACCCTGAAACTCAGAACTGTTTGGTGCTCAGCCTCAGTACATCTATTTCTTAATTCAATATTTAAAAGTGATTCCAGGAGGTGCTTACAGGGACAATGGCGAGCACGGTGTGGGCCTTCGTATATCTGAAGAGAACGTCAATGAAGGAGATGACCTGGAGCGTTTTGCCCAGACCCATGCTGTGGGCCAGGATGCAGCCGAACCCGCTGCTGCTGCCGAAACGCTCCACCGACTCCACCAGGTTGTCGTATAGGAAACGAATTCCGCCAATCTGAGATGAATGGCGCAAACCTAAGTTAGGATTTTCTAATTAGAATTCCAAAATCAAATGAGGGAGTCAGTCGGTACCTGGTGAGGTTTGACTGCTCGTGCCAGCTGAGGTGAGAGGAAAATGTCCGCGTCTGTTGTGGGATGGTTCAAGTTGACCAGCACCCGTCCTTGATCATCCGGACGATTGAAGTCGTCGTTGAAGTGCATGCCACTTTCCTCACGCTCTATATCATGGTGGGCGGAGTCTCTGCTGATAGTGTCGTCCTCACTCTGGCTCAGATTAATCGCACCTACGCAGAAGAGGGAGCTGAGGCGTGAGGAAAGGAAGAAAATCTCACAGCAATCTAGCTGGAAATTGCATTAAAAAGAGTTAGCATGGGATTTATCTGTGAAGGAACATATTTTTTTTTAATTCATTGGATTTTTGCTCATGGTCAATATGATACTTTTACGATTGTTAGCTATACACATGTGAATAGTGCAAGTATATGGAGATTGAAATACAGTAATCCCTCGTTTATCTCGGTTAATGGGGACCAAAACCACCCGCGATAAACGAAAATCCGCGAAGTAGCGACCAATTAGCATATGTATAAAAAATTGCCCCACGTGGGCCTTTGCGCTTGAGCAGAAGCACTAACACGCAGACACACGCGCACACACACACACAAATTAATATTGTAATATATTTATTTTTTATGAATGTTTGAAAAAATCCGCGATGCACCGAAGCCGCGATAAACGTACCGCGAAATAGCGAGGGATCACTGTACATTTGAAACGAGTCATCTATAATAAGTATGACAACTAAATTCAAGAGCAATTATGTAACATGATTGAATAATTATGTGAGTGGTACCACACAGAACATATGAACTAAGCAATTATGATAAATTATATTAATTAGCTAATCTAATCGGAGTGATCAATCGTCACAGACCGCAGATACAATTTTGCATTTTGTGCCTTTACTGTAGCAAACCATGACTGTAAAACCCAACACATTTTTGGCATACCGTTACACCTCTAGCGATTATTCATTTACACTATGTGGTTTCACCGGTACAACAAGCCCCCTGAGGTCACTCATAACTCTTATGTGGTCCATGATGAAAACCAGTTTGACACTCCTGGTTCAAAACAAATAAATGCATCTGTCGAAATAAAGGGCTTTAGAGAAGTAGCTCAAATAGTTCGACGTCCGTTTTCTGATGAGCACTAGTCGATACAAAGGGGACGACCTAAGCGACTCCTGATGAAGTTATTGCACGTGTGTGCGTGCGCGGCGATATCTGGGGGTGATTGTTTGTGTGGCTACAAGACCAACATCCCTATTTAATTCGGAAGAATAAAAAGAACATCAAATGATTGGTATTACACAAGCTGGCGGCCTGTGAGATGACCACACGAAGAGGAGACGCGCGCGCGCGCGTTTGTGTGTGTGTGTGTGTGTGTATACACAAAAATAATGGAGGACGAGAGGGACGAGCTGAAGCGAGAGAGAGCTTATATAACTGAAATGAATGTCTGGTTATACAAGTAGGATTAGAGTGGCGGGGGGAGACTGGTTATGCAACCTTAACTAGAAATGTCACTGTGCCACGGTGGTGAGCTGTGTGTTTGTGTGTGTGTGTGTGTGTGTGCATGCGCGCGTGTGCGTCTTCTGGCTCCCAACTAGGATTAGCCAGCTTGATTGCTCTGATCCTGATCTGCTTCTCCTATCACTCTTCGCATCATCTTACTCCTCTACACACTTCCCCCTTCCCCTTTGGTGCTTTTTGTCTTTTCGGACTCCTAAAACTCCCCTCTCTGTGTGTCACCAACAAAATGAAGTGTGCGTCAAAAAGCGTGTGCATATGTCCCTGTGAGAAAGTGACTTGGGGAATGAGGGAAGAGTACACAATGTACCCTGTGGACATTTGAAATAACTTTTGATGCGCCACAGTAGATAGAATGATTTCCAAAATGGGAGCTGTAACAAGTATTAAATATCCTTCCAAAGACAATGACGGTCAGAGAAGTTGTCATTTAACAATGGCCTCATTATGTTGTATGGCATGGAACCAGTTCGGGTAACCAAAACATTAGACCCAGCTCTCAATATGAAAAAGCACAGAGAGCTATAATTAGAACAAAACTGAACATTCTTCGTATAAAAAGAATATTCAATTCAGTTGTTGTGAAAGTGGTCATAACGTTGGTGTGAATTTGGTCAAATTGATGTGTGCAGAAAAGATGCTTGCCACCATGTCAAACTATATAAAAAAAAAAAGAAACATTAATTCATGCTGGGCGGCCCGGTGATGCAGTGGTTAGCACGTCGGCTTCACAATGCAGAGGTACCGGGTTCGATTCCAGCTCCGGCCTCCCTGTGTGGAGTTTGCATGTTCTCCCCGGGCCTGCGTGGGTTTTCTCCGGGTGCTCCGGTTTCCTCCCACATTCCAAAAACATGCGTGGCAGGCTGATTGAACACTCCAAATTGTCCCTCGGTGTGAGTGTGAGTGGTTGTTCGTCTCTGTGTGCCCTGCGATTGGCTGGCAACTGATTCAGGGTGTCCCCCGCCTACTGCCCGAAGACGGCTGGGATAGGCTCCAGCACCCCCCTGACCCTAGTGAGGGTCAAGCGGTTCGGAAAATGGATGGATGGATAATTCATGCTATTAAAATGAAATATCAAGTTATTGCGGTAAGACTGTATCAGTTCCAATGCCATCAAATCTATTATGTTGTTGTGTTGAAACTGTATTCATTCAAAGGTCATTCCAGAGTCTGTTCGTAGTGAAACAATTCTATATTTTCATGGTCTCATGTCATGTTTGTTTTGCAATGCGAAGCTATCATCCCTTCAGGCATTTCAACAATGCGCATCTGGCCCATTAAAGGATTTAAGCAGCTAAAAGTATGCGCGAGGTTCACATTTATCCAATTGGAGGGATAACTTGCCAGCTGGGTGCCTAGCGCAGCTCATTCTGTGCTTCCACAGGCGCCTGACCTACTAGCCTACTTAACGCAGTCAAAGGGCAAAGTGCAAGGGGGGCCTTGAGGCTAAGAGTTGTAGAGCCGGCTACTTCAGGAATCTGGATTTCCGGTAGTACTGTCTTTGCAACTTTCCTTCCTGCCATGTCTTTAGAATGTTTGATTTATTAATGATCCTATATGGTAAGTTATCTATTTATTGGGAATAAATATGAACTGTTGTCATTCAGTCGAACACGTCAATGCCGCGGTCAGATCACACGCGACTTGAGCTGCTCTCGTGACGCAATTACATAAAAAGTCAATACGGTTTGCGCAATTATGTGAGAGGTCGTGCCAAGCTGCACAATTGACGTGTTTTGAGGCGATGCAACTGGGGGCGAGCCCGTTCGCTCAATTTGATCAATTTAACTGGAAGGCACGCACCGTGTCGCAACAGCCAATTGACGTTGACATGTACCTTATTACATCACACACACTGTAGACACAGCACTCCGAAGCAACACACACGCTGTCGTATGCAAGTGATGTGGTGGAAAAATGAGACTAAATAATCACGGGGGTCTTCCTGTAAAGGGACCGAGCCAAATAGGAACGGGCTTAGAGAATGGTGAGCCAGGAGGTGATCGCATCTATTAACTCACTCACTCCCAAAGACGTTTTTAAACGTCTTTTCAGACTTGGGTCTAGAATCGGCTGGTACTGGATGAGTTAAGCGTACTTGAAACGTGAACGAAGTCAAAGTTTGAGCACAACCGCTTGCCACCTGATTGACTAGGAATTTTAATATTCTTTGTTTGTCCTGTCAGAAGAGGAGGAGGAGGTATTCGTCTTCCTCTCTGCTGTGGTTTGGCGCAACTTAACACAGATATGTTAGTATCACGCGATCAAAATCACGTGAGAAACGCGAGGCGAAGTGACATTTTGTCTTCTGTCTGAACAGAGCGTAACTCAGTGGCTAACCAAAACAGCAGCGGCAAGTTAAAAATGAGTTGGACCTGCTATTTAGCTTCAGCGAAGACCACTTCCCTGTTAAATGTTGTGCACAGGTGTGTGTGCGTGTGTGTATGTGTGTGTGTGCGCGCGCACGTGAATGCGTCTCGCGCCCTCTGACCTGCTTTGTGTGTGAACTCAGTGGTGGAGGCACATATGTTGGTCTTGACATCCTGGCATGTGCCGATGCTGTTGGACTGCAGGCGGATGACGTCCTGTCTAATCTCCTGCTGCGACACTGATGACGATGACGACGATGATGATGATGATGACGCATGCTTTGTTACATCACCTGCACAAAGGCATCGGCGAAATAAGCATAACAAATCAATGCTTTGTGTTCACACTCTTACCCAAATGTGGTCACACTTCAAAGCTTGTATGGATGGATCAAAAAAAAAAAAAAAAAGAATTAAATGTGGTCGTCATCTGCCTCTCTGCATCGGTTTGGTGATTTGGTGGGCGAGCAATGCGTGTGACCACTAAATGTATCGTTGGAAGAAGTACTGGAAATGAATGGATATGGATGCCAGGGACACACCGGTTTGATATTCAGGCAGCAGTGGTATGGGGAAATCTTGCTTTCTCTGGTCATCCAGACGTCGCCTTCTCTGTAGCTCCTCCTGCTGAGCACTTTTGGT
Source organism: Hippocampus zosterae (assembly GCF_025434085.1). Taxonomy (NCBI): domain Eukaryota; kingdom Metazoa; phylum Chordata; class Actinopteri; order Syngnathiformes; family Syngnathidae; genus Hippocampus; species Hippocampus zosterae. Next base: position 34,388,863 of record NC_067452.1, on the reverse strand, counting down.
GACGGCTTCCAGCTGATGCTCCCTCAGTAACTTCCTACGATCACAAGAGCGGAACACGAGAACTCGATGAGACTTTAACCTGCGTCCTTTGTGGATTAAATTCCCAGTACTATCACGGACGTCTCTCCAATAGAATTTGCTTACCGAATGTTACGTCTCATGTGCGAGGGCTTGGAGCTTCTCTTTCTGTTTTGTGTCAGGGTGGAGGGCGAGGTGGTCCTTTGGCCGGAGACCCCAGAGTGGGGTCTCGAAGCGGGTTTTGAGGGCGCGGGGTTTGCTGGCGTCCCCCCGGAAAGTGAGGTAGATGGTGGAGGGGTACGATGCCATGCTGCCGTGTCGCCTCCCTGAGCCTCATTCTCTGAGTTGAAGGAGGCACAGTGGGACTGATCTGAGGAACAAAGGAGGGGGGGCAAAGTTAAACATGCGAAATGTCATGTCATCTTTGACATTGCTTATCCCATCCAGGTAAGCGAGGAACATTCATTCATTCATTCATCTTCCGAACCACTTAATCCTCACTAGGGTCGCGGGGGGTGCTGGAGCCTATCCCAGCTGTCTCCGGGCAGTAGGCGGGGGACACCCTGAATCGGTTGCCAGCCAATCGCAGGGCACACAGAGACGAACAACCACTCGCACTCACACTCACACCTAGGGACAATTTAGAGTGTTCAATCAGCCTGCCATGCATGTTTTTGGAATGTGGGAGGAAACCGGAGCACCCGGAGAAAACCCACACAGGCCCGGGGAGAACATGCAAACTCCACACAGGAAGGCCGGAGCTGGAACCGAACCCGGTACCTCTGCACTGTGAAGCCGACGTGCTAACCACTGGACTACCGGGCCGCCCGGGAGGAACATGTAAAATCCAAATTATTTATCTTTCGCATTCTCAAATTCTTGTGGGCTGTGTATTCAGATCATGAGGTGTCTTGAGGAAATTCACAAATGCTAGACGCAGCTCATTTTTTACCTACTGGTAACTGCCATGCACTGCTTCTTTACAATTCTGTCAGCATTGACGGACATGGCGAGGGCAATGAAACCTTAAAATGGCTTGAATTTGAAAATCAATGCACATCAAAAGCGAACCGAGACGTTGATGCAGTGCATTTCTGAAACGCGACAATCGTGACATTAATGTGTGGTGTTGCAGGAAATGACCAAATGTCACTTGCTTTGCCTGACAGTTATTTTCCATCCATCCTCATTTATGAATGACAAATTCAGTTTTGCGTTCAATTGAAGAGGGCCAAAGTTAATCAATTTGTGATTGATCAGATCGTTGCATGAATCAAGTCTGCTCCTATGATCCTTACATCGGATTAACACTCACAGTGACACACCCATGAGTTAAAACTCAGGAAAAAAAGTCATGAATATTTGAAATATCACAAGAACAATTTCCAAGTCAATTGCGTGGCTCCACCCGCATGCAGCATGCAGTCATCAATCTCAAACCAAAAGTGACACAAAAAAATGTTGTTTTGTTGTCGTTTCTGCTTCTACCACCAACCCAGCTGGAATCTGCGTTCACTTTTTCACCTTTCACATTTTCCCGCAACACTCCTCCCTTTTCATTTGCTCTGCCAGAAACACACTGAACCAGATCTCGGGTTTATGTAAGCGCTGGATCATAAATACGGCCGGATTACGAAATGAAAAGCAGGAAACGCACACAAACACATGCGCTGAGGACAAGCGACGTCAGGAATCTGCCAGGGATGACGGCACAAAATGATGCCAAACACGCACAGGGGCATTGATCACAGTCACTTTCCATGTTTATGACACCTGATATAAAAGGTTGAGAACCTGCAATATCCACATGATGATAAGAATGTGTGCAGACAATCTGAGGCAAGCTGCCTTCCAAAACAACTAGCACAAAAACACCCATTCTGTCCATGATACATAATCAAAACAATGCGGTCGCTTAAATAACACCAGTCTGTCTCAGTGCGTGTATGTGTTTGTGCGCGTGCGGTGGGAGATATCTAAATGCATGCAGGCACTAGCATTTCTAACCAATCCCTGGCGGTAGGATGTCAATAAAGTCGTGTCAATATGAAAATCATTTCCTATTCTAATGGTGGCGGTGTAGGTGTTGGGATGTTTCTGTCCTGCGCAATACAGCAAAGTATTATTGTGAGTACAAAATTCATTGTTTAGCTTTAGCATTAACAGTGGATGTTCTATTCAGATTTGTATTAGACTCATGATAAAATGTTGCTGAAAACCTTGCCTATACAGTCAAGGGGAGGTTTATGACGGTATCAGTAAGATTTGGGATTTTGCCCGAGGAGAAATTTGTGACATCGCTTCAAAACATGTTCTTGAAATGACACTTTCAAGTGCGCTTTGAGTGTGAATGAAAAACGAGACTGTTCTTTGTTCTTCATGTGCACGACGATATCGCTTCAGCCAAGGACACAGGTTTTGTTATCTCAGTCTGATAGTGGCAGATACATAAAAATGCGTCGGATTGAACAGATTGCAGAAACATTCCAACTCTCTCTCGACCCCCAGAACAGTGACTGTATATTGGACTTCATGACATGCATATAGTGCGCACACACACGCACACACACTGAACAACGACCTCACTTTCATCTGCCCACTCCACTTCCTGTCCTTCAGTTCAGCATCTCACGGTGAGCACTCAGTGAGATGCGGAAGGGAAGGACAGGAAGTGGAGTGTGCAGATGAAAGTGAGGTCATCGTTCAAAGAGTAGGGATGCTCAGTTCTTCACAGGAAGAGGCGGCAGACATGTACATGATAAATGAATGTTTGCACTTGACACATCACTAGTTGAGTGTGTGAATGTGTGTGTGTTTGTTTTATCTACCTCTCTATCTATCAAAAGATTTGGCTAGCTAGCTACCTAGCTAGCCAAATCTTTTAGCTAGCCAGATTGATAGATAGCTCAATAGCTAGCTAGCTACATCTTATGATCCATCCATCCTCTCTAACGCTTGTCCTTCATTAGGGTTGGGTGAGCTGGAGCCTATCCCAGCTGACGTTTGAGGTAGAGGCGTGTGTTATACCCCCCCCGGACTGGTCCCCAGCCAATTACAGGGCATATATGGGCAAACACGCATTCACACTCATATTCACATCTATATGGTCAAGTTAGGGTTGTAAGAAGAAGCTGGAGGACCCGGAGAAAACCCAGAAGCACACTGATCACATGTAAACTCCACAGAGAAATGATTGTCGGCAGAGATTCGAATCCGGAAAAATCCTAAATGTGAGGCAAACATGCTAACTAACAACTGTTGGACCTTCCTGCCCCTTATTCCTATTGTTCAATGCAAAGCCCATATTAAATAAATTCAAATAAGAGAACGTGCAAAAGAATCTACTGATGGTGTTGCAGCCTTGTTATATTATTGTCAGATATGGTGACATATCATATATATAGGAGTAATAGAGCAAAATATAAAAAGAGAATTACATGAGATTGCATGTATGTGGTAATAAGATAAAGATAAGATATCCTTTATTCGTCCCACAATGGGGAAATTTACAGCCTCCAGCAGCAAGAATGTATGTAGAAAGAAGAAAGGAGAAAGAGAAAAAAAAATACAGAATAAGAAAATACAGGAGTCACAAAATATAGCATGCAGGTTAGAATGACAGTAATGGGTATTGTACTATGTTTACAGTAGCATTAAAAGAGCAAGCAAGTTGCTCGTGTAAGCACCACAGATGGGAAAAAAAATCCAGAAAATAGTGCAATACTCATTAAAATTCATCTCGTTTGCCAGATTAAATTTAGCTCCCCAAAACAGACATGAAGAAGATGTGCAACTTTTCACACACAGACCTGCTGACACACATCCCGCATTAGGCAATTAATACAGGAATTACCGAACCTATAGAGAATCAAAATACAGATGACGTATTGATTAACAAGCTGCAAACTGTTTTTTTCAACACTGCAAATACTGGCGGGCTTGAAGACATCAACAAATTGTAATTTATGAGATCCAAAGAATGTGAGGCCACAAAATCTATACTGTATGTGCATGTGTGTCTGCTAGGGGCGTTTCAGGGAAAGGCGGAATGTCTTCAACTACCTAAACGTTACATAAGTACATCTTCGTATACTGTATGTTTAGGGTTTACATAACTTCTCGGTAAATGGCTGAAGGACATCAAACCACAACTTGTGCTTTTTGTGTGCACATGTGTCAAATAAGTGGCTTTTGCTGAGAAGTGTCGGCGCTGAGAGGAAAGGACAAATGTGACTTTAGCCAAATGAATTTCATCCAGTCTTTGATGATTAACAAAGAGTAGTAGCGATGAACTGGCTTGCGATTGAGGCATGTCGAGGCGCTTTCTCTAATTTCCTCAGTGGACACGGTCAAATTTAGCTATGCTGCTGCTTTTCAAAAACCCATTTCATCGTTCAAGTGTGCATTCACACAGAATATAAGACTAAAGATTGCAATCTGGAGTGGGAGTTTCCTCAGCTGCTTCGAAAGCAGTAAAATACATACTATGACGGCAGCGGTCAAAACTGTCCGCTTCCAAAACGCTGAATGACAAACATACGAAAAAACACTTTTGGCCCTTTGCAGACGCTTCAATGTGCTTCGTTGGAAAGCGGCAACTTCCATTTATCATCATTTTGTAGCATGCTTGCTTGTCTGATTTGATGGGGTAAAGGCCCACCGTGTGCCAGCGGATGGGACTCCACTCCAGTCCACTAGGTGGCAGTACAGTGCATTAAAACGTGTGCGTCACCTTGCACATGCAGCATGTTTCTGACAACAGTTCAACCTGCTGGATATGGTGGATCACTAACGCCGCGTGGGCCGAATCCAAGCAGATTTTAGTATCAATACATTTTTTATAGCGCCGATCCTGTTCAGAGAGCAGCCATTAAATTGTCTTATTTAATGCTTAGTCAAGTCAAGTCAAGAGCATTTATAGAGCACTTTCAAACAGCCATCGCTGCATACAAAGTGCTGTACATGGAGTGATTTAACATGCACAATAAAAAGTAAGACAAACCGGTAATAAAGGCGGTAGAAAGCACCAAACAGTAAAATCAAGAACAAATCTAAGTCATGCTGAGTCGAACGCCCAAGAACACAAGTGAGTTTTGAGGAGGGCTTTGAAGATGGTCAGCGAGGAGGCTTGCCGAATGTTCAGTGGGAGTCTTAGTCATCAATTCACCCATAGGAAGTATTACACAAATTATTGTCAGGCGCCTCCTGCAACTACCTCTCCGAAGAAAGTCTTCTTCCAATTTTTTTTTTACTTTCCACACACACATGTGATGGAACAATCTGTAATAAGTGGATTCAATCCCATCTACCTTGTTCTCACCTGCCTTTGCTTGATAGTGGGCAGATAATGACAGCTATTTACTTAAAAAAAAAACAACAACTTGGTCGCACATTAGACTAAATTGTTCCAGGAAGAGTAAAGGAAAATGACCGGCACCGAATTCTGTGGAACTGAAATAATACATGTGACATCCACGACAGCCCGTTCATACAGACCCACGTCTTAAAATTATCCAACGTGCCGGGTCACAGATGAACGCAAAGGTGCCGAAGAGGCCACCGGGCTCAAGAGGCTGCTTCTTACATTTGCGTTCTGTCTGGCACTGGTGTAAACATGCAGGCACACTGTCTTGAGTACAAATCTCACACAGAACGTTACTCTCGAACGATGGCGACGCTGAGGGGGACTTGAGAGGGTGCTTATATAACCGCTGCCTGTGGCTGTTACACAACCATGCGCACGCACACACACACACAGACGCACACACACACTGACACACCATCTTGACTTTTGACACAATAAAACAGTGGCACATACTGCATATGTGTGTGTGTGTGTGTGTGCGTGTCGTCTTACACGCGTTCTCTTTCACACGTTTCTATTACTTGAAAAGATGTCAAACAACTCAGACTTATTGAGTGTGGTTGTTCTAAGCAACGGATCCTGTAAATTTGTAAACAAATAAATAAATAAAAAGTAATAAACTTGAGGCACACTTAAAACGGAGCTGCAAGGTGCTTTTAACAGAACAGGACTGGAGGTTGTCATTACTGTAACCATGACAACCACTGAACACGGTATTACAAAGCCTTTTAAAAAGGATCTGACCCAGCAACATGAAAGGTTATGTACAACCTGTGTCGAGGAGTCTTTTACAATTACCTTAATTAAACTCTCATTTTACCATCTTGAAGAGAAATGAAGAATTTCGACATCTTCTATTCATCAACTTGTATTACAGGTCAGAAATGACGAACGATTAACATTAAAGCACTGGAATAGTTTTCCTCACTTCAGGAAAGCAAGTAAGTCTAAGTGTGTCCAACGCCGTTCTTGTAAATTCTGGCTCACCCCCCAATTACTGCTGCAATTATTAAAAGGGTAACAGCAACAGGTCTCGGAGGCTCCAGACTGGCCCGAAATTGGTGCCATTTAGCCCCTAAAATTTGAGACAGCGCAAGTCAAATTTTTTGTCTATTCACACATGCGATCGGTTAAACGTGTTGATTTTTTTTCCCTGACAAACCTCTGCGCCACACTTTCAATTCAACAGTGAACTTGTGAAAATCAGTGGATTTAAAACTTAAGGACCACTGCGTTCGTACGAAAAATAGTTTGCCTGGAGCCATAGGCCCACAACCATTGTGGTGGACACTAACATCATCATAATTGGGGTATTTTTGTTGTTTGTTTTACATAAATTCTCATTTGAGCAAGCCTCTTTTGTTAAATATAGATCAGTCTAAAGTTTTGACGCAAAAGAAAGCCTATCAGCCCCAAAGGTATGAGTGTCTGCATGTTATTTTCCACCTATTACGCGGTCTAGTCAGTGTGCGTGTGTGTGTTTGTTTTACTCATGGCTCCGAGACCTTTGACTAGAAACAGAGTTTGGGGAAGATGACGTAACCACTGTCATTAGCTTTTGGTTAAGTATGAAAGCCTTTAGGTCACTTGGCGTGGCGCGTAGACTTTGGTGGGCACAGCCTGAGGTGGTGGCGTGTCCGGAGGATTTGAATCAATAGGAGTTTCGGAAATGAGTGATTTTTTTTTTAAATTGAAGGAAATTATTCAATGAAAATGATTACGGTGAGGTGTTGTGTTGGTGCAGAACATGAAATGATCATTTAGGGTATGACCTGATGCAGTGTATAGTCATTCAAGCAGAATTTCTTGAATTGTTTATTTTTTTTGGGGGGGGGGGGGGGATACCAACATTTGGCCTGACAGCTCTGCAAAACAGCACATACTGAATAGATAAATGGAAAAAAAAAACAACTCAAAATAAATATTCTGATTCAACTGCCCGAAAAAGTGAAAGATCTCTCGTCTGTGCTGCACTGATTGGCCAGTCTGTAAAATCGTTTTCTTTTGGGCATACCGAGATAAAATGTGTTATGTAACTTGCCTTACAAAAGACCCCCAAAAAAACATGCATGTGCACGCACACACACACACACACACACAGACACACGCACACACACACACACACACACACGCACACACACAGACTTCTTATATAACAGCCTTTGCTCAATGAGTTATTAAGGCTCCTTTTAATAGCGTGGAAGCAGGTGAGTTACGAAATCCTCCGCAGAGGATGTAGGGGTGAAGAGGCACCAGAGAGTTCAAAAAACTCAAGAGCAGAAGGTGACAGAAAGACAGCATATATATACACACACACACACGTGATAGAGAGCAGGTGAAGCGACTTGGAGCTGTTTGTAGGCCAGTATGTCAACGCTGCTGGAGGGGAGGAGGAGGAGAATGAAAGTGAGTGAGATAAGAAGATCACAGATGTGCGAAGCACGCGACAAAATTCAATTTAAAAGGACGTCTGGGGTAATAGAAGTGGTATGATGCCAGCCGGCATCTTCGGTGGTGACGTCTTATGAAAGCAGTTCAGACTTCATGTGCTCCCTGCATTCAACTCAGACACACACGCTGTTCCGAATAGGACAGCTTGTTCCTTTCTGGCATGCAATTATGGCAAAGCTGAGTCAGTCGCGCAGCAAAGATACCTCAGGAGTGCTGTTGAAAGCGTCATTTCGAACTGTGAATATTTCTGAGCCCAATACACACTATCAATAATCGGCAGCTGCTCACCACACAAGGGAAAGTAAACGCACACACAGAATGGGTGAAAGTGGAGCAGGGCATTGTTTCATCCTTTCCTCACGACCATACGTGGCGCATTAGAAGCAACAACAAAATGTATAGTGTTCTTTTACACAACACCAAACAAATCGGATTTTTAAAAAAAATTATTGAAACTTGTGTGTGTGATTTCAACACCTGACAAAAAAAAAAAAAAAAAAAAAAACATCGTATGAAGTGATATTTCCCAAACTTGAGCTGGTCTATATTTACTGGTCAAGCGAAATGCTGTTACAAAACCACATCATATAACATCCATCCATTTTCTGATCCGCTTTATCCTCACAAGGTTCGCGGGGCGTGCTGGAGCCTTCGGGCAGCAGGCGGGGGGCACCCTGAACCGGTTTGCCAGCCAATCGTAGGGCACACATAGACAAACAACCATTCACTCTCACAATCACTCCTCGAGACAATTTAGAGCGCCCAATTAACCTGCCATGCATGATTTTTGGATGTGGGAGGAAACCTGAGTACCCGGAGAAAACCCACACAGGCACAGAGAGAACATGCAAACTCTACACAGGAAGCCGGAATCGAATCCGGCACTTCTGCACTTAAGCAGTCGACCACAAAGCCGCCCATCATACCACATCATCTCACACAATTTCACATCCGCCACCATATCAAACCGCATCATATCGTGTATGTTAATACATGCTGCGGCAATGCATTATGTCTTGTTTAAGCGTCAACTTGGGTCTTGAGTAGAAAAAGTCCAGGCAAGAACTACTGAATGTAAAAAACAACAACAACAAAACACTTAGCGTCGAGAGTCTTGGAAGAGGGCAACACGTCTACCTCACAGTTTGGCGCTTCGGAGATCAGCACCAGCCTTCCAGTGTGAGTTTGCATCGAGCATGTTTTGTGTAGCTTTTCCTCCAATGAGAAAAATCCACCACAACCTCCCACATCGCAATACCTTGCATGTTAGATTCATTGAAGACTAAATACTCTGCCTGTAAATGGTCTGAAAATGAAAATGACTTGTCAACAATAAAAATGAAAATCTCTGAAAGCTATTCCGAAAAATGACTCTGTTCATTCATCTAAATTAGACTTCGGGCGCCGCCGGGTTTTATTCCGCTGCCGCCTCGCACGCTTACCCCGCTAACCCACTGGTCTGATGAACTGTGGTTTGCCTGCCTTGAAAGGCACACATTTCCAGCATGGCCAATCACGCGCAGGCATTGCTTCACGTAACCGTAGAAACAGCCAATCGTATCGCGGCTGAGAGAAGACAACGCGGGAGGAGAGCAAGCCGGGTGCACGTGGGACCAGCAAAAAAAAAAAAAAAAAAAAAAAAAACCTCACCGGAGTAAAAATGTCTGAAAATTGAATTTAAAAAAAAAAAGGAGCGTGGAAGTACAGATAAAAGGGAAGGGAACCGAGAGCGGGAAGGGTATGAGGAAAAAGGTGGCAGGGACGGTTGCATGTCTAAGTAGGTATGGATCCAGTGTTACACAACAGCGTTAAGTAACTTCACAATTATCAGCCAACGACTGAAGCATATTTTGAAGACTTCTGAGGTTATTTGAAATGTCAAAGCGGCTCTCTGTACCAACTGGACGTGTTTCTCCGCACCAAAATCTCCTACAAAACACAAGCGTTATTCTAGTCTCGGAATTGCATTGGGATACAGCTCAGTTGCATTTGAGAAAGAACCTTTTAATAAAGTCAGATTCGTGTTTTCTCATCCCGTCTCATCCAATGTTCCGAATATGGGAAAAAAGTATTTTAACCTCGACTCCCCAGGCAGGAAGACTCCCCCCTGCCCTCACAAACTTGCTCCATCTCAGTCGTGCGACAGCAATGTGCGTTTCGAGTCACCTACCTGTGAACGACTCGGATTCGTCCAGGAGCAGCATGACTCTGGAGTGAAGAAAATGGTTACTCTGCTCTTCTTGGCTTCTCACCACCTCTTCACCTTTGGTTTTTTTTTTTACCCCCACCCCAACTCTTGCTTTAAACCTCTTGACCTGCGCCCCTGCAGGCAAAGCGAGAAGCGTTAAGAAAGCCAACAGGAGGCGTCGATGTCTGTCCGTCACGTTTGTTTTACGCCAAGCCTTCCTTTAGCACGACTGCCACAGTGACTGACTGACTCACTGACTACTGGCTGGCCCACTCCGTGTGCCGCTTTCAATAACAATGTCAACATGAGGCAGAGGCAGGAAGGAGGGCTGGCAGCTGAAAAACTTACATAACCCCTCATGCTGAATGCGGGGCCCCTGTGAGGGAGTTGGGGGGGACCACGAAGGCCGACCGCGCATCACTCTGACCCGCCACACACCTCGAGACGAAAGGAGACGCCCACGCATTCAAGTCTCATTTCAAAGGAAAAGGGTTTCGTACAGTATTTTCAGGAAAGAATTGGTACGTTTCGAATTCGAGTTTGTTTGTTCATTGAACATAAAACATATACAGTAATAATTTGACAGAAAATAAGGTAGATAAAAAAGTAGAAAGAAAGAAATCAGTCTTCATTCAACACAGTTATTATGTTCAAGGAAGTAGGAAGAAGTAAAAAACTTATCAAGTGCTACCTACGTAATATGTTATTTATATAAAAAAACAAAAACAAAACATTGATGTTGTTTGCCTGGAAAGCCACAGGCATAACTGAAAAACGATATCAGCATTTCCATGACAGGTTGTGGCAGGGTGTGGCGTGTGCAAAATAGAAACTGGGATTTCTCTTCCTTCCATTTATTGGTGTAAAAATGCCACAAAAAAAACAAACAAACAACCCCCCCCCCCCACACACACTTTTTGAAACACAGTTTTAAGCATTGGCAACCAGTTCACATTGCACATATCTGCTCCCCCACGGGACTTTTTTTTTTTTAAATCCGAATGCACAATGGTACCCTTAAGTTACGATAAGTCTTTCTATACTTTTGTAATCATGTTTTTGTTAATCGCAGTTGCAATACTAGTGTAGCCTATAATATTATAACAAAAAAAAGTCAATGGCTAACCATCATGACATGTAGTTTTTTTTTTGTTGCTAGGACTATTTTATTTTGCAGCCCGTCGCATTCCGAGAAATGAGACAAGCCACACTAATAATAACAAAAACAATGCTTAGCATTCGTATTTCCTACAGAATTCTAAACATCACATGCAGAACCAGTTTGAAGCAAACACGAAAGTCCTACTTCAACTCTCCATGTTCGCACTTTCCTTAAGTGCAAGTACACACACACACACATGTGCGGTAAAACATGTCGCTGTACATTTTCAACTGTTGTTTTTTGGGCGGATATTTATCATGTGAGGTAAAATTAGCCTCTTACAAAAAAAAAAGACCCCACAATCATAAGCGTGTCTTGTATGAAGTCACTTTTAGGTTTTATACAGAACCGCCTGTGCTTTCACACAACAACACTGCATGTTTTGTGTGACGTCAGTGGGAGCATCAAACACCAACGTTGATTCCGAGGGAATTAAGCCTTGGGCGCGAATGGTCTCCGCCAATGTGAGAGTTCCCATTTACACACATGGTCCAGGGCTCAGAACCTCCCGCCAAAGACAGAAAAGTTTCGGAATGGTTTTGTCCTGACCACATTTCATGGCGGTGGTGTTTATACGGAACAGTAACCCACAAAAGGTGTTGAAATCGGGGCTTTGAAAAGATGCTCTTGACAGACAGTTTGCATGTGTTCTGCTTTTCCAATTATGTATAGAAGCTGCAAGAACATACTGATCATACATACTGCAAATACAACGTACATCGCATTGATGTGGCACGATAATTTACATGTCAGTCACTTTTTGTAACTGCATAGTTAAAAAAAAAAAAATTATACCAGGGGTGCCCATTAGGTAGTTCCTGATCTACCGCTAGATCTAAGACAGGTCCCAAGTAGATCTGAGGAGTGTCGAGAAGAAAAAAAACAAACAACCATTTGTGTGTCTTTGTACATGTTAGTAATATATTTTTTTGTGTTAATATACACTGCACCCTCACCATCTTATCAGTCTCATTTTCACTATTTTTTAAAAATAAAATAAAGCAAGTAAATCATAAATTTACGGTGGCGCGTGATTACCTCACCGGAAGTTGTTAGCGCTCAGCAGTTTGCAATTGTGATCAGAGCTGTTGCGCTCTATCTTTTATCGTCATGATTCTCATTCAGAGTTTGCGTCTTGTACAATTCACAGAGGGCACGAGCAAAGAATAGGAATCTAGGAGGGCCCTGGGAAGCACTTTAAAACGGTACGTGTGGGCTACGATGGTTAACAGGCTGCAAAAGTGCGTGGCATGCCTCTGTTTCAGGCTGTTTCTCATCATGGCGTGTGTGTGTGTGTGTGTGTGTGTGTTTGTGCACGCCGGTAAGGGTAGATCCCGGGAGGTTAGTTGATCGAAAAGTAGATCTTCGATCCAAAAAGTTTGGGCACCCCTGATTTAGACGATATGGTATTTTTTTTCCTTGACTTGGTGAGCTAGATGACCAAAAATATTCATTTGGAGCGAGGGCATCTCTTCCATAAGAAGTCTTATGAAACCTCTGAAGCGCCCACTCAGCTCAACGATGGCACTGCACCACATTTGGGTCAAGGTGATGGACCCAACCCTATTCTTCCACCCCCACCTCGCCAGCAAATAGGACGACACGATCGAAGAGATAAGGTAAGAAGAGAAGGTAAGAAACAAGAAAAAAACAAAAGCCACTGAAGACACCTACTCCCCCATATCACATCATTTCAACTACTCTGACATATCCGTGCATCTTGCTCAGTTTGCTCCGTGCGCTAGTGAGCTCGGATGGGACTTACGAACGCGGGCCAGCCCCGAGCCTCTACCGGCACGATTGCTACCAGGCAGAAGGCCACTGGGACAATTACAAAACCACGGGTCGCTGAAAGCGGCCCAGACTTGCCGCATGCAGGAAACCTCCCGAGCTGGCTTGCTCCTCCCGCTGCTGCTGCTCTCCTTACTCCCCGCCCCCCGGCATACTGATACAGGGACGTGATGTCAGCGATCCCCGCCCACTCCAGAGACTGCCTTAGGTAACAAGGTTAAGGGTTCAACCGGGAACATGGCAATATTGTTTTATCGACAGTGTAGATTTGTGAGCATTTTGGCTTTTAAGTAACACATGACTCCACGCTTCCGTAACTAGATTTCATAATCATAATTGCTTTTTTGATTATTGATAGTGGTAATATGGTTCCGATGTTGTCAACCAGCATAAGTAGTGAGAAGCAATGGGCGCCATTCTCATGTTCAAGTGCCCACACATGACTGTCAATTACTAATTGTAAATTAGTCGCTGACTGCGGGAGCCAAGTCCCGGCAGTAAGAGCTGACACAAGAGAGACACTGCTTGTAAAGAAGAGTGAAGAAAATGAGGCACGGCAGGGAAGTTAGATTTGGACACACGGATCAGATGCTCAGAGGAAATGCAATTCTTTTCTCATTGCCAAACTTAACTATACAAGAGTTATTTGGATGCTGTTTTTTTTTTTGTTTCTTTGTTTGTTTGTTTGTTTTTATACTCTAACGCAGTGGTTCTAAACCTGAGTTCGATCAAACCCTCGGGGTTCGGTGAATCGGTCTCAGGGGTTCGACAGAGCCTCTACTGTACAATTAAAAAAAAGGTCGACTTATGTCTTGAATTTGTATTTACTTTTTTTCTGTTTTTAATAAATGCATTTTTTAAAGAAGGGTTCAGCGAATGTGAATAGGAACGGGTTGGTTTCGGTACCTCTAACAATGTTAAGAACCACTGCTCCTACGTGTTAAAAAAAAAAAGGTAAAGAACAGATGAATGGCATTTCTGGCACTGTGTTGTTATGCGCTTACTTTCACACACAAGCTGGAAACTCCATCTGCAAGGCCCCACGGATACATTGCACACACACATGCAGTTGGGGGGCGGAGCCGAACCAGAAAGCGGAGGAAGAGGCGGTGATGGCAGCAAAGTGAGGGGTGGGGAGGGGGTGGGGGTGGGGGCAAACTGGCTGCTAAGTCATTACAGCACACATGTTCACCTTTGCCACACTAGCACACTTCCTGTAGCCCCGCCCCCCCCCAAGAGGAAGGAGCGTTCACATTTCAAAGTTTATGACGGCACATATGAGATAAAAACATGCACACACACAGGAAGCACATGGAGCAGTCCTTCTACCAACTCATCATCAATCCCTTTTCTTTCAGCGCTTTTTGGCCACGACATTTGTCAAAGGAGCAGTATCTGTGCTTGGTGGTTGCACCTTCTCGGCAGCACGCCTGTACCAGCACAGATTTTGATTGGGAGGAATGTCGGCGCCATTGACTGTCGGTGCTGGACAGACCTGGGGCGCTTGTGTTTTTTGCGCCAGTAATGGGCAGCATTTTTCACAACCCCGATTTGTTCAGTGGCTATGTCAGCGCTGTTGGACAGTTGGCGTTGGTGCGGCTGGATGGATGGATGGCCGCTGAAGGTGAGGATGAGGAGAGAGGAGCGTTGGCGAAGAGCGCCGATGCGTATTTGGAAGCGTGAGTCGCCGCTTGGAATTGAAATGGATTTCCATGGGACAGGAGAAGTGAACCAATCTCTTTTTTTGTCAATGGATGCTACAGCTTCTTGTTGACTTTGAAACTTGGCTTGTAGCCGACGTGTGCACATTTTGAGCATGACGTCTCTGATCCACTGGTTAAAGGACACTTTGATTCTCTCCTCTTTCATCTCAAACCGCTTCAAACAACAAAGCGTGTGACGGAAAAGTGGTTAGAACTGCAGGACTGTCCGTGTTTTATGTTATGTGTTGTGTTTATTATTTTACTTTATGTTAACTGTTTTGTTAAGCGCTTTGTTACAGCTGCCGCTGTTGTGAAAGCGCTATATAAATCAGCATGTATTGTATTGTATTGTAGAAATTCAACTTTTGTCACAAAATTCCTTCTATGGCTTTAAAGCAGGCTTTGTTTAGGCTTTTGCTTTGGGTTTGGGAAGGGGGGTGCATTAATTCTGTTGGAATGTTGATGGGATTGTACAGTTTCAAATGATTTGAGACGTCACATCAAGACGCCAGCACTGATTTTGTCACACATCGAATTGACCGATTCCAGAGTGCCGTGTCTCTGTGTGAACTTGCGCACGCAGTCGCATTACTATTCTGTCTTTAATTGAGTTCTGTCGTCACAACCATTTTCAAAGTGAACAAACGACGACATCAATCCGCATTTAAGTCAAGATTGAGGAGTTTATATGGAGCATTTCCATTCTGTTTGGTTGTTTGTATAATCGGAAGAAAAGACTCCACGTGAAGCCGACTTCTGATGTAGGACAAGTACACAACTTGTTTGTTCTCTTGACAAATAGACGCATGTCTGGGGGTCTGGGGACACGAACATTTGAAATCCGAGTGGGTCTCATCGATTTGCAGAATATTTGCTTAATTGGCGAGGACATGATGACCGGGTTCGATTCCAGCTCCGGCCTCCCTGTGTGGAGTTTGCATGTTCTCCCCGGGCCTGCGTGGGTTTTCTCCGGGTGCTCCGGTTTCCTCCCACATTCCAAAAACATGCATGGTAGGCTGATTGGAGGCTCTAAATTGTCCCTAGGTGTGAATGTGAGCGTGGATGGTTGTTCGTCTCTGTGTGCCCTGCAATTGGCTGGCAACTGATCCAGGGTGTCCCCCGCCTACTGCCCGAAGACGGCTGGGATAGGCTCCAGCACCCCCCGCGACCCTAGTGAGGATTAAGCGGTTCAGAAAATGGATGGATGGATGGATGGATGGATGATGAAGACAGATTTTTTTTTTCATAAAGATCATATCGTGGCTCAGTCGAATGTCAGTCAGTGAGTGCAGTCGGGCCTCAGCAGAGGACGAATAGAATGGAAAGAATATCCCAAAAGAAGCATACAGAGTATTGTGCTGATGTTCATTTGTGAGCAATTAACTTTCTTGGATGATGGCTACCAGAAGGTTGGTATGATTCTTTGGGGGTGGGCTGTTCCACTGATGACAAATAAATATTCAAGAAGAATCAGTCCTTTCGATACCCAAAGGCCGAGTGGTTCAAGAATTGCCCCCCCCCCCCCGCCCCTCACACACACACAAAATCACACTACTTAACTAGTTTTAGTTAAGTAGTTTTAATTAACACATTATCATCGAATACGTGAAAATGTTACTTGTATAACTTGTTCGACTGTTACGTACTTAAAACTATGCCCCGCATTCAGTAAAAGGTTTCATGATGAACTTTTCATGTTTTCCAATAAAAGTGATGTTGAAAAGTTCTTTTTTTAACAACTCAACCACATTAAAGCCGGACAATTGATTCCACAAACCAATAAATGACACTCAAGGGTGAAAAATGACCGCCTGGGCTTAAACCAACCAGTATGACAGCGATGAGAGTGAGACGACAGTATGAGTAAGCATTTCTATAAATTTGATAACCTCTCTGTCTACATTCGACGCTCAAAGAAACGCGCGCAGCAAGCACATGCACACGGTGTGACCTGGTAGTTTGCTGTGCCAGTATGTGGACCAACTGGTGTGACTGTATCACCTCCCACTCAACACTCAGCGCAGTTCCTAATCAGCATACATACAGTACGTCCCCTCAGTATTGGAACAGTGAATCCAGTTCCTGGATCAGGCACACAACTATAGAAGACAGCATTATTAGTGACAAAGCACTGCATAATTAAAGGAGGTCAGCTACCTAAACTGGACTGAAGTCAATAGGACTGAACGTTTTTAGTCACATCCGAAGAAAGAACGGCATTCAAGGCCGCTAAAATATTTTGTGATGCTTTAAGAGCCTTTAAGTTGCTGTTTTTGTTTGTTTGTTTTTTTTTTTAAACACAGGTATCCTCTTCCATCCATTTATCCATTTTCCGTTCCGCTTTATCCTCACAAGGGTCGCGGGGTGTGCTGGAGCCTTTCCCAGTTGTCTTCGGGCAGTAAGCAGAGGACAACCTGAACAGGTTGCCAGCCAATCGCAGGGCACACAGAGATGAACAACCATTCGCGTTCACATTCACACCTAGGGACAATTTGGAGTGTTCAAGCAGCCTGCATGTTTTTGGAATGTGGGAGGAAACCGGCGTACCCGCAGAAAACCCACGCAGGCCTGGGGAGAGCATGCAAACTCCACACAGGGAGTCCGGAGCTGGAATAGAACCCGGTATCTGTGCACTGTGAGATCGACGCGCTAACCACTGGATCACCGGGGCGCATAGGTCTCCTCTTTGGCAGCTAAAATGCACATGCTAACAGGTTTAAGTCAGGAGATTAACATGGCCAGTCTAAAACCTCCCTCATGTGTGCCCCTGGTGAGCTCCTTTGTAGAATGGCAATGTGTTTGTTTTGGAAGGGGCGGGGGGTATTGTTTTGTGGCATGTTGAAACTTCTCACACTCAGGGTTGCATCCTTTTTTTATTTACATTGCAGACTGCACACTTCTGAGTTAATTTTGCTGGTGTCATCATGTTGGTCGGTCGGTGCGTTTTAGGGGGAAAAAATAAGTCCATAAAGCTTAATTGTTGGACGTTGGATCAGAATTTTAATTCCGGGCTCTGGGCTTCCTGTGTGGAGTTTGCATGTTCTCCCCATGCTTGTGCGGGTTTTCTCCGGGTAATCCGTTTTCCTACCACATTCCAAAAACATGCGTGGCAGGTGAGTGAAGCATTCCAAATTGTGCCTAGGTGTGAGTGTGAGTGTGAGTGCGGCTGGTTGTTCGTCTCTGTGTGCCCTGTGATTGGCTGGCAACCAGTTCAGGGTGTCTCCCACCGACTGCCCGATGGCAGCTCGGATAGGTTCCAGCACACCCTGCAACCGTTGTGAGGATAAGACGATCAGAAGATGGATGTATGGATGGAATTATACATCCATATATATTGTCATGCTCATGATCACGACCTTCCCTACTGCCTCATGGAGGTTGCTGCTGATGTCACTCATAGTTGTTCTTTTACCTGACTGACAATTCCAGTTGACGTTTCAGCCTTCGTCGGGGCTATGGCCAATGTTTGGCTTTGATGGAGTTTCCATCTCTTCTTGTCGTCACGATTGCTTTTTTTAACCCACCCATCCGGTTTTCACGTTGGTTACACCTCAAACCAGAAAAAATCTCTACCAGCAAAATCCCAACCTTAAGTTGGGCGTAGACATTCGGCACTCTTTGTTGTTTGTAATGTAACAATGCACATTTGGTGTCAAAATTGAATTTGCACTTTAACTGAAGCCACAAAAAACATAACCCGTTGGGTGCTCTCATAGAACTTTGTACCAGTAAACAATTTGGGTGGGGAAATTGTTCCCACAAAGTTGGATGTGTACAATTGCCCAAAATGTCTTGCGAAGATGAAGAACTAATGTTCAAGGGGATGCAATTGTTCCATTTGCACCCTCTGAGTGATTGATTAGGCAGTTCATATCAAGGCTTTCCCCCCCCCATCAATGTTTATTCCTTCTGAGCTCCTTCGAGACAACGTCAAGCAAGATCTGTTTTGCATCCGTGACTGAATGCTAAGCGTCAGTTGGAGCAAACTGGACAAATGTCACGACTCACCAAAAGCAACAGGTGTCTATAACACGGTGGGAGGAAAACATGTTGTGTTCGCTCACTCAGAATGCAAAAAAAAAACACAGAGATGCTGTTCACGCCTACACACCGGCAGGGGAGCAACACGCTAATTAGCACACGCACCTCCTGCTCCTCTGCGTGTGTGTGTGTGTGTGTGTGTGTGTGTGTGTGTGCGTGTGTGTGCAAGGACCTTACGAAAGAAGTGACTAACCCGAGTGGCAACTGTGCCAAGAACCCATGACACACACCAATCTCTTCAATACACCAAAAGGTACACAGTGTTCGTGACCCCCCCCCCCCCCCCCCCCCACACACACACTTTTTCACCAATGTATCTATAGCATCAGTTATTAACTTCTGTCACACCGGGACCCACATTTACCTATTGTTGCTAAGTCATGACCCATTTTTATACAGAAGTACAAAAAGAAAGAAAAAAAACCCCAAATAAATAATAATGAATTAATAAGTGAGAAGAATTGGTGTGTCTAACATTGGTGAAATAAATCATTTAGACTTGCTCCTGATGCAGATAAAGAGAGCTAACTAGCATTAAGTAAATGTGAACAGTTTTAAAGAGAAATCAATTTTCATGAAATAGCATTATTTGACAGATTCCAGTGATAGAAGTCTACTTTTCCTGTGCAAAAAAAAATAAGAAAGTTATGATTATTGAAAAGGAGTGAAAATGAACCAATTTCTGGCCAGTGTCCTAATGCAAAATCAATGACGGTTGACATTTTTGTTGTTGTTGTAAAATCTGAGTTTCAAACTTTCATAACCTCTTCGTCTCGACCAAATTTTGAAAAACTGAAACAGAACACATCCAATAATGATGGTAATTATAATTATCATAATTAACTCGCATAACGGATAGTTAGGTAGGGCATTTACAGTCACTCGGTAACTAACAAATCTCCGAATACAAAAAAAATCATTATAAATGGAAAAATACATTTTCATTATTATTCATTTTCAAAGTAAAACTGTATATTGATCTTTTGTGATTGACTTACTGTCTTTCAATATGATTTATCACTTAATTTTTGTCACAAATATTTTTTACTGTTCTCCATCGTATTTTGTGTTTGTCCATATGGATTCAAATTTATTTGAACTAAAGTTTAAAAAACAAACAAACTGCAAAACAATTCCCCAAAGAATAGGAATATGATGAGAGACATTCGACTTTCATCAAAGTGAAAGGAAGAAAGGGAGAATAAAATGGGGATGTTGAACCAAGGAGAAAAACTTTGATTGGGGGTGGCATCCTGGTGAGCTGTCATGGCAACGGCAGGACTCACGCAAGAGACGATGACGGGTGGCGATGATGTCACAAGAGGAAAATAGATGTGCCATGTCACCAAGGGGGAAAATGTAAATGAGATCTCAAACATATGAACACTCTCGAGCCGCTAAGGAAACCAGCAACCTGCTGATTTATGATTAGTTATTGATTACTGATCGTGAAGAAAAATATTGTATTAACTTTATTTGTCATTGAGAAAATCGTTTTCCCCACCCCAATAAATAAATAAAAATTAGATGTTGTCCAATGGCACAAAACCTTTCTGATTTCTTCTTCTTAATTCTAATGATATGTTTTCATAATGCTGATTACATTGTTCAACATATTTTTTACAAAATTCTAAAATCAGAGATGCAAGTGACATAACAATAATAACAATAATAATAATTTTACAAATATAATAATAATAAATAATATACAGTATTTAGTAATATTTATGAATTAAGGGTTAGGTTCAAAAACATGGATTTACTTTTATACCCATAAATTACAACGCATGGTAAATGGTTGGCTTTCATTTGTCAAACTTCAAAACAAAAAAGAAAAATATCTCAAAAACATAAATATAAAATCAGCGCCAAAAATACAAGCACTCACTCAATTAGCTTTGCTGTTGACCAGTGTTATTTTTGGAGCAACGGCGTGCAGAATATCAACTTGGTTTTACACAAGAATCAAGCTGGCCCACTAAGGACACATCAAGACGTAGTGCCGCCACAGAGCTGTGGGCAGCGTCCCATCTCCTTAGCAGTTAGTCACTACTTGCCCAAGGGGTGAGTTCCCCTGTAAATCGAGGGAATGAAATGTGATGCACTTTGCTCACAGGTCACCTTGTGAACGAGACAGATGACTGACATAATGGATTTGAGATTCTCCGCAACCAGGAAGAGTAGCATCAACAATTTTCTATTCCGAAAACGACTTGTACAGCATTTAGGCTGCAGCCAACTGCACACTCACTTGCAGGGTCAGTTATGCAAACTGTTGCACAACTGCTGAGGTAAAACGTTTTGTAACCAATAAGCGTGAAGATACAACTCCAAACTTACATAATTAATGCTTCAATCACATTTCTAGGGTGGTGGTGATGGCTCTTTATGGCTGGGGCCCCAATCTGGTCTACAACAAAACAAAACAAACTCTAAAAAGCAATCACAGAATGAACCCCAGTTTCAGGAGGAGAATACATTGCAGACCTAACTGCTACAGGAGATAATCTGAGTTATAAGAATGAAAGATTAATAAAAAAGGTTTTTAAACACTCTTTAAACACATTTAAAATCATTCAAACATATTTTCTATATATCCGCTACATTCAAGCAGATGCGTGTGAATGAGAATATTTGCCTGGTGAATGAGCTTTAAATTCAATTGTAAAGCAGTCAGTCCATATACCATTCTAGCAACAAACTGAGACTGATTAGCTTAGCGCTAGCCAAAATAAGGTTAGTATAACACGATGAAGACAAATTTAAAACTTTACAAAACTAAAACTCGCTGGGTTCTGCTGTTGGCCAGCGTATGGCGCGGGATCCTGGATATCAAAGTTAGCTATTTTAAACTAAAAAGGAAAACCTTTCCGTGTGTTGATACGCTGTGTCAATATGCCGGTGTGACACGCCGATACATTTGCATAAGATAAGAAAATATGACTTTGTAAAGGTATAATGAAGATAACATGCTGTATAGGTGAAATACATTTAGCATTTACCATTCTAGTCAAATTGGATTTTTCATTTTTTGGATGATGGCAGGTGGCTCGGTGGTCGACTGGTTAGCACGTCACAGTGCAAAGGTGCACGGTTCGATTCCGGCTATGGTCTTCCTGTATGGAATTTGAATCTCCACATGCCTGCGTAAGTTTTCTCTGGGTACTACGGTTTCCTCCCACATTCTAAAAACATGCATGGCAGGTTAATGGAACACTCAAAATTGTCGCTAGGTGTGATTGTGAGCGTGAATGGTTGTTCGTCTCTGTGTGCCCTGAGATTGGTTGGCAACAAGTTCAGGGTAAGACAGCCGGGATAGGCTGCAGCACGCCCGTGACCCTTATGAGGATAAGCCGATCAGAAAATGGATGGATGGACAATAAGATGCTTGTGAGCAAAAGTAACCCATTCGAGTTGATTCTGGACTCAACGGTTAATGTCAAAACTAATAACGAACGCAGGGTTTGGTGCAAGTCTGAGCTCTAGCATATATTTTCAAATATATTAGTTTCAGTCAGCAGGCTCCAACTGTGTAACACTTTTATGAACAGCAATTTGTTTCAGTTGTTATCATTTTTAAAGCACTCTATGAATAAAACTGAGTTACTTTGAGTTGAGTCTTTTTGTGTGAGATGCAGTTGAATTGGACCCTTGACTTACACGACCCTTTTTCCAAAATTTTCCAATTACGCACAAAATAAAGCGGACTGATGCTCTTCAACCATCATTGGCTCTGTGCATAATTTAATGCGGTAGTTGTGCTTTTTTTTCTTTCCTTGACTCTTAATTAGACCTCAGAATTACTTTAAGGTTACAGTTGGCTGTAAACACCCCAAAACACACATAAAACTCTATGTCTCCTCCGCGGCAGCAAATATAAAGCCAATTCCATTCATTTTAATGAGAACATTTCCAAACATTTGGATTTACAAACTGCATCATGGAACGAATTACGTTCTTAAGTTGAAGTACCAGAGTTGAGAGGCAGAGCCTGATGCGGTGGGGTAGGATGTGTGTCTGTGTCTGGGTTTGAACCCTCCATAATGTAAAAAATTAATAAATAAAAAGAACGATTTTTAACCCCAAAACAATGGCTCCTTGCCAAGAAATCATCAGATTTGAACTCACATTATTGGGGCAGGGTGTAAAAAAGAAAAAAAATACTTATTTTGAGTCTGAATAAATGTGAATAGAAGATGTAGTCAGGAGCACAATAACCTTTAAAGTCCAACGCTCTTGAGGTTGTAATATTCAAATATCCATCCATCCATCCATTTTCTGATCCGCTTTGTCCTCACAAGGGTGGCGGGGGGTGCTGGAGCCTATCCCAGCCGTCTTTGGACAGTAGGCGGGGGACACCCCGAATCGGCTGCCAGCCAATAGCAGGGCACATAGAGACGAACAACCATTCACACTGACACTCACACCATGCATGTTTTTGGAATGTGGGGAAAAACCAGAGTACCCGGAGAAAACCCAGGCAGGCCAGGGGAGAACAAGCAAACTCCATACAGGGAGGCCGGAGCCAGAATTGAACCCTGCACCCTGCACTGTGAAGTTGACACTGAAACCACTTGAACACCGGGCTGCCTATTCAAATTGCAACCAAAGAAAAAAAGAAATCTGCCCCCCAAATAGCTTAAAAAAACAAAACTAAAGCTGCTTTGCATGATGCACCACACAGACGGGGCATCCAACAGTCTGGATGAACCGTGCCAAGGTTTTCTTCAACAACTAGGAAGCCTGGTCATAAACAGGACTGATCTAATAGAACCAATGGATGATTCATTGATTTACATAACACATTGCAAGGAAGAGGAGTTTTACAGGAGTTTCTTTGAATAGCTAACAAAGTCTGCTCGCAAGCATCCAAATACATCCAATGACCAGCATACATACACTAAGTAATAAAATTTGCCAAATTACGGCGGCGTGGGTGCATTTCATATGGGTTCACAGGTGCACGATGTGGATGCTTGGTTCCCATTGGTTCCCATGTAACTTGAAACTTGCTGCTGAGATTTTTTTTTCCAAAGTCACACCAAACTCAAAACAGCTGTCATACATGAGATCATAGGGTACCTCTCGGGAGCTCGGTTCAGTCAACAATCAAAGGGTGAACTTTGTGAGAGTGTTTCGTTTTCCTTTGGTGGCATGTGGCAACCAAAGAAGAAACGCTAGCTGTTAGACACAACCATGCGAGCTATCACTGGTTATCCAAGTTAGCCGTGAGTGTTTTCCCTGTTTCAATTCTTTGTACACAGGTTTGTGTTTATGTTATAATAGTAATTGTAAGACTGTTACGATTATTTCTCTTAAAATATTGTTTGTGCAGTTAATACATTTGCAATAATATCTCAGATCTGGCTTCTCAATCGACCGTTCACGAAATCCCCAACTAGCTTATTAGCTGGTGAGGGTTAGCTGCCAGTTAGCATTTGTTACCCGTTAGGTACAGTGCGTGCCCAACAGAAGATAAATGTTTAGGATATGTGTATTTTAAAGATATTAGAGTTTCAACCTGTATGTAACAGTGAGTCTAAAGCTTAATGAAATGTTTAAAGGTCAAGTGTGAAGTCATTTTAGAAAATCCCAAATGAAAAAGTTTCTGTCGGTCGTTAAATAACATACTTTCAAATAAAGCATGAAAAATTATTTCTACATCGTAAATTCGACAAAGTCATCGTTTTCCCAAAGTGAGATCGTGATGAACGTCAAACGCAGACATATGATGTCACTTCAAGCATTACAATAGCAGGGCTCACTATAGAAAGTGTACAAAGCCAGTCGGAAATCAATTTGGAAAGCGATGAATCCAGGTGTTTGAAGAGTTGGAGGAAGAGGAGGTTTTTGGCATGATATACAGTATGTTGGACCATACAGGTATGAGCCAGGATGCGGAAAAAGTTGTGCCCGAAGGGCCAAACAGAATGGAGACATTCCATGAGGAATGGAAGAATGGTAAGCTATATAGACTGCGATTATTAGACTAGCATTATTGCTCGCAATTTGATGCTGTGCCGTGCTGTAAATTGCGTACGATGGGATTACCTACTACATATATTCCGCTAGCACTGAGAGCACACGCCATCGTGGGTTGTTGTCCTACATTTTAGTTGTTTAGCGTGTTGCTATAGGTCTAACTATGACACTGGGTGGGTGGGTTGCTGTTAAAAATAATAATAATGAAAGTATCCTTGAAATACCGGTAGTTTTATCCCAAAGTATTACTCAAAAGATGGTTAATAAACAAGTTTACTTCACACTTGACTTTTCATAGGAAGGAAATAATTAGGAAGGTATTTTTACAGGTTGCAAAGCAGCAACAGAAATGCTGGCATCCTTCCAATTCTGTTGCAGATATTCAAAATCAAATAATGTGTAAGCCAGTGGTGTCAAACTCATTTTTGGAGGGGGCCACATTTTAGTTACCGTTTCCCTTGGAGGGCCGTTATGACTGAAACCAAATAGAGAAGTCAAGAATAACTCATTCATTCATTCATCTTCCGTACCGCTTGATCCTCACTAGGGTCGCGGGGGTGCTGGAGCCTATCCCAGCCGTCTCCGGGCAGTAGGCGGGGGACACCCTGAATCAGTTGCCAGCCAATCACAGGGCACACAGAGACGAACAACCATCCACGCTCACACTCACACCTAGGGACAATTTAGAGCGTTCAATCAGCCTCCCGCGCATGTCTTTGGAATGTGGGAGGAAACCGGAGCACCCGGGGAAAACACAGGGGGAGAACATGCAAAATCCACACAGGGAGGCCGGAGCTGGAATCGAAATCCGGTACCTCTGCACTGTGAAGCCGACGTGCTAACCACTGGACTACCGGGCCGCCCTCAAGAATAACTGTTGATTCAAATATTGTTTCAGTGACTATCATGAGGTGTTTGGTAACAACACTCTTAGAATATACCTATTATTGTTTATATGTGAGAATTAAAAATGTTGGTAGACAGCAAGGATCATGGGAGTTGACATGTTTGTTGATGTTTTTGTTTGTCGTCAGTTTGACACTTCGATACATTTCTTTCCATTAAACATGATTGACATGACACAGGAAGTCAACTGGCATTTATCCAATATTGTCTTTTCACTCGAAGTGCCTAATATGCAGAAATAAAATCTGTTTTTCCACCCTTAGTATTACTTGGTCAACATTTTAGACCTGCTCAAAATGACAGTTATCTCTTGTACTCACCCGGTATCTCGTCGTCTTCATCATCATCATCACCGCCGTCGTCCTCTGCCTCCTCATCAGTGATGTAGCAGATTTCTGGCAGGCCTCTGGACCCATTCGGCTGCTCCTGCTGCTCCTCTTCATCGGACATCCTGTTGTGTTACCTCAGCATCGCCGCGAGATGCCTGAAATAAGGCAGCATAGGATTTGGCCGTCTCTTTCTATCCATCCATCTATTTATCAAAGTTGATGAGCAGTTTTCGGGCGCACGAGCTGCCTAGTGATTGGGTGCAGATGAGACAATAATGGAGGCAAGGTGCTCTTAAGGGTTTCTCGGGCACTTTAAAAGCTCTCTCGGCTGAAGGATAATGACTCTCTTAGGTTTTTCTCAATAATGTGGTCGTAATCTTTGTTGGACAGCCTCGATGACAATGCTGATACAGAGATATGAAAAAAAAACAACCCACTATTCCGGGGCACTCAAGAAGACTATATACAGAGGAACATAACACTACTGTCTAATGTGATATTTTTTTTAGCCTGAACGGTGGCAATGAACATATCTGTCTAATGTTGATCATAAAATGTCCTGATAGAAACAATATTTCAACAGCAGAAATTTTTCAGGTCGGGTCATGTTTGTGTGGCTGCTTGGGGTTTCTTAAAAGTCGAGATGTCTGATGAAACATCTGGTTTAAAAACAAACAAAGAAAAACATACATTCAGCTTTTGGCTTTCTGCCTTCATTTTGTGAATGCAAGACAAAAAAAAAAAAAAAGACTTTGACCCAGCACTTTCAGTGCCTTGAAAATTGAAAAGAGTGAGAAAAATTCAACCAATTTAGAATGCATCTACAACTTCTTGAGCAACAGCCAACAACATCGTACATTGGAAGATGAATTCCCCCATTGCAGGAATACTAAATGCTTCTTTTATCTATTGCAGTTATCCGAGCAAAAAAAGAAGCAGGCTTAAAAATAATAATTAAAAAAACACTCCCACCGAAATGGAGGACAAAGACAAAGCATGATTACCTGCCAGCATACCTTTCATAACGTTACACAACCAATTACATAACTATAAATGTCACAGTTTTTTTTTTTAAACCATCCTCATGAATCCAAAAAAACTACACATTCCAGATCGGTTTGAATGGAATGGATTGATGACAGGACAATGCTTTTACATCATAACATATCATGGGTTTGTGGTGGAGCTTTTCGTATGTGTGTGTTGTGGACGAGTAGTCAGACTCACCCCCCCCCCATTCCAAAAAAAGTGCCGTTTCAGTGAATGATCTCATCTCAACAGTCCACAGTTGTTAATGTGAATGATCATTTATCTCTTTAGCTTGTTTTATGTTGAGAGGGAAGAAATGTCCTCTGTGCTGTATGTTACACATACATACAGCACATTTGACAATAAAGTTGTATTCAATTTAATCTCCACACAGACCCGTTCCCACGGGTGAGCCACAAGCGGCCACGCCCGCCCACCAAGAGGCTCGTGCACTGCCCCGAAATACACACATTTGAGGCAATGATCTCTAAAAGTAATGTTTTTTTTCAAATTAACTTTTTATTTAACTTTATCACTGAAGCTATTTGAAATGTTAGTGTTGAGTTGTTTATTACCAAGATGTGAAAAATATAAACAAATCATTCTGCGATTTTGTATGATCGATGGCCGATCCTATCTGCAACAGCCAAACACAGTCTTACTGAAAATAATGGTAAGCACACGGGCCTATATGCGATGAATACATAATAAGTATTTGGGAGTGTAGCATTGGGAAATATGGCATGACATGTCCGTAAAATATGTATGATTTGTAAATAATGAGGGACATGGCAGACTCTCACATGTGGATGTCTAAAACTCAAAATTGTCCCTTAGGTGTGAGTGTGAGCGTTGATGGTTGTTTGTCTCTCTGTGCCCTGGCAACCGGTTCAGGGTGTCCACCGCCTACTGCCCGAAGACGGCTGGGATAGGCTCCAGAACCCCCCCGAGTGAGGATAAAGCAGTTCGGAAATGGATGGATGGATGGATCAAAAATATGTTTAGAGGCATATGAATACATCTCTGATTTAATTTTGCCAATGACCATATTAGTGTGAATGAATACAATTTGATATTGCAACTTTCTTTTGCTTCTCTTCGTCCCAGCCCAAATATGTTACAGGCTAATAAAAAACAAGCTTCAGGCCAAAAAATGGCCCTCAGCCCAGACATTGGAGACTGCTGACTTAAACAAACAAAAATGCTGTTATGCAATCCTGTGTGACTCTCCATGAATGATCACGTCACACCCAATAATCAATCACAATTCTATATTTAGCACAAACAACAAAAAGGGGACAACTCGATGGCCAACTGCCTTATACCAGAGAAGTATGCAACACATACATTCGTTTGTTTTTCCTGGGGTGGGTAATGTCATAAAATGCCGCAATTCTACAATGGAATGTTTGCACCGCACATGGGTAAATGTACTCAAAGACGATGAAAGTAAAGTGGAGAGGAAAACATTAATCATGTCATCATGCCCCATTTCCATCTCAGTTCATGCACCCGACTGTCAAGCAAAATAAGTTCTCGTTTTTCTTTTGACTTCAAACCACAAATGTTCTCAGGTCAAATCAGCGCTCGGAGTGACACACAACGGCAAAGTAAGACCGTTCTTTTCGACGTTAGGCACTTTAGCTTACAGATGTTTCCTCCTAATTTTGTGCGGAGAGCCCTTTTCTGTCCAGTGGTCACGACGTTTGGCAACAGAATGAGTCAGTATCTGTCTTGTGTCCTGTTAAATGTTCTTCCGGTGGAACGGAGAGAGAGCATAGATACCAGAGCTTATATCAGAGCTAGCATCAACACTAGCATTAGCTTGTGTCAATAAGTGGCTGAAAGAGGAAAATAAATTTGATGGGAAGGTGAGCCTAACGTCTTTATCACTAAAATGCTAATCAAATGGTCATGGCCTATAATGTAACAATTACTTTTATCCAATAAAATTTTGCTTCCAAAGCTTCTGAGTGCACATCAATGATTATACATCGTTTATGTATACTGAAAGATGATATAGGATATCAGAGCATATCAGGGTGAAATTTTGCTTCTCCACCTCCATTTGGTGTTGGCTCCACAAAAAAAAAAAGGATTTTACCATTGCTACAGAATTAGAAGCACCGTGAGGAAGAACACGCACAAGACTTTAAATCATCTCTATGTGTTCTTACGTAACATAAGATGGCAGGGAGAGGCGGCACATAATTACGGCTGGGAAAGTTTTGAAAGAAAGAAGAAAATGAATCTGGAGCAGAAGTTTTGCCAAGTTAGTGGCCTGACATTTCAAGTAAGAGTATTGCATTTACAATTTATTTACATTTATGGAGTGTGTTGCCTTATTATGCAGCACTGACATAAACAAAACAGGCTTTTATTGTTTTTACATTTTACTAATCAGCAGTGGTGCTCTGCAATTGGCTGTCGACCAGTCCAAGATGCACTTTGCCTCTTACCCCAAATCAGCTCTAGCATGGATTAGACTCGCTCAAACAGTATAGAAAAAGGGATGACTATCAGTAATGGTTGCCGGCACCTTAATTTCACACAGTTATGAACATTACACTGTAATTTTAAATGACGAGCAAACATTTTAGAGCATGTGCGTGTGTGAGGTGGAAGACTTCAGCTTGAGAGGACGGGCGTCTTTCAAACAACCAGTCTCAATTTATGTTGGGTCTTAAACCTTTAACCCACCACCACTTTTTTTTCTCTTTTTGTTAAAAAAAAAAGAACAACAACTCAATTCACACTAATCTTGAAAGGCATGAGCAGACATTCACATACTGCCAGACAAAGTCTAACAATGTCCGAGCCAATCAGAGTGGAAAGAAAAGTCCTTTCTGGAAAACCCATAAAACAAAGTCTAATAACTGACCATCCACTCATTTTGTAGAGCATTTGTCCTCATTGGGATTGTAGGGGGGGCCGGAGCCTCCCCCCAGCTGACTTTGGATAGAGAGGTGGGAGTTGAATTGGTAAACAGCCAATCGTAGGGCACATATGAACAACCGTTCACACTCACATTCATAACTATGGATAAGCTAGAAGGTGCTCACCACGAGGGCATCGTGCTGCTAGGAAGCTTCACCAGTGGGCACTTGCCCCGGTGGTGGGATAAAGGAAGTTTTCTGAACCATCTGAATTAGGTCTTCCGAGGACTTGAGGGTACAGCCCGAGCTTTGTGGGGTCAGACAGCAATTTAATTTGGATGAGATCACGACTACAGGGCTCCAAGATTAAGAGGTGTTGGGGGTGGGGGTTTGATGGAGACAGTGGTGACGGAGGGACACTCTGGTCTGTCTGTCTGCTGGCCTAAAAAAAACAAGAAAAAAAAAACACGCTGCCATAGGAAAGTGGGGGAGGTGCTAGAGTGGACCACAAATAGATGGCTTTTATTCAACAGTACGAGGCGACAATGACAGCTGACTTTATGATGAAAAGTTGGGTTGAGGCCATAAAAATCCAATTTGGCCGACAATGTAACTACTACACGATACATGAGTCCGAATTAGTTTGTACAATGATCGATATTTTAAATCAATGTTGATTGGACTGCCCTCCAGAAGATATTTGAAGTGAAACAAGAACAACAAATAGCTAGCTTTCTCATTAAGAATGATCAAGTGTAATAATTAGGAGCAAACTAAATTCTACTTTTTATAAACTTTTTTTTAAATTATTTATTCTCAGTGGGGAGAAAGTGCAATACATTGTTAGGTTGGTGCTGCCGAAGTGATTGACATGAGAACTTCCAATCCAGGTACACACATACAGGATCACAAATCCAAAATTAGCATCAAATGCCAAAATTTGTTACAGTTCATTACAGATGACCGGATATGTATCGCTTTTTTAAATCACAGATTTTGTGACACACGTGGTTCCTGTTCGACGTTGCCAACGTCGAGGCTCCACACTGTAGTTACTTCATGAAGGGTTCATGTTAAAAAAAAAAAAGAAAAAAAAGAAGAAAAAAAAGAGTTGTGTGGCTTCTGAGCAAACAAGGTGAAAAGTATAAATGAGACAATGAACTAAATCAAATGATTAATGGGGGGGAGAGGGGTGTGAACACAGCTGCTTGCATAAGAGCGCTTACATAAGATCTGGCTAATAATGTTCAGCTTACTAGAAAATAAAGTTATATAAGGTGTGTGTGTCAAGACACAAGGATGTGCCGCCATAAGTAATTGCCAACCATGAATGTTCTCATTTTATTCATTTTCCCTTCCTGTACCATCCCAAGGTACGCTGTAAGAACTCTCTTAAGGCGGAGCTTGGCTATGCCAAAAAAATACCAGGAAGTATCTGGTTAAAAATCAAGATCAAAATGTCAAAATGAAGCAGGAAATCTTAATTAAGGGTGAGCTTTCGAGGCTCATTGGAACGAATTGAACCCAAGCAGACCTCAGCAGCTGCCTTTTGAAATCTCTCTTCATAAATCTCCCACTTAGTTCCCCATTCAGATATTATTTGGACAACGGTCGCATCCAGGGAAAATGGACGAGCCGCACAACAGTGCAGTCAAGAACCGCAAACGTCTGAATTGGTGCTCATGAAATGAAGGCGTTGTATAACAAGGCCTTACGTATTAGGTTGGTTTACAGCTTTCAAATCACATCCCATGGCTTGTGTAAGAGAATTACACAATAGGCAGGCCCTGCTGGTGTTGATACACACATACCAGCTATAAGGATTCAAAGTGAATTCTTTCTGTACAGTGTATGTGTGAAAGTGAAGGCCCCAAATGTTGTGCTGTGTATTCACCAGGTAATGGGTAGTTATGGTATTTTACAATGTAGTCTTTGTAAGGACTAATATGACTTATAGAAGGACTCATATGACTTGATTTGAGTCAGGCTGCAGTTGCTATTTTTAGGACTTGCGACTTGCTAGCCAAAAGTTTGGGAATGACTTGACTTGGGACTTGGAACCAGGAAAACTATGTGATTGTGAACATTTAAGTGGCAATGGTGGCCCATCGGGAATTTTGAGAGATTACCGAACGGCCAGCCCATTTCAGCGAGCGACATGAGGCTAACTGAATTGCATGCCCTTTGAGTTTGAGTCATTTGATCAACATACCCTGGCCTGTGGCCATCGCATATTTTTCTTTCTTCCGTCATCACAACATTCTGTTTCTGCCAACTTTATTTCGGTGCTAATCGTCTTTTGATGCAAATTGTGTGTTAGCAAGAAAAAAAATACCCCTGTGAGGTCAACACGCTAACCACTTGGCCACCACACCGCCCTAGCAAAATACACTTTCTCTAAAATCCCAACATACAGTATGTTCAAACACATTACCCAAAGTGACGCTACAATGGACTAAACTCAACTAATTCAATTAATTCAAATGAGCTTCCTCTCACATCCCATACTAAATCCAACTAAGCAAAATCAAACCGCACTTAAAGTAAACCCATAACAGTGTGCCATGCCAAAGCATTGACTTTGCGGCACGAGGACAGTGATATTCTCCGCGCTCTTGAATCTTGGCTATTCTAAAGTGAAATAATTCTTCGATGTTATAACATTGTTTGAAGGAGATGCAAATGATTGAAAACCACCAAGGTAATAGGAAAACAAATCTCCCACGAGCAGTCAGATTCACTCCAGCTCTGTACATGTTAACTGTTTTTTTTTCCAATTCTGTTTAAATGTGATTAACAAACAACAAGCGTTCTTCTGATTTTTTTTCCAAAACATGAATCAATATAAAAACAAGAAAATGTTTGGGTTTTTGTTACGTTAGGGTAGGAAATAGAGTACATAAGAAAACCAAACTGTTGTAAAATAACGGCATTATCCAATATTTATTTATTTATTTACTATGTACTTTGTCAGCATATTTGTCTATATTTGTCCAAAGCCACACTTAAAGTACCTGACCTAGAAAATACGAATAAACCCGCCGCCTGCTGTGTCTATTTTGAAAACACCGGCAGCCCTTTAAATACGTTTACCTTTGAACCTGCAAAGACGTACACATTCATGTCGGATTAACCTGCGTTAAATAGTAAGGAACATTACGCACATGCACACGGACACGCACACGCACACGCACACACGTGACCTGGATCAGTGAAAAAACGCTGACCTGCATCGACTTGCTTCAGAGGGTATTTTTAACCCAGGCGTCTTTTAATCCACACAAATGCCCCGTTTATGAGGCAAAGTCAACAAATGGTTCCATTTCCCTTAACCTACAGAAATGTCCCTTTATTTACAGCAGAGAGGCCGATGCATTATAAATTGTCTTTTGGTTATCATGCATAAAAAGAAGTCAACACGTTGTGTTGATTTTCAATTCAAAAAATTGCATTGTGAAAGATGACAATGAGCGGCAGGTAAAGTCATGCACTCCAAGACAAACACCCAAGGCCATTCCGCAGTGGGGGAGGGCTGGGAAATCATTGAAGTAAGATCCTCTGATTGGACTCTTCTGGCAGCCCTCCAGCCAATCGCTACTGATTGTGGGGGGGGTTCATGGAGGTTGCCTGGGGGTTGTAAGGGGACACAAGTAGGGGAAGGGTCTCCTATAGGTGTTTATTAAGCCATAGAAGGAGTAGCTGATCCTTCCTGTTGCCACTCAAAAAAATCTGGGCAAAAAAAGAAGAAAAAAAAATACAATAGTCTGAGTGAAAGAGTCAATATGAAGAAAAGGAGAAGATAAAATATAATAGAGGAAAGAAGTGACTACAAGAAAACCTTCAAAGAAGTTGACTTGTTTTCGTTTCTTCTTCAAATTGAATTTATAATGAAGATGACTTCATCCAAAAAACATTTATACATTGTCCCTCCTAGCAAGTCTGCAAAAAATAAATAACAAATAAAAATAAGCTTGGTGTGAAAATAAAATCAAGGCGTCAATGGTGCGTTAATTCATTTTACCTGAACTAATGGCGCTCTTTAATTTCCTGGTCTAGCAATTTTGCGACTCACTGCTGGGATCTTCCCTTTCATGCCAAAAAAACACTTTGCATGATAATTCAATCAACTCTTGGACTTCTTTTTAACCCAAACGCTGCCTACTTTACCCATTGCACTGATCTTTTACGCTTAACATTACCAGATGTATATGATAGTGTAGCGTTGCAATACGCTAGACTTTGTGTGTGGTGAATGACAAGTTATGCAAACATTTACCACAACCAGTAATTCCTCTATTTGCGTCTGGCAACTGTGCAAGCTTCGGTTGCCTTGCAAATTGGCTATCGTTACCACTCGTAAGTACCAAGAACTAAACTGAGGCTCAGAGGGGATCGAGCCTTTTCTGTTGCTGGTCCCTCTCTCTGGAATGACCTCCCACTGAACATTCGGCAAGCCTCCTCGCTGCCCATCTCTATTCTTTGGCGTTCGACTCAGCATGACTTAGATTTGTTCTTGATTTTACTGCTTGGTGCTTTCTACCGCCTTTATTACCGATTTGTCTTGCTGTTTATTGTGTATGTTAAATCGCTCCATGTACAGCACTTTGTATGCAGCGATGGCTGTTTGAAAGTGCTCCATAAATACTGTTGACTTGACTTGACTCGTGCCACAGTCACAGCGTTTGTAGCTTGGCTGAACTGTGTTGACTGCACACAAGGAATTTTCAACTTGAAAATAATTTAGGGGTTTAACAATCGATTGTTGGACGGACTGTTTCCTGAGCTGATCAGGGGGGATAAAAATCACTCTCTCTCCTCTGAATGCGGAGGAGCAGCTCGACTATGAGTTCCTCTCCGATTACCGAGATTCTCACGGTAATGGAGAGCTCGGCGAACCAGTGGAAGAAACTCATTTTGGCCGCTTGTAACCGGGAATATTGGTAAATTGAGAGCTTCGTCTTTCGGCTCAGCTCATTCTTCACAAAGTCTGAACGATGCAGAGTCTGCATGTGTGTTGGCTACTTATCTCATTTGTTTCTGTCTATAAAGGGAACCCTCGATAAAATATTTTGTAAAAATATCTGTCATTCATGTTTAACGTAGACAAGACATCATCACATACATCACACAAATCGGTAAGCATACAAAAACACCCCAATTTACTGGAATGAGAATGAGAAATCCAGCAAATGGAACTGGAACCAGAAGACCAACCAACCAGAACTAGAATTCCAAGAATCATTAACCAGGAAAAAAAAATCCCAGCTATTCTTGTCACAGTTGACTCAACCAAGCCGCCAATAGATTTACCCATAGTCTCTTCACATCTGACCAACGAGATTACCAAACACATCACAGTGGACCAAAGAAACTGTCCGCACTCGTACTGAATATTCATCAGGCATTTGCAGCTCAAGCGTCGAAAAAAATAAAAACCAAATCTTGAGCTGAGTTTAAGGATCGGAGGGAATGAGT
The DNA here is from genome assembly GCF_025434085.1 of Hippocampus zosterae. Lineage (NCBI taxonomy): Eukaryota > Metazoa > Chordata > Actinopteri > Syngnathiformes > Syngnathidae > Hippocampus > Hippocampus zosterae. Next base: position 34,353,547 of record NC_067452.1, on the reverse strand, counting down.
GCCATAAATACAGCCAAGTGTGTGCATGCCCTGCATCCCCAACACGTAACAAACAGGTTTCCAAATGCTGCACCGCTGTGTGGTGAAGCTTGTTGGTGAATTTGCCTCATGTGACAAGAGTGAGTTAGAAAGGTTATTTGGACGCCATTATTTAACTAGCTTGTTTGGAGGGGGGGAAAAAAAGCATCTACTGATGTTGGCAGCCCGGTGTACGAGTGGTTAGCGTGTCAATCTCACAGTACACAGGCCGTGGGTTCGAGCCCGACTCCGGCCTTCCTGTGTGGAGTTTGCATGTTCTCCTCGTGGCTGCGTGGGTTTTAAAATCATGAAAATGTCCGTCCTTAATTGCTTTTCACAGGACCAATTACCATGTGATTAATTTTACTGACATTTTGCACGACAAATGAGAGTCGGAGTGTTTTTTATTTTTTTTTTACATATTTCTTCATTAGATACAGATGTCATTTCTTTCGGCAAATGTTAAATATCTCAATAATATTAACCTTACAATAAGCAACACCCATATGAGATATTGCATGTTTTTTTTCCAATGCCTTGCAGCCCTACTTTTGTAATGCCTGTACAATTTGAATATATTCGATTAATAATGGATGAAATCTTTGCGTATCATTTCAGAAGCTTGAGGTCGGGCCGAGTATCTGGTATTAATACAAAGGGTCAATGTGTGGACATGTGTTTTTTTATAGTGTAATTTAGCTGTTGCGACTTCATCAGATGCCGTAGTCTAGAAATTTAGGTAGGTGATGAGGAGCGAAGGTCAGCGCAACTCTCCTCTGGTCCAGGACAAAAAGCTCAGTTGTTAAATCTGAAAATATACCAATCAGCATCCATCCCTTCCTCCTCGATGTTTTACATGAGACATACTGTAGATCCGACAAATAATTGGTTCCTGCCAACAACTGTGCTTTTCTTAATCCGTTGCTTTATTTTCACCACTCTAAGATTTGACGTCGCAACGCTTCTTTCTGTTCAAAATCACATGACCTGCCTTGATGAAAATGAAGCAGCACCTCCATCATTCAGCTTTACAAATCTGCTACCAGTCACTGTGCCAATGAAATCCCACCCAAAGTCAGCTGCGGCCCATCCGTATCATCCTTTCTTCCATCAATCATGTTCAACTGCTGGCATTCTCTTCCTGTAATCAACCACAGCTTTTTCACTGGATCACATTCATTCATTCATTCATTCATCTTCCTAAACGCTTGATCCTCACTAGGGTCGCGGGGTGTGTTGGAGCCTATCCCAGCTGTCTCCGGGCAGTAGGCGGGGGACACCCTGAATCGGTTGCCAGCCAATCGCAGGGCACACAGAGACAAACAGCCATCCACGCTCACACTCACACCTAGGGACAATTTAGAGTGTTCAATCAGCCTGCCATGCATATTTTTGGAATGTGGGAGGAAACCGGAGCACCCGGAGGAAACCGGAGCACCCGGAGAAAACCCACGCAGGCCCGGGGAGAACATGCAAACTCCACACAGGGAGGCCGGAGCTGGAATCGAACCCGGTACCTCTGCACTGTGAAGCCGACGTGCTAACCACTGGACTACCGGGCCGCCCCGGATCACAATCAATTAGACTGATTGAGGAAGAGGTGAGATGCCCCCGGAACATGTCATTTATTCAGCGCTTAAAGCCAAATGTATTTTCGACAAAGACTGTAGGGGGTCTAGCTCAATGGAAGGTTGCCAAAAAACTGGCATGCTATATAAATCAGTGGTTTTGGTAAACTTTCAAACGTTTTACAATAAAAGCAAAAATTGAAGTACTCATACAAAGTTAACTGGGTTTTTTTCTGTACTTTTCCCAAAACTTGTTGGATCTGAGTTTTAACCACACTCTGTTTGTAAAGCTGAAATGAATGAATGAAATATTAATGATTCGATTCAAGCCCAAGGCCGAAATTAGGTTTGCCAACCGCCTTAAGCAATAAAGCTCTTTAACTTCACATCCTGGTGTGTTCACTGCGGCACTCATCAAAAAGCTGTTTTTCTTGCCTCTTTGTTATCGTCATTCGTGTAATGGAAGGAGCAAAAGCTGACTACTCATTGAGTGAAGTTGCATGCCACTCTTAGAAAAGTACAGATTGCACATTTCGCCAAACCAAAATGCACAGTGCGATTGCGAACGCAAGCACCATTCTCATGCATCGCTATTCTTTTTTTTTTTTCTCTCAACAATAAAACTTCCTAATAACAGTATTGCCAGCCATGTTCAGGATTACTGGGAGCCACACTGAAGGCTCATTTCGAGCAAAAGAAAACCAAGATTACCTATGTTGCACATCAAGCACAAAAAAACCCCCCTCATCTGAGAATTCCATGTCCATGACATCTGTATCTAATGTCCATGTCAAGGCTATTTGGAAACCACGGTATAAAAAGTGTGAGTGAAATTTTTCCTCAAAAAATGTGTTCACATACCAAGGCGTTCATGAGCCAAAGTTTGACTGTTTTTTTAAGTTTTATTATTTACAATATGCCAAGCAATTAACTGGTTATTTAATGAGATCAATACATTTGAAAATATAACAGGCCCGATTTTCTCCCCTCGATATAGCCCTTTAAACCCAAAGGAATCCAATGCAAGCACAGGAGGGGCGGGGGGGACACGCAAACTTCAGATGGAGCAAAGACTGAAACCACAAACTTCAGAATATTGAGACACACCCACGAAACCACGAGTGCCCCATGCTGCCCTCTACATACATTACCCATGATGAAATTGCAGAATCACACAGCATAAGGTCTGTCTTCAATTTAACAGTCAAGGCATAGCTAAGAAACTGCAAAGTACTCATTCTCCAATGTTTGCTCTGCCAACTGAAGAAAGCACTCAGTCGGCTCCATGCCTAAAAAGTTTGACTCGCATTCAAGTCGAGTCGGGTAAAAGTCCATTTCATTCGATTCAAAGCAACATGGGAGCTAGAACCGAGACGTGTACCTCATTTTGTTGGGCCCTCAGGAGCCTGTTAGGTAACCTGGCAGACAGACAGTTGAGTGGCGATAAAAACGGCGCACGCGCAAGCTTGTTATTAAAAAAAAAAAGCCACACACGGAAGAAAACAAAAGGGAAAAGCAGCGCGCTCGCTTGTTTCATAACCTACTGGGAAATCTGCAAAATTGCTGACCAAGGGCGCCGAGGTTGCAGGCGCTATTTTGTCTGCAATCTAAAAAGACCCACCAGTCCACACACACGCGCGCGACCACGCGCACACAAAACAAGCCGAATAGAAGTGCTTGCAAACGGGCAAACGTCTCTCACCTGCCCTCCCGCTGCCGGTCTGCTGCAATTCAGCTCCAAACAAAAGACAAGCAAACAAAGACGGGGCGTGCAAGTGTAACGACATGCAGGGCTCGGAGGCTTGTGTGGGATTTCAGTCATTCATCACTTTGTTGTTACCAGAGGAGGCAGGGCAGCCCTCGTCCTCCCTGCCCTGCACTCAATCACCGGGACGAAAGTTCCGGAAGTGCACGAGCAACCGAAGACCAGCGTAGAAGCTCCATGGCGACATGCTTCCGTTACTCTTATTGGTCGAATATGCACGTTTTGTCGTATTGTGGACTGCATCTCATCGTCATTTTTATTTATAATTGTGTGCGTGTGCGTATGGGTGCTATCCGAGCTGACGTTAGGTCAGAGGTTGGGGTACACCCTGGACTGGTCAGCTAATTCACTGAATCTAAAATGTATATTTTTGAATGCGAGTGGCAGCTACCCAGTGAAAATTCCTCATGGGAAGGTAAGACTAATATTTAAAATAATCTAAAATATCAATGCATCCATTTCCAACACCACTTCTCCTGAACAGGGTGACGGGGAGTCGCTGGATCTTATCTCAAGCTGACTTTGGGTACAAGACAGACTTCAAAATGAACTAGTCGCCACTAGTGGAACTCGTGGATATTTGGGGTTATCACTGGTTAACAAGTAAATGTTTTGACTCCCTAGTTAAATCTCAAGGCTTTAAGGGTCTTAAACGAGTTAACTAGGCAATGTTTTATCCGCCACTAGTTAAGTAGTAGATATTTCAGGTCCCACTAGTTAACTAGTGTAGGACATCATAGGGCACTAGTTAACAATTTTTTTTATCTTGCTAGTGAACTGCTAACACTCTGCACTAGTTTGGTCAAAAAGTTGACTAGCTGGGAAGTTGCCACTGCTAGGGTGCTTCCAGGTGTCACGAGTTAGCATTTTGTCAGCACTAGTTGGACAAAAGTGGCACTAGTTGCCGAAAATAAGTGACTGGTGAGCGTTTCTGTGCAGCTAGTATGCATAACTAACTAGCACAAGACAGACTTCAAAATGAACTAGTCGCCACTAGTGGAACTCGAGGATATTTTGGGTTATCACTGGTTAACAAGTAAATATTTTGACTCCCTAGTTAAATCTCAAGGCTTTAAGGGTCTTAAACGAGTTAACTAGTCAATGTTTTATCCGCCACTAGTTAAGTAGTAGATATTTCAGGTCCCACTAGTTAACTAGTGTAGGACATCATAGGGCACTAGTTAACACTTTTTTTTATCTTGCTGGTGAACTGCTAAGACTCTGCACTAGTTTGGTCAAAAAGTTGACTAGCTGGGAAGTTGCCACTGCTAGGGTGCTTCCAGGTGTCACGAGTTAGCATTTTGTCAGCACTAGTTGGACAAAAGTGGCACTAGTTGCCGAAAATAAGTGACTGGTGAGCGTTTCTGTGCAGCTAGTATGCATAACTAACTAGCACAAGACAGACTCCAAAATGAACTAGTCGCCACTAGTGGAACTCGTGGATATTTGGATTTATCACTGGTTAAAAAGTAAATGTTTTGACTCCCTAGTTAAATCTCAAGGCTTTTAGGGTCTTAAACGAGTTAACTAGTCAATGTTTTATCCGCCACTAGTTAAGTAGTAGATATTTCAGGTCCCACTAGTTAACTAGTGCAGGACATCATAGGGCACTAGTTAACACTTTTTTTTCATCTTGCTAGTGAACTGCTAAGACTCTGCACTAGTTTGGTCAAAAAGTTGACTAGCTGGGAAGTTGCCACTGCTAGGGTGCTTCCAGGTGTCACAAGTTAGCATTTTGTCAGCACTAGTTGGACAAAAGTGGCACTAGTTGCCGAAAATAAGTGACTGGTGAGCGTTTCTGTGCAGCTAGTATGCATAACTAACTAGCACAAGACAGACTTCAAAATGAACTAGTCGCCACTAGTGGAACTCGTGGATATTTGGGTTTATCACTGGTTAACAAGTAAATGTTTTGACTCCCTAGTTAAATCTCAAGGCTTTAAGGGTCTTAAACGAGTTAACTAGTCAATGTTTTATCCGCCACTAGTTAAGTAGTAGATATTTCAGGTCCCACTAGTTAACTAGTGTAGGACATCATAGGGCACTAGTTAACACTTTTTTTAATCTTGCTAGTGAACTGCTAAGACTCTGCACTAGTTTGGTCAAAACGTTGACTAGCTGGGAAGTTGACAGGGTGCTTCCAGGTGTCACGAGTTAGCATTTTGTCAGCATTAGTTGGACAAAAGTGGCACTAGTTGCCGAAAATAAGTGACTGGTGAGCGTTTCTGTGCAGCTAGTATGCATAACTAACTAGCGTGGCTGAATATCCACCTTGTGCTGACACAGATCAAACTAGTGGAATACACTAATGTCTGATATGAGTGATGTGGAATAAATGTGCAAATGGCTTGCCATACAGGTCACATATATGGAGAGAAACAACCATTCACAGCCACATCCATGCCGTCACTGAGTGATAACTGATCCCGCACTGCCTTCACACAAGTCAGGCAAGTGTACCACGACACCATCAGCGACTTAATCTGAAATACGTGTACTACTTACACTATCCTCTGTAGTAGAAAGCATTTACACTCTTGTGTCCCAGTCCAGGGGAACCTTGGACATGACATGAGTGGGTGATTGTAAGCACGAATGGTTGTTGTTCGATGTTTGCCCTGCGATTGGCTGGCAACCAGTTCAGGGTGTACCCCGCCTACTGCCCGAAGAAAGCTGGGATACGATCCAGGGGATCAAATAACAGATGTATGGACAGTTTAAATGTTATTCTGTATCACGTGTGTGTAATTTTCTTCATAGTCTTGTAGGTGCAACATTTGTGAAAAAGCTCCCGATAAAAAAAGCGACATCATTGGAATGCGGTTTACTGGCACTGCAGTGTCCTGCAAGAAACTCGACAGTAAACAAAGAGAACGGTACTGTAGTGCGCTTGAACCGAAAATACTGTAATGGAACAACCAGCTGTCACAAGTTTGTTCTTCCACACTTGCTGTCTTTAGCATTCCTACATTGCCATCTAGTGGTCCAGACGTGCGGTTATATTTACATAACGGTGAATCGTAAAATTTGAGCAGACAGCACAAGGACACGTTGTTGATTTTTGTTTTGGGGTTCCTAATTTTTACAATTGGGTGTAGACTTTTCTTTTTCTCAATTACAAAATATCTACATCAAATAAGCTCACCCACCTGTGAACATATCACGGTTAAGGGTAAAGTATGAGCCTTAATGGAGACTTCTTCTTACTTTTTCTTTTCTGATTGATATAAAAATGATTTAGTAGATATAAACACATAACGGGGTAGGACTAGATAAGTTTTTTTACTTCATCCTACTCCCTTGAACATAATAACTGTGTTTAATGAAGACTGATTTCTTTCTTTTTACTTTTTTATCTACCTTATTTTCTGTCAAATTATTACTGTATATGTTTTATGTTCAATAAACAAACAATACTGATTGTTTCCCCCATCACTTTGTCACTGCAGCTGCCTCACATTCTGCATTTTGGGCTCGGCCCAACCTGCGTGGACTTTGCTTGTTGTCCCTGTGCTTGTTTGGGTATTCTTCGGGTGTTCTGATTTCCTCCCACATCTTTAAAACACAATTGAATTGTCCATCGGTGTGAATGTGAGTGTGGATACTTGTTTGTTCATGTGGCCTGTGACTGACTGATGACCATTTGAGGTTCTGTTGCTGCCATTTTCCACCTGATTCTTGTTCATGTAGCCATAATCCCATTCTCATTGTCTTCCTCTACTGTACACATTGTGCATTCTCAAAAAAATTAATATATAATTGTTGTTCTTTCTTTTGTTGCAGTGGATTTGCCATCGGCAGCTACTCTCTCGACTTCTCTCACAACTATCTTGGTTATTCTTTCTATCGGAGCAGCACATCTGAACCAATAGATTTATATCATAGTGGGGCTGCGAGCAGACGCTCGGGAGCAGAAAATAGCATTAAATGACAGAGCAGATTAAGTATGGATGCTTTCCAATGTGAACGCTGTGTTATTGATTAGATATCTGCAGAGATGGACGCCGCTGGCTGCTCAGGAAATTGAAAGTGTTCAGGTTTTGGCTGGCTTCTGTTTTTCCTCATTCTTCATGTCTGCCTTTATCCATTTTGCGATAGCTAAAGGAAACATTTAAAAGTCCAAGTGAACCATGCAGAGACGCCAACGTTTGGTTCACAGCAATGCTGCCCTCCAACAAAATGCTTCATTCATCAGGTTAAGCACATACAGTATGATTAACCTGATCATGATTTTTCTTAAATACATACTAGGCTTAAGTGCACCGAACATGCACTCATCCTGGATCCTGAACATGTGTCGAGTTTAGATGACTGAATGAATTTCAAATGCAAGGGACATGAAATGACTACTGTAAACTGTGTAGACTACGTTTGTACACTAGATGGAGTCAAACATCCTGAAACACCTGAGATTTCCTTAGACAAATGTACAATTTACTTTGATCATTCACATATATGCATCGCAACTGATCCCACTGATTGTACAAAGGCACAAAAGTAACTGGTCTTGAAAAATATAGTAATGTATTTGAAGATTAAACGAGATTTATAAAGAAAGGGATTTTTAAACCATCTACACATGTGCATAAACAATCTAAATGTAATCCCTGCTAATCCCTCCTACTTCACAAACCAAGGAGCGGATAATACACGAATTGCATCTTATTAAAATATTAATTCGGTGTCTTTTATGCATTTTATTTTCACTTTTAAATTGTCCTGCTGTCCTGATCGAACCTCCTCGGGGGCCGGTTCCGGCCCGCGGGCCGTATTTTTGACTTTTAGCTAGATTGCTAGTTAGAGTCTGTCTATCTATCGATCGATCGATCGATCTGTCTAATTCCGCAGAATGATTCAAATCCTGCATCAGTTACGTGCTCTCAGTAATAGGTTGTCATTCATGATATAATTACAGAAAATAATTTACATTTCTACACAATCTCGTGAAGCATAATTATTGTTATTTCTTGATCAAGATGTCAAATGAAAGTAATGTGCTTGCAGTCTTTGCACGGAAATGTGTGTTTTCGTGATTGCTGTACTTGATTAATTTCCGACCAAACAAATATGAAAATCTTCATTCCTGTTCAAAATGTAGAAATGTCCCGAGCAACACTGAAATCGAAACAGTCTGCATTAAAGTTGGTCATGTTGGGCATTCTCTACAGTTGTTTCCGGTATAGGTTCCCTCTTCCATCCTTGAAGAAGCTGTGCAGAGATGGAAAGACAGCAGAATGGCGGGCTGAGCTTTATGGTAACATGACACAATCTCTTGTTGCTCTTCCTTGTCCTTATTAGTTCTTCAGTGCCGCTTCAGCGAAACACTGACTGATCTGGGTCATGGGAGTCATTCCCTGACACGAATTCTGAGAGCTATTAAATGAGAAAAAAACACCATAGTTTTTTGACAAGAATGAAAATAATGAGACCAAGTCGTAGTTACCAAGTATGGTTGAGTGAGGAAGTATTTAAATGTGGAACCAGCGCTTGTTTGATACGGGAGAAGTCAACGTTTTGTTGGAAATGGAAGTTTTTAACTTAATTCCAACTGGGCCACCTTGGACCAGCCAATGCGAATTTGAGTTGAACATCAGCCACTTGACTTGTTGGTTTTGGAACAATTCCAGGAGACACACCCACAAGAGGCATGCATTATTAAATAGGAGCAATATATACCTGTATCTACATTTAAAATTTAGAATTTAAGAAGCCCGAAACAACCAACAAGTCCAGTCGCCTCTATTCAAGCGATGCAGAACACACCTGATGCTATTGTATTTATTTTTTTAATAGTCAGCTAGGTTAAAAAAAACAACCATGGTCGAAATGATACAAATATGTAGCATAAACACTCACTGCACTTTAATTAATTTCAACTATATGGTGAAAATACATTGTTTTGATTCCATATATCTTTCCTAGAGCTTGTCATCATTTGGGTAAACCTAAAAAATTGTTGGCTCTCCAAGTTTCACTACACTGACCAATAATATAGCAAATAATCAAACTCATTTTTATCGAGGGCCACATTGTTACGACGGTTTCTCTGAGCGGGCGATTATGACCGTAAAAATGTTTAATCACCTCCACATCTTAAATAAACAATGCACAACAAATTGGTGGATAACTAGTTTTGAAATCAGAAGTTATGAATAAATGGTCTGTTCGGCCATTGTTTACGTTCATGTAATCAATACATAACGAGATAATGCTTGCAATATCTCTATGTTACGATGGATTACATATGACAGTTTGAAATTTTGCTTCAGACTTGAGCAAGCACCATGGAAAAGTTGACATGCTTGATTTGCTCTCACGGGCCACACAAAATGATATAGCGGGCCAGATCTGGCCCCCAAGCCTTGAGTTTGACACCAAGGCTCTATGGCATTATTTTCATTCGACCAAACTTTTATCCCTGCACAGGTACATATTTTTAAGTCTTGGTTCCTCTGCCTCGTTTTGTTTTTGAAAAATTCTCTCTCCTTCCATCTCATAGCGCTCCCCGAATTTTCGTCCAACCGTATCAAAGCGTGAAGTTTTCACAAGAAACCACCTTCCCTTTGCTGCTGCCAGCAAAGGCGCTCCTCTGAGGCCTGGACACAATGCCGACAAGAACAGAATCTCTCACATCTCATTGCGGTAATTAATTTTGCATTTGGGTTGTGAAACACTGGAGATGAACTCCTTTGTGAGGTGCTGTTTGAAGGATAAAAAGGCTGACACATTTTTTGGGGGGGCGAGGTGGGGGGGTTCTCAGTTTCCTGTGCAGCCACTGGTTAAATAAGATCTATTGTTCATTAAATGTCAACTTCATTATGACGTATAGAGAAGGTTGACATACAAAGAGAATTGAATAAGGGTTAAAATGATGTTTTGGTATTTCGGATACCACGATTTCTCGTTTGAAATGTTTATTCCTTGCATTGCCATGGGAACGGAGCCATTTTCTTTACATTCACTTGCAAAGAGAACGACATCATTTGCATGCACTTCAAGGTTAGAAAAAGGACTCTTGTGATTTCAGGAACAAAGAGTGAAAATTGGAATTGTCGCATCTTCTGCCGCTCGTTTGAGGAGATCGACTCAGGTCAAAGGAAAGGACTTGACCGGTGAAAGTGCTGATGAGGTCTCTGCGGCCCATCAGTCATTCAATTAGGTATTTACAGTTGACCAATAGTGTTTTATGTTACTCAGAGTGAAGTGGAAGGCTGGCACGTTGCTCATTTTTAATCTCTTTAAGTAATCGGCCCCCGCGGGCGGGGTCAATGAGTCCATCACGTCCAAGTGATTGACTCGATTAAAGCGCATGCTCGATTCCACAATGATCAGTTCTTTTGCTACTGGATGAATTGAAGATGGCGGCCCGGTTGTCCAGTGGTTCGCACGTCTGCTTCACAGTGCAGAGGTACCGGGTTCGATTCCAGCTGCGGCCTCCCTGTGTGGAGTTTGCATGTTCTCCCCGGGCCTGCGTGGGTTTTCTCCGGGTGCTCCGGTTTCCTCCCACATTCCAAAAACATGCGTCCAGGCTGATTGAACACTCAAAATTGTCCCTAGGTGTGAGTGTGAGCGTGGATGGTTGTTCGTCTCTGTGTTCCCTGTGATTGGCTGGCAACCGATTCAGGGTGTCCCCCGCCTACTGCCCGGAGACAGCTGGGATAGGCTCCCGCGACCCTAGTGAGGATCAAGCGGTTCGAAAGATAGATAGATGAATGAATGAATTGAAGATCTGACCCTGAGATTTTGAAGCCTCAAAGGTGACATTGGATGCATTTTTCCCCACAATTCAAAACAGTCTTCTTTCATTCATTCATTCATTCATTATTTTTCTTTCTTTCTTTCTTTTTTTCTTTCTTTCTTTCTTTCTTTCTTTCTTTCTTTCTTTCTTTCTTTCTTTCTTTCTTTCTTTCTTTCTTTCTTTCTTTCTTTTTCTTTTTCTTTCATTCTTTCTTTCTTCCTTCTTCCTTTACACTTCTCTGCGCTTATTCTCAAGAACACAGTGTGAGTCCAAGTGCTCACCGAGTAGCCTATACAGCCACTTCTCTTGAACTGTAACTTGTAATTCTAGTCCAATCGCGCACTTCTACGCCGCCTGTTGGTTTTATTCCGCTTCTGCTTGAACTGCCCGAGCGCGCTCCCGTCACAACGTCAGAACCCAGCCTACTGGTGCTGAGGCTGAGGATGAGGAGGATGAAGACGATGGCGGTGATACAGGAGCAAGGCTGAGTTCACCCTCCCTCTTCTCTCTTCCCCCCTTTTTTTATACCCCCATCCAATTTCCAGTTTGGACCACATCAAATAAAAGGGCACCCTTCGGACGCCGTAACGATCTTCACCGCCCTCGTGTCTCCTGAGCCGAGACCGAGATGGGGAACGAGGCGAGCATGGAGGGCGGCGGGCAGCCCGGAGAGGCCGGGATGATGGGCTCCGTGATGCCCGGAGGACGCGCGACCGCAGGGCCGGGAGGACAGCACGTGAAACCCGTCAACGGCTCGGCTGCCGGCGGAGGGATGGGAGTCGGAGGCCCCGGGATGGGGATGACGAGGTATGGCCAGCGGTTCGGCTAAATAGGTGCCCTGGTGTGTGTTTTGGGACGAGCGAAGAATAAACAGAGTAATTGGAAGGTTGCGTGAGCAGAATATCCCTTTGCGTAGCGTGAGAGAGTCACGGCGAAACTACCCACCACCGCACCGCCAATGAAAAAGAAAAAAAAGAACACTTTTAAACCATTCATTTGACACTGAATGAAAGCGATTGCAATCGCGGTGTCATGTGCTGCGATGATAGTATTTCCCCTCTTGCGTGGTGCGATGCACGGACTTGGCGTGACGAGCTGCAGAAAAACGCGCCCGGGCCCGCGCTCGCGCGTGTACACAACCGCACTGACTCACGCGCACGCAAAGGCGAACCTCCGTGTTTGTGGTCTCCCGCCGAATGCAGCATTCGTGCACGTCAGTCACAAAAAAAAAAAAGATGCTTCGTGTAGTTGTTTCATTCTCGAGGGGATTGACACGTGATTCTCGTGTCGCGTGCGTGTGCGCGCGCGCGATTCACGGGGCTTGCCTTGAATACGTGGGCGTGTGTTTGAGGATGTCTGTCAGAGTGGCACTATTACATTAGGGGCTCGATCGCGGCTTGGTTGCCTGCATGACTGACGTAAGTTGCAGATCTGTGTATTTCATGACCGTATGAATTCCTGCCCAATGCATCACACATCATTCCCAGCATTGTATAGTATGATTTAAAAAAAACTGCTCCACAATCAAGCTGACATTGTGTGGAAGTAACTGCAGAAATGGGACAAGCATACAATAGTCATGTTACATGTAGGGCACGCCGTGTGCACATTTGATTCCAACGCATTGGAAGAGTCGGCAGTAGAGTGCATATAGGAGCGACGACATGACATATCCATCATTATATAACATAGAGACTCAGAAGAGGCATGATGACAGCTTAAGCCGCCTTCTAAAAACCGGCAGCTCAGCCGAGGCGGCCTATTCGATTTGAGACTGCGCTGAGTCCCTCAAATGTGCTGGAGTAAAGGTTTGGGTAGCACGCAGCACATCACATTAGGTATTGATAACACTAGAATAAGAGGCCATGTGAACAGAATGATCACGTGCACAGTGTGTTTCCCTTTCCAGGCCCCTCCCATCTTCTTCATTTCTCGCTTGCAATTCCTGCACATCCCCCCCTCCCCTTATGTCGGGCTCCCTCTCTCCATTTGAGCACCCTTCTAGAGGGAGGATGCTTCAATGTACTCTTCTGTTGCTCTTCTTTCCATCACTTTACTCATCTCCTCCCAGCTACCGTACATTTGTGCGGTCGTAGAATTGGAGTATGAGGCAGAATGAGAATCATGCACCTATTTGTATGTTAGCATCAATCCGTCCATTCATAACCGGTGAGCTGGAGCCGAGCTCGGCTGAGTTTGGGCGAGAAGTGGTGTACACGCTGGACGGGTTGCTACGGGCACATTTTGACAAACAACCATTCTCATTCACATTGCAGCGGTTCACAAAAGAGGTGTGATTCAAACTAGTAGCCCTTTGCATTAATCAGTAGCCAAGATGAAGCGCTCACTTTCAACAAGTTTGGTCACCCCTTATATATGCTTGCCTTGTCCGAGAATCGTAAAGCATTTGCTGTTTCTGTTAATATAGCCCGGGGGGTAGGAAACCCGCGGCTCCAGAGCCACATGCGGCTCTTTAGCGCCGCCCAAGTGGCTCCCTGGAGCTTTTTCAGAAATGTTTGAAAATAGAAAAAGATGGTGGAGGGAAATATATTTTTTTGTTTTAATATGGTTTCTGTAGGAGGGAAAAACACGACACAAACATTCTTAAAGTTTTCCAATGTAAAAATGTATAGAATAAATATTAAATTTCAACGTTTCTGTCAACGAAGATTTGTGTCATCGCCTGCGACACGTTTCAATTAGCGAAGCGGGATGCCAGGCAGGTGGCTGTTGCAAAAAAAAAAACCAAACAAACCCAAAAAGTATTTCATATCCAATTCCCCGAGGGTACTGGCAAAGAATGAGAATGTGGAGGGCCGAGAGAAGCATTTTAAACCAGTGCACGTGAGCTACGAAAGTGAACACGCTACAATAGTGCATCCCATGCCTCCGCGTCAGGTCTCGACGAAGGTAGGTAGGCATGCGTTGGTAAGTGCGTGCAGTAATATAGCCAAATGGGAAAGCCACCTTTCAACCCTACATCACAACACTTTAATGTTAAGACTATTTTTTGGATAAGGTTAGGCAGAGTTTAAAATCATCCAGATCATCTCGAAAGGAAAGTCATATACATATATCATATATAGTCACATTTGCAAACATGTCATCATTCATTTGGAGACACTATCACAGAAACCTGCCTCTATCCTCGATGTCGATTATTTACAGATCGATTGTTGACCTGCATGAGTATCATCAGTTTTACTTCTGTTCTTTTTTTTACACCAACAATAACAAAAAAAATGACATTGCGACACAAATTGGTCTATGTGCTATCGAACCTGGGCCTGAGCGATGTGCCCAACGGCTTCAGCACATGGAGTTGATAGTTCAATGGCTGTAGACCATTGCCTTATTTATAATAATAGTAACAATAATAATAATAGTGCAATGTGCATAAGCGGTCATAGCCTCATTTTCAACCAATCACAAGCAGGATGTCAGTGACTCCATCTCCCTGCTACTGTATTGGACATGTGCAGCCTAATGTGCAAAGACATAAAGATGGAGGATATAAAGAGAGCTGAAAGGAGCTGCAGAAAGCGAATGCAGGAATAAAGGAAACAAGGCTGTCGAATGGACCACTCTCTAAAGGGCATAGAATGAGATGATGGTGGGTGGAAGGAACAGAGGGATGTCAAAGGCCAATTATTGAAAAAAAAAAAAACAATTGCATCTTTGCAACCACTGAAAATAAAGTTCAACATACGATCATCCGGAAAATAAATATCAGCCACATTGACAAAGCTGGAGTACGTTTTTTGATGTCGAAAAACACCATAGTTTCATCTTTTTATCTTCTACAAGATGCAATTGGCTGGCGACCAGACTGGTTGTTCCCCGCCACTTGCCTCAAGTCAGCTGGGATACGCTCCAGCACATCCATCAGCCTAGTGAGGATAAGCAGTATAGAAGATGGATGGATGTTTTATGTTTGAACAGAATAAAGCGTGAAGCACTATGTGATGTCACATTTCATAAAGTCAAGTCAAGCTTATTTGTATCGCCCTTAATCACAGAAGAGTCTCAAAGGGCTCACAGTGCAGAGGTCGTGGGTTCGATCCCGACTCCGGCCCTCCTGTGTGGAGTTTGTATGTTCTCCCCGGGCCTGCGTGGGTTTTCTCCAGGTACTGCGGTTTCCTCCCACATTTCAAAAAAGTTGCAGGCTGATTGAACACTCAAAATTGTCCCTAGGTGTGAGTGTGAGCATGTATGGTTGTTCTTCTCTGTGTGCGCTGCCCTGTGATTGGCTGGCAACAGGTTAAGGGTGTCCCCTGCCTACTGCCCGAAAACAGCTGGGATAGGCCCACCGCGACCCTTGCGAGGATAAAGCGGTTCAGAAAATGGATGGATGGGTATAATATACTCACTTACACGCACACAAAGGCAGCCACATGGGGTTCTAATGAAGCAGGTGACTTACTTCTGGGTTAGAATAAATTGCAAGGCAATTTTATTATCATGTACAAAGAGTACATGATAATAAAATTCCTAAAATCTGTGATTTTTTTCCAAAAACCTTTTGCATTATATACTTTATTCACAATTTCATGTGCAACATTATATAGTGGTAATTAATTAAAAATAATGTTATAGTGTAATGTGTTTTTTGTTGATACACACAAATGGAAATGAATTTCAGTTAGTTAGAATAAACTTCAATGTGTAAAATCTGGAGTTACAAGATATGTGAAAGACACACTAATTTCTGGCTGTTTTTCTTTTCTTTTTACATATTCAACATAAAATGCTCCAATCACAGCACTGAAATGTGCACCAAACTGCAAAACAAAGGAGCCCTAATTTACTGCAAATGGGAGCTACACATGCTCTAAATACATAAAAGCCAGGAAAAAAAGGAAAGAAGAAGAATGTGTGAAGTCTGGATTGGTGTAGGGAGAAAACGAAGAAGGGAATAAAGAGCAATGATGTCCAGATGGCTCAATGAAAAGCACTTCGAGGGAGAGAGAGAGCGAGAGAGAGAGAGAGAGAGAAAGAGAAAGCACATATGGAGCAGAACATTCGCTTGCTGTAGCGTCACATGCTCATGTTCCATCTGACTCAAGTCACACATGCCAGGCCGGTTTCTATGTACTCTTGTTGTGTGTATTTGTGTATGCCTGTATATGATCTACTGTATATGGATGGCTATCTCATATAATTATGGACAATTTGTTGCCGACCTTACTTGAAAAAAAGAAAGAGAAAGAAAGAAAGAAAGAAAGAAAGAAAGAAAGAAAGAAAGAAAGAAAGAAAGAAAGAAAGAAAGAAAGAAAGAAAGAAAGAAAGAAAGAAAGAAAGAAAGAAAGAAAGAAAGAAAGAAAGAAAGAAAGAAAGAAACTGTCACAGTCAAGCATTACAAGACTGGAATTTGCTCATCTGCATGGAGACAAGCCACAAAACGTTTGGCAGATGAGCTTTTTGGCAAGTCACATCGTCTGTATGTTTGCTAATGCCCAAGTGAAGGAGAAGAACAATATTCAGTATCTACTCTGAAACTTGGAGGCTCAATTATGTTCTGGGGCTGCTTTGCTACTTCTGGCACAGAGTGGCTTCCTGAGCATCAACAACTTGCGGTTGATAATAGATGAATGCTCACGTTGAAGGGGCACAATTGGGATAGAGTGAGGATACGTTTTGAGAAACGTCAGAATGGGGGGATTATGGCATGTCGCTATCATTTTTTATTTTTATATTTTTTTTATAGATGATAGGATGTAGCTGGAAGAAAAATGTATTTCTAAAAACAAAGTCTTACTGGTAATTTTGGGCACACCATGCAAAAAATGTTTATACTGTAATAGGCTGTTTTATACAATGCTTAGACCATGATAAGGGCAGCCCGGTAGTCCAGTGGTTAGCACGTCGGCTTCACAGTGCAGAGGTACCGGGTTCGATTCCAGCTCCGGCCTCCCTGTGTGGAGTTTGCATGTTCTCCCCGGGCCTGCGTGGGTTTTCTCCGGGTGCTCCGGTTTCCTCCCACATTCCAAAAACATGCGTGGCAGGCTGGTTGAACACTCTAAATTGTCCCTAGGTGTGAGTGTGAGTGCGAATGGTTGTTCGTTTCTGTGTGCCCTGCGATAGGCTGGCAACCGATTCAGGGTGTCCCCTGCCTACTGCCCGAAGACAGCTGGGATAGGCTCCAGCACCCCCGCGACCCTAGTGAGGATCAAGCGGCTCGGAAAATGAATGAATGAATGAATAGACCATGATATACTATGGTATTATGCAAAGTTGTAGCTGAGTGACACTTCTCTGGGGACTCTGGTTCCCGCCAAAGAACACACACATATCAATTGGACGCTCATACACACCTGAAAGACTTTCTTTCAGCTCAGCTGCCTTTCGATTTTGAATTGAGTCAGTGAATGTCTAGTTTTACCAGTTAAATGTAGAACGATGAGCTGGCTGTCAGTGCTAGCCAAAAAATGCTAAGCGCTAGCATGAAGAGCCTGTCAAGAAACGCACAGGAAGTAGTACCGCAGCTTCGCAACATCAAAATGAGAATGTTATGTGTTGAAAAAGAGACAATTGTTATTGCAAAATAAGAGGCTCTGAAGGTGATAAAATACAAAGTAAAACGCCCCACTTCATATGCTCATTATTTTGAACATTTTGAACGATTCCACCAATACTGATGCGAAGGCTCTTGTCGCACCGCACATTTGCACTAAATCTGGCGCTGTCATTCTGACAGGTGCTATTTTTGTGATTGTGTTCCTGCTTTATCTCAGAAAATGAGCATTGTGTTTACGGAGAATTGTGTCAACTTCCTGTGACTTCACTGTTTATTTCGGAGGCCATTAATCTGTGCCCGGTTATTTTTCCTCCCTCGCTGCAGTTGTGAAGGTCACACCGTGTTTTCTCATTATGTTGTCGACCAGAATTTGCCACGTGTTCACATGCATGTACGCTTGTAGCACGGCAACGACACAACCGATATGGCCACTGTACTGCGCGTTACGTTGACTCCTATTAGCCTTTAGTCTTGTTTTGTGAAGCATTCTGACAAACAACTTTATGACTCAAGTGTTTGCTTTTCCACAACATTACACTGATTTACCTCCCTGTCTGTCTCTTATCCTTCACTGCGGTTTACTCAAAGACGGTGGTAGAATACATCGGCCGACCCCAACATCTCAAACACTCTCAACCCATCTACCGTACGTTGTCTGCAATGTCTTCCAGTCCGTTCAAGAAACGGCACTGAGTGAACTAAAACCTTTTCTGTTGAGTTCATTTTCTGTTCTGTTTACCTTAATTAAGAAATGGCAGAAGGAATACTCTGCCTCATTTCTTTTTGGGAGTGGCAGGGGGGAGTAAATGAGAAAATTAACAGATGACAATGCTAGTCATATTCTACACTTATTCGAATTGAAATCCCCCTTGAGTCAAAAGTCCACAATCAATCCACAAACCTCTGACTTCCCTCTCACGACTCCCTTTACATTGCAAGGATTGGCACCTCTGAATACGTACAAATGAAATGTTATTGTGGTTGGCATGAAGAATTGTGGCGGGGGGTGGAGGGGGATTGGGAGCTTTCAAAAAGATAGGTCATTTTGTCGGATGTGGTCAAAGGTTTGCGCTATGAAATCGATGTGTCTCCAGTAAAATCTAACAATGAACATGTGTGAACATTGATTTTATTTTGAATACCATGGCGTATAAAATGCCAACTAGCTGTTGGAGCAATGCTAGTCTGCTTATCCACTACTGGCGAGGTGATGTTGAGCAAGGCAGTGTCCCCACCACCCCAGCTCAAGAGGTTTCACTCTGACATCTCTTCTTGAATGCCTGCATGTGTCTGATTTGGCTGTCCATGGAGTGGGCAGCACAAAATGTACACCAGAATGGACGTTTGAATTTCCCGTTGAGGGATTATGATGAGTTTAATTAAACACACACACACACACACATGGGTGGGAGGACTTCTGACCATAGAAGAGGACTTTCGGACAGAAAGAAATTCCCACACCTTACCAAGAGGAAGCTGAGTCAGGCATCTCTAAAGTGGGGTCTCCTCTCTCTGGGGTTGAGGTCAGTGACATGGTTAAAAAGCTCCTCCTTGGCAGGGAAGTTTCTGAATGTTTTGGATGCTGTGGGTCTGAGGATTGACATATCAGGGTTGTAATTCCCACTTTTTAAGAAGGCTGGGCTTCCCTGTTTAAGGTAATGTCTCTGCGGCCCAACCTCAGATAAGCGGAAGAGAATGGACGGATGGAAACCTAATACAGTGATATTCCTCTACAACGAAACCTACATGGGCGAAAATACCCCACTTGTGTGAAAAAAATCTTCATGCATCAACACCATTCCCACTTTCTTGACCCCCATACAATGAAAAAAAAACCCTGCTGCGTTATACCAAATCTTTTTCTCTGCTCTTGCCTCGCCACAAGATTCACTACAACGAAGTCTAATCCAACAGCGACCTCTACTGCTTCGTTCGGAAACGGCAACAGCAACCAGCACACTGGTTTACACATGCGCAGTAGTCCAGGAAGTGTTTGTTATTGTTAGTCAGACGCAGCAAGAACGTTGCATTGCTAAAATGGCTACAAAACGGACCTTTGGATGTCAAGCAGCTAAGACAAGAAGAGCTCTGACGCTGGAAGAGAGGGGAAAAGTGATCAAAATGAAAGACGGAGCAAGCAAAATAAAGACATTATCTTAGAAATTGATGTCAGTGAAAGTGAATGCTGATCGTAAATTTTGCAATTGCTTTCCCTTTTTTTCTTCCTACACTGCCTATATAAAGTGTCAAATAAGTTTATGCTCATACTTATGCACTATTGGAATAAAAATAAAGAGTATACACACGTTTGTGTGTGCATGTACACTTACGTTTGTGTGTGTGTGTTTACATCAAATTTACTACAGTGAAACCCCCCTGTTGTGAAAAATTACTTACTATTATTTCGTTGTAGAGGAGTTTCACTGTATGACGATGCTTGGTGGCAGAGAATGTCAGGGATGAAGGTTTTCAAGTATGGTGTTGCATGCCAAATATAATCATTATTTCAGACCATCCTTCTTTTCACTCTGCTGCACTTTAACCAAGATCATTTTTACACCTGCCTCCATTTGTCATGGCTTTTCATTTCGGGGTTCGAGGCGATTTGAGTCATTCCGTTCGTGGCCGTCTGGCTCATTCATTTTCTGTGAAAAATCTTCATCCTGTTTTGTTTGCGTTGTAAATCATCAGGCTGCAGTCAAATGCGCAATGATGTTTTCCCAGGTAATGTAATTGCTGCCTGGGAGAATGGCATGGATGAATGTTTGCGTATTGTGTGAAACTCTTTGTGCTTGCACCTTTTACAATGCATTTTCTCACGATTATTATTCAGAAGCAATGCTGCGGAAAACGGTGTCTGAATGATCCTGTGGGTATTGCTTCTGTTTACTTGCTGACGATGCCCTTTCGATTTGAGTTCGAGTGATGAATGATTCAATTTTAAAATCCTTATGGTACTTTTTTTAGAGGGGGGTCAATGATCAAAGGCATGGCATCATCTGCTTTTTAGTTTTTCATTCAAACAGCCTGATAGTTTCTCAAGCAATTCTGATCTTCCATGACACTGGAAAGGTTTTACAGTCTCTGGAGAGGTGCAGTGCTCTTCCACGACAATAGGAATACAGACAAAAGGCATACTGTAGCCTCGATGTTTAAAATAGTACCACAGATGTGAGACAGATGGACGATTGATAAAAATCCACGGATTATTTCCTCCTTGGCTGTGTAACCACTGGCCAGTAGATGAATCAGCTGATGAGGCAAAAGTGAGATGGAAAAGATCAATTCAAGCAAGCTGCAGCACCAGTAAAGCAGATAAACATCTTGCTAATTTCCTGTTCCATTTTATACACAAAAAAATACAGCAAAGAAGGACTCACCGTGTTTACTTTGCTAACATCGAACTTGTCGCCGCCTTCTCAATACTGAGAATGGTGACGCTCCGTTCCGAAACAATAACGGCAAAATCTTTTATCTCGCTCTTGCATTGGATCTCACCAGACTGTGTTTCGATGTTGAATTGAAGCATTGAATTTTTTGAATTCATTAATGATTTTTTTTTTTCCAAGCCATGCACTGAGGCTCATCCTTTTCCTAATGTGCCGCAATGCCATCACCAGCTTTTAAGCCTCTTATTCCGTCTTCTTCCACCACCACCTAAGTCCTTGAATCAGTCGAGCTTTGAGGTTCTTGTTGAGTCACCCCATCAAATACGCACATGAGACTGTGTGTGCACAAAGCATGCAGAGCCATGACGGATCCTGGTTGTGTGTGTGTGTGTGTGTGTTTGTGTGTGTAAATGCTTGTATGTGTATGTGTGTATGTATATACTGTATATATATATATATTGGATATATACACACAGTATATACAATATATATATATATATACACTGTCATGTTTTGGTTTGTGACCAACAGGTGGCACTGTAGGGCTCTCCCTGCAGCTGCACACCTGTTGGCCGTTATTTTATTAGCTCTTTAAAAGGACTCCTGGCACGACCACTCGGTGTCTGGTCATTGTTTGTTTGTTTGTTTGCTTGTCCTATCATGTTTGTTTCTGTCGTGGTTCTGTTCTAGTTTTTTTTTTTTTTTATCTTCAGTCATGGTTTTCTTTGATACTTTGGATTTGTTTTGTTGTTAGGACTTTGATTGTTTAAGATTTAGTTTTCTGTGTTTTATCAATACACTTCTTCAAGTACACCCTGCTCCTCCCTCCTTTGGATGCAGAGTGCACTGCCATCGCTCTACCAAAGTAGGGCCAGATGTCTAATTCTTGTCTTCTTTTTCTTCTCTTCCAGGGGACCAATGGCTCAGATGGGTAGCCCCAAACCTGGCATGCAACAAGGAGTTCCAGGGGGAGGAGGGATGGGAGGTATAGGAAGTGGGATGGGTGGAGGAATGGGAGGTGCAATGGGAGGCGGAATGGGAGGTGGGATGGGAGGAGGGTTGGCCACAGGAGGTGGAATAGGCTCTCGAAGCGGTGAGCCTTATCGCCTGGCGACCCATGACACGCCAACCTCCCCTCGTCATGTGCAGTCAGTCCAGGGGTCCGGCACGGGGCCGGGCTCCATCCACGGGATGAGTCACAGCCCAGCTGGTACCGGCATAAGCGCCCATGCAGGACAGAGTCCCGGCCAGCATGCCTCCAGAAGAAACCTGCAAGTCGACTTCAACAGTTCGGGCGGCTCCAGGACGGGCCGATCCCCCTCGGTGTCGCCGGACCGCGGCATGACACCCACATCACCCTACTCTGTGCCACAGATCGCGCCCATGCCAAAGAGCAAACTGTGTCCAGTGTGCACCACCACAGAGCTCTCCAACCCACCAGCTGTGCCCAACTACAACATCTGCACGCAGTGTAAAGCCACTGTGTGTAACCAGTGTGGATTCAACCCCAACCCACACCTCACTGAGGTAGGTCACGCTTATTTGTGTCCTGTCCTGGTGATTCAGAGAATGAAGTCAAACCTGGGGTCCGTTTCACAAAGCGGGTTGAGCAATAACTCCAAATGTTTCAATCCTAATATGAGGGAAACTTTCAATCTCAAAAAGGGAATTCAAATTTGCATTGACCCGAACAACAATGTTCTCTCACGCCACTCCCTCTCTTTAGCAGCTTGCACTGCTTCCTGAAAATGTGTTTAAACTCGCCGTATGAGTGCAATAACATTTCCAGCTCTATTGGAGTGAAAAACGCAGCCCTCCTCTACCCCGTTGCTATGGTGACTCCTCGAATCGGGCATCCATTGATGTTGTCTTTTCATAGTCGTGGTGCACGTGCTTGCTTATCTCCTGGCAAAGACACTCCGAGTTGATTAAACTGATTCCAATCTGCTGTTCTGGAACCGGAAATTCAACGTTTCCTATTGCAGAGTAAATCAACCCACAGTTCAGCATTAGACACAGAGTTTGTTGAACACTCATTGTGAAACAGATCCCTGGATTAACAATACCGCCTATAACAATGCTGCATGAAAACTGAAACTTCTAAAACCAAACCTAGGAGTAGTAGTAGTAGTCGCAGTTGTAGTATTTCAATATATTGATTGGTCAGTGTCATTGAGTGTGAATCATTACTGTCATACAACCTAACCGGGAATTGGTTTATGCTGGTTTAAGTTACAAATTTGAAAAGAGCCTTGAGCATCTTTGTCGCCTCGCCCTTCTAATCTAATAAGTGCCACTTGCATCCATAAATTGTCATGTCACAACATCAGATAGCATTTAGCGGAGTCGAGTGATGCCAATTAGGGGGATCAGCCAGAGATTACACTTGTTTTAATTATGTCAGCGTGTAGTTTATTAGTGACGTGGCTCTTGCTGTTATTCTGTGGTCTTGACCTGGAATTGTAGTTAGACCGGCCTGCATGTATTATACAACGTGGACTAACATAGAGGTTAACAACAGCAATTTTGTCCCTCATCACTAAGAAACATTTTTGGAGCTCAACCGTGTTTTACAGGAGGCGCTTGCCTCTTGTGAAACATGGATGAGTCGCATCGAA
Source organism: Hippocampus zosterae (assembly GCF_025434085.1). Lineage (NCBI taxonomy): Eukaryota > Metazoa > Chordata > Actinopteri > Syngnathiformes > Syngnathidae > Hippocampus > Hippocampus zosterae. The sequence continues at coordinate 34,329,934 of NC_067452.1, read as the reverse complement.
CCCATTTCTATCGTTGGGTGCTGTTATTGTTACTTCATCATTTTAAATGGATAACATTTTGCGAGAAAATCTGCTCTTATGAATATGGATGAGGAATTTTTTAACGCCCACACACCCTGATGCATTTGCGGTTCTTTTCTTTGTTGTTGTTGGGAAACCTGGGAAAGATGTTTGAAAGCCTCATTTGTGAAGCTACTCTGTGAATAACTAACAGCTAGAAAAGTGTGGGCGTTGACCCCTTTCACTGGGAAAAGTGGACAGTAGGTGCTTGAACACCCACATCGCCAACAGGTGCGATGCCTCTGCAACTGACATGGACACGATTCAGCATCCAATTGCCGGGCACACATAGATAAGCATAATATAAATAATGATAATAATAATAATAATAATCTATGTAATACAGGATTGTATTTCATGGTATTTATGAACTGATGGTTAAGTTTAGCAACCGCTATAAATTGCAATATGTGGTAACATCCATATCGTGAAAGCTTTTCTCGGTCATATTTAACATTTGTTTTAAATAATTTCATGCAGGAATTAGATATGCAGATAAACTCTGCGGCTTTTAAAACTATTCCACCCTAAATGTATTGAGCTTATTTACAGTACAGTATATGCAAGATTTGTATGGAGAACAGTCTAGACTGGGGGTCGGTAACATGCGGCTCCAGAGCCACATGCGGCTCTTTAGCGACTTCTCGTGGCTCCCTTGAGCTTTATAAAAAATGTTTGAAAATGGAAAAAGGTTTTGATAGTAGGCTAATATAGCTGAAATAGATAGAGATACATGTTGCAGCTCTGAAAAAGGAGAGCTGTGGTGTTGGTTTTTTAAAACGTACACTTTATTTCTGCGTTTAACAGTCTCGACAAACACAGACACGTCTGCGTCCAACTTCCGTCCTCTTCTCATTCGATTCGGGAGGCGTTCAAAGACAACCTCCGAAAAATGGAAATTAATGATCATTTCACTGACACTAAGAAAAGCGAAAATAATGCACCAAAATTTAAAAAATCAAATGAGGAAATCACAAAATAAATTATATGGGGGCATTTGTGAACACACAACAAGGGAATGAATAAAATAAACAATTATGAGACAGTCCAGTCTCCTACATACATACAGCATGTTTCCTTCATTGTAAGTTTTATGGAAGGCATTTATTTTTTTGCGGCTCCTGACATATTTGTTTTTTTTGTTTGTTTTTTTGTCCTATATGGCTCTTTCAACATTTTGGGTTGCCGACCCCTGGCCTAGACATTTTGCAAGTGAAGTTGTCTCGGGTGGTGCCGTCTGTGCTTTGTATTATATCTTAGGTTTGACATCGGTGTTTATGTTGTTGTGTTTAGAAATGACTGTGAGCAAAAGCGAATGGTTACAACCAGATGATTGAAATTTGACAGTTTACAGAGCAGCGCATCGAAATGGAGTCAATAATAAATGGAGCACTCAGTCTGTGTATGCTAACTTGGGACCAAAGATATGAAACACATTAGCAGCCCATTGTTGTAATGCAAACTGATGAAATTATATTTGCTCGTGTCTTCAGGAACCATCTTCATGCCGAGGAATATTAGACCCACTCCATTAGTAAAGTCATCCAAGCAAAAAAACATTTTAACCAAAGTGCCTTCAGTGTATGGAAATGGAAAGTTTCTGCATATCGTGTAGGAGCTGTTTTAAAATACAACTACATCCTGACTAAATTACATTTAAATCAAATACAAATAGATGAGTGGTCTTTTCTTTTCCACTTCAAACACATTGGTTGAAGAATAAACACAGAAACAGAAAAAAATCCCAACCAAACAGATTTAGGGAAAACATCGTCATGCTGTATTCCGTACTCTGTCCAAAAGCAGTTAATTGTTTCTTTTTCAAGTGAAATTATAGCTGTTTAGCATAAAGACAAATTGATTTCGCAATACAATTAAATACACCATCCAGGTGTCGAAATCCCTTTGTCCGAGCAGACGTGATCTCCATTTTTGTCGCTGTCACCGTGTTCGTTGTTCGGCCAAGTAAAAACGGCCACCGGAATAGGCCAGCAAATTCCGAAGAAACTCCACGTGGCGTTGTCCTCGCCAAAATCAGCCATAGCGACACCCGCTGACTTGGAGTAAAACTGCACCATATATTCAAACGAAGGTTGCGTGCGAGTAAAAGACAAAGTGCGCCACACTGTGACGTCCGCAAGCACCATCTCATGGCATTTCAGAATGAAAACAAAAAAATACACTGGTGAGTTTTTTTTGTGACTAATGGAGGTCGTATCATTTGTTGCTATTTCCGACATAAATGCAGTCACTCAACTCTCTTTCTTTTTCTCTCGCTCTCACTGCCGTTTGTCATCAGACTCTTTTGCCAGCACGTCTTCTTCCCTGCAGCCTGTTTGTTGTTCAACACACTGCATGCTAATTTTAGACTCAGTGTGCACACATGGCTGCTGACAAAAAACTGGGCCTGATTCTGTGTCCGTGTGTGCGCGCTCGTGTGTGTGTGGGGGGGTGCCATGCGTGAAAATGTGTGGAGAAAAGAAGGGATAATTGGTTTCTGCAGAGAAATCTGCAGAGTTGAGCTTCTACTGCCTGTCAAACACATTTCATGTTCTAATTTGTGATTTTATTTTACGTTTTTTTTTAATTGGCAATGGTAGCCGTAGTGCATCCCAAGGGTGTTTGATGGGGATGAGGTAAGTTTTCGGTGCAAGTTCATCAACACCAAACTCATCCAACCATGCCTTGGTGGACATTGCTCGGTGCACCGAAACAGAAGCCGGACCTCCCAAACCTGTTTCCGTTAAGTTGCGTACCATTATCCGAAATGTCTTGCAAATATGACCAATTAAAATTGGGGATCAATAATCCAACTTTACATCGCTTAATTAATTGATTAAGAGGCGTGACCATAGCTACATGTCCAGCCATTTGTCATCTGTCACTTAAGAAAAAGCCAACTGGACAGAATCTCTGGAGCCCTGTTTTTAATTTGGCATGTCCAAGCTTGTCAGTTTTTTTATGGTCGAAATGGGTTTTAGGAAGCCCAACCACCATTTTCCAAATGGTTTGAATAGTGAGATGTCGTCCTACAGATCCCAGTAACCACGCAGCAAAGAAACATTTGTCTGTGTGAATTCACATTGGACAAAGTCGTCTGCTCACATCATATGTGAGTCATCCCCTCAGGTGATAATTTAGTCACTTCCTGAGCATGCAATTAACTTTCACATAATGTGCTGGGAATGAGCTGCTGCAGTGCTACCTCAGTGCATGGCGTTGTGGGTAAATCAATGATTCAGATTGGTACTCTTCTACTTTACCTTCACACGTTTAGCTCTTCCCTTAATCTGTGTCGAAGAGCAAATAAAGAAAGCTGCTGGTTTTATTTAGAAAAAAAGGTGGCTTTAATTCATTCATTCATTCATTCATTCATCTTCCTAACCGCTTGATCCTCACTAGGGTCGCGGGGGGTGCTGGAGCCTATCCCAGCTGTCTACGGGCAGTAGGCGGGGGACACCCTGAATCGGTTGCCAGCCAATCGCAGGGCACACAGAGACGAACAACCATCCACGCTCACACTCACACCTAGGGACAATTTAGAGTGTTCAATCAGCCTGCCACGCATGTTTTTGGAATGTGGGAGGAAGCCAGAGCACCCGGAGAAAACCCACGCAGGCCCGGGGAGAACATGCAAACTCCACAGAGGGAGGCCGGAGCTGGAATCGAACCCGGTACCTCTGCACTGTGAAGCCGACGTGCTAACCACTGGACTACCGGGCCGCCCTAAAAAATAACATGTGACATCATAATCCTAATCATGACAATGGGACACAATACATGCATTCAAAAACAAACAGGCCTGCGCACCATAACACAAATCAAGGCAAGCAAAAATGTATTTATCCATGTTTAAAATTTATTTATTTTTTTTGCGATTGTCCACGAGAGCCTCATTTGGGGTCAGAATTCTGCAAAGGTGGAGGTTGGGGGCAACTCGGCGGTGGCCGTGGACATCCACCCGTGGATGCATGTCGAATCTATCTTGTAGAAAGAGTTTTTTGGGGGGGGATAAAGATAAAAAATATTCCATTCGGGTTTTTTTTGTTTTTTTTAAGGGTCCTTTTGGATGGACACAAATCATCTTTTGGAAGCAAAATTTTTAAAAAATGAAACTGTACAAAAACAAGAAATAATTTTCTATACTTTACAGCCTGTAATTTTTTGTCCATTTCTAAATTGTACAACCTCTTGGTTAAAGTTGGTGGATAATTTGTCAAAATGTCAAAACATCGTTTCTGTCTTCAGTCTATGACTGGGAATATATTGACTAAAGCCTATAGGGGGCACTACGTTGAAGCTTATTGGCCTCCCCGCTGCCCTTTTCCTCAAGAAGGCATAAAGGTGCCCTGATGGCTCTACCATGATCTTCCGACTTCTTCTCCTTCGACTTATCTTCACGCCCTTCCTCACACCCTCGCTGCTTTTTTTTTTCTTCTTCAAACTACCCTCCAAGCTGTCTGCCAGAGAGATGGGGGAGGAGGATTTATCTTTCCTCCTTCATGGAGAGGATCAGGTCTATTCTGGGAAAGTAGGATGAGATGGAAGGTAAGGGGGAGAAATGGGTGGGGGCGAGGCGTGAGGATGGGGAGAAGTGAGGTAGACGAGGACTCTATCATCATGTGTTAACTTCGAAAAGTTCCTTTGGTCAAGCAGGACAATACTGGATCCACACACACACACACACACACAAACACGCGTTGACTTGAACCCCCCCCCCCCCCCCCCACCACACACACACACGCACACACCAAGTGGATACAGCTGCAAGCCCAGCAGTTCATGCGCGGGAATTCCTAATGAGGCATTTTAAATGATGAATGCATTCTGCTGGCACTCGCATGGATGCAGATGGGAGGATGGCGCTGGGGCTTTGAGCCAGGCTGCCGCTCCACCACGACAAAACGAAAATACAGATCGTGGGAGTAATAAACTGAAGGATTTTAAATGCGCTCCCAGTTGAAGTTAACTGAAAAACTGACACGGCGCAAAAGAAAATGAAACACTGCAAATTTTAAAACGTTCAATCAAACCATGTCATTCTAATTGCAGTCTGCTAGCTTTATGCACTGGAATAGCTTGAACTGGCATTGACAGGCAAACGAAAAAAATTTGCATTGATGTTACAGAAATTATAAACCAGTTGGGGACCTTCTCTTCCTCTTCTTCTTGCTCATCTTATTTTATAAAGTGTTTTTTGAAAAGATAACTACTTTCCATCCATCCATTTATTTATATCTCAGCCATATCAGCGGTTACACATAAACCCATCTTCTTCAACAAACTTGGATTAATCGATAAAAAAAAAATGACCGGCCTAAGTCAAACTATTCCCAAAATCACATGTACAAGTAAAAATGTGGGCTTGATCAAACATCACAGCACAGGGGAGGACATGAAGGTGGCAGAAAGCACAATCACAGAAGCTGCAGGAGGATTTCCAAAGGTTGGCTGACTGCTGCCCCAGCGCGATAACGCGCTGTTTTGATTGAGCTGCTCAAACAGGTCTGCCCTGGATGGGAGATGTCTTATCTCGTATTTTCCTTCCACCGTACCACAGACACCCTTTGGTGGATGGCTGGCGTACCCAAGGCAGGAAAACAACAGTAGCAAATGAATAACACCTTTTAGGATTTGAATCAAAAACAGAAAGAAATCGATAACCATGGGGTGGGGGGAGTACACCGAATTAATTAGTATTTAGTACAAGAACATCCACACGGAGTCTGGGGAACTAAGACTTGGACTAATAGCAGAGATGGGATGCCTAGCTAGTCAAGTCAAGTCAAGTCAACAGTATTTATAGAGCACTTTCAAACAGCCATCGCTGCATACAAAGTGCTGTACATGGAGCAATTTAACATACACAATAAACAGTAAGACGAATCGGTAATAAAAGCGGTAGAAAGCACAAGGCAGTAAAATCAAGAACAAATCTAAGTCATGCTGAGTCGAACGCCAAAGAATACTGAGTTTTGAGGAGGGCTTTAAAGATGGGCAGCGAGGAGGCTTGCCGAATGTTCAGTGGGAGGTCATTCCAGAGAGAGGGACCAGCAACAGAAAAGGCTCGATCCCCTCTGAGCCTCAGTTTAGTTCTTGGTACTTCTAACAAAGACTGGTCCACAGACCTGAGGAGCCGGGCAGGTGTGTAGGGGCGGATGAGCTCAGAGAGGTAACGTGGCACGAGATTATTCAGAGATTTGAAAACAAAGAGGAGGGTCTTGGAAATAACTCTAAAATGAATGGTGAGCCAGTGAAGGGATGCCAGAGTAGGACTAATGGATGCTCGGGTACTAGCTGGCTAACACAAAAAGGCCTGGCTGATGACTTCAGGTATAATCGAGAACCCTTTTAACAAGGACAGAAGGATTATCACAAAATTTGGCATTTACTAAACAAGTAGGTAACAATAATGTTACAAAAATAATGATAAATGCCGAAAGTAATTCCAGGAAAGCTTCCATCTCAAACTTGCAACAAACATGATGGACATGCTATGCTTAATTTTATCATTTATACGAATTGTAATGGATGAACCGCTTTATTCTCACTGACGCGGGGTGTGCTGGAGCCTATTCCAGCTGTCTTCGGGCAGTAGGCGGGGGACACCCTGAACCGGTTGTCAGCCAATCGCGGGGCACATCACTCACATTCACACTTTGGGACAGTTCAGAGTGTTCAATCAGCCTGACATGCATGTTATTGGAATGTGGGAGGAAATCGGAATATCCGGAGAAAACCCACGCAGGCCCGGAGAGAACATGCAAACTCCACACAGGGAGGCCGGAGCTGGAATTGAACCCGGTACTTCTGCACTGTGAAGTCGACGTGCGAACCTCTGGACTACTGGTATCATAGTTATTTAAAATATTTTAAAAAACAGCCAATCATCCTGAAGGAGAGCAAGAAATGTGGTGGAGGAAGATTAGAACCGAAAGACAAAAACATTAAAGGTAGAGCAGACTCAACCAAATTATTAGCCCTCACGTCAAAGACAGACCATGCGGCCTCCTGAAGTGCTTTAATTTGATTTAATTTGGCAGTCAACTTCATTTTACAATCCCATCATCTTTTCCGTTCTCTCAAATTTACCAAAGGCACTTTTTGCTTTGCATTGACCTTTCACATTCCCCTCCCCTCCCCTCCCCACAGTCACCTTCTGAAAAGTAACAGACCCCGTCTGTCCAGCCACACTCTATTTATCTATTCAAAGATTGTATGCCCACTCCCACCAATTGCGTGTGCATGTGCTCGGCGGGTAGGCTGCGATCACACTGGGTTTGTTCCAAAGTGCTGAGACTTTAATTAGCAAAGCCTCTGCTGTGATTCAAATCAATACCAGTGAACCCGTTGAGGTAGTTCAATGAATGCTTGTGTATGTGTGTCTGGTGTTTCGTCACTGTTACTGAAGTGTAATACAGTACTGTGTCATGGTGATGTGCATTCATTCCTCCATTTTCTGGATGGCTTATCCTCGCTAAGGTTGCGGGTGAGCCGCAGCCGATCCCTGCAGACTTTGGACTGGTCGCCAACCAATCGCAGGCAACTAAACATTCACACCTAGGGACAATTTACAGTATGGAGAGTCTTCACTGTAACCGGGCCCTATGCTGCTTGATCAGTGCACATGTCCGTTCGTCCTGTTCTTCATGCTAGTAAAGGTGCCCGCATTCCCATTTGAGATGTTTTATTATTAGCCATTGGGCTTATAATAAAACCTCTTAAATTGTGTGAAATTGTGTCAGGGGCTCCCACGGTTCGCTCTGGAGGAAGATGGAGAGAGTGTTGTGCACGCAGCTGGAGAGTGCAGCACCTGCGAGGTGCCAATTATGATTCATTGATCGCACTTTGCCATGCTATTATTTCAGCTATTATTTCCGCGGCGCGCGGGAGGTGGTGAAGTTCCCAAACATCCCAGTGTGTCTTCCACGTTTGAATGTATGACTGACACATGCGAATTGTAAAATTCACTTCTCTGCCTTTTTCGGACCAGTGTGCAATTGGTGAATGAAGGTATCGAAAATATTATTTAATGAATGGGGGGGGGGGGTCATTGTTCTCACATGAAATCATGTTAGGATGACTAATATGTCGGAGTTATGGATGTTATGATGACTAATATGTCAGCGCACTTCGTTATAGGAAAAGTTCCAGGAACGTCCTTCCAGCGTGAATATTGATCAGTGCATTAGCTTGGGGCCCGTAAGACAAACTGTTCCCTCACCGGAGTCATTCTGCTGAGGAGCTTTCACTCAATGACTTTTTATTCCAAACACACTCATGCACCCTCGCCTGTAGATATATATGTATTGTAAATACAATTTCACGAAAGTGAGTCCAGTACACCGCTCACATTTTCGTAAATATTATTTTCAGGATCGGGAACGAGCCGAATAATGTTTTGAATCCCAAAAAATGTACATGCAGACAAAATGCGAAGAACAAAAATGTCTCAACATAAATCGCCGGTCAGAAAAATCCAGAGAAAAACGAAGAATCAACAAAAGGCAAGGTCATACTAACAACGAGAATACAAACAAAATGACAAAAGTCCAATTAACCCAAAAAACAAGAGCAAAACCAAAATGACAAAATAATATCAATATTTACAAATGAGGAACTGAGAGAGCAAAAAATGACTATGAACGAGGTCGAGACGCTTAGAAAACAACACTTGAGCATAAATAGGAAGCAAGGTGTGTCGCGACGCCACTCGAGCGAAACGCGCCTCAGCAGTCGATGGTCCGCTGCTCTCTGCTGTGCGTAAGTGCGAACATGTACGCATGTGCGCGTCTTTTGGATTCAACCAATCAGCGCCGACGCAGAGACCTGACAGAACAAAGAAGCTTTGAACGACGACAACAGCTCTGCTGGCTAGCTGACACGACACTCGAAGCCAGACGGACACGTTTCTCTACTAATCTGCGTTTTCTTTTTTTGTCTAAATATATACAGTATATTTAAAAAAAATCCTCGTCTCACCCCCCCTCGGGTGGTGTCTGTCCCTCATTCAGCTTGGGTCTTCTACCAGAGGCCAGGAAGCTTGAGGGTTCTGCGCAGTATCCTTGCTGTTCCCAGCACTCCACATTTCTGGAGTGAGATGTCCGACGTTGTTCCCGGGATCTGTTGCAACCACTCATCTAGTTTGGGGGTCACTGCCCCGAGTGCTCCGACCACCTGCCAGGCTTTCCCTGCCAGCACACCGAGGTACTTGTAGCTGTCCTCAATGTCTGCTATTGTTCCTTCAGGGAGTGAGACCCCTTCAGTGCGGACTACCTTTCCTCTCTGAGTCACCATCCGACTACATTTCTCAAGCCCGAATGACATCCCGATGTCGCTGCTATAGATCCTGGTTGTGTGGATCAGAGAGTATATGTCCCTTTCGCTCTTAGCATACAGCTTTATGTCATCCATGTAGAGGAGGTGATCGTAGCTCCATTTCTGAGGCAGTATCCATAGCATGTCTTGGTGATTACTTGGCTTATGGGGTTCAGGCTTATGCAGAACAGAGAGTGCATCACCTTGGTATATGCCACATTTGATGGACACTTGGGTAAGTGGCTTGCCATTGGCTTCAAGTGTGGTTTTCCACATCCTCATCGAGTTCGCAACGAAGGCTTTTAGGGTCCTGTTCACCTTATACAACTCCAAGCATTCAGTGATCCATGTATGTGGCATCGAGTCATAGGCTTTCTTGTAATCAATCCAGGCTGTGCACAGGTTGGTACGTCGGGACCTGCAGTCTTGTGTGACTGTTCTGTCAACCAGGAGCTGATGTTTGGCTCCTCGGGTATCTCTAGCAATGCCCTTCTGTGCGTCGCTCATGTATTTATCCATGTGTCCACTTATCTTAGCTGCAATGATGCCTGACATGAGCTTCCATGTTGTGGAGAGACAGGTTATTGGCCGATAGTTGGATGGGACTGCACCCTTCGAGGGATCCTTCATGATCAGGATCGTTCGCCCTTCGGTTAGCCATTCTGGGTGAGTTCCATCCCTCAGCAGCTGGTTCATTTGTGCTGCTAGGCGTTCATGGAGTGCTGTGAGTTTCTTTAGCCAGTAGGTGTGGACCATGTCCGGGCCTGGTGCTGTCCAGTTCTTCATTTCTGAGACTCTTTCCTGTATGTCTGCCACTGTTATGGTAACTGGGTTCTGTTCAGGGAGGTTGCTGTGCTCCTCTCTCAGGGTCACCAGCCATTGTGCACTGCTGTTATGTGCAACCTCCTTCTCCCATATGCCTTTCCAGTACCTTTCAGTTTCCAGTGTTGGTGGGTCAGCTCTGTTCTTAGGACCCTGCCACTGAGCGTACACTTTCGCAGGTTGTGTTGCGAACAGCCCGTTTATTCGTCTATCCTCATTCTCTTTCGTGTACCGCTTTAGGCGGCTGGACAAGGCTTAGAGCAGGCATGTCCAAAGTCCGGCCCGCGGTCGAATTTCATCCGGCCCTCGGCCCCTGTCATAAAATCAGTGCCGTCTGGCCCGCAGGTTGGGCGCAATGGAACACGTGTTGCATTGACTGAGGTCTCGTAGACTGGGGAGTGATGTTTCATAGAGTACTGCTTCCCTCTAGTGGCTAAATGAGTAATAGCATTCACTAAATGAGTAATAGCATTTAGACACTAGAGGGCATCACTCACGAGTTAACAAGACATCACTCCGTGTTTATATTGACTGATATGTCATATTTCAAATGATCCTTGTAGTTGTGGATATGTGTATTGCTTGTTCATTTCCCTGTTGTTCGAGTCAAAGGTTTTGTGACTATTGAAAAGTCATGGTGATACATTTTATGTTTCAAATCAATTTGCACTCAGGAGACTTCTGTTTAAGAAAAAGTCAAGTGAATAAGCAGTTGCATGTGATATACCTGTTTCAAATGAACCAAAAGAAATTCTTAAGATTGTTGAAATTAAAATAAAAATGGAAATGTGAAACAGACTGGCTTACTAAAATTTGTTGAACAATATTGCTGTTCAATGTAAAGAATGTCAGCCAAGGTCGCCCCCCCCCCCCCCCGACATTTTCATTCATTCATTCATTCATTCATCTGGCCCCCTTGGCAAAAAGTTTGGACACCCCTGGCTTAGAGCCTTTGTTTGGCAGTTTCGAGTGCTTCAGGTATGGTCATCTGGATGTACCTCTCGGGTATCGTCTTTTTCATCACACCTCTCTGGGCCTCCATCAATTGACACATCTTTCCGAGCTGCCTTGATTTTAGCCTCCAACAGTCTTTTCCATGGTGGGTAATGTATCTCATGGCTTCCATGGTTGCTCTTATAGCCAAGCATCTCAAGGATCACTGATGCTGAAGCATATATCAGCTCATTGGTTGATCGTTACGGTAGGGATCGCCCTCAGTGCTGCATTCACACTTTCCCATGAGACATTCAGGTGGTACTTCACATAGCCGTTGTAATCGGTTTCTAGGTTGCCCAGCTTTCATTCTTGCCATGATCTTAGCTTTCAGGTCAGTTGCTGCCTCGCTCAGCATTTCATTCATTGGGGCTGGCCTCCCAATCTCATTATCTGCATTCATTGGGGCTTGCCTCCCAATCTCTGGTATATCCCGAGCCGTCTCCCGTACGCCAAACCGATGCCTTACCAACCAGCCGCTATATATATATATATATATATATATATATATTTGGGGGGGGGGGTTCAGCAAGTGTGTTTATAGAGAGACAAAAATCTCTTTAGGTCAATCAAGGTTTATTCATCATGATTTCAATATCAGAAGAAAAAGATCCGTGATTATATATTTTTTCTGGCCCTAAAATATATACATAAAAATTATTCTCATCAAAAAGGTGATTGTCTTCTGAAATGTCATGCTTTACATACACTCACACCAGCCAATTCTGGACCAAGTCTGAAAAGACGTTTAAAAACGTCTTTGGGAGTGAATGAGTTAAAGAGAATATTTGAAGATTTTTTTTCACAGTGCCACATATAACGTAGTCAAAAATAATGCCTCTGTCAGAGATTAAAAAAAATAATAATAATTTAAACAAATCCAAATCAATGAAACCTTTCTTGATCAAACCTGTGAACTCATTCTAACACTGGACCAGTCCTTGTCTATCAATCAGTTGTCTCCACCTCTCTCTGCCTGCTTGTCTTCCTGAGTCAAAGAGCCAAACACGGCACTTTGATAGACAGAGCTATTAACGTAAATGCTGTGCGGGTGTCTGGAGATGGAGGAGTATATGGATCCTGCGGGAGCCTGTGGAGATGTGCAGTGCATAAGGCGTGGCCAGTCACGAGTGTGTGTGCTTGAGTGTTTGCCATGCACAGAGTGTGCATTGGTAGCGTTAACGATTCTGAATCCCCAGTTAGATTAGAGCGACATAGCTAAAAATCCATCATCTGCATACGCATACTAATGAAAGGAAATACAGTGATCCCTCACTATATCGCGCTTCATTTATCCTGGCTTGACTACTTTTCTTTTTCCCAATTCAGAAAAAGAATGCCGAATGACTCAGAGGTTTTGTATGCATGATTGGTTCCCGGTGCCGACGTCGAGCAATGACAACACGAGTGGATTTATTCCATGAGCTGATTGGCTGTGCATCTTCGTAGCCCCGCCCAGCACCTACCCTTGTGTCGAGTCACGTGGTTTACTCTCTGATCAGTGTCTCATCATGTGCTTGCTTCGCTGATCAGTGTCCAGTCACGCTGTTGACTCTGATCAGTGTCTCATCAGCTGTGGACTCTCGGATCAGTGTCTCATCACACTGTTGCGTTCTCTTTGTCTCTCTCAAAAGGCAATGCTGATGAATGTTAATTATCGTATAATTAAAGATTTAAGTAAATATGTGTACTGCTGTAGTCCTTGTCCCAAATATTTAAAGTATAAATACTGTTTAGATATTTTAAACATGCCGGTAACCACATACAATTACGCAAAATTCCGAGGGAGGGAGCCAATACTCCATCGCGGTTTTTCACTTATGGGGGCAGGGTCCCGGTCCCCATTAGCCGTGATAAGTGAGGGAACACTGTCAAGGATATAAAGAGTATAAACAGTTGGAGATTTGATTATATATCCCCTTTTTGAGAACAAATATTCAAATTTGGGTTGTACATGTCGGTCGGTGCTTGTGAGAAGGCCTTGCTAGCCCCATTGTCCACCATCTTTAGCAATTTATCACTTAAATACAAATTCCACTTTATAACGATAGAGGGAGCCATTCAGCAGACCAAATTTAAAGTCTCCACAAGCCAAGTTAAAAGATGCACCAGTGAGGGACCCAACAAGGAGTGACGATGTCCACTTTGCGTCCAGCTGAGCGAGAGTCAGGGAACCCCTGACGTGTTAAACATAAAATGTTGACGGGGGCATTCTTCTATTGATTAAAAGAGCCCCTTATTTCCATTTAGATTGCTAATCCTGTCAAATTCCACTGTCTTGGCTTGGACGGATGAACGCGGGAACAACTGCAAGATCGTTTTCATGCGTGAGGAGCCATTAAAATGTGCCGAGGTGCCCTTGAAGCTTAGCTTTTATCATACAAATAGGACCGCTACCTTTTAACAGGCGTTGGACAGCTTCCAGCATGTATGTCCCCGTAACAGCAAGACCGTATGCTGTCATTTCATGCATATTCAAAAATACACGCCTCGATGGTGCACGAAATATTTGCATTGGAAATTGTACGCAACGCATGCTTTTCGTGTTTGTGACGTGCGGCATGGTAACGGTGTGTGTATATGTGCGTGCGCGATGTTATCGCACTTCAGTTGTACTGATGACGACACCTTGAAAATGAATAAGGTGAGATGTCATTACGTTCTTCCTGGCACCACGGTGTCTTAAAAGGGAACATCACTTTTTATTAGGGCGTGTTTGGTTGTACTTTTTGGCAGTCACTTTGCTGCTTCGAAGGGTAAACCAAGTGTAAAAAGAAGTTCACAGATCTAAAACATACAAGTAATAGAATATTGGGTAGGTACAGGGAGGTTCTTGGTTTATGATGTACACTGAGATGTTTTGAGGTTACAAATGGGAAACACTGAGGCTATTTGTGCGGCTGTTGAAGAATACAACGTCATATGGCAAATATTTCCTGGAATTACAACTCTGATGTGTTGTGCAACTTTTTGGTTGAATTCAAGACTGTACAATGTGGGATATTTTCCTTCCTGACTGTCTGGTGGGACATTCAGGGTCCATTTTGAAAAGCCACCGATGTGAATTCTTTACCGCATGCCACCAACGGTGTTTGTTTTGGAACCGCAACAAGACACCGTTTCACAGGGATCTTATCCATTGCATTTCTGTTCGCATCAATGCTTCACATCATTTTCATTCATCCGTTGCCATTTTGTGAGCAGTGAGTAGGAAATGCGAGCTATTGAGAGAGGATGGCTTCAAAAGAGTTCTAATAGCAGTAGCGAGTTCCCCTCCAGTGCACCGCTTTGCTCTTCGATCGGATTTTCTTCCATCCACCACCCTGTCCTCTGCATATTCTTTTGTTTCTGCGGGCTAATTAATGACATATTGGATTATAGAGTCACGCTAAACTCTGCCTCCCACTCCCATTCTCATCTGAGACTCCATGATACCGGCTTCACTATTTTTGACAGTTGTGACAATCAGAGCACACTTTCTTTAATTGTTTTGTCATCTGTGAAAAGATCACCACTGCAAAAAGAGTGTGTGTGAGTGTGCGTGTGTGTGTGTGTGTGTGTGTGTGTGCGGGCACACATGTCTGAGGACAAATGTTTGTGTCACACATTGTCTTAAAAATTAAATAATAATTTTCAGCAAATTCCATTGAAATGCGATTCATAATTTTTTTTTCCTACTGATTTGAAGATAATTGCTGTAAACAAATGAAGACTGAGAACTTATATACCGGTAGTTCAAATTTGAATTTATATACTCCATTGTGGAAACAAAGCAACAAAATGTTTTCTCACCATTTCAGTTTCCTTCCGTTTTTCGCGGTGTGCTACCCTTGGGTGTAGGACATGAGTTGTCCCTTCCCCATGAAATAGCACATACATTTTTATCCATCGAATCTTGCCTAGCTATTTTTACCGATTAGCTCACAAGCTAGCTGATGCCTAATGCCGCTCATCATTACGTAGAAAGCGCCGTGACAACCTAATTCGAGTAACGGGAGGCTTGATGCAGTTATATTTTAAGATACTTGCTCCTGATGTTGCTTCACCGATGGGTGAATGCGGAGACAGCGTTGAAGCGCTTTGAGTAGCTCATAGGTAGAAAAGCACTTGATAAGTAAAAGCCCATATGTTCACAGCTCAAAAATATTGGAATGTGGTGACATCAGATAGAAGCGTGCATTTTTCAACGTGGTGTTATCGTCATATTTTCAAGCTTTACGCAGTATCAACACACACACCAAAAACACTCTTAAAATGCCAAAAATGTGGCTTAGAGAAATGTAAAGATTAAATGAAATGCTTTATGATGCCGGATTGTCTGTTGTTTTTAACAAATGGTCTGATAATTCCGTTATTGTTATTGTTTAATGCACTGATGTCAAACTCAAGGCCCGGGGGCCTGATTGGGCCCGCCACATCATTTTATGTAATCAGCAAAAGCAAATCAACGATGGCAACTTTCATGATGCTTGCTAAAACCCCTATCAAAATTTCAAATTCTCATATGTAATGGATAAGAGTTATTCTGTTCGCGTTTCGTTGTTACCAAACCCCTCTAACTTAAATGTGAATAAATATTTATTCTTGACTTCTTGATATGGTTTCAGTCATAACCTTCCTGCAAGAAAACTAAAATGTGGCCTGCACCAAAAATTAGTTTGACACCATTGCTAATGCAAGTTGAGAAAACCCTTTCAGGGACAGCGGTTACTACAGTGGACAGTTTGTCATGTTATCAGATTAATCTGTTGCCCCCACGCTGACTGACAACTCATCACATTTTAGTTACCACACTTAGCTTTAAGAGTGAGCGCTATAAGATTCGACACAATTCTCAGACTAATGCAGCACAGTTCCACCCCACTGTCAAACTATAAGAATAAGCATTTTAGGAAACGACTACAAACTGAGCAGCATTATTTTTGTTAAGTTATCACTTAGGTACAAGACTAGCCCTGGACACAGTTTGATTCTGCGGTGATCGTAATATTATGTCACTACTTTCTATATCATCCTGTCAAAGTGGAGGATTGTGTTGGAGCAACTGTATGAGGGCGATTCACCCAGCGGAGGGGCGGGTGGGTGTAAGATTGCTGTATGTTTTGCGCACTGCATTGTGGGAACGGAAGGGGATGGGAGTAATGTGAAGAGATTTACAGTGCTGTGCTCAAGCTGCAGAGATGCTAAAATAACGGTCTTTACTGTATGCTTGCTGAGTCTTAGCGGCTGACGCAAAGCTGGGAGGACAGACGCAACACGAGCAGCTTGATACACTTCACATTGGAGATTTTTCACAGGCGAGAGGTTATTTTTTTTCCTTGTCAGAAGACATAAGCGAGGGGAAACCAGGTCTTTAATTAAGCGGCAACTGTTATCTGGAGGAAGAGGAGAGGTGATGTTGAGGGAGGACGAAGGGTGAGGCTCATTTCATAATCGTTCTCATTCCGTTTGTGTCTCGTTTACGTCTGGCTGTGTGTGTGGCCAAATGGATTGATGTGTGCGACGCTAAAATTCTTCTCATCCAAGTTGCTCCGATCTCTCCACAGCCACATATGGCCAATCGCGGCTTCGAATCAGTTTTTACTGGAGCTAAAAACGGTGTTCATTATGTGAAGTGTGTCGCTGATGCTGTCGCGGTACACTCGCCTGAGTTGTGTGCGGGCAGCGTGGGGACCCCTTAGCGATGGTGTGATTGTGGGTGTGAGTACACCGGTACACTTAATGCATCAAGATGAAGTTTTTAACTGAATTTATAAAAACAACAAAATGAATGTTAGCACAGCATAACAGAGGTTTATGGTCAATGGTGTTTTCAGTGAAGCACGGATAACATTCCACAGTATCACCTTTTCGTATTTTACTCTGTGAACTGTATTGATTCTCAACTGCAATAAAAACAAATGGTTCAAAGGCTAATAGCTGAGATGAAGCGTGCCATTAAAACATCCTTTTTCTCTTTGGTTTGCAGGTCCAGGAATGGCTGTGTCTCAACTGTCAGATGCAGAGGGCTCTTGGTATTGATATGACCACTCCTCGCTCGAAGAGTCAGCAACAGATCCATTCGCCGTCCCACCAAGCGAAACCTCTCGTCCAGCCTCAGCAGGCTGCACCGCAGCCAACACAGCCGACGACTGCAGCACAGCCCAAACCTTTGGCACAGAGCCAGCCCACCCAGCAACAGCAGCAGCAACAACCACAAACTCAACTCTATGGACAGAACCAGTCCTACTCTCAGTCACACCCATATCCACAGTCCCAAGCATACCCCCAGTCACAGACATATTCCCAGTCCCAGTCATACCCGCCATCTCAGCAGTATCCTCAATCCCAGGATTATCCCCAGGCCCAGGAGTATCCCCAGTCCCAACAGTATCCTCAGTCCCAACAGTATACCGAGTCCCAGCAGTACCCCCATACGCAACAGTACTCCCAGCCCCAACAGTACCCCCAGTCCCAGCAGCATCCACAGTCCCAGCAGTATCCGCAGTCTCAGCAGCATCCCCACTCTCAACAGTTCCATCATTCCCAACAGCATCCGCAGTCTCAGCAGTATCCCCAGGCTCAACAATATCCTCAGGCTCAGCAGCAACCTTACCAACAGTCCCAATCCGGACTCCAGGCTCAGCAGCAGCCTTATCAACAATCCCAGTCCGGAACCCAGGCTCAGCAGCACCCTTACCAACAGTCCCAATCTGGTCCGCAGGCTCAGCAGCAGCCTTACCAACAGTCCCAATCTGGACCGCAGGCTCAGCAACAGCCTTACCAACAGTCCCAAACCATACCCCAAGCTCAGCAGCAGACTTACCCAGCATCACAGTTCGGACCTCAGGGTCTGCAGCAGCAGCAGCAGCAGCTGCCTTATCCACAGCCACAGTCTGGACCCTTGGGCCAGCAATATCCACAGACTCAGCAGTATCCGCAGGCTCAGCAGCTGCCTTATCCACAGTCCCAGGCAGGGCCCCAGACACAGCCTCAGAATTCACAAGGCCTGCACAGTCACACTTCTTCCAGTGGCCCACAAAGCCAGACGGGTCCCTCTCATCAGGGTATGAGATCTGACTCATATTCCCAGAAAGGTCCAAGAGCTGGTGGAGGTTCTGCAGGAGGCCCCAACCAACCTGGTGGCCCAAGGATCCCCCACCCTGGTGCTGTACCCCTCCCCGGCTTGACAAAAGCACCCTCTCAACCCGATTTGGGTCGTGGCTCTCCCATGCACCAGTCTATGGCACGGCACCATGACCACACCAGAAGCGCTGGTTCCTCTCCAGCTCACAAGCCCCAGACCCAGGCTCATCCTCCAGCCCAGGATGGACTGACCAAGCTATTTGGTTTTGGGGCTTCCTTGCTCAACCAAGCGAGTACACTGATCAATGTCGACCCTTTGCCCACCTCTTCCACTCATCCCGGTCCCGCACGAGGCAAGGTGGTGTTCAGTAATGCGACCCCTGACAACAAGCAGCCACAACAAGTGGTCTCAGGTGCTAAACAATTTGGCATGGGTGGCCCCCATGCACCAAACCAAATGGGTGGCCCTCGTTCATCGAACCAAATGGCCGGCCCCCATGCACCGAGCCAAATGGGTGGTCCGCATGCACCGAGCCAAATGGTTGGTCCGCATGCACCGAGCCAAATGGGGGGTCTGCATGCACCGAGCCAGGTGGTAGGGCCACACGCACCAAAGCAACAGCAACAGACTGTACCCCAACAACAAGGAATGCCGCAACAGCAGTCGCCCTCCCTTCAACAGAAGGATCCACAGCAACCTCAAGGGCAGCAACATCGACAAATGCCATCACATGTGCAGAAGGCGGAGCTAAAGCAGGAGCCTGCAATTGCTCCCACCGCAGCCCCGGAGCCAGTGAAGCCCAAAGTGAACTGTCCTCTGTGTAAAACAGAGTTAAACATCGACACTTCTGACCCACCCAACTACAACTCGTGCACGCAATGCCACACTCAAGTGTGCAACCTGTGCGGCTTCAACCCGACACCACATCTGGTTGAGGTAAGGACAGCAACGCATTAATGTAATTCAGCCTGCACAAAATATCCATGCACAGAAATAAATCTGAGTCCGTCAAAACATTTTTCCATGAAAAGCAAATGGGGAAGTAACAAAGAAAGGTCACATTCATTCATAAAATTGGAGGCTGCAAATCTGCAAAAGGGTGTACCTTCAGTGGCGATCATCTGATGGGAAAAAAGGAAGCGTCTGACTCGTGCAGACAAGCAGATTGAAAACGACTTGTTTGCATTGAGGCGGCATGATGCCTTCAGAGTCTTCGGGGAATACAGTTAGTCGTGCTACTGTACTGTGTTACTGCCTAGAGATAGACCTAAAGATAATGCATGGGGTTATATTTAGCTACTACTGCTGGCTGCTAATGTTATTTAGACCGAGAAAAATTGTGTGTATCTGCGTGTATGTGTGTGTGTGTGTGTGTGCATGTGCGTGCGTGTGTGTGTATATGTGTGCGTGTGTGTGTGTGTGTGTGTGTGTGCGCGCGTGCGTGGGTGCGTGCGTGCGTGTGTGTGTGTGTGTTTGTGCGTGTGTTAGGTATAGAAATAAAAAGGGAAGACGGACAGCAGCTGTATGTCACAAAATTAGACATTCATCAGTCATTATCTATCAAATGTAATTATTAAATATGATGTGTAGTTGTCAACAACAACAAAAACATACAGAATATAATAAACCAGGGGTCACCAACATTTTTAAAACCTGAGCGCTGCTTGTCTCATTGCGATTAATACAAAGCGCTACCAGTTTGATACACACTTCAGAAATAACAAATGAGCTCAAATTATTTCAGAGAAAATCATGTGCTAAAAAAACTAGTCTGTGTAAAACAGAGCAAAACATCATCGATATTACAGATGATCAAGACAGTGTTTATAGATTCGATAACAGTGGTTCTTTTCGGTACCTCTATTAGAGGTACCGAACCCAACCAGTCCATGTGCCCATTCACTTAACCCTTCATTGCTGAAAAATAAAAAGTTTACAAGTTCAACTTGTAAAAAAATACTTTTTTACAAGTTGAAGACAAAAAATACGCATTTGTTATAAACAGAAAAAGTAAACAAGATTAGTATAATTATTAAATTTTTTAATAAAATGAATCAGCCAGTGATAGCCAAGCGGTTGGGTGTGTCTTATCCTCCATGGCAGAGGCTCTGTCGAAGCCCTGAGACTGACTCACCAAACCCAGGTTAAGAAACACATTTGCTCTTAAATCGAGGTCATGCGCAGTATACCCACACGAACAGTTATCCTCACAAGATCGGCAGCACGCCTGTACCAGCACAGATTTTGATTGGGACGAATGTCGGCGCCATTGACTGTCGGTGCTGGACAGACCTGGGGCGCTTGTGTTTTTTGCGCCAGTAATGGGCAGCATTTTTCACAACCCCGATTTGTTCAGTGGCTATGTCAGCGCTGTTGGACAGTTGGCGTCGGTGCGGCTGGATGGATGGCCGCTGAAGTTGAGGATGAGGAGAGAGGAGCGTTGGCGAAGAGCGCCGATGCGTATTTGGAACCGTGAGTCGCCGCTTGGAATTGAAATGGATTTCCATGGGACAGGAGAAGTGAACCAATCTCTTTTTTCGTCAATGGATGCTACAGCTTCTTGTTGACTTTGAAACTTAGCTTGTAGCCGACGTGTGCACATTTTGAGCATGACGTCTCTGATCCACTGGTTAAAGGACACTTTGATTCTCTCCTCTTTCATCTCAAACCGCTTCAAACAACAAAGCGTGTGACGGAAAAGTGTTTAAGACTGCACGACTGTCCGTGTTTTGTTTTATGTGTTGTGTTTATTATTTTACTTTATGTTAACTGTTTTGTAAAGCGCTTTGTTACAGCTGCCGCTGTTGTGAAAGCGCTATATAAATCAGAATGTATTGTATTGTATTGTATTGTATAAGAGTCGTGGGCGTGCTGGAGCCTATCCCAGCTGTCTTTGGGCAGTAGGCGGGGGACACCCTGAACCCGTTGCCAGCCAATCACAGGGCACACACAGACAAACAACCATCCGCGCTCACACTTACACCTAGGGACAATTTTGAGTGTTCAATCAGCCTGCCATGAACTTTTTTGAAATGTGGGAGGAAACCGGAGTACCCAGAGAAAACCCACGCAGGCCCGGGGAGAACAGGCAAACTCCACACAGGAAGGCTGGAGCTGGAATTGAACCCGGTACCTCTGCACTTTGAGGTCAACGCGCTAACCACCGGCCAATCGGGCCGCCGGGATGGATAATTATTTGCAATAATTCCAAAACAATAACTGGTATCTGTAACAAACACACACACAGTACCGTAACTTGCTGTTCACAACATTGGGTATAGCTACTAAAGAATATAACTCTTTAAGATGACAGTGCAGATGACTGTTGGTTTGCAAAAGACAAGAACACTGCACGACAGCATAAAAAGAAGGGTTGCACTTGATGTTCTCAATAATTCATGGCAGTTTTTAAAATATAAATAGTGGGAAAGATGAAATATTAAAAAGGTGGCGGTGTCTCCTGAAACAGAAAAGTACCGTATTTTCTCGACCGTTCGGCGCATCGTGTTGTTGGGCGCAGTCTCAGTAAGGGGTGCTATTTCATACATACAAAAAACGCACTGTATTATTGAGCGCAGCCAGGCATGGTAAAACATACGCCAGCTTAAACATACGACATGCATGCACGCATGCTAAAAACAAGTTTTTAAAAAGGCAACGGGAGCAAGTTTGGTTGTACTTTATTTAGCCATTTTACAATGTACTCACGTTTTTCTCTTCACCATCTACACGCTCATCCTTCACCTCATTGGCGACTGGTACCTGCTAGGGATGTGCCTTTAGCTTTCTCTTACACGCCCACCCTTCACTCATTGGCGGACTTGTCACTCACTCTGCCTTTTCTTTATATAAACAGCGTGTCGGCCAGAAGCGCTCTCAGTCATGCTTTGGAACTCGGTTCATACACTAGACGCTCCGCATTATAAGGCGTCCTGTCCATTTTGGAGAAAATTTAAGACTTTTAATGGCGCCTTATAGTTGTGAAAATACGGTAAAGAATCATCGGGTTTACTGCGCTTCGTTTGGCCGTCTTTTTAGAACTTATTCCTGACTTTAGAGTGTGTTTTGCCCAAAACGTCCGCTAACTTCTTGGAGGGGGGTGGGGGTGGGGGGTGCATGAACCAAGAAATGTAAACAAACCATTGCAAAGAAACCCCCCAACTTTTGTCAGTAGATAATGCGCCCCCCCCTTCCCCCCAACTTTTGCACGTAAATAATGCATGATCTTTCATGTCACAATTCAGCGCAGTCATAGAAGCTATGTTGCACAACTGCATATGCCCATGCCAAAGGAAAGATGAATCTAAATGATGATGCACACACATGTACCCGCGTACACTGTATAAGCAGGTATGGGGGGAGGGCATGGGAGGGGGTGCCTGAATGAGGCCATTTTTTTTTGGGGCCAGTCTGTCACTCCAGCTTTCACAGATGTTGCTGGTGCAGTCTTCCCAATTATTCCTGCCCCAGATATACTTGGATAAATTCTCAATGCGCCCGAACTGTGCGTGACATATCATCGTATCGTTTAGTGTGTGGTTGGTCAACGAGCTTTTCAAAAGGTGCTGTGGGAATGGACATAAAAAGAAATAATTGTTTTTAAATATACATCGATAGATCAAGTCAGAATGCGATAAATTACGCAGCGACATTTAGAAAGAAATTAGAGCAACAACAAAAAAAAAAATAGAGTGAGTGGGAGCCACAGAAGGAACTTGCTCCTAATGGTAAAACACTTCCCTCCACTACTTCAGGAAATCTTGCGACAATTAATAATACAGCAACTACACATTCTTTGCTCTCCTTCCTTGCAACCCAACTTCACTCCATTTTATTTATGGCAACCTTTAAATTTAAATAAAACAACCACAACTTAAATGAAGTGCTTTACATATTGTAAATACATGAAAACAATGATAAGATAAGAAAAAACCTTTATTAGTCTCACAATGGAGAAATTCCCAATTCACAGCAGCAAAGTTATGAAAGTAAGAAGTAGAACAACAAAATAAAGGAGCTGCTGGAAAGGCAGCCACTCTCGCGGCGCCATTTTGAAGTCAAAATAACAAAAATAACACAAGACAACACATAGGACAGACAGTCGTTCAATCTTCACCAATTTTCTGCATACACTTTGTTGTCTGAAGCAGTTCTAGATGAAAGAGGAGAGGATCAAAGTGTCCTTTCTCCAGTGGATCAGAGACGTCATGCTGAAAATGTGCACACGTCTGCTACAATCTAAGTTTTGAAAGCAAACACAAAGCTGTAGCATCCATTGACGAAAAGAGATTAGTTCACTTCTCCTGTCCCACGTAATCCGCTTCAAACTCCAAGCCGCGACTCCCAGCTCCAAATCCGCATCCGCTCCTTTCTTCTCATCGTCGGCTCCTCAAGACCTCCATCCATCCAGCCGCAGACCGTTCAACAGCACCGATCTCTCCGCTGAACAAAGCGGGGCTGTGAAAAATGCTGCCCATTACAGGCGCAAGACACAAGCGCCCCGGGACTGTCCAGCAACGACAGTCAAATGGCGCCGACATTCCTCCAGTCAAAAATAGTGCTGGTATACCCATGCTGCCGAGAAGGCGCAACCACCAAGCACAGAGTCCTCCTTGATGAATGTCGTGGCCAAAAAATGCTGAAAAAGGTCCACATCAAGTCCACACGACGTAACAACAAACACAAAGTGACAAAAGAAACACAAAAACAACAAAAAAAGCAAGGCTCATGAGAGCACTTGCTGACGGCTGCCTACTCGGGCGCCATCTTGACTTCTTGATGATGATGATAATAATAATATCAATAGAGGGCGGCCCGGTGGTCGAGTGGTTAGCGTGTCGACCTCACATTGCAGATGTTGTGCGTTCGATCCCGGCTCCAGCCTTCCTGTGTGGATTTTGCATGTTCTCCTTGTGCCTGCATGGGTTTTCTCCAGGTACCCCGGTTTCCTCCCAGTTCCAAAAACATGCATGGCAAGTTAATGGAAAACTCTAAATTGTCCCTAGGTGTGAGTGTGAGCGCGGATTATTGTTCGTCTCTGTATGGCGGGCCAGATCTGGGCCCCGGGGCCTTGAGTTTGACACCCATGTTTTATACAGGATTTTTGCTGTTGCTGTTTTTTACTTCAACAAAGACCCAACAGACCAGTGGTGATTTCCTATAAAAGATCAATAATTTAATGTGGTAAATTGTTTCGTTATCATTAAGAGAAACCAAATTACAATTTTATGTACAGGTAAATGTCTTCCTTCTCTCCCAGATCCACCGCGTCTGAAGTTGCGTGCAAAGCTCTCCTCTGCAAATGACGTCTACCCGGCCCATGCACTTTATTTATTTACCTTTAGTGCTGAGTGTAAAATGTCATTTCAGGCTGTTCAAATGAGTCACACTACTGGTTAAGATGAGCATTACTTTGAAAAAAAAATATATATATATATTAAAATGCACCTTTTATTTATTTGGAAGTCTCGAAGTACTTTTAAGTATTACACTTAAATCGTTTCTATTTCTATATAAATTCTGGGCTCTCTAAAGTTACACCGCCATTCTCCTCCACCTCCTTCTTTTACTCTTCAACTAGTATTTAAGCTCTGCTCTTTTTAGGTGGCACTTCATCTCAAGGGCATTTTATATTTAGAAACAAAAAAAAATCATGTGTTCACTTCTTCCTCCGTTATTGGCAGAGACAACATGCGGTTAATCAAGTTCTGCCCTTCAACATTATGACACCACAGTATTCACCATTATCTCCTTGCATTAACCAGTTTTATTAATGTCTTATATTCTGCGTACCACCTGTGATTCCCAACCATCCGCGCTCACACTCACACCGAGGGACAATTTAGAGCAGGGGTGGGCAATTATTTTCCGGGGGGGGCCAGCAAATGAGAACCAGAAAATATTGTGGAGGGGTGGCCCAAAAGTTAGAAATATAAATAGAAAATAAAGAAGATAGCACAATGTCTTTGTATGCCAGTAATAATGTAACAATCTCCTCCACCATCACACTCAGCACCAGTTCTCCTCAAGGATGTGTACTGAGCCCCCTGTTGTTCACACTCTACACATTTGACTGCTCTCCGACTCTTATTAGCGGTCCAGTTTGCGGAAAGTTTTAAACATGATAACAATCAAACCATCCTAGGAAATGTTAATTTACTCGAGCCACAAACAATTCACTCTGAGCATGGGAATTGCCAGAATCGGACTGAGTAAGAATCGCTACCTTGTTTTTCAAAGTCTCGTAGATTTGAGTCTTTCCGACTCCAGGCGTCTCCTGAATGTTTCGTACTTTATCGGCTTCATTTAATCAGATACATATCACTTTCCCTTCCATGGTCATTACTCTCTCCCTCTTTCTTCGTCTTCCCCTCTCTCCCTGTGCTCTGCAACTTGAAGTAACTGTGCCACCTGGTGTTGAAATACCTGTCATTAAGTCCAAACGAAAATGAATGCAATCAAACCTTAATTGTGCACCAATCTACGGCGGGCCGGATGAAAAAGACCAACGGGCCGGATCCGGCCCGTGTGCCGTAGTTTGCCCACCCCTGATTTAGAGTGTTTTTGGAATGCGGGAGGAAACCGAAGTACCCGGAGAAACCCCACGAAGAGCTCAGGAGCTTTCCTTTGAAAGATCAGGACATGCAAAACATGGACGTGTGAGCAACTGTATCTTTGTCTATCAGAGCAGGAAACACCGCAAAAAGCTCTCCAAGGTAAACATCGATAGGGCCATCATGCACTTACTGCGAAAACCGCGTGCGATGGCGAGAGTTTCCATGCAGTACCTCGAAGGTGTCTACTTTTAATGTCCCACTTTTCCCTATTTCTCACTCTCTTCATCATTTTGGCTTTAAGTGGGTCATGGAGGAGAGATGCCTTGGGCTATGTAGATGATTAAATGCATCAAACCCCCCATCTCACACACACACACACATACACATGCACAGTGAAATGGCAGACCCCCACAGGAACACCATGTGTGATTCTGAGACAGTTGAATCCTAAAAGTGAGGGGACGATGGTGGCGAGGAATGTGAGGAATTCCCTCAGTGGGAATTCAGAGGTAAAAAGAACAATTTTCTCTCTCTCTCTCTTTTTTTTTTTAATGCCCGCAGCTGTTGAGCAGCCTTGACTTCATCCAATAAATGCTGATTCAGGACGCTTAATTAATCTCCTGTTTATTGGCTTTAAACTAACAGCATCCTGTAATTGCAAATGCAAATCCCGTGAGAAAAGCATCGGGTGACCCAAAAGAGGTAACCACCACGCGTGATGAACACACATATTTATATCGTTTTGCGGACTAGAAACCAGTGAGAGAGGTATGATTTTTATGTCAAGTGGGGTTGGCATCTGCTAACAGTTAACTAATAAAGTAACTTATAATCGAACTTAGTTACTTTTAAAATCAAGTAATCAGCAAAATAACTCAATTACTCTCAACTGAAGTAATCAGTGGCAATTTCCTTTTCTTTTTTTAAGTAACTGTGAAAACACTGGATGCAAGCACATATTAACATTCGACAAGTGTTTAAACCAACATGTATGCAATGCGTTTATGATGAAGCGCATATTGCAGTATTTTTTGTGTTGTTTTTAAAAGTAGAATTCTCAAATCAAGGCCTCAGTTCAGGCGGCCCGGTGGTCCAGCATTGAGCGCGTCGACCTCACAGTGCAGAGATTGTGGCTGGGTTCGATCCCGTCTCAGGCCTTCCTGTGTGGAATTTGCTTGGGTTTTCTCCGGGTATTCTGGTTTCCTCCCACATTCCAAAAACATACACGGCAGGCTGATTGAACACTCAAAAATTGTCACTAGGTGTGAGTGTGAGCGTGGATGGTTGTTCGTCTCTGTGTGCCCTGCGATTGGCTGGCAACCGATTCAGGGTGTAACCCGCGTACTGCCCGAAGACGGCTGGGATAGGCTCAGACACCCCCGCGACCCTTGTGAGGATAAAGCAGATCGGAAAATGGATGGATTGAGCTGCCTCAGTCCATGACTTCCAAGTAGTAACCACCTCCAAACTCCACCCGTGGTTGTCATGGTAACGCAAAACCTGACTGGAAAATGGCAAAATAGTGTCTCTTTTCAACATGGGCGTTATTCATACCAAGCGCACGTGCGGATAGGTGTCAGGAAAGCCCTTGAGCTTTTCATGTACTCTGTCAGCAGGTTAGACAGAAGAAAATTGTTTCAAGGAAGTTCTCTCGCTGAACACAGCAGACATTTTGTGGAGGCTCGGTGGGGAAATTTAGCAGCTGGAGTGACTTCAAGTGCCTCGCTGCACCCCAGCACGGTTGTAAATTGTGCTTTAAAAAAAATCGAAAAAAAAAGAAAAGAGACGGTGGTCTTTTGTGTCTCTGCCCCCACACAGCCTCTTCCTGTCTCCCAGCGGGTGTTCATATCAAAGAGCAACACACTGATCTGCCTTTCTTCTTCTCAAAGCAGCATTGGAAGTCAGATGAGTTTGTGAGTCATCAATTGGAATTCTGCGTGTGTGCGTGCGTGCATGCATCTAAAATTGTTCACCTATATATTACCTACGTCATACCAAGCCTGATCTTTAAATGAAAACGCACTCCCTGGTGACTCACAGTATTGTACGAAAATGGTAAATGACTCATGTAAACTGGCGAACGACTTTACCGTTTAACCCTAAATGGAAATTGAAAGTAGAATTGACATACACTACCCCACTTATAAAATTGTAATTTCTCCCTAAAGGAGAAGCTCCACAAAATTGAAAATTATAAAACAAAGCATAATAGCATTTTGTGGAGTGCAGACCTCCGCCTTGTATAAAATCCTGACGTTCATGTTCATACGGTGCTCATCCAGTTCTTTAGGTGCAGCACCGACCGCTCCGCTGCTCCGACTTGCCTCAGATAAATATCGAAAAGCACAAATACTTAAAAAAAAACATTACATTAAGTTTTAACTATGAATATACAACATTATATTGATCCGCCAGCTAGCTTCTTCTACTTCCTTATGGCGGTCTGCAGGTTCCAGTATGGACACCATTTAATGCTGTCAATTAGCAAATGGATCCACAAACGTTTTTGTTTTACTGTTTTGGAGTACTTTATAAATTGCTTGGCCTGCTTGTACTGCGTTGGTTGGCTGTCAGGGTCGTAAGGAGCACATTTAGGGTACTACTTAGCAAATGTAAGTTGACTATACAGAATAAAAAAAGATCCGAAACGACTCACACTGACAGTGTGACAATGTCGTCAGTGGTTGCCAGGACGAATGCTGCTGCTAGACTGTCTGCCAATCACCTGTCAGAGCCTTTCACACTGGTGATCCCTGACATTGCTGACAGCTATTAACCTGTCACACCCACGCAAACACTGCAAGAGGAAAGCATATGCTCAGGCAGAGAAAACTAACATGCAGAATTGTTACACACACACACACACACACGCGCGCGCGCACACACACACACACACACACACACTTAAAATTGGCTGTGTGTGGATCACAGATCTTTCCAGGTCCCTTTACCCGTCAGTGATTCTCAAAGTGAGGCATGCTTATCACTTGCGGTATATGGGCTCCCTCTAGTGGGAAGCAAAAGTATTACTCAATTAAATGTTCAAACTGCACATCATATTATAAGATTAATATATCCTTTATCGTCGCTTAAAACTTTTTTTTCGATCCAGAATATTATATTTGTGAAGTATCTTTCAATTGTCTTTAACTTTCAAGTCCAGCAAATTTACAGTCCATTTAATATTTGACTACCATTTTTATTTCACTTGTATCTAACATTATCATTGGATTATTATTTGTTTTAACTTAAATGCTTTGTTTGAACTAATGTTCAAGCTGTGCATCATGTTACCACGGCTACCAATAATATTAAATATACTTTTTAAGACCTTAAGCCTTTTTTTTGATTCATTCTTCTCAAGGTCTGAACAAAGACTGGGTGCATTGCGGATCCCCCAAAATGCAGACTGAGATAAAAAAAAACAAAGATATTTTTTCGACAAAAGCAAATGACCGACAAAGTATGAACAGAAATCGCTGGAGACAAAAAGCCAGGAGAACCAAATGCAAACAAAATGCTCTTGCAATCGGCAAGGTAGGAATGAGCAGCAAAAATTCTCAAAATGCAATAAGAGTCCAATCACACAAACATAAAATGAGTCAACAGTAGTCTGACAAATAAAAAATAAAAAGCAACAAAATCTATTAGGATGAAAATGATTATGAACAAAGGGTCACGCACTCCAACCGGTGCAGAAACCAAAACAAAAACAAAGCAGAGCAGAACATGACAACTCTTGGGCCTACTGCACGACTCTATTTTCATCATTTTAGTCCCACTATGTTTCTTCTGAGTGAAAAATGCCACCCATTGGTTTCTTTCCTCACTAAATTTGGCGGCAGCCGGTGGCCATGGAGGGAAACGAGATAGAAAGGGCAGGGTTGAGAAATGAGAGAAATCAAGCGGATGACTCACACGATGACTGGACCGGGAGACACAGAGCAAATCTGATAGAGTGAGCTTAACGAATCAAGCAGTGAGTGAGCGACGGAGAAAAGTTCAGAGGTCCGGCAACGAGAGAGACAGAGATTAACTGGAGGGCTACGCCGGGCTGGATCTATTTCCTGGATTTTCGTCTAGCTTCCTCCTGCTGCTGCTGATTGAGTGAATGATTGTTTACGACAACACTCTTAACTGTTGCCTGAGTTGCTTTGACGTCCGTTGACATAGAGCAAAGGTGTCAAACTCATTTTTGTCGTGGGACAGATATGAGTTAGTTTCCCTTGGAGGGCCGTCAATAATAACGGTTTATTCACCATTGTTTAAGTTACTGTAGTGAGGGGTTTGGTAATAAGGAAATGCTTACAATATGTCTCTTATTTATTACAAATGAGAATTTGAGTGGCGATTTTAGGATGCATCATGAAAGTTGACATCTTTGATTTGCTTTCACGGGCCACTTAAAATGATGCGTGGGGCCACATATAGCCCCCGGACCTTGAGTTTTACACATTGACGTATGGTGACATGAATGCATCTTTGACCACAAAAATGGGAAACATTGATCCATCCAATGTCCCGCTCAGGGGTGAAGGGGAAAGCCAGGCAGACACTCCCATTCAAATAATCATTCTGCGGGAAATGAACCTAAATTGCTTGCACAGAAGTCAGGCAAGTGAACCACTGCACGACCCATTAGACAGGAATCGGACCTTACCCTGATGCAGGGGAAGAGGGCTGATGATAAGTTGAAATGACTTCAGCTATTTCACTTCCACAAATTAATTCATGGTTGCATGTCTGAATCATGTGGACATGAGGTGTCTTCAAAATGAAGACAAATGTAAATAATCGAGGGCTCTAGCTTGCATCTGATGTCACCGTCAGCACACCAAGAGAGGATACATGTATTCACAGGACATCCAACTGATGGCGACGCATGATCACATGGGCCGAACCGATTTGCCTATCAATGATGTTCTCCTGCCTATGTGTGTTTGTGTGTGTGTGTGCGCACGGGCGTGCGTGTGAATGTGTAGAACTAGAAAAATCCAGCTGCAACCGGAAGCCGAGGTGTTTGTATTCTACTGTTGTTTCCACCATCTCTCTCTCTCTCTCTCTCTCTGTCTCTCTGTCTCTCTGTCTCTGCACCTCCTTCTTTAGATTTTACTTTTCCTGCCTCACACCTGCCAAATACACACGTGGTTTGTCAATGAGAGCGTTTCCTCCGCTTATCTTCGACAATTACTCCTGCTAGTGCAGTCCAATCACCGACAAGGTAGCTGCCCCCTGCTGCTGAGATGTGGTAGCGAAGGCAGTGCATTTGCCTCTCTCCATGGTGCTGATGTGCGCTGCGGCGAATGGCGGGGTTTTGTACAGGAAGTAATGCCCCCCCAAAAATTAATATATGAAAATAAGCATGTACATTATATTCTATATTTATCTTCTGTCTACATGATAAAGTCTCAATTTTCATAGATTGGAAATTAAAATTCAATTTGAGGGTCATTTCTTCAAACTGCATCTTATCTAAAGAGTAAAGAGCATTGATTTTGTTTTAATTGTATAAGCAAGGACATCACGGTGGGATCGTGGTTAACACGTAATACTCATAGTTTGAGGTTGTGGGTTTGAATGTTGGCTCAAGTGTTCCTGTGTAGAGTTTGTTTGTCCTGCCTGTGCTTGAGTGGGTGTTCTCGGGGTGCTCCAGCTTCTTCTCATGTTCCCGAAACATGATCTTCCTCAACAAGAAGAAATTTGCCATATTCATCAACATTGTTTTGTCATTTGCATGTAATTGTTTAAAATTGTCATTTTTAGGTTTATTTATTTATCTTTATTGATCCCCAAGGAGGGGGAACAGTGGTCGACCGGTTAGCACTTCCACCTCAAAGTACAGATGGTCAGGGTTCGATTTCAGCAGCGACCTTCCTGTGTGGAGTTTGCATATTCTCCCCATACTTGCGTAGGTTTTCTCCGGTTTCTTCCCACGTTCCAAAAACATGCCTGGCAGGTTATTGGAACACTCAAAATTGTCCCGAGGTGTGATTGTGAACGCGGATGGTCGTTCATCTCTTTGTGCCCTGTGATTGGCTGGCAACCGGTTCAGGGCGTCCCCCGCACCGCCTACTGCCCCAAGACAGCTGAGATAGATAGGCTCCAGTACGCCCACGACCCTTGTGAGGATAACTGTTCGTGCGGGTATACTGCACATGACCTCGATTTAAGCGGAAATAGACACTTTTAAGCCGCAGAAATACCTCTTGTCTTCAAACTGTCTCTTTGCATGCAAGTTTTAATGATATCTCTCATTATTGTCAGAGCTTGTCTTGTCTCTTGCCTACTAAATGGTGATTTTTTTTCCCATGATGCATAGACTCGAAATAACAAGATTGTCTGTGTCAGAGGTTCCCCAACATTTTGCCATGTCAAGATGTCAGATCATTTTTTTTTTAACAAGCTATACTAATTGGGATGATCACGGGTCTGCGTCGTATTTTATTGTGGTTGTCGTTTTTTGTTTTGGTTTTTTTTTTTTTTTTTTAGAAAAACTCAAAATTCCAATGTAAGTTGTCTATATTTGCAAAAATAAAAAAGTTTGCAGTCTTGATGGAGCACTGCAAATGTAAAAACAAAAAACAAAAACTAAACCAAGAATAGAAACAATGTGTTATTTATTCCATCCTTCTTGGACTCCAACTACATTAGACTCCATCTCAAAATGACGGTGCTCCTCTGGGCACTAATCAATAAAGTGAGTGGATGTGTGTGCGCGCGCGTGTGTGTGTGCGTGTGTTTCTATGGTGTCCTGTAGATTTGGTATGTTTACATCTTCATCCATGTCCACAGTATTCAGCCATTTTTAATGTCACAGTATCATTTTTGTGCTTTTCTTCCGCTTTTTCTGTCGTGCGTGTCATCTAATGTCCCGCCTTCTTTATCCTATCTCACATTTGACCGCTCACCTCATTTCCCAGCTGTGTTGTCACAAACCATGAAAGATGTTTGACGTGATTGTATGCACTCTGGTCCACGGCCCCCGGGGGCAACTACGTTGCAGATTTGCTGGTGCAGCTAAATCTCACCGGCAGCTTTTCTATGTTTGGATGATGAACAAAGGCTCAGCAATGGTTTTGTCATTTTCACTTACTTGTGGAAGTATTTCTACTATGCCCTCAGGAAATAGCCATGTAATTATCTTTGTTGAATTAAAGGGCTGTCAAAGTGACTGATTTCAGTTGATACATGTTATTTTTGTTCAATATTATGATTAGCATGAATTTTTTATCAGTACTGAGGAGTACACATGGAAATGAATGATCCGAGTGGAAGGCCAATCCTAGTGCCCACTTCACAGTTCTGTGATTTCCCGAGCCAACTTAACACAACCTGCCTGTGATTATCTGCTTGCAGTTCCTTGTAAAGTTACTTTGTGCCCGCTAAACTGCCTCAGGACACAAACAGATCAGTTTATTCTTTCTGCATGTCAATGACTATCAACTATCAACACCGCATTTAAAGGAATTGAGAGGAGTTGTTTCAATGGGCAGCAAATCAGCTTTGTTCACAGCCACAACGCAAAACAGTCTTCTTTTATTGTGCCACGCTGCACCCACGCGCACAGGTCTGCGAAAATACCAAAGTTTAGTCTTATTGCTCCTGCGCAGATTTAGACCACGCCTTGTGCCAGACTTGCAATGGGCACGAAAAATGGAGCCATATTTGTGTTTCATAGTAGTTAGTAAAAACGTGTTATTTCGCCACATGCTGCTCATTCTTGTACCATACAGTCAAACCTCAGTTTTCGAACGTCTCTGTTCTCGACCAAATTGGTTTTTGACCACAAATTTGGAGATTTTTATGCCTCGGATTACGACTGAAAACCGTTTTTTGACCAAACTGAGCAAACTGAATATGCCACTTGACTCATCTCAGCTTCCTTACACTAGGAAGTGATGCTTCCTCATGTAGCGTTCATTGTGAGCAGACATGTTTGTTGTGATTTACGCAAATCTGACTGTTTTTATGTTAATTCTGCATAGTGTATTAGCCCCTAATCATGGGTTAATAAAATAGTTTGGGATTTTGAACAAATCACTTTTCGAACAGTCTTCTGGAACAGATTACGGTCGAAAACTGAGGTGTGACTGCACTTGTGTACATATCTGAGAGTAGCACATGCTTGTCAATTAATACAAATAAATTCATTCATTCATTCATCTTCCGAGCCGCTTGATCCTCACTAGGGTCGCGGGGGGTGCTGGAGCCTATCCCAGCTGTCTTCGGGCAGTAGGCGGGGGACACCCTGAATCGGTTGCCAGCCAATCGCAGGGCACACAGAAACAAACAACCATTCGCACTCACACTCACACCTAGGGACAATGTAGAGTGTTCAATCAGCCTGCCATGCATGTTTTTGGAATGTGGGAGGAAACCGGAGCACCCGGAGAAAACCCACGCAGGCCCGGGGAGAACATGCAAACTCCACACAGGGAGGCCGGAGCTGGAATCGAACCCGGTACCTCTGCACTGTGAAGCCGACGTGCTAACCACTGGACTACCGGGCCGCCCTAATACAAATAAATAAATAACAAAACTGTGATTTTGTCAAAAATGCACCGAATGCCGTAGAACGGTTTGGATTATTAGAGCAGTTCATGTGCTTTCATACTATTGTATGATAGGCTACGATATGAAACCATAGTTTGAGTCACACAAAAAGAACTGTTGTCCATTTCTGGAACATCTGGATATTGCCAAACTTACTTCAACAAGTATATGAAACCAGTGAATAGTGAATGCAGAATGACCCTAGATGTCGTTTGGCTGCAGTGGTTGCAAAAAGAAAGTGGGCACATGTGCGGAGGCTGAATCAGCACACTGAGCTGGGTGTCAGGGTTAATATACACATACATGCACACACACACACACACACACACACACACACACACACACACACACACACACACGCACACACACACACACGCATGCTCGCTCTACTTAGAGAAAAGACAGAGAGAGAGAGAGAGAGAGAGTGAGAGAGAGAGAGAGAGAGCTCAAAAGAGAATTCCAACATAGTAACTAAACACTGATGACATGAGTCACACTGTGAAGGGCAGATGACACTGCTTGATGGAGTCAAATGAGGACGTCTGACTAATGTCTGACAACCGACATTTCTATGAGCATTTCAAGTGATCATATATGTGTATTGTACAAAATACAAAAACTGTACAAAATAGTACAGGCAATGACAAAAGGAAAATCCAACAAGGATATCGTTGCGGACAAAACTGAATTGTGGCTTTATTGTGAAAATCCTATCGTGGCTGAAAATGGTAAAACTTCAGGTGAGGGGAAGAGCGATCTCGGAAATATCCTCTGTCAATTATAATGCTTGAAACATTGAGACAGGTAGCCATTCCCACTCAAGGGAAATAGTGCAGGATTTCCCCACACAGACACATACGAACACACACACACACACACACACACACACACACACACACACACACACACACACACACACACACACACACACACACACACACATTCCTGTTTGAATGTCTTAGTGAGCCCCCCACACTTCTCAACAGGAAGTGCCTGTTTCATGAAGCAGAACTAATACACTGCTCATTTTTGTTCCTCTTCCCCCTCTTTCTTCTGCTCCCCACTGTTCCCGTTCACATCTTGTTTCTCCACTAATTCACTAATCTTTGATAGTGTCTTCTCTGTTCTCGCTTCCTTCGCACTCCTGGCCCAGTCTCCTCCATTCACCATCCACCTCAAATTAACCCTCAATGTCTGACCTCCGCAGTTTCATTCTCTTTTACAATCCCTATGCGGCTGCTATGTGAACTTCTTCCTTTTTTTTAAACTAGCAAGCTTCTCATCAGCTAGTATTGGAGGAGCATATGCCCAATATGGTCACACAGCCCAGGAAAATAGAATGGGATCAATTAAGCACAGATGGAAAAATATATACTATATACAGAATCATGTTGTAGTAAAAAGTGTTACATATACATATGGGTTGTTTTTCTTTTTCCTGTTTCTTTAAACTCATTCACTCCCAAAGACGTTTTTAAACGTCTTTTCAGACTTGGTCTAGAATGGCTGGTACTGAATGAGTTTTAATGTACTCTGCAGTTCTGCGTTGAAGACAAAGCTTCTGGTATTTATAGTCGTCTTCTTCGTTTGCTATATTGCATACCAACAGTGAAATAAGAAAAATGTCAATATCGCTCCGTAGAGTGATAATGCGTGAATCATCATTGTTACGTTCCTGAACAATCTGGATCGGGAGAGGATCCCACAGACATGGACAGGGATCAGAGTGTATGACAAAAATAAGTTTATTTACAAAAACAACACAAAGTACAACTCAGGATGCTGGTAACAAAGAACCAGCAAAATGCGTAACAAACCAAAAGTGCTTGCTAAAGGCAAGGTACAAAATGTCAATTCCATGTCAACTCAAAGGACAAGCGAATACAAAACCGAGACTGCATAGGAATGAAAAAAATACAAGAGAAACACAATGAACTACGTGGCAAAAATTGAGAACGTCTATAATATTGAAGCACTTGGAAACAGAGTCGTGAGCAAGGTTTAATAATCCGACAGTTGTCGGCGTGGCAGTGTCTTTAAAGGCAGCTGTTAACGAGGCTCTCCTCTGCCACCTATTGGAGATAAACAGAAACGGGATCATGACAATCAAGTTTTCTTTGTTTTGAGAGGAGGCTACTTGCACAGACTTGTGACTTACTGTCCAGAGTAAATAAATTCCTGGATGCACCTCTTTGGCTGAGATTTTACAGCTTCTTCGAGGCCCTTGGACCAGCTATCCACATAAATTTGTGTGAAATAAGTGGAGCATTGTAGTTTGTATCCACTGTTTTTCATTTCAACTTTTAATGGGATCTTCATGGGAAGCCATCATACCGTGTAAAATTCCCAATTTTAAATTCGCCCGATATTAGACAACAGCAAGAGCTTCATCCTCACTGCTTTCAGCCATCACTGGAACTTCATTTTTCAGCATCTTTCCTCTAGTCTGTTTGATCACTTCCTAGCCTCAGAGGGGAGTAGCAACAGTAATGCTTCCTGCTCTTCAAAGTCCACACTTCAGCACTTCAAAGGCTGCCGTCTCTCTCAGCCTTACACCAAGGCTAATACTCTTAATACTCAGCAGGGTAGATACGGCGGAGCAAGAACTTCAATTTGGTCAACTTTTTTTTCTGTTGCCGTCCCTGCAGAGCTCATTTGGGGTTAACCCCGTGGAGTGATTTTAACACAGGAGAACGGCTACATGAAATCTGCTGAAGTTGTTCTATTTTTAATGGATAGGACAGGACATCATTCAAGATTTAGAGGATTTACACTTCATGTTTCATTGCCTGAATATCGGATTATTTTGGAATCTAATCTGTATTTACAATTACTGAAACAATGAATTCATGCATGTGTGCATGTGTGCATGTGCACACGCACATTAGCATACACTTCCTAATACAGTGATCCCTCGCTACTTCGCGGTTCATTTATCGCGGGTTCAGTGCATCGCGGATTTTTTCAAACATTAAAAAAATATATATATACATGGAGTACAGTATTATATATGTTGCTCTATGTGACTCGCTGTTGTATCGCAGCTTCTCGCGGACCGTTTGGGGACTTGTAAACAAATAAACAATTAAACAATTACCTGTTTGTTAATTGGACGCTACTTCACAGATTTTCGTTAATCGCGGGTGGTTTTGGTCCCCATTAACCGTGATAAACGAGGGATTACTGTAGATTGAAATGAGTGTGACTTACAGGTCCTTCACGGCTAATCACTGATATCGACACTTAATAAAACGAAACCACATCAAGAAAAGCGCTATTGGCAAGTCAAATGCATTTGTTAAGCCCTTCATCCCAGAAAAGCATCAAAGAGCTTCTATGCTCGCAGTTAATATTCTTCATTGTGTATAGTTAACAGATGTATGGTCTGATTTTTATCGCCTAAGCACACTGGCTTGTGCTCTTGATTTCCCCAAGAACATAAATTGTAGTCCGGAAGGCTCCCCCACCTCAGGACTAATATTAAAGTCAGACACCCAATACGATACATTCCACTCGCACTCCGGTGATCTTTTTCTGTGCTATGACTTTTGTGCCTGAGCACCTGCCACTTTATTTCTTTTTTTTACCTCCACCACAAGAAGGTTAAAACCTACAGCATCCCAATTCTGAATAGTGCATTCGGAAAAAGTGACTTAATGAGTCATTACCAATTTCAATTTGTCCAAAAAATAATGCAGGTTTGAATTAACAACTATAACGTTCTGGGCACCTGCGTGACTTCATGAGAACTTTGCCTTATATGTTTAGTTTTTGATGAACCATGTCAGTGGTTCATAAGGTTATATGGTTATTATTTGCAGGTGTAGTTTGAAGGGGTGTAGGTCATACATTTTTTTTATTTTTCGCTGCTGTCTGAGCATATGGAGGTATAACGAATATTGTGACTGATGAGTATATGTCATAAAAGCCTCATATAGTTTTCCTTAAGTAGCGCTTTAGCATTAAAACCACATACAGCGGGATAAACGAGATAGGGGAAGGTGTTGCTATGAAGCAACAACATGTGGTTGCAGACCATGCAGACGTTCTCCGTGCTCGTCAAGTCAGCCCTGAAAAGTACACTCCATAGCCACGCAGACAAATGCACAGCCCCCTTGACATGCTTATTATGAATTCAAACTGTCTTGAAGCACCTTTGGCACCATAATAATCAGCGGCACCCTGATGCCCACTTTAGCTGCAGCTCAAGTTACTTCCTCCACTTGCTTCAGCCTCAGCGGGGTGGCGCATCCTTTTGCGTGTTCAATTATTGTGTGTGTGTGTGTATGCGTGCGCATGCCTCACATGTACGCGTGCTGTCACTCACTCGACTCTCATTGCACCCTTTGGCTTCCTCCACGACTCCCATCCTTCCTCCTTTCTCCTCCCCAGCTTCCCTCTGCTCGTCATCACTCGCTTTCTTGGTCAGCATTCAGCTCGACGGGCTTCCTCCATTTTGCATTGATGAGAAATGCACACGTGTGCACGTGTGTGCGTGCGTGTAAATGTGAGTGGACAGTGCAGGGGAGAGTGCAGCCTAAAGCAGCGGCGAGGACGAGGGAGATGTATGCTCAAGCAGAACAGTCCAATTCTGGGTAAAAATAGCTCTCCCATTGTCAAAAGAAAGAAAAAAGGAGAGCGTAGAGTGTGAGGGGGTTCGAAGGGAGAAAGGAGAGGATGGAATGAAAAGGAGTTGTCGTGCTCACAAGTGTGAAAGACGAAGGAAATAGCTTGCTGGGTTCTTATGAACTTAGCATAGAAATGAACTCGTCACGTACAAAGCAAATATAACAAAGATTTTGAGATGGAATCGAAACCAACACAACAATGTTGAGTGACGTCACCGACAAATATCAATTTGAGTGGAACCGCTACAGTCAAATGAGAAACCAAAAATGGTTACGGCATTTCAAATTTGGACCATCTTCTTGCTTATGTTGCATGAGATCATGATTCATAAAGTGACTGAAGGTCTGAGAATCCCAAATTTAACTCAATAAATAATGTTGAAAAAGGCTGTTGCTGTCAGGCAACAGCACACAAACACGAATAAACAAATGTGCGACTGGATCCAAGCCATCCCGCATTGAAGGAGACCTGCGCAAACTCTGAGCAATGTCTAACATGTCCCACAAAATTACTTTTCTGATCCCAAACATTTCATAGCAGGCTGCCCAAATTTCTTAGAGCACATAAAGCAGAAAAAAAAAATGAATGGACGCTATGACTGTGACATATTTCCCCATTTCACATTTCAGATGTTGTTTACTGCAAGTGTCATGATTTTTGCTGTCTTTCAGAAAAAAGAGTGGCTGTGTCTAAACTGCCAAACCCAGCGGTTGATGTCCGGCGGAGGTCTCGATGAGCCTCCTCTGGCTGTTCCTCACCCATCCCCAAAACATCAGCTCAATGGGTCACCACGCCACCAGGCCCCAGCGAGTCAACAAAGTCCTCTCCACAAAGCCGCCAGTCAGCAAGAGTCCAAGCCAGCCCAGCCTCAGACACCAAAACCACAGTCGGGAACTGGAGATAGCGAACAGTTTGGGTCGAATGCTGCCAAGCTGCCGACAGACACCAAGAACACCGTAGCGGTGACGTCAACTGGACCAACAGTAGAGACCCAGAAGAAGACGAAAACCACCGACGAAAAGCTGAAAATGGAGCCTGAAAGCCAAACGGCCAAAGATGCCAAAACCACATTCAAGAAAGGAGATCAAATCACACCAATCAAGGAAATTAAGAAGTCGAGGCATTACGACGTAAGTAACAGCGCTATTCGTTGCGGTGCACTAACACAGTTTACCCACGTGCGTAGCCCTTCCTCATTCTTCTTTCCTGACATCTACCCAATCCAAAATGACATTTTCAAAACTGCATTGTGTTTCTTTGTGACTTTGAATCAAAGTGAAGAGATGACGTCAGGGTAGATTCCCTTTATTCTGAGTAGGAAGGACTCCAGAAGTCTCTTTAAGGTAAAGGTTACGCATACATACGTAATGATCCCTGTCCAAATGGACCTGATGAGAGTACACTGTATGTACACTGTATGTATGTATATATTCCTGTATACCAGATCAACAAGATCCACATGAAGTACTTCTCCTTTCAGCATTGATATGGAATTTGCCATATTTGAGTGATGCATGGTGACCCAGTGGTTAGGGCTTCGACCTCACAGTGCACAGGCCGTGGGTTTGATCCCGGCCGGCTCTGGCCTTCCTGTGTGGATGGTTGTTCGTCGATGTATGCCCTATGATTGGCTGGCAACCGATTCAGGGTGTCTCACGCCTACTCCCAAAAGACAGCTGGGATAGGCTCCAGAACACCCCGCGACACTCGTGAGGATAAAGCGGATCAGAAAATGGATTGATGGATGGATGGATGAGTAATGCATCTCAACTGGTCAATTGCTGTCGTAATGCAGTCAGTTTACACTGTGTATGCTGTCGAAGACAATGGGCACTATTTTCGTGCCAGGTGTAAGTCGAGTCCAAAGTGCTGTCTGTGTGAGTGGGTGGAGTTGTCTTTGTTTTGGTATTTTTCTGGACTTTGCACAGGTAGAGTTGGACGTAACGGGCTGTTTGCACCTTTTTGCGCCATTATGAGATGACTGTCGTCTTATCCCAGCCAATTATCACGGTATCCCCTATTTGTATCACTATCAGGGCATCCCGAGTGCAGTGCGCCCTGGCAAGTAGTGCTTGACATTGCGGAAATTGAAATTGAATCTCTGGGGTCCATGCATAACATTGGCAGGTTAGCTAAAGGCTCTCCTCTTGCGGATGACGCAGTCGGCCATGCCTCTGACGTGGGCGCTTGGAGATAGTTATCAACCCCCGATCATGTGTCTGGGTGTGTTTAAGATGATAATGGCCATAATTCATCAAATGAATTGATTTCTACAATGCTTCAGAGGGAATCTTAGTGTCATGTTTACAAACGAAATCCACCACCGAATTAGTGTAACTGTGCTTCGATCAAAGAGACCCAAATTGCATTGCACCATCTGTGCCTCAGGTTAGACCCGCTTTTGTGAATCTAAAATCTATTCTACTTTTTGTTGTTGTTTGTTTGTTTATTGAACATAAAACATATACAGTAATAATTTGACAGAAAATAAGGTAGATAAAAAAGTAAAAAGAAAGAAATCAGTCTTCATTCAACACAGTTATTGTGTTCAAGGGAGTAGGATGAAGTAAAAAAACTTATCTGTAACCAGGCATAGCGTGTCTACCGAATTCACAATCACGCTGAAAGCCCATGTTTTTACGATTGTCGCAGTGTACTTTCTGTTACCAAATTGTTGGATGAGTCGGGGGCGAGGCAACTCCACCAGTCTGAATTCCCAATCACGATGGACTAGACTTGAGCCAGCATGAAAAAATAAATTATGCCCGCTTTTACACCGAGCACGCGGGTGCCAATCCACGAAAATATAGCTCATTACCTGCACCAACAACACAACTTTGGCCTGTCACCGATGTAATGATGACAGTCAAGGAATACAATAGCTTTCATTTGAAAACTGCATAAACAGCCCCCATGAATACTTATAACTCTGTAAATAAATAAATAAGATGTAAATTCTTGATAGAATTTTCTTTGTGTGAATTGAAGGTTGGAACAGTTACTTCGTACTCCAAAATTGAGGGTCTCTAGCTGTTTATGTAGCAAGCTATTGATTTCCTTCTGCCTGAATGCTGACGCTGCCAATCACAGTAAGGCAGACATTGATTCGCTTTTGGACGGGGGGCTGAGTGTTGCTTTTCTTTCTTGACTGTAGCCAACGTTGTAGCAGATATCTGATTAATTGAAATACTTTAGTATGTATATACTGTATATATGTATATTCAATCACGAAGGCAGTTCCGGAAATTATGCCACTTTGGGAGCTTTTGAAATGGAAGGAACGTGAATGTTTGGTCAAGTGAAAGCTTCTCTTATGCACTGTTCAAGACAATTAACAATAAATAGGTGGAAGGACTACTAGTGCGCATCTGTTGTATGACATTTCTGTGGTCAGAAATTTCAAACCTGGTCTTTTTTTCCTCCGTGAATTGACTTTTCTAGACCTTTGTATTTTCTAGAAACATTGTACGGTGACAGTGTCCATTGAATGCTTTCAAAGAATATGAGAGTCGTATAATCTATCATGTGATGGCACATTCTAAAAGAAACAGATGTGATTCATTCTACACAATTGTGGAATTCAAACCATGTAATTGTTGTTACATGTTCAGAGTTTTGCTAAGATTTTTTGTATTTTGCATTGTTTGACTAATTTTAAATTTCATTACACCAGATTAGCTGCTGCTTGACGTCTTTGATTTGGCATGTCAATCATAAGCCACTTGGGAATTTTGGTGAATTGATTAAAAAAAAAAGTTGAATTGAATGAAGCAAATTTTACTTTATTTTTCTTGCTCACCTACAATATTATGAAATTTAGATCAGTTCATAGGGCTCATTAAGAAATCTTGATTTTTATTGACACTCGACAATTTATTGCTACTATTTATTTTGTAGCTCACGTTCCAAAACATTGTCGCCGTTGGACAGAAATCTTGAATTTCCAAATGTGATAAATTTAACAGTTTTCCACAAATCTATACGATTGGTCAGTCCACAGGTGGATCTGATACGTTTCTTGGTCAATCAAAATCATTGAAAATGTCTCGCCGTCTTCGACAATGCAATTTTAATGCTTCAAAAGCATCCAATTTTCTTTACGTATTTATTTATGTTGGTAATTTCTCCATCGTGAGACAAATAAAAGTTTCTTATCTTATTTTATTTATGCTTTTGGAGATGCAAGGATGCTGACTGACCCTGGCAATACACTTCTTAAGCGAGGTTTCGAATCCAGGTCCATAAATTAGAACCCCTGCCACAGTTTGGCTTTAACCAGAAGGTAGGGGAGCTCATTGACCTGCTGGTTGAGTAGAAGCACCTGTGGCTAACGCCAAACTGGAGCAGGCCTTTGACTTTTTGGACATGGATTTGACACATCTGCTATTCTAGCTAATCAAGCTATTTTTGAGACCATAAAATTGTTAAGAACCTGCCATTAAGTGGCAATAAATCTTTGTCTTGTGATGCAGAAAAGTTTATGTGAATAATATTAATTCGTTATTTGTATTCTAAATTAAATAATATTACAACCTCTTTACCAAAATGAATTATTAACAATATATTATAGATGAGTCGTATCCAATTAGATTTGTGAATATCGCGACTCCAGTGAGGATAAGAGGGTCAGAAAATGGATGGACGGTGACATATACTGAATGTAAAGTGTAGCCCATTGAGACCTTAAAGGCTTTTTTTTGTCTCTCCTTTTAGGAAACAAAAAACAGCACGCATGACTTGTCACGCAGCCCACAGAGCCTCAGTGATACCGGTTACTCCTCTGACGGCATCTCCAGCTCTCACAGCGAAATCACAGGACTAATTCAAGAGGAGGAGATGAAACTGAGTGAGAGGGGCATCAGCGGGCGGGGCTCTCCACCAAGCCCTTCAGAAATTACCAAGCTGGAAAGCTCTGTGAGGCCTTTGCTGGAGAAGAGCCTTTCCGAAGACAAAGCGGACAGAAGAGGAAGGAGGCTAAGTGATAGAGACTTGGATGACAGAGGGAAGCAGCGCCCGCGCTCTTTGTCAATCCCACCGGATGCATACGACTCGGATGAGGAACTTGAAGACATAATGGAGGAAGATGAAGATGGAGGAGACTGGGAGGGTAAACGGAAAGAAGGGAAGGAAGAGAAGAAGGAAAAGAAGAAGAAGGACAAGGACAATGAGCCCACAGAGATGACCGATGAGGAGTTCATGAGGAGACAGATCATGGAGATGAGCGCTGATGAAGGAAATGATGAGGAGGAAGAAATGGAGGAAGATGAAGATGAGGAAGATGAAGGCTACGGCTATGAACGAAAGAAAAGCCACCATAAGCACATCGTAACCGACACGGCAAAAGAGAAACGCCGCCTACAGCACCACTCTAGCAGTTTTGAGGAGGAAACAAAAAGCGCCACTGATGTTTACAAAAGCTCCGTG
Source organism: Hippocampus zosterae (assembly GCF_025434085.1). Classification (NCBI taxonomy): domain Eukaryota; kingdom Metazoa; phylum Chordata; class Actinopteri; order Syngnathiformes; family Syngnathidae; genus Hippocampus; species Hippocampus zosterae. The sequence goes on along the minus strand of NC_067452.1, from coordinate 34,285,513 downwards.
GAGGAGGGTGAGGAAGATCTGATGGCGTCGCAAGGCGGTCTGAGGCGCTTTAAAACAATCGAACTCAATAACACCAACAGCTACAGCCGAGACATTGAGCTCAGTCACGAAAATGACTTGAGCCTTGACCGAGAACCTGAACTGGAGATGGAAAGTCTGACCGGCTCTCCCGAAGAGCGCTCTCGGGGTGACTACTCTTCCACTCTTCCGCCAACTTCCGCATCCTCTTACGGCTCAGGCCAGTCTCCTACGTCCATCTCGTCAATGGAAGAGGACAGTGACAGTAGCCCCAGCAGGAGACAAAGGTTGGAAGAGGCGAAGCAACAGAGAAAAGCGCGGCATCGTTCTCATGGCCCTCTCCTTCCTACAATTGAAGACTCTTCAGAAGAAGATGAATTGAGAGAAGAAGAGGAACTCCTGAGAGAGCAGGAGAAGATGAGAGAAGTTGAACAACAAAGAATCAGAAGCACGGCGCGCAAGACCAAGCGGGATAAAGAGGAGCTGAGGGCTCAACGACGTCGAGAAAGATCCAAGACACCGCCCAGCAATCTTTCACCCATTGAAGATGCTTCTCCGACAGAGGAGTTGAGACAAGCTGCCGAAATGGAAGAACTCCATCGTTCCTCTGCCTCTGAATACTCCCCTCAGAGTCTGGATTCGGAAGCTGAGGGCTATGAGTCCAAACTTTACAAGTCAGGCAGTGAGTACAACCTTCCTACCTTCATGTCCCTTTACTCACCAATTGAAAAATCATCGATCACAACCACAATAGCGCCATCGAGCACTTCCAAGCCACTGAAGAGTGCCGAGGAGGTATATGAAGAGATGATGAGGAAGGCGGAGATGCTTCAAAAGCAACAGAAACAGCAGCAGCCGTCTCCAGTGAGACATGGTCAGTACTACGAAGAAGACATTAACGGGCAAGGTTATGATGCCGAGTATGACGATGAACAAGATCAAACGGGATATGACAATGACGCAGTTGAGATGGAAGCTGACATTTATGAGGAGATTCGACAAACATCTCAGAACATCACAAAGATGCAGCAGGCCACTGATGAGCAAGTAGAAATTGAGAGCTCCTACCCAGACAAGCAATTTCTCGACACAGGTTCCGCCTTTGCAAAACTACTGGAGCAAAGCAATGCCCTTTTAACTCCAGGAACCAGCCCCACGCAGCTCTCCGCACCTGTCTCATTTGCTGAAACGGGAGGGCGCATCCCTGATGTTCGAGTCACTCAACACTTTGCTTCAAAGGACAGACACAAAGACAGATTAAAAAACCAAGCGGGGAAAAATGGAATAACCCCAACAGTAGCTGCTACTACAATAGCAGCTTATGGAGTTTATGCGAGAGATGCTGTAACAATTTCTCAGACAAGTCCAGGCAACACTATAACATCCACCCAGTCTTCTATTTATGGCAGACACGCAAGTCCTGCCACATCTTCAGCGACAGTCTCAAGTGTGTGCAGCAAGATTGCAGAGATTACCCAAGCCTATAGTCAAAGAGAGGTCATCACCAGAAGAGTCGGGGACACTCGAGGTGTAGCGCTCCGAGATAGCCCAGCAGCTGTTAACGAGCGAATCAATGAGCCACGCTCTCCAAAGTATACAACTTATTACAGGAGCACCAGCCCTCCCCTTTCTCCATCCCCACCACCGCAAAGTCCTACGCGCTCCCCTTCCAGGAGAGCAACAGCTGAGTTCTCCACACAGACTTTCAATTCAGCACTACAAATGGACTCGGGAGGTTCTGGGCCTACTTCACCAGTGATGGCTCAAGGAACCCAAACTTCACATAGATCGGTCTCCCCACGGCTCTATCGGCAGCAATCATCCCAGGATGTGCCATACTCTCCACCTGCAAGTCCAGCTCGTCCAATGACTGTCAACACGGCGACATCCCCTCTGTCTTCCCCCACACGATTTAGCCGTCAATCGACATTCGATTCTTATTCACCGTGTGGTAGCCCTCCAGATACGCCTCCTTACCAACATTCACCGACACGCAGCTTCTACAGAACACAAAGAATCGAAAAGGTAAATGTTGGAACAAGTATGGTTACCACGGCCAGTATTTATACACGAGGTTCCATTTCTATGGATAATATCTCCCTCTGCCGCATATCTACAGTTCCAGGCACTTCTAGGGTTGAGCAAGGCCATATGATACAAGGTGGAAGTGTTGTGGACCTCAGAACAGTCACCAAACCTACCCCAGTCATCATGACTGATCAAGGAATGGATCTCACCTCTCTAGCCACTGAAAGCAGAAAATACCACGGTGGATCAGAGGGGAGCAGACAGTCAACAATCGTACAACCTATGATTATGAACCTAAATGCCCAGGAGGCCATTACACCAACCACTGTGAGTGTAACTGTGGCAGCTTCCATGTTTATTTGCCAGCCCAAACAACCAATGGTCTATGGCGATCCCTATCAAAATAGAGTGGATTTAGGTCAGGGTATGGGTTCGGCTGTGTGTTTTTCCCAGAACAAACCCCCTCTATCACCTCCAATGGACCCATCGATACCAAAAATTGATGCAAAACTTGAAGACCTGAGTATTCAACAGAAAGAACTACAAAAACAGCAAGAGAAGTTGCAAATGCAGCAAGAGCTTCTCGAGCAGCAGTTACAGCAACATCACCATATGCAACAACAACAGCAACAGGCATCTGTTTTGGCTCGGTATAACCTTTCTGGCCAGATCTCACCCTTGCTGAAAAAAGACTTGCTGGTCAGCCAGACCAGCACTGCCTCCACTGTTGTCAGTGCTGTATCACCTGTCCTCAACCCCGAGATGTATGGCACCGGGCCCATTGAGCTGAAAGGAAAGCCCAGTCCTCCTGGCATGATTACAGGCGGGAAATCGCCACATAGTATGGTAGTACAGATAGATTGTGGCCAAGAGCAAGTCAGGGCAGTGACCCAACTTATAAAAGTAGAGGAAGGACAGGATGCTGCAGAACTGTCAGGAGGCCAGATTAAACCTGACAACCAAACAGCTTGCTGCGATGTTGTTTACAGACTGCCTTTTGGTGGAAGCTGTGTTGGTGGTTCAGAGAAAGAGGGCATAAGGCCTCCTTCAGCTCCACCTCTTTCCTATGATTCTGATCAAGAAAGACATCCTGGAAAATATCATGAGTATCCCATGGGAGGGCACAAGTCCTACACATTGCCTTATCCTGGTAGGCTTCAACCTTCAATGTCTGATACAAACCTGGCTGAGGCAGGGCTACAATCCTACCATTCTAAACTAGAACCGCATCTTCAAGCCAAAGGAGAACTTGCAATGGATCTAAACGCTGTAAAACATGGCTATGGGGGATATATTGGGATGCAGTATGGCTCATACACAGATTTGCGTCATGGAGGAGAACTCTCTGCCCCAACATTGCCCATACGTCGATACAATTCCTTGTCTAACATCAATTCCGACTATGGCTACTCTCCTCGTGACATTGCCAATTTCCAGGAAGCTAATTTAGCCCAGTACAGCGCCACAACTGCCAGAGAGATCAGCCGAATGTGTGCCGCACTCAATTCGATGGATCGCTATGGAAGCAACCCAGACTTGATGCAGTTTGGGAGTTTGGGCAGAGGAACCAGCCCTGCAACTTCAAGACTATCAGCTGGCCTTGGCTTGAGACAAAATCTGCTTTTTGGATTAGATGGGAAGCCATTATCCCACAACCAAGCACTTACAAACCTCATCAATGCCAGACAGGCCAGTCTTAGGGCAATGTACCCTGCAGCCATTCGCTCCTCAGATGGGATGATCTACTCCACCATTCAGACACCCATTGCTTCTACCTTACCAATCACAACTCAACCCGCTTCTGTTCTTCGACCGCTCCTGAGAGGTGTTTACAGGCCTTACCCATCTCCCAACATGACACCTGTGCCCCTATCTAGTCTCACCAGATTACCAATGACTCCCCGAATGTCTGGGCAGACCCCGGTCCGTTACCTTGGACCGGGTCTTCTCCAAACAACGTCAATCTCTGCTACCTTTGCTGATGCAATAACAACCTTAGCACCAACGAGTGCCCAGGTATCCGTTCCCTTGACTGTTCCACCATCTACAGTCCAAGATGAACCAGTTTACCTTGGGAAAGGGGCTGTTGTAACCACTTCATCTGTAGAGGTCACATCAGCTGACGCACAGCATCAACCGATAAACATGTCCCAAGCGCACCTGAACAGTCAACAGCAACAACAACAGGCACAAGCAACAACCGGTCAATGTTACACAACAGTCGCCCCTCCAGATTCCACGACCATTTTACCAGTAGCGGGGACTCTACCTCCTTTCCCCCCACCTGGTGCTGTACACAAAGAGGGTGAAACTGAGGCAGAAAGGCTGCATCGGCAGCAGGAGCAGCTTCTGCAGATGGAAAGGGAGCGCGTAGAACTGGAGAAAATCCGGCAACTGCGCCTGCAGGAAGAGCTGGAGCGAGAAAGGATTGAGCTGAAGCTGCACAGAGAGAAGGAGCATATTCTGGTGCAGAGAGAATTACAGGAGCTGCAGAACATCAAGGAGCAGGTATAAGGAAAAACAGGAAGTAGAATACATTGATCGGAGGTGTTTTTGTGGTGTTCTTAAATTCATGCAGTCTCTGTCACAGTACTCCATTGCATCGTACAGTACTATAACAATGATTGCATGCATCAGTGACAATATCAAGTCCCTTTTTTTAATGGATACCCCGATGAAAAAATATTAATTTTTACTGGAGGGAAAATTGCCAGTGGAATATTTATTAGCAACTCGTAAATCACTTCCAATAAACTTCTGTGGGTGTATAGGTTTGCAACTTCATGCAGGAAACCAACAATGAAGGATTTCACTTTGGGTTTTTTCAATCAAATTTTGTTTTGTTTTGATTTTTTTGTTATAACTTACATTGTTGAAATCTTATATGGTTTCTAGATATGGTTTACGATTCTTCTCTGATTGTGTCATTGCTCATTCGGTGTTCTGCATGTCTCTATAAGGTGTATGATTTGAAATGGATGTTGATTTTTTAAGTGATCCATGTGATGAAAAGTAATATAAATTTTCAACATAAAAAAAAGCAGAAAAGTGAAGTATATTGTCACGAAATAACTGCCCTTGTTATCTCCCACTAAAGTTATTGCACTGCTTTAGACTCAACAGACGAGCTAACATAATTGTTTTCTTTTTCAATAGAACAAGCAGTTGAAACTCTTTCAAGTTAACTCTGTTAAACAGGTGTGGAAGCTTTGCTTGATACAAAAATCAGCAAGAGAATGTTTCTGCATCCCATGGCCTTCAATAGCAGCAAAATCCCAAGCACTTATTTATTTATTTATTTTTGCAACAGCATATCATTTACGCAATGAAGAAGCTCCATTCAATATTTTCTTACAAACATCATATGTCTGGCACTCGCATTTACATGCAAATGCTGTACTTTGTGTTGTACTTGCATTCTTTTTCTTTTGGGGCAGTACATAGAAGTTTAGGCCAATTCTAACCCATGCCATATTGTTTCAGGAGGCTTGTTATGTGCGTATGTTCTTTTATCATCATTTATTCAACCAGATGTGCAGCAGGAAGAAACCTTCTAATACCCTAGTTCTTGCATTGTTTTAATTCATTCTTTTACGATTAACCAATCCCCTTAACCTCATGATCACCCGACTCTCGTTCATAAAAACTTTTGTATCCAGCCCATATGTGATTGTTTTGTTTCGACAATTTAGGTTCTACACCAGCAGCAACAAGAACGGGAGAAACAACTTGTTGTCCAGAGGGAACAGCTCGCCCAGCAGAAGTCCCAGCTTGACCAGATCCAGTCCTTGCAGCAACAGCTCCAGCAGCAGCTTGTAGAACAGAAGCGACAGAAAACAGCCACCGCGGTCCAGAACTTGCAGGTGAGGGTCAATGACAACTTTGCCGAGTTACCTGCAGAATGCTCATTTGTACCGCGACACTACGCTCCAGCCAGTCTGACATCGTGAGGAAAGTCTGTGTCCATTGTCCACCTTCCATCAAGTGATGGCAAATGACCACAGTTGATCTCCTATTGCAGATGGATATCAATGGACAGCCTCTACACCCTGATACTGACCATCAAATCGGATCCCGCTCCCTCCCCAACTCCTCCTCAGAGATGTGTCTGAGGAGTCATGAGGAGCATGTGGAGAACCAGAGCAACATGAGGAAACACAACTCCATGACCAAGCTGAGCCGAGACAGTTTGGACGGAGACGGCGTGGTCTTCCATGTTTCCCCTCGCAGGAATGTGGACAGTTGTGTGCAGACAGATGATGAAGATGGGGAGGAGAGGTATATACTGTAGCTATGTTTATCAATGTCTCTGCATGTGATGTATTGGGAGTGTTCAAAATATTTAGTGTTTGTGTTCATGGGAACATTATGCATGCTAATTTACTCGAAAAGCAAAAACATGTCAATGCATACTCTATGTTATGAATAATTTAGAGCCAAGCTCATACGTGTTTTATTTTGAAGCATTTAAAAAGCCCAAATACAAAATGTTCAAATATAGGCAAACTAAATTTGAGTTTATTGAAACAATGTATGCCCTGCGACTGGGTGGCAACCGCTTCAGGGTGTCCCCCGCCTACTGCCCGAATACAGCTGGGATAGGCTCCAATATGCTCGTGACCCATGTGAGAATATGATTTGAAAATGGATGGATGGATGGTTCTTGAGAAAAGGCAGCACGGTGGTCGACTGGTTAGCATGTTGGCCTCACAGTGGAGAGGTGCAAGGTTCGATTGCGGATCTGGGCTTCCTGTCTGGAGTTTGCACATTCTCCCCGGGCCTGCATGGGTTTTCTCCGGGTATTCCGGTTTCTTCCTCCATTCCAAAAACATGCTTAGCAGGTTAATGGAACACTCTCAATTGTCCCTCGGTGGGATTGTGAGCGCGGATGGTTGTTTGTCGAACCGTGCCCTGCGATTGGCTGGCAACAAGTTCAGGGTGTTCCCCGCCTACTGCCCGAAGACGGGCTGGGATAGGCACCAGCACACCTATGACCCTTGTGAGGATAAGCGAGTTCGAAAATGGATGGATGGGACAATAAACTGAACTGATATGTATTGTAAGCCTATTGCGTTGAAGGAGAATGAGATGGAGGAAAAAACCCCTTATGTTGCAAAGTGTTTGTTCTATTCTATTTTAAAGAATCCCTCGAAAAAAATCTAAAAATGTTGCTTTCATCTCTCCATCACAAGGTACATGATGCGTCATCGAACCAGGCGGCGTGGTCGCAGCGTGGACTGCTCAGTTCAGACAGATGATGATGACGACAAGGCTGAAACAGGGCAGCCCGTCCGCCGCCGACGCTCTCGTTACTCACGACATTCCGATTCCAGCGGAACTGCCACAAGCACGTCTGCTACTGACACGAAAACCAGCACCTCCAAAACGGTATCCTCCAGCATAGCCATCCAAACCAACAGGGAAATGTCCTGCCAAACCGAAGTGGAGCACCTCGGAAGAGTTTCGCCCGCAATCCATGTGACGTTACCAGATCCAAATAAAGTAGAAATCGTGCACTACATCTCAGGACCTGAACGGACAAAAAAGGGACAGTCGCTAGCATGCCAGACTGACCCAGAAGCCCAGTCACAAGGTGTTGTCGCTCCCCAGCTGAGCATACCAACCACGGTGAGCCCGTATTCTTCCTCCACCAGCAGCGGAACTCAACTATCTGGTTCCACTGACATATCGACACAGCAGCGCCAGCAGCAGCAGCATATCACAGCAAATGCAGCCAAGTTTGAGCGCCGACGCCCTGACCCGCTCGACATTAACTACCAGCCCAACAACCACCTGCACAATGAGTCCATTTCGAGCATCATCCGGCAGCAGCAGACGGTCCCAAAATCCCCACAGGTCCTCTACTCACCTGTCTCGCCAGTGTCACCTCATCGCCTGTTGGAGAATTCACTATCAAGTGAGAGGCTGAACAAGGCCCATGTCACACCTCAGCAGAAAGCATACACTGCAGAGTCCCCCCAGCGACATCCCTCTATGCCCAGACCAATCAAGACCGCCCAAAGATCCATGTCAGACCCCAAATCTCTCAGTCCTACTACCGATGAGCACACGAAGGCTAGGCTGTCCCTCTATCAACAACAAGCCCTACAGAACCAGGTAAAGTTGCCCAATTTGTGGTGAAAATGACAACGTGAGTGATTACAGACAATCCCATGAGGAATAATGCAATTGGCAGGGCTGTGGGCCGCCTTCTTTCTTTAGGGCGCGGACAAATCAAATGGAACAGATTAGGCCAGACATAAAATATGTCTAATTTAAAATGGTTTTGATTTGTGGTGTGAGCTTTTTGATATGGGGTGAATGAATCTAAATGTCGTTATCTAATTCTGATGATACCATATAATACGCATTTAAAACACCCTAATTCTTATCAGGGTCAACCCAAGATTTTGTACCAGCATGCCTGGTGGGTTGCTGGGAAAACCCGAAGAAACTGGAACTAATCTCTGACAGAGGACAAATTACAGGAAATGTTTGTGACAGCATTTTGCAAAATTTGTCTTGATAATCCCACTAAAACAGCAGTCAGTGTAAAACTGAGAGAGGGACGTCTAACAGCTGCTATGTTTTAACTAATTGGATGGAAATATAAATGTCTAAAAATAGTGGTCAGAAAGAGCTATTGATCTCAAATGTGTCCGTTTGAAAATAAATATTGAAGCCTTCCGGCTCGCCGAATTTATCTGTAATAGTACAAGAACAAAGTTGTATGTTGTGTTATGAGAATAAACTCAACGAACAAAAATGTTTGGACAACTGGAAAAGTTAGTTCGTTTTGATTCTGAAAAGAGGTTCAAGAAAAAAATTATCGTGTTGGGATTGTTACATCGTCTAGCAAGAAACGTTCCTATTTCCGTAATGTTATTACCCAATTTAAAGCTACTCAACCCTCATTATTTTCTTTTACAATGATGCCTTTATTCTAGTGATGTTGGGTCTTTTCTCATGTGCTCTAATGCAACCCCCTTCTTCTTTCTTGTTGTCCTTGTCATCTTGTCTATACGTCTCCCTTGTCTCCTTATATTTATTTCCCTGAACTTATTCTTCGAGTTGCCCTTCTTTCTGTACATGTGATATCTATAATTCCCCTCATTCTAATTTATCGTACCATTGTCGTCAATATTCCTCTTACATCCCCACTTTTATTAATTTTCCTTCTTGACTCTCTTGGCATGCGATGTGCTCCGACAACCCTGAACAACGTCACATTATTTATTTTCTGTTTCCAATTTGATCCTTTTGATCTCCCAACGTCTTTGCCCTATTATATTCTTTACATTTGATCTGGCCAAACAACTTTCCTGTCATCCTGATAATCATGCCCTTTCATCTTCTGTTTTACTCCTTTTCATATTTTGTTGTCTTTGTCTCCCCCATATTGTACTGCTCTTCCACCCCACCCTCTTTCTCGTCCTCCAGCTGGCAGCCCTTCATCAGAGCTCGCTGCTCCGTAAGGTCAAGAGAACCCTGCCCAGCCCTCCTCCAGAAGAGACGACTGCATCAGTTCATCTGCCTCTGATGACACCTGCCCTCCAACATGTCTACTTACCATCCGTGCCCAGCCTCAAGCCCAGCTCTAGGTCTGGCCTAGCTGCCAAAGCCAGCCTTCTCAAAGACCTCACCCATGAGCTGAAAGCAGTGGAGCAAGAATCGACAAAGCTGAGAAAGCAGCAAGCTGAACTGGAGGAGGAGGAGAAGGAGATTGATGCTAAGCTGAGATACCTCGAACTAGGGATTCACCAAAGGAAAGAAACGTTGGTCAAGGAGAGAGAGAGGAGGGATATTGCTTATCTGAGATGTATGGGTGATGCTCGGGACTATATGTCTGATAGCGAGTTGAACAACCTACGACTGGCAGCTGCAGCTGCATCGCATGAGACCAATGGACTGTTGACAACAAGACCAAGTACTGCTCCCCTCAGCCAGTTTAGCAATGACCTGAACACAGCAGCTCAGTACACGGCCACATCATCTTTCCATTCTCAATACCCCCAGAGCCAACCCGCAGCACCAACTCAATCAAGTTTACCCTTCCAGTCCTCAACATTCAACCAGGCTCCTTATCCAACAGTGTCTCAGTCCCAGGCCTTACCACAGCCAGCTCCCCTCCAGAGTCATGTTCACCCGTCAGGACCATCCTACCAAACTCAAACCTCATACTCTACCCACAGCTACCCCCAAACTCAACCCCCGTACCCCCAAACAGACATAGGGTTACCAAGTGCACCGCAACCGCAGCCCCAACCAGGGCACACAGGTTTTGGGCCCGCACCACCTGGTCAGCCCCCATACCCCACCCACAGCTCACCTTATCCGAGTGCTGTGTCCTCTTACCCCAGCCAGAGTGCCCCTTACCCTGGGCAACCTCAAACAGATATTTTGACAGTACATCAAGGAAGGCCCAGGCAAACGTCACTGGCCGATCTGGAGCACAAGATGCCCACCAATTACGAGACAATCAGCAACCCTACAGTCGTGGTTACCACCACGGCGCAGGAGTGCACCTATTCCAGTTCAGCCGCCTCATTTGGTCAATACACTGGCATAACAACCATGGCCAACTATGGACCCTATGGCTCAGCGACCGTGTCCAGTAGTTACGGTGGGTTTTCTACCATTCCACCCAGCACTTATGGACAGTATACATCACCAACAGTTAGTTCGTATGGCCAGTACACCACAACCACTGCTAATGCATATGGGTACACAGCAACAACAGCCAGCTCATATGGACAGTACACATCAACGGTTTCCAATGCCTATGGCCATGGTGTGGATAGTCCCTCCACCTACAGTACAGCAGATGGCATGTACGGGGCACCAGGTTTAGAACAAAATATCCCAAGGAACTACATGATGATAGATGATGTAAGTGAGCTGACGGCAAAAAACGGGCTGGGCACGACAACAGGGGACATGATGCATCACGGCGGCACGGGGCGTTACCCTGGAGACACCCATGGTCACAGCGGCACCATTGGCAGCACGACGCGTGGGGGAACTGGCAGCGCCATGTACGGCAGGGCACCCGAGGAGGAGGCAGCGATGCAGGAAGAATTGTACGACCACCATGGCAGGGGTAAGAGCAGCTACAGGCACGGACCTCTAGGGGGCAGCAGCAGCGTGAGCACTAGCATGGGTGGGGGATCGCCCTATTACTATGACTACGACTACAAACATGGCAGCTTTCGATCTGGGGTGCAGAAATCGTCGTCCCCCAGAAGCCTTTTGGCTCCTGCTGTCATGTCCACCAAACGCAGCAAACACAGGAAACTGAGCAGCATGGAGCAGAAAATCTCCAAATTCTCCCCCATTGAGGAGGCTCGGGATGTCGAGGCAGACCTGGCCGCCTATTCTTCAGCAGCTGGTGGGGGTTACTCCTCCCACATCCGAGGACGGCAGTTGATAGAGGACTACGGCTTCAAGAGGAGTACTTACGACAGTGGCAGTGGCATCACCCATGGTAGTCGATACTTTGGCTCAATGGGAGAGGAGGACGACAGGATTTACTACACTTCCAGTGGCCGTTCCCGCTCCACCGGCTACGGCATGGACAAGATCACTGCCAGAGACTACTCTGGGTACCGCAGCAGATCCTATGAGAGGGATGACCGATCCTACCGATCTGGCTATAGTCGAGGGCGCCACCCAACCAGGCAGTACTCTGAAGAGGAGAGCCCGCTCAGTCCCCTGGGGAGATTCATGGGCTCCGGGCGATCATCAAGCTTAGGTCCCGACCCATATGACAGCCGCAGCACTAAATACCATTACTATTATGGCCAGTATGGTTCCAGTCACTCTTTGCCAGATGTGCAAGACCACATACGGGACCTACCCCGGACCCATGTCTACAAGTCGGATGATACATACATAATAGACGATTATCATTGTGCTGTGTCAGACAGTGAAGGTAATTGTGGGAGCTGAATGCCCACGGTCTCACTACCTACTACTGCCCCCACCATTTATCTAAACGTCCCCCACCCACCCAATGGATAGGCGTAGAAAAGAGAAAGAGAAGAAAATGAGGCAGAGCGAGCTGTTGCATGCCAATGTTTTCTTCTTCCTGAGAGTTACTTGGAGCTCTCATTTCAGTGGACTGCTGTCTGTCTGTCTGCCTGCCTGTCCGTCCCTCCGCCTGTCCGTCTGGTCATCTGTTTGTCCAGTACACGCATGGTTCTACGGCGTGGTCGTTTTCTTCGTTCGCACCACTCTGATTCCCTTGGAAGGTCTTCTTTGCACGTCACCAATGCAAATTGTTTTACAGGGATTTATCGTAATCTTGTGTCTGTCTTTTGCATTGATATTTTATACATATTTTCATTTCTGAATTCTGGTTGCACTGCAAAATAGTCTTATTATCATTTTGGATGGCCAAACTCAACCATCGGTAGATTTTGCATACTTAGGACTCGTCGTACCATTTTACCCAATATGATTGGCTTATCCTTGGACATTTTTGCAGTGTTATTTTATCTACTGTAGTTACAGTCTTGTACTGTGAAAGTGAAGTAAACTGTACTCTGCATGGGTATAAATGTAGTATTTTGATTTACTGTGTCTTCTCCTTCTTATACTTTTCTTTGGCATGTGGGTGGTCTTCCTTCTTTTTCTCAGCCTGCATGCCGCTGTCTCCGAACGACATGGAGATTGACTGTGATCTGCTTTCGGTTTCCAAAGCCTACCATCTGGGCCAGGAAGAGACAGACTGGTTTGAGAAGCCACGTTCCAGTTCTCGACATTACGGCAGCAGCCACGCATCGGGAAGGAGTCGTCATGGTGTCAAACACACCTATCACGATTATGATGAGCCGCCCGAGGAGGACCTGTGGCCTCAGGATGAGTACGGCCATGGAGGACGACACTCTTCGTCCACCCGCGACCACCGACATCATGGCAGCTCAAGTCGGCACTCATCCTCTTCACGTCATTCAGATGAACCAAGATCCTCTCGGTCATCTAAGGGACACCCAAAAGATCCGTCCGTGCGGCACGATCCTTCAGGGCGTTCTTCATCTTCAGGAAGACGTGGTGATTCTAGGTCGGGAGCCTACCACTCGTCGGACTACTCTCGGGATCCGTCCGGCCACCATCACAGTCAGAGATCTTCTAGGCAAGGGGATCCGCACCGCTCATCACGCAGCAAGTCTCAGCAACAAGTTGACATGCAAGGCCAGCCAACAGGTACATAGGGGGGATTGTGTACCTTTTACCAATAGTCTTTGAAAAGTTTTGTAAAATAATGTAACTAAAATATATTTTTCAGGGTCACTTACATGTCTCATGTATGTCTCACAAAGGTTCTGGGTTCCAGTCAAGGCTTGGACCGGCAGTGTGGACTTTGCATGTTATGAAATCTTGTTGGAACTGAGATCCTTTCATGACTCATGATTTTTTTTAACATCAGGCAAAAATGTTTCATATCTTTTTTTCAGTTGCAGTTTGGTACTGTTTTACAATCGATGTCCCCATGGGGATCAGCAGTTTTTAATGAAATCGTAACCTCTTGCAGGAATATTTTCCCTGAGGGCAACACTGATGCTGTGGTCTTAGTCATGTGTTCATTCAATCTCAGATTTTTGCTCATTCTCATTTTTCATATAATTTCTCTTCCTCTTGTAATTGTTGCAGTTGTTTACAATCATCTTCATTGAAACATATAGATTCAAACATGAGGCTTATCAGGTCTTTTTTTCCCCTCCCTCCCCCCCATACAAAATGTTTAGGTACTTCCAGGTCTGGCTCTTCTTCAAGGGGACAGGGTACTGCAGGTGGTCCTACAGGATCCGGGCGACAGGTTGGCCAGGTTTCCCAAAACGATGGTGTCGCAGGACAGAGGACGCAGCTCCAACAGCAAGCCCAGACTTCAACGGCAAGGCCGGGTCACCAAGGGCCCCCAACAACCACCGGTACTCAGCCACAGCCCCCAGCCCAAGGACAAAGCATGGGTGGGGGGCAGGGCCAGGCCAAACCCGGGCAAATAGGAGCAGCGGGTGGAGCCATGGGACAAGCCAGGCAGACAGGTCCCACGGGAACAACAACTGCCCCCATGGTGAGTACAGGAAGTCAACAGCTACATTTACATTGGTTGTTTTCAGTAAACAATACTCATTTAAACTCTGTTTTACATGCATTATATGCCCCTGTATTATATAGATGTATATATAAATTTGGGAATTTCTCCATTGTAAGACAAATAAAGGTTTTCCTCTCTCTCTCTCTCTCTCTCTCTCTCTCTCTCTCTCTCTCTCTCTCTCTCTCTCTCTCTCTCTCTCTCTCTCTCTCTCTCTCTCTCTCTCTCTCTCTCTCTCTCTCTCTCTCTCTCTCTCTCTCTCTCCCTCTCTCTCTCTCTCTCACTCTCTCGATATATATACATATATATACTGTATATATACAGTACCTAAAAGCATTCAGTGTTCTCAAACGCCGACAGTGCACCTAATAATCCGATGCGCCTTATACATGGATCAAAATTCTGATTTCATGGACGTAGTATTTTAAATGTAAAATAGTGACTATACTGACTATACTGGGGAGACAGTATAGTCACTATTGTAAAGTATGTGTAGTTTTTGTTGAGTTCAGTGAAATAGGATATTAGAAGGTCCGTGTTTAATTGCTGTGTCAGAGCAGCCTGCGAAATGTGACAATACACAACACAAAACTGTGCTCATGACTCAGCAGACATTTCCCTGCTTTGACTTCACCTTCCATTTGCTTTTTTGAGCTGTCACAACACAAGCGCAACCAAGTAGCTTTGACTGTCACCTTCCTTCTGGCTCCCTGCGGGGTCTTTTGTGTCATCTTTGTTTGCATTTGCATCTCTCCTCTTTGGTTCTTTATCTCTCTGCTCCGTTGGCCTGTGTTTCGATAAAATTGAACCGGGTTGCTCTCTGCCAGCATGGAGCTGCACTATAGACAGAAGTCTTGACACCCTTGAAATCAATTAAATACTCAAAAGCAGTCAGAAATCACTTACTGTATGTACCCCGCATAGTCATTTTGAACGACTATATGCTTCCACATGGGCGAGGTCGTTCCCATTTGCACCCCAGTGGACAAAGTGAGCGCCTGCTTGGATGAGTTTGATGTGGAAGAACTTGACTCAACGCCATTCGATTGTTCCTCTGGTATTCCATTTTCACTTCCTGTGGGTGTACAATTCAGATAGGACGTGGGTCCAGGTGGCAGACGGTATTTGTCCTCTGCTATATTGAGCAACGTTGCTTACTGAGGAGCTTTTTCTCTCGTTCTCTCTCTGCAGATTGAGACACCTCCAGTGACGGCCATCGGAGCAAAGGCGGCCCCCGTCATGGCCTCAAAAGGAGCTCAACCGCCACTCACGGGCATAGGTGATGCACACACATCCAGATATGAACCTCTTTGATACAATTTGTCTTATTAATGTTAGTTTTCTGTTATTACGTATGGTGTACAGTGGAATGTACAGTACGTAAATCTGAGAAGCCGGTTTCCCTTTGACTTGGAAGCAGATCTCGCTATGGCAAATCAAGAAATATTCTGTTTCATTTACAAACGGCTGCCTTTATAAAGCCTTTATCAACCACACAGAGATGGTCATGATCAGAATTTATCAAGTGAAATTTGAAAAAGAAGTTCACCGCTGTAAAGTAAAACATGAAAACAGTACAACTCGCCGATCCCAATTTTTAACACCTTAAATGATTTTTGAAATGTGAGAGACCCCACATGTGACGAGGAATGATGCTTACAGAATATTTACGACTGTCACTCAGAATGTTTTTCCAATTGATCATGAATCAAATAAATCACTTGCACACCCCACACCACAGGATAATCGCTCGGGATAATCTTTCACAGATTTCACTTTGCTGCCTGTTGAATTCTGAATTGAACGACTTCAGATGAGTGGTCGGTAGGATCAAACCGTTGTGGCTCATGTGGTGAAATTGACAAGATCTGTACATTGGGTCAAGGCGGCTTAAAGCCATACCCAAGCGTAAGAAGAAATTAAAGACACATTCGCTTTTCGACATCGTCCATCGATTCCTTTCTTCCTCACCTTGTCAATCATCATCATCTTCCGGCAGGTTCCAAAGCTGTTCCAAGACCCGGAGGCATCGGCAGTGCGGCAGCGGGGCAGCCGGGTATGGAGGGAGACAGCATGTTGTCCAAGATTCTGCCAGGAGGAGCTGCAGAGCAGGCTGGCAAACTCGGAGAAGGTAAACCTTAACAACTCATTGCATGATCGTACACTCATCAACATTTGATTTGATTTCATCGCCAAGTATTCTTCAAATGTTTCATGAATCATCCCTTTCATGTATAATTGTCTTTTATTCTTCCCAGCTATATCCGGCTTTGGCAAGAAGTTCACCTCTTTCTTCTAAAGTGCTAAATATAAGGTGTGTATTTTCGTTTTGCTAATTTACTTCCACGTGCCTCTTTTTTTAAACTCTGTAATTTCAAGATACTCTTTTAAGCCTGTTTTTTTTAGCAGTGTTGTTTTTTTCTGCCGATTTAAATAAATAAATAAATGAATGAATGAATAAACTCATCCTCATGCAGTATTACTACACTAATCTAAATAATGAATTCCCGGCCCCTGGCTCACAGCACATCAGTGTGTCATGAAACTCATCATGCATGCCAGAGGAAATGATCCAATTTCACTAAATTCCTCCTAAAATTAAAATTTTTTATTACTAATAATTAGGGAAGGGCACCTTTCATATTTGAGCCCATTCAAGTTTCGATTTCCGATACCCCAGAATCGATATTAAGTACTCAACAGTACCAATTTTTGCTACTTTCATGTGCGTGTTTGTGGTTAGAAGTGTCTATTTATTGAATAATAAAATAATACAAGAACATTATTATTTTTTTTAATGTTTTAAACATGTGCTCGAGCAAATGAGACATGATTAAAATGACAAAAATTAGGCTTTAACATACTTATTGACATGATCACAAGGTACATGCAATGGCACAAGTCTGAAATTGTACCAAGAACCCAAAATTGGACATCAGTAGTTTAAAATTTTTTTTATAAAAATACAGTTCCGCTGGCTGGAGGTCTTGTGGGGTGTTGTCAGAAAGCCGCAGTGTCGTGTGGATGGTTTCCTCTTGTAGGCAGCACAGGATAATCAGACATTTCAGACAGTGTTCTCCCAACGGAGTATGTGAGCGTTGTCTCATGGTGGCCCTAGCGCGCGTTTGTTCTCCTGTGTCATAGTGCCTCACGTTTGCGGAAAATGATTTCTTTACTGTCACTAAAAGCCAAAGGATAAAACAAAAATACACGCACGCGTAGAATTCTTCCTTTTATTCTGGTCTGGGCGGTATCCTGAAGTGCACTGACGGCTTACTCAAATTCAAGGTACGACTTTAATTGTCTTAATTAAACATGAACTGTCAGGAGGGGGCGAAGAGGCAGCATACCCCCCCAAGGCTCGGCAGTCTAGCTTGAAATATTTGGATTTCTTTTAGTCATGGCCCATTTGTTATTTTTAAAAATCACATGTTGCTTCTTTGTATATCAGTTTGCACATCCTGATCCGCATCCCCGCAGGCACCAGGAAGCCCCGGACAGGTGGAGCAAGGGCTACTTCAAAAATTGTTTACTCGGGATGGCACATTGGGATTTCCTAGGGATGTTGTAGAAGAACACGTGTTGAGATTTACCGATCACAGTCTTATTTTACGGTATTGGTACTCATGGAGGCTCAAGTCAACTGTATTTCTAGAGCACTTTCAAACAGCCATCGCTGCATACAAAGTGCTGTACATGGAGCAATTCAACATATACAATAAACAGTAAAACAAATCGGTAATAAAGACGATAGAGGCTGCCGATACCAACCACCGATACTTAGGCGAACAAAATCAAACAAGAGAAAGTGTAACAATTGCCGTTTGTGCCATTGCAGGACTATGTAAAATCTCAAAGCCATGAGACCTCGTACCAGACAAACCTGCAACAACATTGCTCTTGTTTTTCATTCCATGAGAGAGAGAAAGAGAAGGAGCGGGCAAAGGGCAGCATCAAGCATGCAAGTGAGTACTTTGACTTTGTCGAAGCTGGATCCAGGCTTTTTGACGAGGACATGAGTTTCAAAGCCATTCGTAGTTGTCTTTATACAAATTCCCTCATAGGGATGTGCAATTCATCAAAATTCAATTACGATGTTGATGATTACACCGCACGAGTAGAAAATTGGCATTGTTGTAAAAAAACAAAAAAAAAACAACAACATAATAATAATATTAATTTGGAGTTGTTTTAGGGCATGCATACACAAGTTTCTCCGCCATGCCCCCCTCTCAAGGCACCCAATTTGAGCTTGACTGATCTATTGAAATCATTTTTTTCAATGTTACAGCAGTTCTCTGGTAATTTATGACAAGTAAACCCTAACACACTATCTTTGTTGCACTTTTTTTCTTTCCGAATAATTATTTGTATCAATTTTGTTTGGTCCAAAAGGACCTCGCTTAATTATAGTGTTTCAAAAATTTGTATTCATCTTGATATTTTTTACGTTTACACATTTTCTTGTTTTGTACCCCAAAAATGAATTATTGTTTGTTCAATCCTGATTTCAATTATTACCAAAATAATGGTGATTAATATTTTTTCTGAGCAGCCCTAATCACTTCTTTCTGCTATAAAAATACAAAACGGATAAAGACATTTAGTATTCACTTGTCACACTGAAATTACTTTTGGCTTTTGGGTGCGGAGGTTCTGTCTCATGTACGGTGTCCTCCATAATTCTTGGCACCCCTGGTCAAGATGTGCAAAAAGCCTTAAAATAAAGTCAATGTTTTTTGCAGAGGTATTCGCTCATATTGGAAATTGGAGAAATGGTTCCTGGGACACAGAATCAAACTCATCCCATGGCCATCTCAGTCCCCAGACCTCAACCCCATTTTAACCTGGAGAATAAACTAAAGACGAGAGGGCAGGAACCAGGTCACGAGATGATTTGGAGAGATTGTGCAAAAAGGATTTTGTTTTAAATTTATTTAGAAAAAGAAGAATGTATAAGAAGCTAAAGAAATGATCTTAAACGTTTCTAACTATTTAAAGCTATTCACAGAATTTGGCTGTTGCCAAACAATGGTGGCTATTCGCCCATGCGAGATGCCAAAACATGGCCGGAAAAATTTGGTGTTGGGACTCTTGTTTACATTTTCCAAAGTAGACAGCCAAAAGAAAGATTTACATCATGATTTAAATTCCCCATTTGATGCATGAGCAGGAACTCCAGAGGGTTTTTTTTTTACACAAATAAATACATTTCAAAGAGCATGTCCACTTTAAATGAAGTCGCTCCCACCGGTTCACTTTGAGCCACGCTTGTTTGAAATGTGATGCCTTTGGACATTAGTCAATGCCTTTTCGAGTTAAAAACAGAATCAAGGCTTATTTTTCGATTTTTTTCAATGATGAGAGTTATTCCTGGTGTGCAACAAAGAGAAGCGGCCTTAAACTGTCCTGATCTATTATCCTGTAAAAACAGAACTATTTTCTTTTAAAGCATTAAAAAATAAAAAGCTTATATTAGCATAGCCATACTAACAATGAGTGCATGTTTGACCCTGCATCCCTTCCTGTTGGGATCATCCTGAGAGTTGTTTCCAATGTTTTTGAACCCTCTCATGTGGCAACATAAACTCGCAGTGCAGTGGTACACCACTGTCCACAACGTGCACAATATTAAACGTATTGTTGAATATTCACTTCCTTGTCAATCAAAACGGAGCATTCTTATCTTTGTAAAGGTAGATGTTGAATCCTTTCAGGGGACAGCGTTTACTACAGTGGACGGTTTAACATGTTATGAGGTTACAAGTTTTCATTATTGGTGCATGAGAGGGTTAATGTGGCGCTTGTGCTGCACCTCGCATGAATGTGTGAGAAATTGTAACCTGGAGAAGTTACTGAGTATGAAGTTGAGTGTGAGTTTTGCCTCGCTCTACTGCGGCAAACATTCAACCCATGTGTTACAATTTCTACAATTTTTTTTAGATTTTTGCGTATTGTCATCTTTAAATCAAAGAAAAAGCATGAAAATTGTGTGATATGAAATATTCCTATTCATGTTTTATATATATATGTTTTGGTCATAGCGCAGTATCGTTTTTATTGTCCATACAGGGCAAAAATACAAAAAAAAAAAAAGAACTATATGTGTATGTTTAGCGCTGATGCCACTGAAAATGTCGAGTGGTTGAATGTAAAATAAATATTCAGGAATAATACTTTTACAATTTTTGTAAAATTGTATGTTGCGTGATATAAACTTATTTAAGTCGACTGCAGCATATGGTTTAAGTTGATGGTGTAATGCAGGTGCCTCTGCGTAACCCCAAGTAAAGTTCAGAAGTTCTTGTAGGCTGTTCGTCCGTTTTGGAAGGATGTGCATTTGAACATAGGTGGGGAGACTTTTTACGTCCACTTTCATGAAGCTCGCACTGTCTATAAGGCTTAACATAGGAGAATTGAATATTTTTCCCCCAGTCCATCAATGCAGAAATGTAAGAATGACGATGTTAGAGAAGAAAAATGTTTTTCCATAGCACCAAAAAAAAAAAAAAAATCACAGCACACTACATACAGTACTTTGGTTTTAAGATCAGGGTTAGAAAACAAAACTGCTGATCTTTTGGTGTATACAGTAACACATTTCATGACATTCCAAATGAAACGTACAAAAATGCCCACTCCTAGCAGTAAATTCTCCAAGAAAGAAATGATTTCCAAATCATTTCCACTGCTCACCAGCCAATCACAGGGGTAATATCAACAAACAAAACATTCATGCTTTTGAACAGTTTAGTCTACAATGAACCAAACATGGCGGCCCGGTAGTCCAGTGGTTAGCATGTCGGCTTCACAGTGCAGAGGTACCGGGTTCGATTCCAGCTCCGGCCTCCCTGTGTGGAGTTTGCATGTTCTCCCCGGGCCTGCGTGGGTTTTCTCCAGGTGCTCCGGTTTCCTCCCACATTCCAAAAATATGCATGGCAGGCTGATTGAACACTCTAAATTGTCCCTAGGTGTGAGTGTGGGCGTGCATGGTTGTTTGTCTCTGTGTGCCCTGCGATTGGCTGGCAACCGATTCAGGGTGTCCCCTGCCTACTGCCCTGAGACAGCTGGGATAGGCTCCAGCACCCCCCGCGACCCTAGTGAGGATCAAGCGGTTAGGAAGATGAATGAATGAATGAATGAATGAATGAACCAAACATGCAGGTTCTTGGAATTCGGGAGGAAGCCAGAGTACCCGATGAAAACCCACCCAAACATGGCGGGGAACAGACAAAGCTGAGAATCGAACACCCTGAAGCTCAGAACTGTGAGGGAGAATTGCTCTCCACCGTGCTGCCCTTTGCCTAAAATGACTTCTGCTTTTCCACAGATCATTCCAGGGGTCGAATCGTCAATCCAAAAGGTCACCTTGACTCATGTACAACCAGTCAATCATGTGGATCCGGCACATCCGCAAGCATGACTGGGAGAAGATGAATGATGCAACGTATGCAGTCGACTTCATCGCTCACTACTGGGGGGACTTTGGCATGCTTGGTTCTCATCCAACAAAGCAGTTTCGCTCTTCTTCCTCTTCCTCTCATCTGAAGAATTAGGAAGAAAAAGAGACATCGAAAAAGTGCAGCGCAGGTTTTTCTGGTACCGACCACCTCTTTGTTTCTTCACGTGCCCAGTTCAGAGAAACGCATCAATGACGAATGTCAACGGCGACTTTCTCTTTCGATCTACATTCCAGATTGTGACTCCTTCTTCCGCGCTTCGTCTAATTCAGTTTTGTAATCCCCAACCCCCCCTCAATTCTCCTTAATTTGTCTTTCAAAAAGTGTATAGTGGAGGGGGCGAGAGGAGAATTTGGAATGCATGGAACTTTATATCCAAGACCTTTACACTGTTGGTCATCATTAAACAGAGGCCATAAAGACACTGGCAAATGCATCCGAGCTCAACTACACAAACGGGAGCGAAATGGAAATGGGATACTAAAAAAAAAAAAAAAAAAATGCAAGAATTTACTGTATATTCAGAGGGAAGCCGCTTGGTTTCAGCCAGTTTTACGTTTCCCATGTTTGCGTTGTTATTTTGTTCCGTTGCAGCACTGCCTTAGTTATTTATTTGTATGTTATTTTAACATGAAAGCGGACCATTTTTTTATGACATCCAAGAACACACCTCATTTTCATATTTTTGTATCCGCGAGCAATGGGATTCATTTCTATTTTTGTAATCATCACCTTTTTTTTCTATTTGTGTCACTTTGGTTGCCAAGCTCCCTTGATTATTATTGTTTCCCTGTTCACAGTTGTGGAATTCTGAATGATAGCAAAGCAATAGAATTAAGGGAGCCGAGATGGTCAAGAGCACAACGGTGTCTCATTTGAAAAAGTAGAAACGTGTTGCCTCTAAATTATCAGTGATTTGGCGCTCAGCAATCAGCATATGAGGAAACTTAACACCCCCCCCCCCCCTTCCATCCTTTAACCTCAACCTCTCAAAGGTGTCCTACAGTTATGGCTTACTAATACAGTGTAACGACCTGCTACCAATCACGGTGGGACATCTCTAGCCATGATATGGCCAAGAGCACTGCAGGCCAGCAGAGATGCATTGAAGAAGTAGACGCCGGACTTGGCATCCTGCGATGGCTTTCGGGGTCACTTTGGTCTAACCTTGCCCCGCAACCACTGCCACTTCCTCCTGAGTTCAGACCTCGCACTTGATCAGCATGTGTCTTCACTCAAGTCGAATGTGCACGGCGCACATGAAAGCACATTTGAAAATGGTGTCAAAAGAAGAGGGGGAAAAAAAGGAACCAAAAATCGCTTTTTTTTTCTATCACACCCTGACCTACAACCTATCTCAGTTGTTATGGAAACTACTCAGGTCAGTCCCCTCCCTCCTGCTGGTGACGCTCCTGCAGTGCATTGTGGGATCTGTGCTTTGCTTGTACGCCACACGACAGCAACAACAAACGTACTGTCCAGGCCAAACGTGATGAGCAGAAATCGAAACTTGTGTTGTATATTGTCCGTGTGAATGCTCGCCGGTGACCTTCGCATGCTGCCCGGCGTTGATACAAAATAGCCACCAAAAAAAAAAATCTCAAAGTCACCTCTATATTGTTCTGTTCCTAAAATTTGTATGAATGTGCGTGAGCGTGGCACTTCTGTTCGTATATGTCCGCCGATGATGAACATAAAAAGAAAAACTGTTCACTCGCCACAGGTATGGTACGGGGCTAAAAAGAAAGGCGACCTTTCATCTCCAATCGTTCTATGCAATAAATCCCATTTGGTAACTGTACAAATCGAAGCGAGAATAGTAGGGGAATACAAATAAAACAAAACACCATTGTCGCCGAACGCTCGGGTTTTGCCGCTGTCATTGAATAATAGTAAAGATGTTGATTTTAGCGTGATCAGCTAGGCTGGGTTTTGTGGTATTAAAGGAGCTGTTAACCCTCATAATCTTTTTTTGGGGGGGGGGCGTCAATTTAACCCCATGCAACTTTTAATTAAGTTGAAGTTTCTTGTTCATTGTCATAGTTTCACTTATGAATTTATGTTTTTTTCCCCCAAATTAATCTTTTATTTGGAGGGAGGGGTTCTCCTGTAAGATATGTTTAAGATATATTGTATGGGTAAAAATTCTATTGAGCTGTGGTTAAATTGCCTCAGAAAATACAAAACGCTTGTGAAGTGAAATGTAACAGGAGAGATCAAATAAGTGAGGAGGAAAAAAAGAGAGAGCGATAACAGAGCACATGCTCAGACATTAGTAGCAGATCCCCGATGTTAGTCGTTACTGGTGACGTTGCTTTTAGTCTTGGTTAACTTGGCCGAGATATGTTTTCTAGAAAAGGTTGTTGGGTTGAAGTCGGAAGAACAAAAAAAGAGAAGCGAGAAAGGCAAAGCTAGCAGCACAACACGCAGTCATCAACAGAAAAAGTAGAAACGTTGAGAGGTGTTCTCCAGAGATGCATCAAGAAATTCATCTATATTGTGAGAGATTCGATACAGATGTCCGTATACAGTAATCCCTCGTTTATCGCGTTTAATGGGGACCAAAACCACCCGCGATAAACGAAAATCCGCAAAGTAGCGACCAATTATCATATACTGTACAGGAAAAAAAAAGTCCGCAAACAGTCCACAAGAAGCTGCAAAACAACAGCGTACATAGAGCAACATATACAGTACTGTACTCCATGTATATCCTCCTGAGTACCAGTAGTTCAAATTTGTCCTCTGTAGAGGACATTTGTGAACCTAAATATCTCCCACCCAGTGCATCCAATCGCATTAACTCCTTTTGTTACTCTAAAGAGGACATTCAGTGCTTTCCAATGATTTTTGTAGGGGTTAGAAAAAGTAAGAAAATGGCGTCCCTCCGTGCAAGCACTTTTTATGGGAAGAGGAAATGTAATACTTTTTATCAAACACATTTTGTCTTGAAACGCTGTTGGCATTTTAATTATAAGACTCTTATGAACACGTTAAAGTGTTCTTTGAGTTGTTTTAAGTGTATTTGAGCCTGTTTAAAAAATGTAGTGGGATTTCAAAAATGTCTTTTGGAGTAGTCAAATTACTTCACATAGATTGGGGAATTTCAAAATAAATATGATTGGACAACATTTTTCCGTGGTAGTCAGCAGGATATGAATTTTTATTTTATTTTTAATTTTTTTATGAATATGTTTGGAAAAATCCGCGATGCACTGAATCCGCGATAAACGAACCGCAAAATAGCGAGGGATCACTATATTCCCAAATGCGCTCCGTCATCCACGACTGCTCAGACGGTGGAAAAAAAAGGTTCGTCGCATTTTGCTTCTTTTCTGATGACAAAAGAAATAAACTACGAGGTGGGTATAAATAATCGGATGAAAGGAAGAGCAGAGGGGTTTTCCATGATTTAAAAGCACCCTCTTGTTAGGTTGTTTCTCGGGAGCAGTGATAATGTTCCTTAATAATCCTAATAAACATAGTTTGGTATCGAGTTAAATGAACTCAACTGGCAATTTTGTACAGTACATGTTGTTTTCACCGACCAAAACATGTTAACTTCACAACGTATCACTTGGAGCGGTCACGTTAACATGAGTTTGAAATGTATACTGTCGAGAACGTGGGGGGGGGGGGGGGGGTCGCTAGGGAAAGACGAGACGATGGCTATTTTTCTTTAGAGTACAAATAAGTCATTTTAAAGAAGTCTATATTTTGTGAAATATGAAGGAGGATTATTTATTTCAGAATTTGTTTTACGATAATGGAAGGGGACGTTGGACGGTTTGGGGGTTTCAGAAAGGAGGCCTTCGAAGTTTAATGTTCAAAAACAATGTGACAGTGTTGAAAGTATTATTTCATATCGAGTTAGGCGGAGGCAAAACTTTCAATGTTCAAATTGCAGCGTGAGAATCGTGGTTATACTGACTCTGTTCAGTTTGTCGTATAAAAAGTCGTCATATTGACTCACCTCAACAGGATCGTCACGTGACTTCTAATCAATCAATCGTAACTAATTTTGCCACCGTTGAGAATTCACGTTTGCTTGTCACAAATCAGCCACTCAATGTGACTTAAATATGCATTGCAGCAAGGGCTTTTATTCTTAACAGTGTAATCCTAGTCATCGAAAAAAGCCATTGAAACAGTTGTGCTTGCTCTCTATCTGCACTCTGTAGGTGTCTTGTCTAATTCTAGGAACGTAATAGATTCAACTTGAGAATGAAAATCGCCAGTCCGCGGCATGTTTGAAGCAAAAAAGTAGACAACAATAACACGTATATTGCGATTGATTCATATTTTTGACATTCAATTTCCTTTGGACATGAAAAGGATCCAAAAATCGCCCAAGATCAGGTCAACTCTGCTTTAGGCGCAAAATAGAACAGAAGACAGTTTGGAGTGTTTATTACACTTTGAAGTCGTGAGCTGTCACTAACACCTTCTTTCTTTCATTTTTAATACTGTCTCTGGGTAGCCTCAGCAATAACTGACCAGTTTTGTTTGAAATGCATTTTTAAAATGAAGTTTACACGATTCAAGTTTTTGTTTTTTAATGACCATTTGTTTTCATGATTTTACAGCCACGAAAAAGACCCAAGGTCTGCATTTAACAATGTTTACCGATATGTTTGCAGCCGTGAAAAAAAATGCAGGTTGTTCGAAATGTCGCTCAGATATATATATATATTTTTTATTTTTGTCTGTGTATGCGGTCAAAACGTTTTTACAGTAGTACATAGGGCAGCATGACAAAGGGAAAGATCTTAAAATAGACAGCATATTATATATACAGATATTTATGAAGAGATGTTTTAGGTGAGCAGGAGTCGGAAAGAGAAAAAACTAAGACAAGCTATGAAATCGGATGGAGTGTTTTTTTGTTTGTTTGTCCATGTGAAGAATCATGAGTGAAATGGCATGCATGAATTGACCCCAGAGGGAAAAAAAAGAGTCCACCCAACCCCTTCCCTTGACTTTTTGAGCCTCATCGACACTCCACCACACGAGCTGGCATTTTTTGGCGTTTGTTCTCAGTGTAAATAGCGGATGAGAGCCAGTCCACTTTACACAATCATGGCAGTTTATGACATGTTTTTATTTTCAACATGCAAATGTCAGCAATGATAACAGAAGCAGGCATGAGTGGGGGAGGATGGTGGGGGGCCTTTTGCACACCACATGGCAAGCACAAGGTAGAGCGTATGCAAGCCTGAGCCTCCTTATAGCCAAACGTGTGCTTTAAGCATGTATCAAAACAACTGCAACAGAGCTGAAGATCAGTTCAATAGCTCAAGGACAAACGGTTGCAGCATTATGTGCGTGGCTGGCTCGTGGCGACTGCTTTGTGATCATTTGGAAGCAAAAAAAAACTTGGAATCTGATAACATATTGGTCCGTGGAGAGTTTCTATAAATGTGGTGTTTGTAAGATGAGATGCAGTTCAAAACAAAAGGTGGGTTTACTTTTTCTGGCATCCATGTAAATTTTGTGGTGGGCAGATGACATTTGGAGGGGGAAATGGACATTAAATGTAAAAATCATATTTAAAAAAATGATGAAGCTGGATATGGTAAACAAAACAAAAAAAAAGAGCCAAACAATAACAACAACGTTCACTGTTGTAAGTGCAATGAGCTAAACTTCCCGTTTTCCCCATTGTAAAACCTTGTGTATGTTTCCGTGTGTTCCTCCTGTAAATGGGTGTAGTAGACCTGGTGCATCATGCCATGTAATGTGATGAATGACAAATTATGACCTTAAAATAAATTTCAATCAAATAAAATAAAAATACATACAAAACTGCTGTGGGCATTTTATTGTGCATGCATTGTAGTTTTAACCCTTTCAGGGACAGCGGTTATGACAGTGGACAGCTTATCATGATATCGGGTTACAGGGTGCACGAAAGGGTTCATAGTGTAAGAATATATAACAGAGGCTAAATGGTGCTTAGTAGGATGATTCACATTATGATAGCATCTCATCTCAAGTCCCCATCAGACTGGGCAGGACTTGGGCTTTATCCACACCACTGTTATTGTAATATTCCCATCTACAATTTTTTATCCAAAATATACGCATTGATCATGGTAGACTGATTTGAAATTGGGACCAGATTCATCGATGACCAATGCTCAGCAGAGGGGGGGGGGGGGGGGGTGATGGTCTCAGATCAAGACATGTGGTATGTTGGTATAGCTGACGTCAAAGATGAGGACGTGTGCTAAAATAATCAAAATATGATGATGATTGTTGTGATAGTTTGATGAAGCAGCTGAAGTCAAAAGTCAAGACTTATGGAGTCCATTCCCACTAGAGAAGTCATGTTATTTAGATTTGGGTTGGTGCTGCCGTTTTAGGTTTAATGGTTCTGTTGCTTTTTGCCTCTCTTCTATGTCACGGGTGTGTTTAACACCTTTTGTTGCTACTCTTCCCACATTACAAGAACATGTGCGGCAGGCTGATTGAACACTCTAAGGGACAGTCGAGGGACAATTTTGAGTGTTCAATCAGCCTGCCATGCATGTTTTTGGAATGTGGGAGGAAACCGGAGTACCCAGAGAAAACCCACGCCGCAGCTGGAAGTGAACGCGGTACCTCTGCACAGTGAGGTCAACGCGCTACTCACTGGACCCCGCCCTGGTGCCATTTTGTCACCAATATTTGACTAATCAATTTTGTGTAACCAGTCAGCCTCCTGACTGTGTAGACATTTGTTTAGAGTAGTAAAAAAAAAAGATTTATAAAAATGGTCTGCATCTACTTAATTAGACAGAAAATGTAAACTTAAACATGAAAAAAATTCGTTAAATAGGGTAGAAAAATCTCATTTAAATTTTGTTGAAAAAGGAAAAAAAGTCATCATCCAAAACTGAAATTAAGGTTTTTATTAGTAGACATTCTCCTGTACATGACTCTATCAAGCTGTCCACAGTATGCCTATACAGTCCCCCACCAAAACATAAAACATCTGGTGGTATGTTCTCACCAAAGAAAATGTTTTTAAATACTATAAAAATAAGTCAATTGCACAAAATAATGTGTCATTCATTTTTGTGTGGGATTACCTCTGTGTAACACTTGTACACAAACAACAACAACAACCACAACCACATTGATAGTCCAAGAGGAGGAGGTTAAAATTCAACAGAAGACATATTCGGGAGAAACAACAACAAAAAAAAAACCTAAAAAAAAAAGGATTTGACCTCAACGGCCCATTTGTTGCAATTGTGAATAGATGAAAGTGTTGTACCGTTTTGTGTTTCAAACAACTCTTGCCCATCCCGACGCGGCGTCCAACTTTAGTGTTTCGTCTACACATCACAGATTGCAAAAAAAGAAAAAACTTTGCAGATGTCACAGGCAAGAATAAATAAGTCTAAAGGGTGTATGTGGTTAAGTGCTTCAAAAAAATTATAGGCAGGCGGGGAGAAGTTTGGCCACCGTCCAACAGAATCCATACGTTCGCTTTTTACAATATACAATAGTGAAACAAAAATAACTGTGGTCCAAATATTTTCTTGCCGAAGCTGTTTGGGATTTCTGCACGATTACTACCAGTCAGCGTGATAGCTGAACTTTTTTTTAATTTTCACATTTAAGAGGAATGTAAAATAAAAACTTAATGCGCTGTTGGTCTTCTACAAACCTGATCTAAATGGAGAGAATATTAACAAGGAATGTCACAATGTTTCTCTTCGTCATATTTTGATGGCAAGTGTCTTGACATCCCAATATAGTCGTCATTTTTTTGACACCGGAATGGAATCATTCTGGAATTTTGCAAACAGGTGTCTTTTTTCCTTTTTTTTTTGACAGCGTGGGAGGCAAGGACATATTTTACCTTATTTTTGTAATCATCACTCTATTGCTCAAGCCCATTTTGTTTTTTTTAAACACAGAATGTTGCATTAAGGACTAACACCACACACATTCCGCCGTGACAGATGAAAAAAACGATAATGAGCAATGATGGCAAACATTTACAAGACACACAACTAAAGTTGACGTCAAATCCTTGATGGTGAAGAAGCGAGCAAGTCAAGATGAGGCGACTGTTCAAGGCCTATGTGGAAGTCTTTCCTCTCTGCGCTGGAGGTGTGCGATGGTGAAGGGTTAAGTTTTGAAAGTATGTCCCTCGAAGTTACAGTAAAGTGTGCGGGAGCGCCGGAAGGGTCAGAGGGTAAAGACGAGCAGTCTCATCAGTAGATATCAGGCAGGTCTTGGTAATTCCTACTGAAGTAACCACCAGAGTAGTTCCAGTCCTGGGAGCCAGTGTTTGGGTTGGTTCCCATTTGGAACCACCTTAAAAATATATTTTAATTAAATATTATCCATGACAATTTGACATTTACGTACAGATTTCAGCAAGAATCATGATAGTTGACACACAGGATTTGCTCCAGCGGGCCACATAATATGACGTGGGGGGCCGGATATGGCCCCCGGGCCTTGATTTTGATACCACTGTCCTCAACCCTTACTGATTTAGGGTTCTGCCTTTACTATCAAAAAGTACAGCAAATGTCATCAGAATTAAAATTCGCTTGGCTAAACCTACCGGATGATTAGACATGGCGTGACTCGTCAGAAAGAGCGAGCGCGTGAAAAGCGAGCGAGAGCTCAACTAACCTTGTCGACCACTCCTCCTCATGCCTAGCTCTCTGTTTTCTGGCTGCTCGTTGCTTTTCTTCCAGCCTCTCCTTCTCCTGGCTTGCTTCCTCTGCAAAACCACCGCCGGCACAATGTTAAAACCGTCTGCGTTGTTGACATGAGGCAGTTACACAGACAAACAGCAGATGGCGACAGGGTTCCATTATCTGAAGCTCAGACACTGCATGTCCTCCAGAGTGTTACATGGGAGCTTGAGCCTATTCCAGCTGATTTACTTCGAGTGGCGGTGACCACCCTGTACTGTTCACCAGTCAGTCGCGCAAGTTGCATCTGGACAAACAACCATTCTCACCTCGGGACACTGAAGCATCTTCAAATAACCTAGCGGGAATGTTTTTAAAATGGGGGAGGAAGCCGAAGTACCCGCAGAGAACAGGGATAATATGCAAAAGCCCCACAGGAAAGCCGGAGCAGTTTCCAAGCCAGAGGTATTTATTTTTTGTCAAATAACACCAAACAGAGCACCTGAGAAGTAGACAATGTCATTACCCATTTGGCCATTCTCCATGGCTCTGATGTCAGGTCTGAAGCGACAGTCAGTCGGGGCCAGTATAGCCTCCAAGCCTGGCTCCAGCTCGTTGAGAGACATTGCAAAGTTGGTGAAGTTGTACATCTGAACATGGGAAAGCACAAATAATCTGTTCAGATTTTCTGCACAATGCTGCCTTTGTGTCCCCCCCCCCCCCCCCCCCCCCCTTCTACCTGAGCAGAGTGAGCCGGTCTCGGATCTATCCTCCAAAGTAAAGTACTTCCTGGTATGACCGACACCGTCTCCTGGACCTCTGGCATGTCATCAGCGTCATCGTTCTCCGATCCTACCGGCTCCTCCTGGGGAACGAAGGGGGGATTAAGCAATGACATGTTTAATCGCCACTTGACAAGCGAGAATGTGCCCATGAGAAAGGCCGCATCAAGACTTGCGTGATTCTGACTCGATCACGGTAATCAATGTTTACATGTTTGTGCTTCTTGTTGTCTCCTTTCTTCTCAGCCTTCTTGTGAGCCTCGTAAGCCTGAGGATCAATACTCCACATGCACTCTGTCCACTTCCCATAGATGACACAAAGCTTCTTTTTACTGCACAAAAGGGGAATCGGGTTACAGAGGAAGATTTCTTGGAAAACTTAAGGCAATATATTGGAAATCATACCACGGGTGAAAAAGTACCGTATTGGCCCAAATATAAGACGGCCCTGACTATAAGACGAGCCGATCTATTTCAAGACACAAGTTTGAAAAAATACTTTTTGAACACCAAATACATTTTTATACAGAAAATAATTACAGTACATCTGAAACAAATTATTATAACAATATATTTGAGAGAAAAAGCATGTTATTTTGCCTCATTCAAATTTTAATAGGTGAATATTTAAATATGTAAACTATAGTGCAATCACATTCGTAAATGAATGGCTTCTGGTTTTTGAAATGTAAATGACATAACTTCTCCTCAGCAGCCGGTTAACCTAGCCGATCATCGACCCACTTTTCTCCAGATTGTCGCTACGTTTCTCCATTTTCTGTTATCTGTTCAATTATTTTCTTGTCTTTTCTTTCTTACCACTATTTTTTATTTTTCTTCTTCGTGCAACCGCTATTTTTATTTTTATTCTTCGTGACGGGTTCACTTTGGCCTGGGGAGTCAAGTTCAGCGGTCGCTTCAATGATATCTGGCGCCATCTAGCGTCGTGAATGGGTATAATGTCTAGATCCCGAATATAAGACGACCCCCAATTTTTCAGTCTTATTTCAATGCAAAAAACACCGTCTTATATTCAGGCCAATATGGTAACAGTGATGAAGGCTAACCTCTTATCCTGGATGTATCCCTCCACTTTGTGCAGCTCTTTGCCAAACATCCCACAAGGCTTGAAATTCAACACACACTTGTCTCCAGTGCTGTGTAGACAAGAGTTTAACATGTCTTCATAAACTATGGTGCAACTGTATGCCGCCTAAATATTACACATCCTTTCACACACACACGCACACACACAAAAAGGAATTTTGGTTGGCTGTTTGCACACCATTTCCTGTTCAGTATCATATCGTGGGGGAAAAGGCGAAAACAGGACCGAGACACGCCAAGGAGGACATTGGAGGAGAACGGTGACATTTTGTCTGTTTAGCGCAAGAATAACAAAGTGCATTCAAAGGTCAGGAGAGTTTACCTGTGGTTGACTATTTCTACGGAGCCATACTGCTCTATCCATAATTTGCCCAAGATGATGTTGTGCACGCAGCAGTGAGGGTTGCTCCATGTGTAGGCCTCATTGTGCCTTGGATAGAAGGGAAAGGGGGCGGCATGAAGAGAAGATACACGAGACACATGTCGGACAAAATGTGGTAAGGAATAACCTTTAATATGGCAAAAGCGCCCCCTACGTGTTTGTTTGACTTACTTAAGTAGCTCCAGAGTGATGGTCCCTTTGGGCTCCGCCTCAACGCTCTTCCCCCAGAATTTCAGTTTGGGGTATATTGAGCCATGGAATACAAAGTCTCCAGCCAGGCTCTCAGCGTGGAAGGCACTCACCGGGGGATGATGGGATACCTGCTCTGCAATCAGCCGAAAGCCGTGCTCCTCTCTGGGTAGACGGGCAGGGGCGTGAAGGGTGAATGCATCGTGATGAAGAGACAGATGTGAAGATGTACCGATGTGTACCTGGTGAGTTCATATGTCTCCCCAAGAAGAGGGTTGAAGGGTTTTCCAGTTCGCTCCCACTGAGACGCAACGGCCGACACAGCAAACGCAGCGACGGCCTGAAGGAACAATTACAGACGACTTGTGTGTTCTCTGCTTGAGGTTCATGTCGCTCACGTGGATTTTTTCAAGGGGATTTCTCTCACAGGTTGCAGTTAATTTAGTCGAGTTAAGGGACTATGCAACCCGCATCCTTCTGCTGTGACTTTGGCAAACAGATGAGTGTAGATTTTAAACTTTGACCGTTGGATTTTCAATTCAATTCTGTTATTTACATCCACCAAGAGAAGAAAGGTTTGTGAAGAAAACAGAAAGTTGAATGCTACGTGCTACACAAACATGTCAGAAACGACGTGCAGTCACATCTCACGGATGACCGTTTACAATCGTGTGTAAATATGAAGGTGGCGACTGATGCTCCGATGTAACGATGCTGTAATGCTGAGCACGCACTGCTGCACTCAAACCATTCAGAAACTCGGAGCAATGTTTAAATGTGCCGTTCGGTTATTCAGAGTGCACCAAAAATGGAAGTTCACTCTCGGCGCGCTCAACAAAGTGAATTTCCATACACACCCCTGATGTACATGGCCTCAGTTTTTTTGTAGAACAGATTTAGGCTTGTTCTAAACAATCAGGCTGCACTGTACCGCATGCAGATGAGATAAGGAGTCGTAATGTGTTATTCTTGTTCATGCAATCAATTTAATGTCCAAAAGGAGTCTCAGTGTCTGACCTGCATACGTTCTATGGAGTCAGACAGTGAGCAGGCTCTGTTGATGAGGTAAGTGTGTTCCATGTATTCTGTGATTCGCTGCAGGAAGCTAAGAGGCTCGTTGAAGACAACAGGCATTGTGATCTTGGAGAGTTCCTGGATAGAAAAAATAAAGGCACAAAGTTTGTCGACCACTCGGTTTATTACAACACTTTTGCATTGTGAAATTGAAATGAATTTCTTGCACAACCATGTTAAGGGTGAAATCATCATATCATTTCACACACTTGGAATTTTCCCATCAAGTGGACAGTGTAAATCATCAGCAAAAAAAAAAATAACTACATAAAATTGGGTAATGACTGGCACAGACAATAGAAAGAGTAAATGAGTAAAGACAGGAAAAATGTACATCCTCACCATTCCGATGCATTTCTTAAGGATACTCCAGACACTAATAGTGTTTCTGGAAAACATTGCTGTGGGTAATGACGTCCTAGAGTGAAAAAAAGAAAAATCAAATGACCAAAGGTGGATGGAGAGAAAAAAAAAGAATAACAAGAGGAAATCATGTTTGGAATCTGATGCTTGGTATCTATTCAGCATATAGTCGCTCACAATTTAAATTACAGATAAACACACCAAGTTAACTCTTGTTTTGTGTTCTGGTCAAATTTGAACACACAAAAAAATTAATTCATTGTCATCCAATTTTAGGAATTAAATTCAACTTTTGTACACTTGTTGCGTTACCGGTCAAGAATGAATGCAATCAATGAATACTTTCTTTTTTTTTCTAATTTTGGGTATTTGTTCTTGATTTTACTGTTTGGTGCTTTCTACCGCCTTTATTACCGATTTGTCTTACTGTTTATTGTGCATGTTAAATTGCTCCATGTACATCACTTTGTATGCAGCGATGGCTGTTTGAAAGTGCTCTATAAATACTGTTGACTTGACTTGATTACTGTATTAGTTTTGAAACTTTGCACCCACAGGTAGTTCGTTGTGTGGTAGTACCATGCGACCTCTATACAACATAATTTATTTATACATTTTTGATGGTCAACACACTGATGAGGGGTGATGCCAGGAACATGACAGTGAGGCGCACTTTAAACCCTTTCATTTTCTCAAAAATCAAAAGCATCTTGTCTGATCGGGCAAGCATCAGTACGAAGATTTTAGATAAGCAGAACATGTTGTCCAACTGGTGTGCTATCGTAAAAATAAAGATAACTTGTCTCTGAGGTAGGAAATGAAACTGTGTGCCACAACATTTACCTGCTACTATATCTTAGTATCTCTGCACTGAGAAACTAGAAACGCAAAGTACGAACCAAAAAGCATCTCCATCTTTCCACCTATTTTGCCATGCCACCAAACCAGCTCAGGTTCACGTCTGGGGCAGGTTTGGTGAAGGCGCAACTTAGGAGACATCCTGGACTGGTTGTCAAAGAAGTGCAACTACAATACTTCCAATGCAAGCATTTTCAAACCACCAATATGCAATGAAAGTAAATGACTTCTAATTCCTTAAACATTTTGGCAACAATTCTAACCATGCCCAAAAGAGAAAGTAAAACGTTCTGTCTGGTGGTGTTGAATCAGCTTTAAAGACACCAACATTGTGTCAAAGGTTTTGCGGGAATGCAGCAGTACCTGTGTTTCTTGACACCGTTCGCCTGTGGCTTTGATCCATTGTTCCTGCTATCAAATACCAGTGCATCTTTGTAACTGGACTCCGACACCCCTTCATATGACTCATCCGAATCCAGGCCTGTGAAGCAAAGCAAGTGGCAAGTCATCGGTAATCTGCATTTTAAATATCTGTGTGAATACGATAAAATGGAGAGAAAAAAAAATAAAACGTCAAGCTATCTAACCTGTAACGGCGTCGTAGAACTCCTCCTCATTGCTCATCTTCTGAAGTCAACGCTGACAAATCTGACTTGATGACTGGTCAACTTCTAACACATGTTCCCTCTGATGACAACCTTCTGGACAGAAACCTGTCAGTCAAGGTTCCCCACTGGATCGTCACCACCACAACAGCACAGTAGTTGTGCTTGGTGGCCACAAAACGCTTAGGTTGGAAGAGCGATGCCGGCGAATGCTGTTTGACAAATAGACAAAGCTGGACGTTAGCTGATGCTACGCACAAAAAGCAATATGTCTGACTTGACTAATTTCGCAGAAGGAAAACAAACAGTTTTTATACTGGCCCCACTTTAAACAGGAAATTTTTAATAGGACTCAATGGGGGGAAACTCATTAAAAATGTTGCTGACGTACCAATTCTTCATCCAGATGAATTTCTCAGACAGATATTTATGGGGGACTATTTGTGATTGCGTTTGTAAATTTGACCCAATGTGGATAAAATAAAATCCCACATACATTCATTCATTCATTTTCCGAACCGCTTTTATCCTCACTAGTGTCGCGGGGGGTGCTGGAGCTTATCCCTGCTGTCTTCGGGCAGTAGGTGGGGGAAACCCTGAATCGGTTGCCAGCCAATCGCAGGGCACACAGAGACGAACAATCATCAGCGCTCACACCTAGGGACAATTTTGAGTGTTCAATCAGCCTGCAATGCATGTGGGAGGAAACCGGAGAACCCGGAGAAGACCCACGCAGGCCCGGGGAGAACATGCAAACTCCACACAGGGAGGCCAGAGTCGGAATCGAACCCACAACCTCTGCATTGTGAGGTCAACACGCTAACCAATGGACCACCGGGACGGCTCTCACATACAATGTACTGCACTCAAAGAATATGACAATTTAGCCCATTATGGGTTCGATGTAAACTTCTCATCGACAAGTTTCCCAATGATCAGGACAAACTTTGAAATGGTTCATATCACAAACCAAATCATGAAGGTGACGTACCTACAGATGGCATGTAAACAGATCTGGACCAGTGGTTGTGTTTACACCAAGTACTACCTCCAAAAATACATAGCTCACCAGGTACCAGCATAAAGACCAACATTCAAATACCGGAACATATCAGGCCAAAGTTACTTCAGTTGAAAACAAGCAGTGCAAAATGATAACACGAAAACATATTGGACCATACTTAAAAGTTGGAATACAACTCAACTCGACTTAAAAAAAGCACAGTACCGGTACTTGAAAAGTAAAAACGACGCTGCACATGAGAAAAAAAAAGTCTACTGGGTTAAAAAGTTGAACATGCCTTGTTTCAAGCTTCATTGTAAAACATTTAATTGGGTTGAATTTTTTTTAAATGTTGTACATTTTATTTGAATATAATGCAGTGGTTATTTGGTGTACCACTAGAAAGCGCTTGTGTACCACTTGTGTTGTAATTTGTTCCACATTTGAAATACGGCTTTCATTTCTTGTTTGGCATTCTCATCAATGTTCCAGATTGCCTGCCTTGCCTTTTTTTAGACGTGTGATAACAGCAGCGGCGGCACTTTTTACCTCTCGAACAAGGATGAAGTGCCTGAGTCATACTTGTAAAGCATATTCAGCTTTTGGCTAGTAGATTGTAGCTGATATATATATTTGTTGTAGATAATTATAAAGTTTTGAGTGCTTTTGTTTCCATTATTACTCACTTATTCCATCAGAAATAATAAGATACATATAGGACAAGGGTGTCACGTCACAAGGTTTGCTGTGACACACTTGCAATTTGTACGTTAACACAAACCAAACCAAAATGAAAACAGAGACAGTTTACAAATCCGTCAACTGATTTGTCCCAGGGAACGTGAACTACTAGACTAAAAAGCACCTTACTTTGAGCGTTTTGCATGTATTAAAATTCCAACCTTGGTTGCTGCCATTTACATGTTCTGACGTGCAAACCGCGTTTAGATTTGCAGATATTTTATTATTGAACTCAAAACTCGCTGCAGTGCTTTAGGTGCACCACAACATTTTTGGTGTTCGTTTATTTTTGCAATCATGCTCATTCCCAAATTGCTCAAAAGGACCAAATAAATAAATAAGGTGGCATGACATTTTTATTGTGACACAGCCCGCATTGGTAAAATACAAGGAATGTTGACAGATACGCTGACTTATCAATTGTCACATAGACTGGAAGAATGTGAAGGCACCGGTAGATAGACTGGTGCCCAAGAATCTTATACATTTTTTGCAAAGTGATGCTTCCTTACCACTTGTCATGATGTGAATTCTTAAATTTGAAAACGTTCATCCAACAAAACTCCCGCAGAGAAACTTCTGACGTAACCACATTGCGTGCAATTTATGGCGATTGTAAAATGACGTCAATGCTGTTGTAATAGACAAAAGGCGGGCACAAAAAGTGATCTTAAGGACAAGAAAATAATAATAAACCTTCTTGGCAGTTGATTTCTAACCAAATGACCATGACCCAGAAAAAAGGAAGGGCAGGATGTTCCCTCCATTACGAAATCAATAAACAGTGTGAATGATTGTCTTGTAAAGCATTTCCCCGGGTGGAAAATTGAATAACGTATGACCTGAAATAGAACCCGGAAGAGACAGACTGTTACGAATGCAAAGCGATTAGCACCGGTGTTGCCAAGGTTAGTCGAGTAGTCACGACGACTGGACCACAAATGTTCCTCTAAGCCAGGGGTGTCAAACTAATTTTTGTTGCGGGCCACATTGTAGTTCAGGTTAGCCTTGGAGGCCCATTATGAATTTTGGGAAACCATATAAATGTTGAATCACCTCCACATATTACATACACAGCACACAACGAATTGATGAATAACTAGTTTTAAAGTCAGAAGTCAAGAATAATGACCGTTATTGTGATTCCATATGACAATTTGAAATTTTGGTTTAGACTTTAGCAAGCATCATGGAACTTGACAAGCTTTTGCGGGCCACATAAAATGATGTGGCGGGCCAGATCTGGCCCCCGGGCATAGACTTTGACACCTGTGCTCTAAGCGGTGCATACGCAAAATGACACACTATTGTGACACCACAATTTATCGCGCATAATTTTCATAATAGCGACCTGAGTTTTGTTTAATGTTCTCCAAATGACATTACAGTACAATTCTTTTTCAAATTGTATAATATAATTTTGCAGAGAACAGAGAACATACAATCGATTCAGAAATGATTCAAAATTAAATTGACATTTGTGTTTGAAATTGTCAAACGAAGCCTTCGATGAGCAAACGTGCTCTGCAAAGATTTTTAAAAATGAATGATTAAAACATTACATCACTATTCTTAAACAGCGGGACTCAATGAGAAGCCGAAACAAAAGTTCTGAAGGCAAATCTTAACAAGCACGACACAGAGGGCCGATAAATTCGAAGAATTCAAAATATCTTGAAATTATACGATGGACCTGCTTCAAACGAGGCATTTGTCATTTGAATAACCATGTACACAAACATCACGACAACCGTCATTCAAATAACCAGCATTATTTTTGTCATCATTGTCATCCAACATTCCTCTGACCCCGTGGGCCTCACCTACCAGATTCCTTCTAGTAACACAGATTGGTTCCTGTGTCAACACCATTGCCAAACCTACCAGGGATAATACAAATGCAGAGAAATTCAATACAGCTTCTATCTGTGCTGTGAAAAAATACAAATACAAATAAGCCGGCAAAAGGAAGAGAGAATTAAGAGACTGAGTCCTAATAGAAGTACTTGTGCCAATCAATATTGAGCACGTCACAACTTGTGCACAACTTTCTTTCCTCACATGCGCGCACACGTGGGCACTTACAAACAGAAAGCTATTTCAAATCCATTTAACAACAGTAACAAGATCACAAGATTTGTTCCGAGAGAATTGAAATGTCAGTAGCCCACGAATTAACCGTGTCAGGAAGTATGACCTGAAAGATCGGAATCTTGCGGGCATCATCAATAGACACAGCTTGGGATTTCGGAAGATTTCGATAATCAAGCGTAACGCAACTAGAATGAGCAATAGACTGCTACCTGCATAATTATGGTGCCTCGATACTGAAACTAAAACTCTTTAACAATCTTGAAAACACAGTGGAATAATTGCTGACAGCTCAGGAACTCCAAATTATTTGTATCCGTATAATTGTATTTTCGCAACTGTAAAGCGCTTCGGAGTATAAGGCGCACCTTCAATGAATGGCCCATTTTGTTTTCATATATAGGGCGCACTGAACAATAAGGCTCATAGAAGCGGCAATAGTGGTGGCGGTTGAACTATGCATCCACTAGATGGCGCTGCACTAAAGGGAACAATACAATACAGCTTTATTTATATAGAGCCACTGCAGCTGTAACAAAGCGCTTTACTGAACATTTAAAAGACTACGTCCAAGAAATCAGAATATTGTTCCAAATGCATCTCTCTCAAGATGCAGCACGCAGCACGACGCAAAGTCCATAAAAATACAGAGTTTATTCCTCGCCAACCTGTGAGAACTGGTCACAAACACAAACATGAAATGTATAAGTACAAATGGCATTACAAAACAATAAATGAAAGACGAAGGTTATGAAGATAATTGATTCAATAAAAAGGCACACAAACCTCGTGGGCTCACATCCGAAAGCGGCTAAATATCCCGAGAAATCTTGCTTGGCTCCTTCTTCCTTTGTTTAGTCAGAGGTTAACTATGCTTTTGGTCTAATCTTCGTTTCATAATGTTCTGCGTAGAGCTCACAAAATAGTTGACTGTTGGTGAACTGTGTGTTGGCAAATGCACATGTCAATTAGTGTCGGGCTAATTAGTGCCTTTTACATTACAATTGGTTCCTGCTAATAATCACCACTTGATGACAGAGGCCCACTTACAAGGAAACAACTCAAAGCGACTGCAACGCCATATATAAGGTGCATCGGGTTATAAAGCGCGTTGTCAGCTTTTGAGAACATTGAATGCTTTTAGAACGCATTAGCGGGTCCAGTGATAAATGTTGCAAAGTTGTGTAGACTGAAAAGAAAGATTGGGTCTAGGGGCAACGGTGATATGACAGACGATCTCGAAACACTGAATTCAAGCTCGGGTACACTGTGACAGATGCAGTGCAGCATGATGACGCAAGCATCAAGTATCATATGGGGAGTGTTATCCTACATTGGTATTGGGCCCCTTTAGTGCTGAACGGGGATCATATATTAGATTAAATATGATCAGAATACGTGCAGAGGTTATCACTCTAGGCAAAACAGATGTTCTCGTCAACATTGGTTTGTAAACAAATATTGGTCAAGGAAATAAACATCTTGAAGCAGCGTTTGGTTTCTACGGTCAATGTGAGTTTGTATAGAATAAAAGCAGAAGTTGCAATTAAAAAAATAATAATAATAATATTCTTTTTAAATACCAACCCCACCATCATGTTTTAATTCTGAAATATTCCGCATCAAATTGTATGTATTTCTCAAAACACACGACTGTTATTATACATCCATGACTGCTACTCAATGTCAGGGGAAAAAAAAAAACACGTACAATTTAAGAGTTTAACTCGCACGATAGCATGTTTGGTAAGCTCCAAACAAGACAAGGTAAAACTCCCAAGCACATCCTGTGTTCTTCCGGAAGGAACTGTGCCTTGCAACCCGCAGTGAACCACAAATTGATTTTTTTTCCAAGTAACTTGATGTTGCTTCCTTTGACTCAAGTCATGAGTCTTTCTCAGGAGGACATCCTTCCATTTAGAAAATAATGCTTATACACACGCACACTCACGATAATACACATAGTTCAGAACAAGTTGGCACATTTCAGCTTTACATGCTTGTGGTTGTGAGGCTGATTTAAAGTGCAGTGGTAACAGGATTTGTGGAGATGCGTAATTTAATTTCAGAATCCTTTATATTCAGGTGGTACAATCTAACTAAGGGATGATGCTTTTAAACACGCAGAATGCCAATGACTAAAATGTGTTTTCAGTTCTTTTATAAAATTGTTCAGGAAAGCAAATTTCAGTGTTGTTGTTGATTTTTCTAATCGCTATGTCTATTCCTAACGTGTACATTCAACTAAGCTTCAAAGTCCAGATGCAAAAGTGAGTTTGCTGAAGTCCAGAAATGGTCTGATTGCAGAGCGTAAAACATTATCAATGTAAAGTCATCAGCGTTGACTGGCTGAAAAGATTTTACATAACATACGCTATGAACTTCGGTCAAAGGC
Organism: Hippocampus zosterae; assembly: GCF_025434085.1. Lineage (NCBI taxonomy): Eukaryota > Metazoa > Chordata > Actinopteri > Syngnathiformes > Syngnathidae > Hippocampus > Hippocampus zosterae. The sequence continues at coordinate 34,243,678 of NC_067452.1, read as the reverse complement.
GCTGCAACATTCCTCTCAAATCTGTTGAAACGTGGCCTTGAGGACATGCGTTTGGAAAATATCTTTCCTGTCGCAGAATTTTAACTACACGTGAACAGCTGGGAGAAGAAATGTTGCACTCAACCAGCCAAGAACAAAAGATACAGTATACAGTAGTGTACCTAAGAAAAAGGCCCCATGTGAACATTGTGTCCAAAGTCAACCTGCAACAGAAGGGCATCCATTCCTTTAGAAAATAATGCTCACACACACACAGACGTTTTTGAACACACTGATGTAAACTGTGTCGAATGGTCCGACGTGACACTTGAGTGGCATTCATCATCCGGTTTCTCGTGGCATCATTCACAATGTGGCGGTCATCAGCTTTGGGATGTGGTCAAAGGACGTTGTCCACTTCTGCATCGTTCTGTGACTCTTCCAGTATCTCTGTATCATCAACCTGATGATGACACTCTATCACACGCTTAAGCTCAGTGGCCACTTCTGTCTGAGAACGTCCTGATTGAAGCATCAAAATGGCAAGGTACTGTTGACACATTGCTAGGCGTCGTCTTGGTCTCATGATGTCAAAAAGCTTGATGAGGGCGACTGTTTAAACACCAGCTTTAATTGAACCAGGACATTTATTGATCGATTCAAGGATTAGAAACCTGAAACCTTTGGACGCTAAGCCCTTTGGAGAACAGCACCTTGGGCAAAAAATAGTGAAACATTTAATAGTTGTACATGTGCATTGAAAGGTTTAGAGAAGGCCACATAAAATTCACCCGTAAAGGTTTGAATACATTTTAGGCTCATCATGAAATTTCATCCAAAAGCCAAATATCCACTTTTTGTGAGTGAGTGAGCAATATGTAACTATGACTCTTAAAAATGCACTTCAACAAATATTAACACCACGTGCAACGACATATTTGTACTTAGCGTAAATGTAAAAGAATCAACACAGGAATTATGTTCACAGCAATATTATTATATTTATTGCTTCTATTTTTTTCAAATCATTTTAACTCAATCATAATTTTATTTTTTCTCTTCCAATGGCGTTAAGTGACAGGCAGACAAATGAAATGTACAATCAACCGGTGTATCCAACTGTTGGCATTCACCCAAAAGAACAAGTGGTTTGCTGGCGCTGTACCCTGTTGCAGCCAATTCTGGAACTAACAGACTTTGACAGATTCTGTACAAAGGGGCTTTTTGAGTGGACTGTACACTATTCTCTGTCGGTTGGTTCCGGGGGCCTGTTAAATTAAGATTCCACTGTATAAAAGTGTTTTAAATATTTAGAATATCTGCAGTGCTATTCATGTTTATTATATTTTACATCACAATCGAGCACTGAGTTTTAATATTGAGTTTTCAGATCTGTATAATAAATGTTCTCAAAATTAGAGAATACATTTTTAATTAAATATAAACCTATGACCCATTCACAAACACTCCTGTTTTAATTTTTACACTTTTCTACACTTACATTTTATATAGTGAGATCTACCATTCGCGTAGAAGATTTCAATGTATTCTGTGATTTTATTAGGCCACATGAATGAGCCCTAACGGTAATGTTCATATGAGGTAGTTCTTTTGAATGTTATATAAATTCAAATTATTGTATGTAAAATCACTAAAATGTTTGGAAAAGTGAATTTGTACAAATAAAGGACTAGCCCAGACACAACAACCTTTGCAGTAAATTAGATTACCGGTACATGAGGAAACATGACAGCTCTGGACAAAGGAACTAGCTGTGTTGCTTTGTTGTTTATGATGTCCTTTTTGATGACAATAATTTTACAAAGACAGATACAGCAAAATATACAACCCCAGTTGTAACTTGAAACATTCATAAATCAAGGTAATATTTCCCAATGAAATGAATGGAAAATCCAATTAATCTGTTCTACTCCCAAAATTAACTTATAGACTTCTCTTTTTTTAACCAGTGTGTGGTTTCAACTAAATCTAACGTAATATAGAAACAGGTAAAAACACACACGACCACAGCAACACATATGTAGCCTGGTTACAAAACAAGAGGCAAAGCACAAATCGCTCGGTTTCTGACGCACACTTCCAATAACGGTCCCTTTAGCCTTTTCCTTTTTCTTCAGGGCATTCTGATTGCTTCGCCCTTTATTTACATCTCTGGGAAAAGTTCAGCATGCCACTCAACATGGAACCAGAGAAGAATTACAAGACAGATGCATCCGCTCGTACGTGTAAAGACCATTCCTAGAGCGAAAATAGTGGTCATTATTCTACTGACATTTTCTACGGAACACAAATTCTATGTAAAAATAAGCGTTCAGAACTCAAGGTTCCACTGTAACTTAGAGCGAAGGTGGGCAAGGCCAATTAAGAACCCACCATTTAAGATCGAGACATTAGGAGCAGTTACAGGAATCCGTTTTAACCCGTGGCATTAGAGGATCTGTTCACCCCTTCTCCGCCTCATATCTGTTTGAAGTACAGTAGTCTGCATAAACGAAGAGACAAATCTGCTAACATTTGAAATGTTTCTGTTGACAAGTAAGCAAGTGGATCATGAAAGCTATATAAGCCGGTGCCTGTCTATATGACCTTTCCACAGCACTAGCCACACATAATGGTTGAAAATGCATGAACGACTTTCTCGGTACGGTAAAATAACCTGAATGTCAATGACTCCGAATGAACCATCTAAGAGAGGAAAACAATGCGTTTCCTCAGGGTCGGGTGTTGATTTGGATGGAGGCATTCACAAGTTGAACAGGCATGGGGGCTTTGCTGAGGCAATTGAATTCCATGGGAGGTACCTTTAACCAACACGGAGATTATAGATAATAACGCAGAAATGTTCCCACGCGGATCTGCGCGAGTCGCGCAAATGTACATCAATGAATAGTACATGTTGTCCCATTTTCAGCTTGGATGAGTTCCACGAGTTCTTATCTCACACTTGACGTTGGACGGATCGAAACGGAAACTTATAGAAGTTAGGATCTGCCGATGTGCGTGTCATCGTGTGCCCGTTTATCAACAGCGGGGAACAATTTTGTCTTGCCTAAGAAAAAAAAGAAAAAAACAAAAACAAACACCAAAAAAACTGTCCCAAATGCTGCTGAGTTGGCTGCTATGATTAGCGCGTACTGTATAACAATCGTTGTTGGCTGACACATCACAACTCTGAACAAACTGCAGTCGTCTCCGCCAACTTAAATCCAAGAGAACAAGTTCGACCTTTATTTTTCGTCATAACGATCCAAGACACCCAAATGTCGGATCCAATACCGACAGGACATCCGACTGACAGCGAGCCTTCATGTTAGCTGTGAGGCTAACAGTGAGAAGAGCTACCTAGCACAGAAGTCCTTGCATGTGGAAAAAACAGAATTCAAATACTCAGCCATAAGACCCATTAAGAAAATAGAAACCGAGAAAAGAGGCAACGTGAAAACATGTCTTACCTGGATAGCGTTGGCCCAGTAAGCGGTGTAACAAGTCCAGATAAGGAACTTGCAGTGAAGCTTTTGGGTTTGACACAGAAGCGGAAGTGGCTAGACGCGGGGGCGGAATGGAAGAATGACTGACATAATTGATGGCCAATCAGGTGTGAGGGTGGGGGTACACTGTCCAATCACAATGCATACCAGTGGCGAGAAACGATGCAGTGGGTGGGAGAAGCACCGAAAGGTGGGCAATACAGAGCGTGTAGGTCAGAGGGTACTGACAAACTGCAAGAAAAGGATAGTAAATATTCCAAATACGTTGTACAAATAAATGAAAAAGGGGTGGGGGGTGCTCTTTACTTTCTCCATTAATGATACGCACATGTTAAAATAAATTTATAAATACTTCATTACTGTATTTAAGCTTCATTTTCACGTGTGTCTATATTTTTGTCAACTTTAGTTTTACAGTACAGTACTTAAAAATATTGACCACTCAATATGTGCGATACTTTTGCTTTTAATATTAAATTTATGCAATATCAGATTTCAGAATGTGAACGTGTGTGTGCGAGTGTCTGTGTGTGTGCGTGCGTGCGTGTGCGTGTATATATCTTTACATGTTTAAATGTGCGACAGTATGCCTCTTGAATAATACACCACATTGAAAAGCAAATACTTTCAACTGTTTATACAAACAAGTGCAGATTCATTTACTGACTGTTAATATTGAAGATACAATATTCGCCACAAGATGGAACACGGGGGACGACACTGGCTATAGATCAGTGATTCCCCAACTCTTGTGTCAGAACGTTAATGTGCCATGAAAGGCCATCAAGTGTGCCGCTGAAAATTATCCGATTTCACATAATTGCACCAAAATGTATTATTTAGCTGCTAGAAATATTTTATTTGTGTCCATTTGTTTCGGAAAACCAATGAAATGTTCTTCCACTACACTTTCTGTATCTTAACAGATAAAAGTTCAGTTCAGTTGTCAGAGCAGAATCTCTCTGACACATATGAGCAGTCTCTTAAAGTTCTTGTGTTCCTTCCTTATAATCCTGGTCGGGCAGGTGTGTAGGGGCGGATGAGCTCAGAGAGGTAAGGTGGCGCGAGATTATTTAGAGATTTGAAAACAAAGAGGAGGGATCATGCTGTCATCCAAAGTGAACTGCGCCCACTGACTGCCCCCTCTATCGCTGACTCGTTTATCACCATTGGAATGACTGCCGGAGCAAGTCTGTCAACTACAAGTTTGCTTGACCGTTATCGCATGGACTTGTATCATTGGTGTCTGGTGACATGTTGACCTCTCGCAACAGAAAGGAGTTGAATTAATCATGGCGGGCGGGGGTTGTGTGACCTTGTTTGTTTACTGCAGACATAGCAGTAAGATAACCCATTTTGTTGAAAGGAAAGCTCTATTGGATAAACTAACAAGTAAAGAAATTTGCTTAAATAATGCATAAAGGTGTAATCCTATCTATCTATCTATCTATCTATCTATCTATCTATCTATCTATCTATCTATCTATCTATCTATCTATCTATCTATCTATCTATCTATCTATCTATCTATCTATCTATCTATCTATCTATCTATCTATCTATCTGTCTGTCTATCTGTCTGTCTGTCTGTCTGTCTGTCTGTCTGTCTGTCTGTCTGTCTGTCTGTCTGTCTGTCTATCGAGTGCTCCAATCTTTCTGTAGAGTCTCATAATATTCTCCAGGTGGCGAAAGAGAGCTACAGAAATGTCTCATGAGTCGCCGCTACCCTCGAATGTATTTGCATGTCTAATACACACATTTTTTTTCCTTGGGAGACTGTTTAACGAATTCAACCTTTTTTTTTAAATAATACGTGTAAGTTAATGTAAACTATGCTCTTTTTAATCACTGAAAATATGTGCCTATTTCTATAAAGATTATTCCGGATATGAAAATGCATTTGTGTTATTTATAAAACGCTCCATTTTTTAAACTCTAATAGAAGGTCCAAATAATAATTTGTTGATTTGGAGCTGAATGGAGAGGATTAACTGAGGAGCAAGTATTTGACGGTTAAATTATTGTGATCATTTCGTTTTTCTTATACTAAAAAAAAGTACAGTTATGTTGAGGACCACAAAGGGAATACGTTTGAGTGTGTTTTGTTTTCCCTTTTTTCTCCATTATGGTTGAAACATGTCTTCGCTCCTGCCGCATGTCCGTTATGTGGGCGGGGAAAGAAGGCGACTTCTCCGCCTCCGATTCTTCACACTAAACTCGTAGCTGGAAGGCAGACGCCGTTGGACGACAAGCGCCGCGGTTTTGAGGAAATGTATCTTGATAGATGTAAAACCTTGATGGTTTTTTTTTTGTTTTACGAAACACAGTGAAGAGGACACATTTTTAAAAACGTATCCCGTCGCATGTATTTTTCAGTTTGCCGCGTGAGCTTTTCATTGTAGCCAGAGAGAAAATCGCACTCCTTTTGTCTGTGCGCGCTGTTGTCGATTCATTTCAGTTCTGGACTTCTGCCTCCCACGGTAGAAAACAACCCTACAACAACAAGAGCTTTCTTTTCGGTTTCCGGGTTCGGTTCCAACGGAATGAATGACAAAGTCAAAGGAGGTTGATGTCCACAACAGCCCGGCTCACCTCTCCTTCGCTTCGCCTAAAGAACGGAGACTCCATCTCCGGCAGAAGATGGAAAGCGGAGGCGGGAGAGAAGGTTCGGACAGTGGGCAGGCTCAGCACGCGCAGCTGCCTGCTCTCCCGTTAGCTCAAGGGGGGAAGAAGAAAATTAATCGCGCTCCGTCACCGGCCAGACCCAAGGATGTACCCGGGTGGTCCCTCACGAAGATCCGCGGTGGTTTGGGAGCCCCCAGTCTGAGCGTGAAGCCAGGAGCGATCCACCTGGGGAATCGCATTTCCAGGCGAAGCCCCAGTGGAAAAGACGTTAAAGCCGATAAAAACGGTGTGAAACCGGCGGGCAAGTCGTCCGCTTCCTCCGCCAACGCGTCGTCCAAGAACTCGGCCGCCAAGATGGCCAAAAGTAGCAGCGGTTCACGGAGGGTGTCGGACGCCAGCATAGGATCGGACGACCTGTCCAAGGATTCCGGCTGTGCCGCTGGAAAGCTTTCTCCCACCGACAGCAGCTCCGAATTGTCTGACTGCGCCTCCGAAGAGCACAAACTCTCCTCAGACACCCCCAGCAGTGACACCGAGTCAAGGAGTAGCCGAGGTGGCGGGGACAACCAGCTCGGGAATGGAACTAATCAATACATTGCCGGTGTTAAAAGCTCCACGGAGATACGCGATAAGGACCGACTGTCCGTTGGTGTTGAGGCCGGCGAGGAGAGCTCATCTGCGCGCGAGGAGCGCTCGGTCACCTCGGTGGATAGCCGGATGCCAGCCAGCACATCTCTGGCCTTCTCTGACCTCACTGAGGAGTTTGTGGACGGTATGCATGAGGAATTTGTGAGGGAGATCGAGGAGCTGCGGTCTGAGAATGATTACCTCAAGGTAAGTCACGTTCTGAATTAGTTTGATGATTTGTTTATATGGGGGGTTCTTAATGTTGCTGACCAGGTTTATCCATCCATTTTCCGATCCGCTTATTCTCACAACGGTCGCGGTGGGTGCTAGAGCCTATCCCAGCTGTCTTTGGGCATTAGGTGTGGGACACCCTGAACTGGTTGCCAACCAATCGTAAGGCACACAGAGACAAATAATCCATCCACGCTCACACTCACACCGAGGGACAATTTAGAGTGCTCGGAGAATACCCACACGGACCCGGGGGAGAACTTGCACACTTCACACAGGGAGGCCAGAGCTGGAATTGAACCCGGTACCTCTGCACTGTGAGGTTGACACACTAACTATTGGACCACCGGGCCGCCTGACCAGGTTTATTTTAGCAAAATGATCTTAAAGAACTGCATACGACATCCTGATTAGTGCAATTCCCCTTTTCATTGACCCTGATCCATCCACACAATGATGCTGATTGAGATACTTTATTAGAGGCCATTAATATTTTAACACTGGCCATTTAATATTATTGGCCTGTCTGTTACAAGGGAACCACAAAGCTACTTTGGCTTTTCAGGGGGAAATTCCCGAATTTGCCCTTGGGCTTTACGGCACAGTTGACTCAAGCATGTGTCTTCTGTTTGGATGCAAACCAACGCTCGTGACTACAAGTACCAGGACATTGATGTTTTGACGGGTAGCTCATGAGCAAATGCTGCTGGAGCATCCAGATTTGAATGCATTTTAATGCATCCAGATTGAAGTCTCATTCAACAGGTGTCTGAAATGACCAGACATCAACAATGGTAAAAATTCAACATCAGTAATACATGGAGTATCGTTGAGACACATTTTTGGTAGAATAAAATAAAACACTGCACGAGGTAATGCTTTTCTCCCCCTCAGTGCATCTCAACTGCTATTAATTATATTCAATATTTGCTATTCCATTCTTGTCTTTTATCGACATGCTTACACATTTATTTAATAATTTTTAAAGAAAACTGTGATCTATCGAAAAAAAAACCTGATAGAGAAGAACTGCGATCAGTTTTGGATTCTGCACCCCAAAAAACATTTTAAAACAGCTGTCTTCACTAGAGCAATGTTCCCAAGTGTAAACAATTAAATTCTGTCTGTTAAATGGTAAATGGAGTGCACTTGTTAAACTTGTACAATGCAAAACAGATTTAACGGTCTAAATTGAAGACCGTTAAGAACATGTTTTAGAGTCTAAAACATGTTCTTAGTGTTCCACAACTTTAATGTATTAGTAGTGGAATCTCTTTGACAATCTTTCAAAATAAGTAATGGATTGGCTCCAAAAAAAACAAAACAAAACAACAACAACAACACTTTGGTCTTGGAAGAAACGCGCGATTACATGTGATCACATTAGCCGTCCCACCACCCAAAAAAAGCCTCCTGGCAACTGTTGTTGCAGCTGTGAGGAACACCTGCTTGGTGCAAATGAACTGAGGACTCGGATAGAATATTCCTCCATTGCTCATGCTGTCTCATTCATCTGTGCCATTAAATATTCAACATGCAGACATAATGGCTAAATCTTTCATGATCGAGGTAATTCAACATTAACTTAGAACAGCAACACGAAAAGAGCATTTTGCCTTCGGGTTTGAAAAAGTATTAAAAAGTGTCTAAAAAGACTTGGAAGGAGATGAAATTCACACAATCCTCAAAATTAAGGGAATCCTACTCGACAGGGATGCCTTAATGAGACAAATGATTAATTTTACCCTCCCATCAGTGTGTACTGTGTACCAGCAGAGTACTTAGAGCGAATGTTGCTCAGCTCTAATTTTGAAAAGCAGACTACACAATCTGGTCTTCCGATTGGTTCATTTTCTTCTCCTGACTTGCTTGCTGCTCACGTGACTGTAAAAAAAAAAAAAAAAAAAAAAAAACGCATCCCTGTTGGTGTTCATAGTTAGCTGTGAAAAGCGGGTCAGTGGAGCATTTCTCTCTCCGCACATTAACTTGCGATTCCCCAGTTCCGTGACCTCATATCTTCGTTCTCTGCGGTCGTGTTTTCCCTCCGCCTCACCGTCTACATGTGTTTCATGCTCTGTTTTCCCCTCACCTTTTCCCCTTTCCGTTACTGTTTACCCTTCCTTTTCCCCCACCTTTCCTGTCTTTTCGGCCTATTGTTTCCTGTTGTCGCCTTGACACGCACAGTAGCTTGAATCCAAAGTGTCTGTTAGCATGTGCTACTTTATTGCTCAACCTCATTGTTTTTATTCTAAAAGTGAAAGACACACCCTGCCCACAGCTGCTCTATCTTTATATCTTATGAAACAGTGCACACACGCGCACACAATAGTTTGGGTTGGTTGGATTTCAGCAGTAGCTGCTGACCCACATATTCCACTGTAGTAAATGACGACAGCACTATTACTCCTGCAGACAATCATCCTTTTTTGGGCTACATACACACCCCAGAATTCACTCTACTAGTTTAATGGCGTCCCACAAACACAAGTGACCAAATCTCTATTGGAGCCCGGGCACACAATTTTAAACCAAATGACCTGATATGATTTATGCTCCTCCACCGAAATGAAAAAAATCATTCCTATTATGTACAAGAATGTGCTCGCCTCTTCCTCCCTCTGTCACATTATATTTTGTATCTAGTTTCCGATGGAGGAATCTTCTTTGCCTCGCTCCTAATTGCCACTGCAAAGATTACATTTCCCGACAGGCACTGTAAGAGTATTCACAGAGGCTCCAATAAACTTTCACTGATCTTTTTACCTCCTTACTGGAAAGTGGAAGGACTGAAGAATCAAAACAAGGTCTTAACATACTATTCTGTGCACTTTTTTTTTTGTTACTCAAGACATGTCCTAGAAATTAAATGACTGTTTTGAAACACTTCTGATACTCAATTTGAATGAATATCAAGTTTTATAAAGGATCGTCGGAGATAGGCACTCAGAAATAACGACAAGACACTTCTGGCTACCAACAATAGGCACTTTATTGGTCCCACACAGAAATGATAACACAGTTCAAACAAGTTGTATGAAGCTAAAGAACTCTTAACGTGTGCCAGTAGGGTGGAGAGCCAACACCCTCAGCAGAGTGAGCTTCAATACGAGCTAGGCGTTTGTACGGAAACCCATAGCGGACTCTGCTGAGGAGCATCGCTCCCCTCCTTTTATAATCAAGTGGCATTGATCTCAATCAAGTTTTGACAATTCAAACAAAGCAGACTATGAAGTCGTCAAGGCAGGCTAAATAGTTTATCTCTGAAGTCGTCAAAGCAGGCTCCAGAGTCCATCTCTGAAATTGCTTAGGCAAGCAAGTCACCAAGTCATGCAATCATCTCAAAGCAGTTTTTCACTGAGAAGATATACATTGATTAAAGAAAACATCACAAAATATCTTAATATACCAATGACCATGTTTTTATGACAAGAGGGGATATCGCATTGCGGTGTAAACCCAGACTAAATTGCCCATAGGTGTGACTATGAATGGCAATGGTCCTTTGTCTACATGTGCACGTTGATTGCCCCAAATTAGCTGCCGGTGGCTGCAGATCAGTTGTGATCCCGAAAAGGCGAACCAATAGAAAATAGATGGTTGATTCAAAATGTATTCTGTTGTTTCCAGGATGAGATGGAAGAGTTGAGATCTGAGATGCTGGAAATGAGAGACATGTACATGGAGGACGACGTCTACCAGCTGCAGGAACTGCGCCAACAGCTGGAGCAGGTGTGTATGCGCCTCCCTGATGTGTCTCTCTATGTGAGTGCAGGCAGGCATGACTAAATGAGAGCTCAGCCTCTCACTGAACCTCATTTTCTTTGTTAGCTTACTTTGAAAACAAACGGGGTGAATCAGAGAGTGCTGGAGAATGTTTTTAAGCTGTGAATGCAGTGGAACTTCTAATTCGGGTTCATGATTTTCAGGGGGGGGCTCTCAAGGACAACATAATATATCATGATGACAATGGCACTTTTTGTGATTTTTAAAGGCATGTTTTTCATTCAAGTTCAAAAGTTGTAAAACAACAGTAGTATTTGACTGTATTCATTTTTTTCTCATAATGAAGCCCTGCTTCAAATCCCATCGTAATGCATTTACAAATTTATTGAAAATCACCCTGTTACAAAAATGTTTTGATTCGGAGTGCATCTTTTATTGGCAGGCGAACAAGACCTGCCGCATTTTGCAATACCGGCTGAGGAAGTCGGAGCGGCGCTCCATCCGTGTGGCCCAAACGGGGCAAGTGGATGGCGAACTGATTCGAACACTGGAGCAAGACGTCAAAGTAAGTGATTGCTTCCAAGCGCTCTGCTTAAGCTGAAGATTTGTCATGTAGGGCAGACAGTTTACAGAAAGAGCACCACGCTTTGTGATTAGCTCTAGGAATGAAACGGTTGTTTATGTGTTTAAGTTCAGTTTGGGAAAATATGTGTTTCTTCCTATTACATTCCTTTTATCGCAATAATGCGATAGCTCCATCCTAACGACCACAGTTTTTGATACAATCACAAAACATTTCCCCAGATAGTGTCCAAGGGAAGCCGTAAGTACAATGTGGTCCGTGACAAATATGAATTTGACACCCCTGCTTTAAAATGACTTGGTTTGATGTTCAGGAACCACACTCTTCTGATAAACTGGCCTCAATGACAAACACATGCACACTGTCACGAACATACGCACTTGCAAAAAAATGTGTGTGTGTGTGTGTGTTCGTGTGTGTGTGTGTGAGCGCGTCCCTTGAATGTGGATGGACATCATCAGGTTTCCCCCCCAACATTTTTCCAAGTAATGGAGAACAAACGAAGTGTTGTATACTAATAGATAGTTTGCGTGTGTGTAGGCCAAATGTGTGTTTGTGTGATATCACACGTCAATTGGCTTCTTTTGGTCTGCGGCTCAGCTGCTGTCTCACCATCTGGTTGTCCTGAAAGAAAGAAGGTTGGAAAAAGGAAGTGGAAGGGATGAGTATACATCCTGTGTGTGAAGGGGGAAAAAAAAACAAGGGGCCACTGCTGACTGTTGAAAATTCAAATTATCCACTCAGAGCGAGCGATGGAGCAGGGAGGGGAGGAAGTAAAAAGAGGACAAGACTATGGCGAAAGGATTATGAGACTTTAATGGGCCTGATTCGAAACAAGATCTGACTTGAATTTTAAACAGGACGGTTTAACTCATTCACTCCTAAAGACGTTTTTAAACGTCTTTTCAAACTTTCTAGAATTGGCTGGTACTGAATGAGTTAAAAGTAGATTAAAAATAATGTCAAAGAAAAAGCAAAGGCTTGTTGGGGTGGGAGTGGGTTGGGGAGAGTTTGGGGGGCGGGACGATTTGTTTGTCTGTGTGCGTGTTATTAATATGATATTTTTTGTGATCGTTTACACGGCACCCTAAGCGTCTTATCAGTTTCACGTTCACAAAAAAAGTGTTAAAAAATTAAATAAAATTAAAAAGCTGCTCACCTTTAACCTACGGTGGCACGTGACATCCATGACCGGAAGTTGATAGCGGTCAGCAGTCTGCAAATGCAGCTTGCGATTAGACCATTGCGGTATGAATGTGCGTGTAGATGCGCGCGTGTGTGTATGCGTGCATGTGCTGTAACGGACGATCGCGGAAGCTTGGTTGGCTTGAAAAGTAGATCGTCGGTCAAAAAGTTTGGGCACCCTTGTGTTAAAGCATTCAGTTATTAAAACTTGTGATGTACATTGGCCATTAAGTGGAGGTCTTGTAGCGTCCTACTTAACACGCTGCAAATGTGTCTGAGAAAATGGAAAGACGTGGGTGGGGACTGTTGCGTGGGAACTTTTTCTTAAAAATTACACAAATAAATAAATAAAATAAATAATGTACGGCTTTAGTTGTAGCAGCGGCCAGCTGCAGTAGAAAATACACATGAAAAACGACACCGGTGGGAGATAGAAGCTGACATTGCTGTGTGTCCCTCAACGACACATAAGTGATTGTCGCCTTGCTGCCAGGGGCAAACACTGGCCGGGGTCAAATTACACCATCCGGCTTGTGCGTGCGTGTGTGTGTGTGCGTGTGTGTGCTCACTCTTCAGGTAATGTTGTCATTTGCCAACTGGCAACACAAATGTAACTATTGCAAAACTGTCAGCAAAGCCATTGGCAGAATATCCCTCAAGAATAGGAATTGCATTTTCATTTACTCAATTCAATAAAGTTGTTGATGATTAAACACAACAACAACAATAAATGCAACAACAAAGTTATTTATGTGTATACGGGGGTCACAAAACAAAGAGGGATAAAGGCAATCCAGCAGTTTACGCAAAGTGTGCAGTACATTAATCCTGGCAAAGTGTAGGCGATGGTATGATGCAACACACTCACAGTACCGACAAAAAATAAATAAATAAATCTCCCCCATGTGTGTTGTATATTCTTGCTGAATCATTGCAACATATATTTACCAAACCTATCCCATTCCTCATTCGGCCGGTTGAATCGGATGTCATTTTTTTCTTTGTAGGGCATTCTAGTCTTCCAACGGCACTAAAGATAGGTACAAAACTGCAAGCACGCGGGCCGTCCGCTGTACCATTTTGACATAATGTAGTGTACTATTCAGACAAGTCCCAGCTAATTCTCGTTGAATGTGCTCAATTAAAAATAAATATTTAGAGAATACTGTTGTCACTCCAGCATTTTGCTTCGTCGTGACAACTTGACCTTGACTTCTTGAGCTCCACAAAACTGAGCTGATCTGCTTTACCAAATTGGCTTAACTCCTGCTTATGCTTGAAGGCACTGATTTGATAGCACACGCATGCACACACACACACACACACGCACGCACACACACACGCACGCACGCACACACATACACACACACACACACACACACAAACACACTCGCACAAATTGCCGCACTTCCTCCATTTTACTGCTTATTTCTTGAGCCTAGTAGGGTGTGAAAGCTCTCATGATAGACGTAAAATGAACTGTATATGTTGTAGTCAGGCGACATCACATGTCCGTTTGTTTTATAGTGTGTGTCAGTGTCAGGCGCCATGTGACTTGGCAAGCGTGTTCCCAGAACAAAACAGAATCTCCTTCAGGACGCCTGACATAATTTCCTGTCCCACTCACACACTGCTCCCATTCCCACAGACAGCGGTACACATCTGGATGTGCACACTGAAAACACTTGGGTCAAAAATAACAAAATTTTGGTTAAATTTGACCCAATTTCTGTGTAAAAAAATTAAAAACCCGCACTTGCGTGAATTTGAGCCAACAAATTGGGTTATTCAGTTTTGACCCAACTTTTGGGGTTAAATAAATAGAACAAATTGGGTTAGAAAATGCCAAAATTTGAGTAAATCCATTTCAACCCATCTTTTAGGGTTAAATGAAAACATATGCATATGTAATTTGTTTTATAGTATTAATTATAATTCATCGAATTGTCTTAAAATAAACAAACATTTAAACTCTTTCATCTCTATTAATTTTTTTTTGCATGTTAGTTTAGCAATCCTCAATCATCAGCCAGAATATGCAGAATATTGATTTATTAGGCTAAATTATTTTGGTGTCGAGGCTGCTGCAGAAACCCACGTCAAATCCATACAAGAAATTATTGTAATTTTATGATAAAATCACGTTTTGGCTGACGTGCAAATCTTGAGTAACGAGGTTCCACATTACTGATCCAGATTTTTTGTAATGTCATCATACCTGTTTTCAAAAGCTGAGCCATGATCGGTTCTTACCTGAGCCCCCAGCAACTGTGATGTCATTTTCAGTCGACAGCAAGTGGCAAAATGGCCGCTCCCACTCACTCATTTACATAAACAGGTTTTACTGCTGAACTCATTTTCCACAAATACAATTTTAATCAGAACATATTGCTTAGAAAATGTGTGAGTTACTTCCCTCTCTGGCAGTAATTTTATCACTCAAAACTATTCAGAGAGGAGTTTTTCCAAAAGTCGATTCATATGAGAGAGTTCCAAATACAAAATCAACATTGGGGGCAGTACTTGCTCTGACACGACCATTATAGCTTGGCTCATTGATTCCCGACTGGGCCACCACTCAAAAAGGCTTCATGTTGGACCACATAATGTTGTGGCCATTGATGACAGAAATCATCATTGTATGAATGAATGAATGAAGTCACAGTTTTCTTCTTGTGACTCATTTACATCGGTTCCCTATCCACTTCCTCCTCATTTATGTGGCTGCTTTATTTGCTGTAAAATGAGCTCACTCAAAGGACCTTCTGTACGGCTAAAAAGCACGCCGTTATTCGATGATACTCCTCACCGCGCCTAATAATCCATTCAAAATAATAAGCCTTATTTTGCCCTGAAGGGAGCCGAGAGTCAGCTCAATGTCCTAAAACCCTTCACGTGTCCTCACTTCAAAGTCTTAACAAGTACTGGTCCTTCGTCGCAGCGGAAGGACTGCACATCTGTAGATGAGTAATTCATAAATTAACCCTTTCATGCACCCTGTAGCCTGATAACATGATGGGCTGTCTACTGTAGTAACCGCTGTCCCCGAAAGGGTTCAAGGCCGTTCTATCGGAACAGCCCCAGCTCCCTAGGTTTGTTTTTAAGTTTATTACCAGTGCAGGAAGTAAAGCTTCACCATGAGTGTCAGACCTCACATCCCCATGACAAGAGGAAATATGGTTCAAGTCGATACTGAATTATCTCTACTAGCAGCTCTCAAAATTGTAATTTATTACTTTTTCGGGCACTGCATATCCATTTGGGATGGAGCAAAACACGCATAGGATTGTGAGTATTCATCACATTTGGTCATCCTATCCAAACAATGATGCATCAGAGGAACAGCTGTCGTGCCGGCATCGCAGTCTCTCTTTCACATATAATGGTTTTATGCATAGACTTGCTGCAGATTAGTCATGATGTAACATCCTCGAAATGGGCGGCGAAAGTACTTTGTGTTGGCCGGATGTCAAAAGGTCAACTAGCATCACCACTGAGCATAAACACCAGGGCTGCCCATGAAACCCGCCCGTCCAACCCCACAGTGGATTGTTCTGCATTGAAATTTACTGTGCAAATGCGGGACCATTTTTGGTTTGTGCTTGCCTTGATGCGTTATGATAAACGCAGGTGCAATTCTGTAAAAATAATGTATTTTTCGGGTTTTTTTTGTTTTTCTCCGTTTCTCATTTGTAAAATGAATCTCAAACTTCCCTTCAGTAACCTCTATAATTGAACACTATCCACCCCAGGATGTGGTCAGTTTCTAAATGTTTTCCCCCCCACTGAGCGCAATTACTGATGGAAATAATCAGTTCCAAGGTCAAAGTGTCGCCATCATAACACCTAAATTAATTGTGCAGGAAAAAAAAATCCAAAGTCACTTTATCGGCAACTATATTTACAGAAACAAGTAATTTTGTAGTCATAGTTGGTGTAAATGTTAAAGAGTAAATGCACCTCATTTTGTGGTTTTTATCAGCACAGGACCTGTTAGTTATTGCTTTCTTTTGTATCAAAATGTGCATTTCTGTGTCGTTCAGTACACTGCAGATGCAAGATATTGAAAGAATGTAATGGTGATTCACCTAATTTTCATATAAAACCCCCACTGGAGTGAAGAGCTAGTTGAGTTTTGAGCTACAAACAGCTGTATGGTATTCGTAGCACAAAAACAACAGTGGTGTAATATGAGGCTCATGCTGGAAACTGAGGTACACGAACAGAAAGGGAAACTATGTACACCCTCAGCCCTTCAAACACAAAAAAATATCTACTTCCATCCTCCATGTTGTCATTATTTCACATAGACCATAAATGTTTCATCATCTTTTCAGGACAAGGCCTACACTTAAAACTTCTGAGGTTTTTGTGGTAGAATTATTCTTGCTATGGGTTTTTTTGTTTGTTTGTTTTGTCAGATCAATCCACCTGGCAACACATTAAAGCTTCTAGCCACGTTATTTTACATCTTTTAACCATTGCCATCCCCCAAAAACAAACAAAAAACCCCCAACCTAATTTCAGACTTGCGCATGCTCACTCACACATGTGCACACACACATGCACACACGCACACACACACGCACGCATGCCGCAGGGCAAACAGATTTCTCGGTCAACAAATGGCAGTTAGTAATCTTTTAGTTGACACTATACTTTTTGTCTGTGAGCTGTGCATGTGCTCAACAAACAAAAGTCTTGTTCCTTCTCATTCTGGTCCTTCAAGTTGTGCTGCAATTCGAGCGCGCGCGTGTGTGTGTGTGTGTGTTCTGGGTTGTGTTTTGTGGAAGACAGACTAACAATGGCAGGCAAAGTGAGTTCTATTTTCCCCCTCCCACTTGACTTCACCACGCACACACACACGCGCACACACACACACACACACACACGCACGCATGCACACAAAATTACTAAATTCAACACGCTCCTCTCTCACCAGCCTCCTTAATGAATGCAAATTAAATCCTATAGTGAATCTTCAGTGGATGAAAATTCCATCACGTTCTCTTGAACGCAAAGGCACAAAACAGCATTCACAGACACGCAATGGCTTACAAAGAGAGAAAATTGTCCAAGTGAAGGGAGAAAATAGAACATGGCTAATGAATGCGTCATAGTGATAAATACAAAGTACATAATAACTTCACTTAATGTGTTGTTAATTCTATTGAGTCATACACGAAGAAAAACAAACCAGCATTGCATACAATGGCTTGCGAAAACTGAAAAGTGAGGCGTGCACTATTATTCGACCTCCTTACTCTCAGTTCAAGCTAACTCACGCCAGAAGTTCTCTGATGATTTCAGAATGACACATAATTGACCTGAATGACTTATGATGATAAACCTTTGTATAATCTAGTCTCACTATAAATGCACCTGCTCTGTGATGGTCTCAGAGGTCTGCTAGAGGAATATTGGGGAGCAAACAGCTTCATGAAGACCAAGCAACACACCAGGCACGTCCCGGATAAATGTGAAGTTGAAAGCAGTACTGTATTAGGATTTGAAAAGAATCTCCAAGCTTTAAACATCTCACTGAGCACTGTTCAATCAATCAAATTGAAATGAGACGAGTTTGAGAGCACCGCAAACCTACCGAGACCTGATGTCCCTCAAAATTTTCAGCCTAAAGAAAGAGTATAGTATGACTGCTACGATGTGCATACTCTGCATTGTGCATAAATAAATATTGAAGCACAAGAAATTAAATTCAGAGAAAATCTGAATAATAAATAAAACACGTCTAGTACTTTAACACACACACACACACACACACACACACACACACACACACACACACACACACACACACACACACACACACACACACGCACACACACACACAGAAGCAGTGATGCTTCCATCAAAGAGGACATTTACCTTGGCCTGGCCTTCCATTAAACTTAAAAGGTCCCCTCCATTGCCAAGGACCTTAATGATTTATGCCACCCCAGCCTTATGGGGAGCTGTCTGCTCTCACTTGCATGAGTTTATAGATGAATGTCCTCACACACACATACATACACACACTTGCACACACACACGCACACACTTACACAATTCTGCAGTAACCCGAGGAGAGGTGAGCCTTGTATCCATAATGTAAACTCAACTGGCTAATCATTACGCAGCAGTTTACATCTTTTTTGTTTTTGGGTGGGGGGCAGTATTCCTGTGTGCTTTGACATGCTGAGTGTGAGGTTCAAAGACACACTGTACTTCACACCCCTCTGACTGCTTCTTTCCCGCAAAATGTATACAGTAGACCCCGGGCGGAAAAGGGTGAGTGCCATCCCATGAATAGCAATAATCTGTGTATAATTGAGGCTGATTATGCTTTGGGGAAAAAAATAAAATGGAAAAAAATGCCCGTCCCTGCTGTATATATTGGTTTCCATAAGAAAAAAGATACAACATGGCATCTTTGATTGGCTGTTATGCCTTTGAAATCCATCCATTTTCCAATCCGCTTTATCCTCACAAGGGTCGTGGTGTGTGCTGGAGCCTATCTCAGTAGGCGGGGGACACCCTGAACCGGTTGCCAGCCAATCGCAGGGCACACATAGACGAACAACCATCCGCATTCACACACACACCTAGGGACAATTTAGAGTGCTCAATCAGCCTGCCATGCATGTTTTTGGAATGTGGGATGAAACCGGAGTACCCGGAGAAAACCCACACAAGCCGTGGGAGAACATGCAAGCAGACAGGAAGGCCGGAGCCACCCGCAACTTCTGCGCTGTGAGGTCGACGTGCTAACCTATGGTCCACTGGGCCGCCCGCCTTTGAAATTGCGATGCTATTTACCTCCAATTAAGATTTCCACTCACAGCAAAACTAGTGGCTGGCAGTTGGCCCCTTCTGAGATTTAGTTGTAGAACCTGCGCAGTCCGCGATGCTTCAGTAGCGTTCAGACGCATGGCTCGGTATGCGGTGGGCCTCGGTGACCCCCGGCTTCACCTTAAAACCAAAAAAGCTCACTGTCACTCTGCAACTCAATCAGCACTCATAAGGAGCGATGTGAAAGCCTGCAAGCACACACAACAGGACAGTGTGTGATGGAGGAGTTCAGGGGCCCATTGTTTGGTGTCGGTGGTCAATTGGAGTATTGTGGCACTGAGCTGCACAATCGCACTGCTTGAGAAACATTCACGCCGTGCCATACACATGTACATTCAGGACACACTTTGCCATTGTGGTTGCACGCTGAGATATTGCCATTGAGCAATGCGACACAAAATAAATGTATCAAATAGGCACACAAACCAAAACAACGGAATACAGTTCACTTAAGATGGATTTTCAAACTTTCCATTTGAAGAAGTAGTTATAAATGGTGAGCACTAAGTGTGCGGTACTCAAACAGTTGGGGTTTTTTTTGTTTTGTTTTGTTTCATTTTAATCTAAAGCTAATGACTTCTGCCCAAAGTCTTACGCAAGTACGGTAGTTCTCAAGGATTTAAAGAAATGTTTGAATTAGACGAATATTATTCTTTCTTTTAATGGGCATCTATATTACTTTGAATTTGATTTCACAAAGTCATGTGCTTAACCCTTTCAGGTACAGCGGTTACTACAATGGACAGTTTATGAGGTTGTCAGGTTACAGGTTATCATCATTATTTGGTCCATGAAAGGGTTGTGTAAATGAGATCCCAGCTCACTAGAGAAACTTCCACTGTTTCTCGGTCCAGTTGCACTTTTTTCTTATCTGATATCATCGGTGAGTTGGCATAGCATTTGCGTGACTATTTGAATCTACAAACGGTTTTAACCCCAGGGAAACTGTTCACTGTGGAGCTTATTTGAATAAAGTTTTTTTTAATGCCTATCATGAATTGAGTATCCCAACCCCCCAAAAATCTAAAAATCTGAATTGACTCAACATAGACGGTCCAACATCTGCAGGAATGAATCGTCCGATATTTCCGCTTCCTTTAGACCACGGGTGTCAAACTCAAGGCCCGGGGGCCAGATCTGGCCTGCCACATAATTTAATGTGGCCCGCAAAAGCAAATCATATGTGTCAACTTACATGATCCTTGCTAAAATTTGTACGCAAATGCAAATTGGCATGTGTAATAAATAACGTTGATGTTTTGCAAACATTTTGTTCCCCTCTTTACACTCACTTGAACAATAATTTAATAAACTATTATAGTTTACGTGACTGATTTCAAAACTAGTAATACGTTAATTTGTTGTTTCCCAGTAATAATGCGATGAGACGATGAAACATGTGATGTCATAACGGCCCCCCGAGGGAAGACGCAAGTCGAAAGTGGCCCTCGACAAAACAGAGTTTGACACCGCTCTGTAATGAATACATGTGCACAAATGTAGCCAACAAAGAAGCCCCAAATCACGTGGCTGAGTTAACCCCTGGCTGTGCATTTCACTTCTCCTGCTCATAGGTGGCAAAAGACGTGTCCATCCGTCTCCACAGTCAACTGGACAGCGGGGAGCAGAAGAGGGCTCGTCTGGAGGAGGAGAATGAGGAGCTCAGAGTCCGACTCCAGGATCTGGAGGTTGCCAAACAGGTCCTGCAGCAGGAGATTGACAAGGTAGGCCTCAATCGTTCACAGTGGACCGAAATAACGTTTCCAAAGCCAGGCTGCCTTCAAAGAGAGATAATAGGATTGCTCTTGGGACTAACGAGGCAAAAGGGTTGATGAGATGAAAGCCGTTGTTGCGTGTGACATGACACTGGTGGGTAACATAACTAGGCTCGGGTGTAAACCAAACCCGACATCCGTTCTTGTTGACCCTCGTTTCTTTTATTTTGATGCCTCACAAGAGACCAAGTAAGGCTTTGAAAACTACAGTGTTTCAAAACAATGGCACAATTTGATCCCCTTCGCCAAGTGAAGTGAAAACTAAATTCGGCAAACAAATGACTTTGGCAAACCAAATGTCTTTCTATGGTGCTTTAAAAAGTGGCATCTCGACAGGCCTCGTTCTTTGTCTGTTTTCCTCCATGTTTGATTGGATTCTCAGAGTGCTGGTCCTGGCCCAAGTCCTGATGTGGGTCACCGCCGGGTAGCTGGCAGGGGATCTGAACTGTGTTCCATCAATAAAACCGGTTGTTCATGGATGTCCGAGAGTGGGGGGTCTTGGTGTTTTTCATCACTCTACTCCCCAACTATCGTTTGACTGTTTGCCTGATATAGCTGTGCAATTGGAGAGGGGACACAAAGCTTCCTTGTTGTCCTCTTCCTTCACTAATTAGATGGACCCATTGGGGGTGCATGTATTGGACTTGACAAGTTATTCAAGTTTACTTCCAATTATTTGTTAATCGAAAAGACGAAAGGAAAATTCTACATTCCCCTCTGCATGTTCACCGGTAGGTCGACACTTGACTTGAGTGGTTTTCCTGCTGATTCAATCACTTTGCCCTGATGCCCCAAGAGGCCCGTTCAGTGTCTGCTGCAAATAGCGACGTTTGGTTCCATTTTTGATTGCTGTCATGTTGTCTGTTTGTTTGCAACCAAGAGACTAGTTTTTTGACATAGCAATATGTTTGTTCGTTTATTTTTTATGGGTTGATGCAGTGGTGGTACGACTTGGCGCCTTAGTTGGCAGCCGTCTGCAAGAGCTCTGCAACAACCGGGAATGAATTTCAACTTCCTTTATACCTTCAAAGAGTGGCTTTTGTGCAGGAGCAAAGCCGTTTTGTTCTGACGTGGGCTTTTCTCAGCACACATGTGGCCGCTGCAGGTTTTGCGGCTATTTGACAGCCCTCCGACTTGCTCACCTGGCTTCGTGTTTGGCTGTGTTGTGATGAGCCATGCCAACCCTGCAGAAAATTCTTCACATTGCTGATATGATTTGCAGAACTTTGTGTGTGGACTTACTCACAGTGGAATGTCTCGCCTATCTGTATCTCACCTTGGGTGGTACGCATAGAATTCAAGAACGGGTTCTGGTCAAGTGAAGTCATGGTACTACTGTATTGCCGTTTCTTTTTTTTTTTCTAAATGCTTTTAAACTCTTACAGTGATTCCTGTAGCACAATTTCTAAAACTATGCCCGCAAAGCCACTCATGAATTTGGCCAATTCAAAAACAAAACCCCTGCTTTGTACTGACTTTGTAATTTTGAAACACACAATTTGGGGTGGCCAGCAATCTTTTTGCAGAGCAGTACACACAACTTACCGCTTTTACACTCAATTTCCAAGTTACACACTCCTTGCGATCCGATACACATTTATGGCTATTAGATACTCTATTATGCCAACTGTCCGGCCATACTGTCACAGGAGAAAATGAGTTTACGTTGCAATCAGCCTGATCGCTAGAAATAATTCTTCCCATTGGTGTGTAGTTGGCACATAATATGCTTCCGTCAATTGTTTAATACAAAAAAGTCATTTTTACAAAGGTCTGAAGAGTAAAGCAAAACGTGTTTGCTCTTGTAAGAGACCTACACTGTGTGAAGTGTTTTGAAAAAAATAGCCAACAGTGTGCTTCAGTCAAATAAGACAAAACTGTCAGGATAGACTAAAGGATGATTTTATGTCCAGGTAAAGAGATACGTGTGCTATTTTAAACCAAAAATCAACACTCTGACCAAAAGACATTCATAATACTGGACAATACGTGCTTTTTGATTCTAAAGGTGTTTTGGAAGTATTAATTGGTAGAGTCTGCATGCAATGGTTAATATTGATAATCATTCTTTCAGTCAGGTTTTGTGTACACTGTGCTCACTCGGCCCCTGTAGCCCAATTTGAGACCGTCATGGACAAAACAGGATGGTTGTAAGACAGCAGGACAGGAAGTGCAAACGTGACAGGCTGTGGTTGGCCTGCTGAGATTTTGAAACTGTCAAAAAGTTGAGAACCTGACAGGGTATAAATCAGGTACATCAAAATGGGAAGGTGCTGCGTAGTGGGATGGGAAGCATAAAGGATTTATTCCCCGATATCTCACACTTGATTTAGCTTTAAAAGCTAATTGTTGGATTCACCAAACCTTTGCAATACTTGAACACAGACTAGAGGAAAAAAAGAAGGTCAAAATCACACAGGCCGTCATCCAGAGTTCAAACCATGTGCCTTGTTCAGAAGTTAAAGTATGTCATACAATTCTATGCAACACAAATATGAGTTGAACCGTTTTTATCGCTGTCAAAGGAGGAACATTTTTACCAGTGGGGTCTGTTTTTTAAATTTATTTATTGTGATTGACTGCAGATTAGTTTGAGGCTTTACCTCACCTCTGGATAATTGATGGTTGGATCCTCATTTCACAATTACATTTAGTAAGACAGTATACGCTATCTCTCAGTCGTGTGGTTCACATGCATTTTCTTCCCCGTGGTTTGATTCGATTTGTGCCGTGATTTTGCTTTTGAAAGGAGATCCCAAGTAATGCTGATGTGATCATGTCTTTCCACACTCCCTCTCACACTTCCCTTCGTCTTGCACCCTACCTCTCTTTTCTTTTCCCTGCCCCTTCCAGCACCCTTTTTTTACCTCCACCTTTCAAATCTCTGCCTTCACCAGTCTCCAAAATGTTCGATCCATTCCAGCTGTTTGACATTGGAAGGCAGCAAGGTCACATTTGATTGAGAGAGGGCGAAGGCTGCTGGTTTAGGAGGAGGGGCGAGGCAGGTTTTTTGAGGATAAAGAGGCTCAGGTGGAGTGCGTCTTCTGAGAACGTTTCATCATTTGAAGGTGAAGCAGCGTGACTGAAGTGAAAGATTGATTGAAGGTGTAGAGGAGAAAAGGTTGGCGGGATTTGCAGGGGAGATATGCAGGGGGATTCGACAAAAAAAAACACTGTTCATGTGCTTTGCTAATATAAGGGGCACGCAGTAAGGGTGGTCTTTTCCGAAATAACGTAGTGGACCTTCGAAGTCAATTGCAATCTGTTGCATGACGTTTAAATTTTGAATGAATTTGCACATAAGAGATATAGGAATGAAAAAAGAAAAAAAAATTACCATGAGCATTTGGTTAATAGAGAAATTAATGGTTTTATTTTTCCATTATTTTTATAGGTGCATTGACTAATTGTCTATTAACCGCAAATAATAATAGCAACAATAATAATCATCATCATAAGCTATTCACCATTTAGATAACGTTTTTAATTGAAAACATTACAAATGCTTAAAATGTCAGTTTCTGAAATGTACCGTATTTTACACACTATAAAGCACACCTAAAAGCATTCAATTTTCTCAAAAGCCGACAGTGCGCGTTATAATCCCAGGCGTCATATACTGTACATGAATTAATATTTAGAATTCTTGGACGTAGTATTTTAAATGTTCTTTGCTTTGTTACAGCTGCAGCGCTAGTGAACGCTCTGTATAAATAAAGCTCGATTGTATTGTATTGCCTTTAGCATAGCTCCACCTAGTGGATGCATAACATAACCTCAGCCGCTATTGTTGCTTCTACTCTATACACCTTTTAATGCTGGGCACTATGTGAAAACAGTTTTGAAATAGGCCATTCATTGAAGGAGCGCCTTATTTGTTTGTTTGTTTGTTTATTGAACATAAAACATATAAAGTAATAATTTGACAGAAAATAAGGTAGATAAAAAAGTAAAAAGAAAGAAATCAGTCTTCATTCAACACAGTTATTATGTTCAAGGGAATAGGATGAAGTAAGAAACTTATCTAGTCTTACCCCGTTATGTGTTTATATCTACTAAATCATTTTTATATCAATCAGAAAAGAAAAAGGTAAGAAGAAGTCTCCATTAAGGCTCATACTTTACCCTTAACCGTGATATTTTTACAACTTTTGGTTTGTATCGGAATTGTATACATCCACACCCTGGCACTCTTGTGTCAATTTTCACTTGTATTCATAATGGATATTTCAATACTTTTCTCTATTTATCAACTTCGTTCTGATTTATCATTATATTTAATGTTTAGAATTTATTATTTTAACTCTGATTGATGTAGGTTGTACTATTTTTTTGAATTTGTTTTTGAACTCAGCAAGCGATTTACTCATTTTCAGGTCTGTTTCGAGATTATTCCACAGATTAACACCTTTGCTAGATACACTTCTTTGCTTGATGTTTCTTCTTGTTTTGAGTTTTTTGAATAAGTTGGTACCTCTTAATTCATAGTTGCTTTCTCAAATTTCGAAAAACTTCTGTTTTGGCAGAGCAGGTTATTGTGTGCTTTGAACATTAATTGGGCGATTTTAAAGTCAACCAGGTCATAAAATTTCAACGTATTTAATTTGATAAATAGTGGATTTTTGGGTTCTGTATATTTTGATCTATTAATAATCCGAATTGCTTTTTTTTGTAGTTTGAGAATAGGGAATGTGTTTGTTTTGCAGGCATTTCCCCATATTTCCACACAGTAGGTCATATATGGTAATAATAATGAAGTGTATAATCTGTACAAAGATCTCTTATTTAGCACTTCCTTGGTTTTGTAGAGGATCCCTACGGTCTTGGCTATTTTGCTTTTTACGTTATCGAAATCTTATAATCCGAAGCACCTTATAATGTGGAAAATACGGTAAATATTCTCCAATTTCTGCTGTCCTCCATAAGACTGATTATCTTTGTGTTAAATCGAAATAAAACATTTGTTTTTGAATTTTGCCAATTTTCTGACATGGTACCGACCAAACAGATTAATTCATTTATGTTTGTGGATGTTCTGCTCTTTGAGTGAAGGTATGGAAATTAAAAAAAAAATTAAAAATCCGATTGATCGATTAATGGACAAAGTAATCCATATATTGAAATAATCATTTAACTCAGGCCTTTTTGTATCAATCCAATGGGAGAATACGTCGTCCCATTGCGTAGGTCTGTTCAGCAATCAGTTCTCAACAACTGATTGAGTGATGTCCCGTGTAGTGAACGATTTTTTTTTTCATAATTCCATACAAACCGAGTCTTGTGCATTTTCCTGTAGCCACGCCTCAGCCTTAAGGTAACCAAACACAATGTAGTAAGGGAGGTTGAGAGCTATCATACAGAGAGATGGGTGCTCGACGGCTGGTTGAAGTGGAGGAGTTCATCCGAGAAAGAAGGTGGAGAGAGGACTCTAAAATTGAGACAAGGGTGTAAACAAAGAAAAAGACATTACTTTGTGCAGGGGCAAGGAGAAGGGAGACAAAAGAGGGCGGTACCAGGTGGGGTCTTGTCAGGAGGGCTGGGAGATTTTAATTGGAAAAATAATCCTAGATGATTTCGGAGAAAATGCGGCATGCCATTTAGTTCTTGTCCATACTGTATGCATCCACTCTTTCTCGCTCCTTCTCTGCATATGATCATCATAACTCAGCTGAAGGTCATTGAAATGCTGTCCTGTGTGTGCGCGCGTCCTTGCATGTGACAGCTTGTGTGCGTATGTGTGTGTGTGTGTGTGTGTACGTGTGTTTGTGAGAGAAATGGAGAGAGAGAGAGAGAGAGAGCGAGCGAGAGAGAGAGCATCTTGATTTAAGATAAATCCATTTACGATAAGAAGGTCATCTTATCCGCTTGGGTATACTGTATCATGGTATTGCTGCATTCTCTCACCATATTCCAATAGTATGTCTGCCAAGATTACATTTGACTGATGTATCTCACCTTCTTTTCCTATCACCGCTTGTTTGGGCCAGAAAAAACAGGAACTGCTAAACCCTATGTGCAGTTAATTCTTTGAAACTGTCTTGAATCAGTACTAGTGTAGCACAGTTTTTTATTTTTATTTTGTTGTTGTTAGCATAGCCGCCCCACAGTTATGATGTTTCGGATTTTGGATTTGGGCCCCGGCCTTCCACTGCAGGGTTTGCATGTTCTGCCCATGCTTGTGTGTGTGTGTTTTTTTTTCTCTGGCGAATTGCTTTTTCCTCCCATATTTAAAAACATGCATATTCGGTTCATTAAAGACTCTAAATTGTCCTTATGAGTCAATGTGAGTGTGAATGCCCTGCGATTAGTTGGTGACAGTCTCGGGCGTAGCTCGCCTTTCACCCAGTCAGCTGGAATCTGCTCCAGCTCAGCCGCGACCCTTCAAAAAATAAAACCCCAGAGAAAATGGATGGATGTCTAATGTGTGGCTGTCATGCTGACATAATGCATTACACCATGCACAGCCATTTGGAAAAAAATGTTTATACCCGCAGTTTGTGGCACAAAAAAAAGTTTCAGAGTTCCTCATTGGATTGTGCTCAGATGAGCTCTTGCTTCAAGACTTGCTCATATCATGGTTCAAACTGTAACGTCCACCACATAGCTTTATCCACAGTTAGCAT
This sequence comes from Hippocampus zosterae, assembly GCF_025434085.1. Taxonomy (NCBI): domain Eukaryota; kingdom Metazoa; phylum Chordata; class Actinopteri; order Syngnathiformes; family Syngnathidae; genus Hippocampus; species Hippocampus zosterae. Next base: position 34,215,969 of record NC_067452.1, on the reverse strand, counting down.
GTTTATGGGTTAGCTAGGTGTGCCTTTTGGAAACGTTTCCCTTCAACCTCATAGTAATAATAACAACGTGTCATCTGTTTCAGTCGTTTAACCATGACTACCCTTTAAAACTTTAAAACAGGGTGTCACCAGGAAAGGGTTGAACCGATGGAAACTTCTTCTGCGCTGCTCTTATTAGCTAATGTGCCTTTATTTAAAGTACCTCTCCGCAACTAATTCAACCCCAAAGGAAACTGCTCCTCGGTCATTCTGATTTTCAGGAAGTGTTGCCTATTGTTTCGGAGAGAGTAGAGGGATGTGGGGAGAAGGTAGCTATAGACTTTGCTTTGCACTTTTCCATGTGATTTTGTTGAGTGAATAGATGTTTGGTAGGCATGTGGGGGTAAACTCAAGAATAACCCTCAGAAATATTCAGATCATTTGTTTGTTCTCTCCTCTTTTTCCCCCCCGCCTATATAAAATATTGTGATCCGCAGCATGCAAGTCATCACACCAGTTATATTTCCTCACGGTCTCCAATTGAGTCCGTGCGTTCTATCCAGAGGCACGTGTGTTGTTAAATAGGTCAGCGCATCAAAGCCACGGAACTTAAACTGGCTTAGACTGAGTGATTGATAAGATTAAAGAAAGTCCGATCAGAATGGAATTTTGTGGCTTCAAAGTAACCTACTTCCCACTGAGAGAAATAGATATCATGATCATCAAATTTTTATCAAGGACCTGGCTGATATGGATTTTTTTAAGGCTGATTCAAACACCAATTTGGGGCAGAAAAAAAACGGAATACCTATTTGTCGCCCACTTAATTGAAAAAAAATATACAAAACCCTCCCCAAACCATTGACAATGGACATCAATTACACACAGATTTTTCTATATTCACGGAGAGGCCTGGTCCCTATTCTGGGGTTCACACACACACACACACACGCACGCACACACACACACACACACACACACACACACACACACACACACACACACACACACACACACGTAACACTTTACTTGATAATGCAGCCTTTACGATGTGATTAGAGTGCGCATTACCTCACCTGTGGGAGGACAGATGGGCTTGCTAAAAAGGTTTCACACTGGTCTCCCGATGGACCTCTTGTGTCTACTCAGCACACACACACACGCGCGCGCACACACACACGCTGCAGTGGTTTCAGCACATTATACAGTACACGGTCCTCACAATGCCAGGAGTACAAGAAAACACACACACACACTCACACACACACACACACTACAGTGGTTTCAGCACCTTATACAGTACACACCCTGTGCGTGAATAAAGTGATGGTCTGTTGATTGGGATCATTATAGCCAGTATGAATACAATTCGCCCCTCGAAAGACTTAATAATGTGCCTCAGTGTTGTCATGTGTGAAGTTTTGTCTTTTTGGTTTACGGAACTTTAACTGAGTCAGCACTCGACTAATGTATATGTAATAGGTGCTGCTATTTGCACATCACGTGAATTGATGGTATGGGTGGCTTGTATGTGTGATGAATTACTAGCCTGGCAAGCCAAACCCAGTTACAAAGCCCGCCCTCCTCCGCGGCTTGGCCCCGGTCCAAAACGAGAACCGTGAAATCAAATTTGTTTATTTGCTGTGGTGTATTCTCCGCGACCAACTTCAAGTCTATCCACGTAGAGACGATAGTTTGTTGACATTAAATGTCAGCGTCAAATCACTTTTAAATTGACCAGAAACACATATAGCCATAAAAACCCCAGCAACTGATGGCACTGGTAAAGAAGACGGTTTTCTTTCTTCTCTAAATCACTGCCACTCTTGACTGATTGGTTCATTTTGCTGTCTGTTTGCTCAGGCTTGCCGAGCCTCAGAAATGGGCTTAAGGTGACCGTGACCAGATTCAATTATCAGTATAAGAATGTTACTGTAGAATAAACCATGTGCAAACCTGGTGATTAGATGTCATAAGGTGTGGTTATTAAATAGGAAGATGAGTGGACACTATGCAGTGGAAAAGGAGCATAGGAAGGTACAATTTGATTCTGAATGGCCTTGGTGGTGGTGATGCCCACACTGTTCTGAAAAGTGATATATGCAGACCTTATTTATCATTTACAGCATGTATGCACACTTGGTTTGTTTAACTCTTTCATGCACAAATAATGATAACCTGTAACTTGATAACCTGATAAGCTGTCCACTTTAGTGTCCCTGAAAGGGTTTAATTGACAGCAGGGAAACATTGCATCCAAAAGCACTCTGTAAAAAGTGGGGAAAAAAACAAAAACATCCATGTTTAGATTTTTTTATCGCTCAGGAATTGACTGACTTTATGAATGGCTTGGGATGAAAAGAAGATATTCCAGTGATTGATGAAGATGTGCTATTGATGGATGAAGGCTCTTGGATTAGTTCTATATTGACTTTTACGTTGGACTATCCACACCGCATTCGTTTCATTCCCTTTTTAGTATCTTGAGCTCCTCTTTTGTTTCCAGCCTCCCTCCTTGTTCTCCCACACTTGCTCTTGTCTTCTTTCCCCAACTCTCCCTTCACCCCTCCCCCTCTTTTATTTTGCTTCCATGTCCTCCCCTCACTGCTGCCCTCTTTTTTTTTTCCCTGCCACCCTGTTCCTGGCGGCTGTGTGACATCATCAATATGCGTCTGTTTCTTGCCGGCAACAGGAAGTGGACACGTGGAAAATGAGGAGCTGGCACCTCCAGCTAATACTAGTCTTGCAGCTGCCCAGTTACGAAGGCCACACCAATGGTGTCACGTGTGTTGCTATGGTTACCACTGCATTGTGATGTCTCACAGCAGCTGGCAGGCAAACCGCTCTGGACTGTAAAATGATTGTTTACGCTGCTCTGGTATGACGTTAATCAGATTTGAGTTGATGTCAAATATAATAACAATAATAATAACGTGATCAAATATGATAATGAATATACTTTTTCGTTAATGGGGTTTATATTGGTACTATCGGCAGGATTTATAGGGCAGCCCAGTCGCGTGTGTGCTCGTATGGGCTCACCATGCATAGTTTCTAATTTAAATGCAATGTTGCGTAACTTAACATCCTGTTTATCTTTTCTGTGCTGATTTAATAGATTGGATTCCTGTTGTTTTTGCCATATGTCTCTCCGTTGGTTATTTTTCACCCAAAATGAGATGGATTTTTTTTTTAAGCGATCGGGATGGATTAGGAACTCGAATCATTTTAGTATGAATCCAGATAAAAGGTGTGGACCCAGGAATTTATCCCCCTCCACAAACAATATTGATGTTTTTCCACAAACAATATTGACATTTTTCACATCAGAATTATTTGATCTTGAAAGGGGTCTAGTTCCTACGATATCATCTTTGGTTCATCACCCCTTTTACAAAATAAGTACATAAAATAATATACAATACAATACATGCTGATTTATTTATATAGCGCTTTCACAACAGCGGCTGCTGTAACAAAGCGCTTTACAAAACAGTTAACATAAAGTAAAATAATAAACACAACACATAACATAAAACACGGACAGTCGTGCAGTCCTAACCACTTTTCCGTCACACGCTTTGTTGTTTGAAGCGGTTTGAGATGAAAGAGGAGAGAATCAAAGTGTCCTTTAACCAGTGGATCAGAGACGTCATGCTCAAAATGTGCACACGTCGGCTACAAGCTAAGTTTCAAAGTCAACAAGAAGCTGTAGCATCCATTGACGAAAAAAGAGATTGGTTCACTTCTCCTGTCCCATGGAAATCCATTTCAATTCCAAGCGGCGACTCACGGTTCCAAATACGCATCGGCGCTCTTCGCCAACGCTGCTCTCTCCTCATCCTCAACTTCAGCGGCCATCCATCCAGCCGCACCAACGCCAACTGTCCAACAGCGCTGACATATCCACTGAACAAATCGGGGTTGTGAAAAATGCTGCCCATTACTAGCGCAAAAAACACAAGCGCCCCAGGTCTGTCCAGCACCGACAGTCAATGGCGCCGACATTCCTCCCAATCAAAATCTGTGCTACAAATAAATACATAATATAAATGAATACACAATAAAGGTTTCCATTTACCTCCATCCATCCATCCATCCATCCATTTTCTACCGCTTATCCATTTACCTCTCTGTCCAAAAACATACCTAGCAGTAACTCCTACAGGAGGCAAAAATGGAAGACAAAATGTATTCAAGACCCGAGCAAGGGTGGGCCTCCTGAATGTCACATGAGGCAAACCAGAAAACAGGTGAGCCTTGACAGTTGTTGCCTTGGCCATTAGGCACAGTGATGTCATTTTCAGTCAACAGCAAGTGGCAGACAAGGCAAAATCGCCACCCCTTGATATGGGGAAAAAAACAGGTGGATTCTCCTGCTTCATTCATGTTACACAAATGCAATAGTAATCAAAATACCGTGTTTAAACTAGCGGTAATGTGATCATTTTGGAGTCGTTTGACCCTTTCGTGCACCCTGTAACCTGATAACATGATAAGCCGTCCACTGTCGTAACCCCTGTCCCTCAAAGGGTTAATTATACTTGGTCTCATTTCATGGCAGTGGAATAAAACGAAAAGCACATGATAGTTTCTGGGGAAATGTAGTGTCCTCTTATTGTGACAGGCCGAGGACCAGGGCTCGGTCCCCATCCCTTTTGTTTTCAGGCCCCAAAGTTGTTGTCAGCATAGTCCATCCAACAGTCTCCGTGGCCTGGATGTGTCTGTTTATCTTAGAGGCTTCCACTTGTTTCCTAATTGTTGACTTATGTAACAGGGGCAAAAGGAGCAAAAGAAAAGCACTGTTCTCTCCATGCCCCTCGTCCTCTATTTCTGTGCACTAAATCTCATCTCACGGGTGACCAGATTATATGAAAGATGCTGAGTGGTACCGACAGGCCACTCTGATTGGATCAGGAGGAAGAGCAAATGCACCGGTTAACTGGAACATTTTTCTCTCGGAATTTGACAGTTTTCTCTCGGGATTTGACAGTTCTCAGCAGAAAATCCAAAATGTTCCCGGACATTTCCTTGTGTCATTTTGGGTCCCGAAGCACAAAATCTGAAAAGGGGCTAATATAACACAACACATTACTATTTTAAGTCAAATGAAATACTTTAATGTACTCTCTGTATTTTGTTCAAAACTACTATTTTTATCTTTCCATGCGGCGGGAACGTTGCATAAAATGTATTCCAGCAATTTAATGTTCTTTAAAAAGGTGATTGTCAGTTGCAATTTTGAGTCTCAAGGATGGTGTGTGACGTGTGTTGCCAATGTTTCCATTTGAGTGGATGACGCCTTAATCCTGCAGTAAACGAGATTTATATCCTTTCGCATGCTTGTAGAGGACACTACAGGACTATGACCAAAGGGCAATTCAATCGGGATCACATCATTAATAGCGAGACGAACTGAGATTATAGTATTCCCACTCAAAGCAACTTCTCTTTTATTTTATAATATAATTATATTGTACCTCAGGCAAATGGGCTTGCTACCATTGACAGCCACATAGAATGTTTGCTAGTGTTGTTTCTATTAAATCAGGGATGTTTTACGTCTCTCGCTTTTACAGTCTTTTAAGCAGACGACATGTCATTTACTCTGGCGTGTTCCAAGCACATTACGATGATTTATGCCGAAACGGTTTGCGTGTGGTGGCGGGCCAGCATCTGTCTTATTTTGACTCAGCAATTGGGCAACAGCCAGACTGTAACTCGGTCGGCTCAGGTCAGAGTGAGTTGTGGTGTGCAACATTCATTTTCATTCCCAATTTTGGGTGTGCAAAGTACTTGTCGAAAGAAAAGTTGTCATTTTCATCTAGTTCTAAAACAACTCTCAAACATCCGTACGGACTCAAGACATGCTGTGAAAGGGAAAAAAAGTAAAGGAAAGAAGGGAAATAAGACCGATGCCAAACTATGAAGGACAATATAGAGGGTGAATCCGACTTACTGCGCTGTTTCCTTGACAAACTGGGGCAACAGTAGCCACCGCCACACACAGCAAAGACAGTCGGCAGGAAAATATTACATCAGATAGAGTCCCACTGATAAAATTACCGGACAATTTATCCACATTGCGGCGCACTACATTATCTCTGACAGTGTATTTTTAGACCAGCGTTAGATGTCAATACTGCAGTTATCCTCTACTCCATTTTATTTGACACTGTAAAACTATACGATCCCCACGACAGCAACGATATTAACAACCAAATGCAGAATAACAACCAAGTGCGAAGAAGCTATAGAAGACGATACACTACACCTCGCAGAACTGAGCACCAAAACAAAGAGTATTTTCCATTGTACAGCCAAATCATTTCATAACAAGAGTCTGCTAGCTTAATGCTAATGTGGGCTAGAATAAATTTGCATCAATATTTATGTCCAAAGTAATTCTAAACCTTCAAACATCAGATACTTGGACATAATTAAAGCAGCCCCCAGCTACAGAGCTGCAATGACTCAATAGTACCGTATTTTCCGGACTATAAGTCGCAGTTTTTTTCATAGTTTGGCCAGGAATGCGATTAATACCCTGGAGCGACTTGTGAAATTCTTAACACATGATTGTCATTTCACATGTTATTTTCACATTAAACCACAAGAGGGCGCTCTCGACCGGTGTTGATAAATCGACGATGAGTCTGACGTAAGTGACGTAGAAGAGGAAGCGGCGCATCGTCTACCTCCCAAGTTGGGGCAATTGTTTACAAGTGACACAGAGGATGAAGATTTCATTGGATTTAGTGATTTGGAGTGAAACTGATAGTTTGGTAAACTTGTTAGCATGTTCTTTATGCTAGAGTTACCTGAATAACTCTTAATATGTTACGTCGTTAATGACATAACCGTCATGTCAGTCATGTAACGTTAGTATACCGTACACTTATTCAGCCTGTTGTTCTTTATTTTATTTTTATTCTAAATTGTCTTCCAAGGTGACATCGATGTTTTTGGTGTTGGATTTTATCAAATAAATTTCCCCCCAAAATGCGATTTATAATCCAGTGTGATTTACATGTTTTTTTCCTTCTTAATTATGCATTTTTTGGCTGGTGCGACTTATAATCGGGAGCGACGTATAATCCGAAAAATACGGTAGATGTCGATTATCGGGCAAGCGCTATCTTGCAAGTCGATTGATATTGTCGGCAAAGTGTCATAACCATATCAAATTGTGTGATATTCAGTGATTCACGCTATACTGTATTGAGCACACAATGCTTAATAAATCTATTAGCCCATTCATCATGACAAGACCATCAGGCATACATAAGTATTTAATTTGAAGAGGTTCAGGTCATCACTTGTGATACAGTAATTAAGATAACTGGATGATATATTTCAGGTTGTGGAAAAACTCGCGTCTCATAAATGCCAGGGCAGGGAGTTATTATTCACCAATATGTGCCGGAATAAACCCGCCAGAGATCGTCTTGCGTTGTCTAGTGCGGGAAATTATGCTTCGATTTATACTTTACACCCTGTGAAAAAAAAACTGCAAGCTCGCTATTAAGCCTGTGGCTTCATCTTAATTAGCATATGAAGGAAGCAACATCTTCCCATCGTTTCCCATAAAGCTGCTGAAGGACCATCTGAACGAGGCAGAGGTGCGATCCTATGCGTGCCTGCATATGCAGCGTTTGATCGTACACAGATCAAACACTCACCCAAAGGTTGCGAGTGGCCTGCCAGGCCCATCAGAGCCCCGCTTTTGTTCTGCTCGCACGTCATAACGTCTTACGCAACATGTGAACAGATTGTCGCGAATAGTTTAATGGGCGCTTGGTGAAATGCAACGTCATGGATGAATTGAGTGAGTTCAATTACTCACACTAAAAGATAATCACCGTAAGCAAATCAGAACTAAATGTGAGCCGTGACTTTTTATCACAATGCTGGGTTATTGGTTTAGTTTTCATAAAAATGGATGAGCAATTAATTGCACCTGAAACAACTGATGCAAAATGGAGTGCACTACTTTACTGCAACCAGTAGAGGCGCTGTTTATTGATCTGATAGCGTTGCCCCCATTTTAAGTGATGAATCTCAGTGTGCATGCATGCACACATGCACTCTCTTTCTCTCTCTCTCTCGCTCTCTCTCACACACACACACACACACACACACACACACACACACACACACACACATGCATCCACATAGAGCAGATGGAGATTCTATGTTGTGTGCTGATGTCCTCCCTCTCATATCGTTTGTTGGCATCTCACGTGTCAGCCGCAATAAGAGTGGGAGTGGAGGACGATGGCGAGCATTGTAAAACGATGTTATATTTCCCACGAGAATTTAGTCGGAAAGTATCTCAAAGCTCAAGTGTTATTATCTTAACACGTGGACAATTTTCCCGCCACTTGGGTATCGCTACACACAAAACTACAGTGAAATTATTACATTTTGCCATGACTACAAAGCGTTATGTTATACTCAGGCTTGTTTGTTTTTCATAATCCTACTTACTTGGCAGGTATAGGTGAATTTGACATGTAAAAATGCATCCTTCGCAATTCATGTAGGCCCGCTGGATTACTTTATGAGGGCATGTTTTTTGTAGATCACAACAAGCTGTAACCGACTAATCATGCCGCTTCGACCCTCCGACTGTATTATGCATTCTTTCCGTAGCCTTCTTTTCCCTTCTCATTACCTCTTCCTTTTTGTCCTTCTGTGTCGTTTCATTAATATGCCACAGTCGGGTGGCTTGGTGACAGGTTTCTGATGCCGTCACCATGGCAACGTATTTGGTACACGGCTGCTGGGGGTTTAAACGGACACACTTCCTTTTCACTCTTTTATTTCAGTTCCTTGATTTGGTTCTTAAAATTCTGTATATTTACTGAATCTATTTTCTGATTCAGTGGTATCAGATGTGTGGTATCGGTGAGCACTCAATAGTTGAATCCTCTTACTGGTGTCGGTCTGGGGAACAAAAAGTGCCATTCAACATACTCAGTAATTTTGAGCATGAAAATAATTGTAAAATATCACATTTACCACAGTTGTACATTGCCGGCAAACGTGAATGAATGAATGAAAAAAATGTGTTACTAAAGTCCTTCATCCCAGAAAGAAAGCATCCGACCTCTTAAAGCATCTCGATAAAATATTGAAATGATTCATCTTCAATTAAATTCCCCATGCACATACTGTATGTTCTACCTTGTGCTTGACCAATTGCCTGAAACATGAATACTGCATGAGTTGCACATCCTTTGAAGATGTTCTATCTATACATGTACTGAATATAACTTTGTACAATACACTGTAGGTATATTGCATCATCCATTCAACTGCATTGTAATTCCCCTTTCAAATGTCGCCACTGCTGAACAATTGGGTATTCTTGCAGCCTCCCACTTGTCACTATCCGCCTTATCATTTGTGAGTTCCATCATATCATCTTCCTTTGGGTTTCTTTTGTGTTGCGCACACTCCAAGAGATCAGCCAACCGGACTTGTTTGAAAGTCTAAAACCGGTGCGTGACATTCTGTGACGCCCTTCTTATGTCAAGTAATGTGCTCCGAAGGCTGCGCCCCCGAAAGCCCGATCAAGCGCTTCCCACATCTGTTCAACTTTTAGCCAGAAGCGATGACAGGCAGGCTTATTGTTGAGCCATTGAAGAGCCAGGGACTGTCTGTGCTGTGGTAAACATATCGTAAAGTACGTTTGGAGGCACAAAGGGCAAGAGAACATTTGAGAACATATCGGAAGGGAAGAACGGTGTCACACGAAAAATGAAAAGGTCACCATGTTGCCAAAACAGTGATGAAGAGTTAAAGAGAAATGAACCGTAAGGATGGGCAGAGAATGAGCAGCAAAGTCGGAAGGGAGGAGCTCGTCAGACCGGTGGAAAAGAAAAAAAAACAAGGCAGCGCCTTAAATGCTGATGATGCAAAAGTAACACTCCTCTAACATTTACTTGAAGGTAATCGTTTGGGCAAATGCACAAGGTTGAAAAAAAACCTAAACACCTCTATTACGGTACTTTTTTCTGTCCTCAGCCTTCCCTTCCCTCCCACCATTTTCCTCTTTTGTTGTTGTCCACTGCAGAGTAGCTTGTTTCCATGGAAACACACAGAGCCACGATGAGCCTGCTTGGCAGTGCGTGCGTGTGTGTGCGCGTGTGTGTGTGTGTGTGTGTGTGTGTGTGTGTGCGCGCGCGCGTGTGCTGAAGTGAATACAAGATGATGATTTATGAGTGTGTAATATGCTGAGCAGACACTTGGATGAGCGCAGGCTGGTTTCTCTGTGAGAAGAGTAGTTCATTAGCGGTGTGAGCACAGTTTTTGCAGGATTTCATCATATTGCTTTGATATTCATTTTTGTTGTTGTTGTTGTTTTTAACCCGTTCAGGAACAGCGGTTATTACAGTAGACGGTTTATCATGTTATCACGTTACAGGGTGCGTTACAGGGTGCGTTACAGGGTTATTAATCTCCTCTCCTCTCTCGACTTCAAACTGTGTTGAAGCAGTGATCCAGAAGGAGACAACTGCGATACAGCAACGGGTCCTCCTGCCTCTATTGTGTCATGTTATTGCTCCTAACAGTGTTGCCCCGGTGATAAACACCAGCATGGCCATGATTACATACATAGCAATAACGCCTTGAAGAACTAAAGGTCGGCACTGTTTGCGATTGATTTATAAGTAAAATATTATATATATTTGATCAGTTATGACGTTTAATTGGTTGATTAGAGTCTGCATGGATTGGGGGAGTCAAGTGGGACAGTCAACCAAATAGGGCTGCTGAAACAAAAGCACCCAGTTTTGTGTTGTGCATTACCACCACCTAATGGACTGGAGTGGAACAGTTTTGTATTCATTTAATAGTTCACGTCATGAATTAGTTTTGCAAACACATAATGAAGTCTGAATATCATTTTGCCACCCTAACAAGTGTGGATCTTTGGTGTTTCAGAACTCCCAGAAGAAAAGAGCAGCACGACCCAACAACAAACCAGACAAGAAGCTCCCCCCGCAGGTAAACAAACACATTAAGACACGCGCAACGGCGTTTGAACACTCAATAAAATAAATGGCGCGGGAAGACAGGCTGATTTATTGGCATGAACCGAGAAGGCGTTCAATGGCTGTCAATCATTCAAAACCTTTATTTTAACCAGCGATGCTCAACCAACTAAGGAGGAAGTGATTACAGTGATGTGTTCTATATGCTGAGTTTGTAATAAATCTCAGAGCGGGTCGAGTTTCGCTAGCTCAGAGGAACAAGGAAATCGATCACCGATGTCATCAGAATACATTTGTGACAGAAGGAGACCAGGCGTTTAGAGGAAAAAACGAAAATGATATTAGAAACCAACGGTCAACGGGATTTATTTTTTTAATGCATTGACGATATTTCAAATCGAGATTGTCATCAGCCAGATGTCAAGTGTGGATCCCAAAAATGCAGATTCTGATAAACTGCGCTACAAAAGACATTTCAGAAAAAAGTATCATCAGAAATCGCTGACAACAACAAGCCAGGAAAACCAGCTAGGAAAAGAAACTGCACCATCAATTTGAGGACGAGGACCGAAAGTCCTCAAAACGAAATGGCAAAAATCCAAAACACACGAAACTTAAAGTACTCCAAAATGACTTGAGGACCAAAATACGTACCATACAAGAATTCAGCGAAACAAGATGAACGTGGGCAAGATGTCTAGAAAATATCACTTGAAGATTAACCGTTGAGTTTTGTCTGCACAATTGTGGACGTTTTTGTCCTTCAAGTGTCCCACACTGCCCAGACAAATAAATACCAGCGTAAGCAAATAAATCAACATCTCTTGTATTCTTTTACTTAATCTCTGCCAATTTCCCGCCTCTTATCTTGTCTGTGTCGGTATTTATCTACATTTTGGCCAACTCATTCTTTTACGTTGTTTGCATTGCAGGGATAAAGCCTGTCCCAAAGCACGTACCATAAATGGTCTGAATGTGCTGCCCCTCATCTCACTTTATGTGTTTGGAAATGTCTCACAGGCTGGAAAGCAAATAGACCATCAGAGTTGGCTGGGGGGTGTGTTTGAAAGGGGGGGGTGGTCACTTCGGGTCGGTGGCAAGTCGTATGAAAATGTTTCTCTACATGACAGTGGTGCTTCAAAGTTCCATTTGGTTGACTTTTTGATGTCACTTATATTTGGAATGGGACTGTCCGAATCACGATCCTTGGGTCATAAAACTTGGTGTGTCCTATCCGAACGGGAATGGGAACAAAACAGACATCGACAACTGGTATTTTAAAAAAACTAAACCAAAACAAGGAACTGAATATAACTAAAAACTACTCATCTTGTCTTATCTCATGATTAATTCTGTACATAATTTGGAGATGTCTGATTTAGTGTGGTTCAGGATTGCCCACTGTTGCGCGATAGAGTCCCGTCCCATTCTCTTTCTTCTGTGCCATAACCTGCCATAAAAAAAAATATTCGGGCACAGCAAAAAAAGTTCCCCCAACTGGCAAGTAAATATATTCCAGCTACAAAGCCATTAGGTCCTGTAAATGACCTTCAAATCTCGTCATTGGAGTTTGTGAAAAGAATGGGATTTTAGCTCTTTCTGTGATTTAGGGCAGTCACTTCAAACTTTCTAAAGAATTGCTACAGGAATCGTTCCAAGTGTTTTGGTCGATAAATAAAAAGCTGCAGCACGCAGCTGTCCCAGCGAGATTTGAGTGCTCACCATGTTGCTCTTGCCTTTTATTCCATAACCACCAGGAGGACAGCTCAGACCTGAAGTGTCAGCTCCACTTCGCCAAAGAGGAATCGGCCCTGATGTGCAAGAAGCTGACCAAATTGGTGAGGGATAGCGAGGCCATGAAGGAGGAGCTGGCCAAATACAGGTCCCTTTACGGGGACGTTGACGCCTCCATCACTGTTGAGGAGGTATTCATTGTCGATCTTCTGATTGACAGTTTCCTTTCCATATCTCTGTTTGCTAACCTGGCTCAGTGAAGTGCTTACCATTGCTTAATTTCCATTTTTTTAATCAACAGTATATGTTTTTAAGAGGTCAATTGATAAGTTTGTTTGATTCGACTCCGGTCAGGTTGCCGACTCCCCCCACACCCGCGAGGCAGAAGTCAGAGTTCACCTGAAGCTCGTGGAAGAGGAGGCCAACCTGTTGAGTCGCCGAATTGTGGAGCTGGAGGTAGAGAACAGAGGCCTCCGAGCTGAGATGGATGACATGAAAGGGCCACAAGGTAGCACTTTGTCCCACTTTATGTCTGTCATTTTATGGATATACTCTTAAATGTGAGATTTCAAAATGAAGGCAACGATTATTTTGGAAAATGACACGTAATCCCTAAATCCATTTTTCAGAGCCCAAACAAAAAGCACAGACACAATAACCAACACAACTACAGTTTTGTCTTTGTAAAACATTTCTTCACTCACTGCTGCATTCTTTTGTCATGCAGAGATTAGAGGAGAGTAATAAATACTACCGTATTGTTTTGTGTTTTTTGTTATTGTAAAGTGTCCTTGGGTGTCTTGAAAGGCGCTTATAAATAAAATGTATTATTATTATTTAATGTCAAACTAATTAATAAATAGATGCTATATTCAGAGAAATATTCTGCAGAATTGGAACAAAACATGTTCCGCCTGTCTTTATACTCGCTACTAAGAATGAATGGCAATTCTATCAAAATTGGATTGAACAAAAGAATGTGAATAATCCATCCATCCATTTTCCGATCCGCTTTATCCTCACAAGGGTCGCGGTGGGCCTATCCCAGCTGTCTTCGGGCAGTAGGCGGGGGACACCCTGAACCGGTTGCCATCCAATCGCAGAGCACACAGAGACTAACAATCCGCACTCACACTCACACCTCGGGACAATTGAGAGTGTTCAATCAGCCTGCCATGTATGTTTTTGGAATGTGGGAGGAAACCGGAGTACCCAGAGAAAACCCACGAAGGCCCGGGGAGAACATGCAAACTCCACACAGGGAGGCCGAAGCTGAAATTGAACCCGATACCTTTTGCACTGTGAAGTCAACATGTTAACCACTGGACCACCGGGCCGCTAACATGAATCATATGTTCAATAAATATAGTACAATAAAAATGCCCTATATGTGAAACAAAAAGGTACTGCATGCTCTTATCACCGGAATACATTGTGGTCGTCGATGTTTATATCAGAGCAAGAACATGACTGAGAATATCTGCTTCCGTCCATTTTTTAACTTCGACTTTTTATCTACCCCCCCCCCCCCCCCCCCACTGTTCTGTTCACATCACTCCTGCTCCTCTTTAGATGGGCCTCAAGAACTTAACGGTGTTGGAGGTGGTCCGGGGACAGGGCCACTCGCCGGGGTAAGCGCTTCATCCGAAAACGTCATGGAGCTTCAGAGACACCTCCAGTTTGTGGAGGAGGAGGCGGAGCTTCTGAGGAGGTCCTTGCTCGAGATGGAAGAGCAGAACAAGCTCCTGATGAATGAAATCAACCGCTATAAATCTGAGCTTCCGCCACCACCGCCGCCCCTCACTTCCGGCTCTGGGACGTCGCTGTCGGAAAGGCTGCTTCACGATGGGTCGCCACAGTCCGTGCAGGAGGGAGCTGTGCTCATCAGCCCAGATCTGTCCCCCCAGGAGGAAGAGCTTCGAGTAGCACGGCTTCAGATCGGAGAGCTCGGCGGGAAGGTGAAAAAGCTGCAGTACGAGAACCGAGTGCTCTTGTCCAACTTGCAGCGGTGTGACCTTGCTTCCTACCAGCCTCCATCCTCCTCATCATCTTTACGAGTGGCTCTGGAGACGGACCAAGAGGCTGGAGATTCAGCCGAGTGTCTCCCTGACAGGTAGCGTCAAAGTGACGTGTACTTTGGCAGTACGGGACTTGCTCATCATTTTTGATTGCCCTTTATTGCTCACTTGATTCCCTGTGTAAAAAAGCTAAAGAAAAAAAACAACACACTGAAATTCGAGTTCCACTGTGCCATAAATGTAATTCTCAGAAAGAGCCTCTATTTCTTTTTCCATCAGTTCGCCACATCGCAAAGAGCCGTTAGGGCTGGAGAACGATTTACTGGAGACCACCGAACAAAACAACAAGATGGACAAAACCGCCGGGACAAAAACCTCACCGTGTGGCCTCCTCGGGCTCAAGGACCACAACGCTTTGCTCGCCATGAGGGACCAGGCTCGCCTGATTTCCACAGCGATACAGCTCCTCACTGCCCCGGAGTCGAACTGCCTACCTTCCTCGCCGTCCATTTATCACAGCGTTTGCGGCAACGAGGCGGCAGAATCGTGTGACCTGGAGAAAGCGCAGCCTCCCTGCCAGGTCAGTCTCTTCATTTCTTTTTTTTTTTTTCTTGTTGGCTTTAAAGGCATCTACCAGCAAAAAAATAAATAAATAATCCTCCAAGCAGTGTAATTGAGCACACAAAACCATAGTTAAATGTGTCCATTTCCAGGGATACCAAAATCACTCATTCTTTCCATATCACGTTTGGCGCTCTACCTTTGGGGTGGAGCTAAACATGCAAAGTCATTAACCCTTTCGAGGACAACGGTTACGACAGTGGACAGCTTATCATGTTATCAGGTTGCAGGTTGCACGAAAGGGTTAAATGAAAATTACTCAAAGGACATCCTAGTTTGTGAAATAAATTATACAAAATGCTACGTGCCCATCTTCAAATCCCTCCTCAAAACTCACTTGTATTCTTTGGCATTCGACTCAGCATGACTTAGATTTGTTCTTGGTTTTACTGTTTGGTGCTTTCTACCGTCTTTATTACCGATTTGTCTTACTGTTTATTGTGCATGTTATATTGCTCCATGTACAGCACTTTGTATGCATTTGTATGACTTGACTTGATTTTTGGACTTTGTATACTATAGTAATAACTTGGGGTGTCACACTGTTATGAGGTCACCATTAACTCAACTCAAGTCAACTGTATTTATAGAGCATGTCCAAACAGCCATCGCTGCATACAAAGTGCAGTACATGGAACAACTAACATATACAACAGTCAAGCAACAAATCGGTAACAAAGACGGTAGAAGGCACCGAACAGCAACTGCCACCATCAAATTGACCATGCCCACAATGAAACCTAAAGCCATTCAAAATCGAATCTGAAACATTTTAAGGAAATACCTGTATGCCCTTTGAATAGCAACATTTTCAGCTTTGCAGTTATCTGTATAATTCGGTCTAATGAACTTCACTTAATCAATCAGAAAGAGGAACTTTTTTCACAAAGAATCTGGATGAATGACCCCCCTCCCCCATCCCCACAAAACAAACAAACACACGATCGGCCTTGCAGATTCTGAACTGATATATCCGACTTAACTTGCGCATCAAATCGTGTCATTTCGCATCCGTGTTCCCAATAGATCTCCGAGCTTTCCGACTTGGCTGACAGGCCTCTGGTTGGCGCTCTGACTAGCAGGCTGCAGGCCCTTCACGGCCAGCTGCAGGTCTTCGTGGAGCACGTTGACAGCCTGGGGAAATCCTCACTTGGTGAGGGTCAGTCTTCCTTGACCTCATCAGTCAATGTATTATCCTGTGCCGAAAACCAGCATGATGCACTCAAGACTGCAGAAGAGAAGGTAAAAAAAAGACATGACGTTCACTCCTTGTCATCATTCCTTTTCAATCTGTTTCTTTTCTTGTTGTTGTTATTTTTTTTAAGCTTTTTTGTTTCAGTTATTTTCTCTTTCCTGCATTCTGCAAATCCTACTTTCTGGGCCGTTTTCACCATTCCCAATCCCATCGTTCTTGCACGGGATTTCCAATGCATGTTCAAATCTGACTCATTCTCATAAAAACATGTTTTTTTAGGATTTGCCGATGTCCTAAAAAAAGCTTTGTAAATACCACGTGTTAGAAAGAGTCAGAATTGAACTGTTAATGTAAGCTTCCCTCTGTGGCCTCCGCATGCAGTTGGATCCACCTCCTAACCCAATTTTGAGACACTGCCGTGGGCCTCAAATGGAGCCTGGTTGTTGTTGCATGAAATTGCTTTCATGTTTATTTGCATCGTCTGAATCGTGACTTGGCAATTTTATTCGACTGTAATTATAGTCATTTAGTCATGGGCTCATGGATATTGTACTCTGCATGCTGTTTCAGATCCATTTAAAATCTACTTGTGCACTCTATGTGGCACTTACCAGTAGCAGAGCAAAACTGTCTCTATTTTACATTTTAAAGCATCCAATTGTGAAATAAAACTATGCCTGTTAAGTGCAACATTAAAATACATCAAGGTTTTATTTGTAGATTTTTTTCCTCAATTTTTTTATTGTTTCATTTGGAATTTAATGAACTCTTTCTTCGTGATTGCTACATATTGCTGGCGTTGGGCGAAATCCTCGCGTCTCCAAAATCTCCAAAATCAGCATGACTGTGGAGTCAAACAGAGCAAGACATTTTAAGCACCCTTAGATTGATCAATACTTTATAAAAAAAGAAAATAGCAGACCCACATAAGGATTGACTAATAGTATTTATTTACGGGGGGAGAAAAATCACTGAATTTGGAGGTTTCAGCCCGATGCCAGCAAGATGCTAATTATCATCATCGTAAAATGTATCACTTGATGCATTCAGGTGACTATGATAGTAATCACATCCAAATTGAGTAATCACCAAACACCTAAAAACAAACAAACAAACAAACAAAATTATCATATGAGCTTGTACAGAACAATGTTTTTTTCTCTCTGACGTCAAAACAATAAAGAACTATCCAATTCTGGTGCACTTATTTTGTTTCTATATTTATTATGTACCTATTTTCAGGCTTTTTCAAAATACATTACCTAGTGGGGAAAAATGCAATTTGTCTTAAATGAAATTTCTATTTCAGTAATATATTAATGTGTTGTTCAAGAATAATTTTCCAACGAAGTGAAATAATTTTTTCGACTCCATTCGAGGCCAATTCTGAGTCCAAACACCCCTCGCCCCCTCCCTTCTTTCTTCCTGTTGTCCTTTTCTCTGCATGGGCACCATAACACTTGGTCTTTCACTCCCTGTTGCCCCCTTTTTAATTCCCCTACCCCACACCACCACGACGGGCTGCCATTTTCACGCCACGCCCCCTGATCTTTATCACACCTCACATCTCCTTTCCAACGCTTGGTGTTGTGTCCCTCGCTTTGACCTTTCACCCGTACTCTTTCTCTCGCTGTCCTTTCTCTCCTACTTGCCCCCCACCCTTCTGCCCACTTGTGTACTCTTCTGTGTCTGTGTCCTTCCCCTCAGCCTTTCATTATTTCCTTTGTTTTGCTTTTCTTTTTTTTCTCCACTCTCTCCTTCTCTTCTCTGACCAAGCTCTTTTTCCTCTACTTCCTTTTTTTTGTCATGTGAAAGCCACCAATTGTTGTTTTTGTATGCGTTTGTTGAGTACATATAATTTATCTCGCATTTGTTCCATTGGCTTCTTTTATTTTTTTTTCTTTCTCTTTTTTTTGTTTGGCTTGCATTTCCGCCTTCTGTTCTCTATGATTTCTTCGTTCGTATGTTTGTTTTTCATTTCTTTCTTCATTGACTTGCCCACGCATGAATGCGGCAGCCTGATTGTAGGGACCGGTTGCAGCCGGGGTTCAAAGGGGAAACAGAGAACGGTCACGGTGACGACAAGAAAAGACGAAAGCACATTGCGCAAACAGAGGAGGATGAAGAGGAGACACAAGATGCACTGGTAAGTCATGTAAAAGTATGATTTAGCACAGCGTGCTTGTTGTTTTGGTCTTTTAGCGTTTAGTCATACTGCCTTTGTGCAAAACCGTCGCACCGGAGGCAGAAGAGTAGCGCTGGGCTGACGTTCACCCTGAGTGAAATAGTGCTCAGCTATTTCCGGCAAGCCTCGAGGCAGTTCCCAGGCTGGCTAGCAGAGATAGGGCTCTATTTTTCCCAAACAATGTAAGTTCTGTGGTGCGCACAGCTGTGATGGTTCTACGCCGGGACTTAGGGGGGCTACACGCCAGATATCTGTGTAACCCCAGTGAAGCCCATCCAACATTTTATTTGGCATTCTAAAATCCATTCATCCACCCTTTTTCCGATCCGTGTATCCTCACAAGGGTTGCGGGGGGTGCTGGAGCGTATCCCAGCTGTCTTCGGACAGTAGGCGGGGGACACCCTGAACCAGTTGCCAGTTAATCTCAGGGCACATCGAACAATCATCCATGCTCACACTCACATCTAGGGACAATTTAGTGTCAAATCAGATTGCCATGCATGTTTTTGGAATGTGGGAGGAAACCGGATTACCCGGAGAAAACCCACACAGGCCCGACATGCAAACTCCACACTGGGAGGGCTTTTGATAGCAATTTATGGATAAATTACTCTTTGACACGATACAGGATGAGAAGTATATATCAAGGGGCAATGGCAGCAAGTACACCACAGGATCTAGCAGATTATTTCTTTTTAATGTTCATGACAACTATAGTATTCACAGTCAAATGCACACCTAAACGATTTAGAGGTTTCAATTAAGATAACATTCAGGTTTTTGCAACATGGAAGAAAGATTGATAACCCAGAAACAAAAACGTGTGTGGAAGTACTGGGAGAACTTCCAAACTCCACACAAATTCGAACCCCCAACCTCAGCACTGCGGAGTAGACGTGCTATTCAGATGTCAACGCTTAATGGTTGTTAGGAATCAATTATGCGCAATCATGAGCAGCACGTCCCTTTTAACTCATTCAGTACCAGCCAATTCTGGACCAAGTCTGAAAAGACGTTTAAAAACGTCTTTGGGAGTGAATGAGTTAAAGGGTTCGTTATGTCTTCCTCACACTCTCCTGTTGCTTCCTTCCCTTCCCTTCATCGCTTTCCCGCCACCCTGTTTGCATTCTTGTCCGTTCTCATCACATATCTTTCTTTTTTCCCTGCCCACCGTCTCCAAACTCGCTTCTTGCCCAAACCTGTCCAGTTCGGTGATTGCCATGCCAAGCCGTGCGAGGTACTTGGTTCCACTCAAGCGACGTTGGAGAAGGAGACAGAGACTCAGAGAGAAATGAAACTGAAACTCTCACAGGTCAGTCACTGGTGAATTATTTCCTGAAAAAACTAAATGCCACTCAGACCGCCACAAAGGTCAAATAATCCTAATATGTATCAACATTACATGATGAAAAAAAAAACCTGTCAACATCGCTTTCAAACTCTTTTGTCAATCCCTCAGCTCCACGAGGAGCAGCAGAAGGCTCTGCTCCGCCGGGACTTCCAGTTGCAGAGTTTAGGCCTCCAGGCTCGGCTCCAGCACAAGTTATGGGGCCAAGAGAGGACGCTGCTGGTACAGGAGTCTCAGCACCTCAAAGAAGCGTTGCTGCTGCTCAGCCTCAAGCTACGCTGCTTCCTCAAACACTGGAGACTGGACTGCAAGAAGGACATGGAGTACAAAGACATCCTGGAGGTACAAACTTCTCCAGTCATGCATTGACAACATCGTTGCTCCATGGATATTAGATTAAAAAGAAAAAAAAACGCACAGTAGATCTCAGAGGCCGTTTTTCAAGTATGACATTGTAACATGGAGTATCAGCTAAAAGTCGTCAGAATGACACTGTCGTGCTTAAGTTGAAACAGTTAAGGGGAAATCATTTCCTAATTGGCAGAAAAGAACTTTTCTCTTCTCTGTTTAGTCTCATCCCTCTGTCACATGCTGCAAAATAAATCTAAATCCTCAAATAAGGCGCCTCAGAATAAAATAGAAGCTACAATAGTGGCTGCGGTTGCATTATGCATCCACTAGATGGAGATACGCTAAGGGGAATACAATACAATACAGCTTTATTTATATAAAGCTTTCACAACCGCTGCAGCTGTTATAAAGCGCTTTACAGAACATTTAAAATAATGCATCCAAGAAAATCTGAATATTGATCCATATACAAGACGCATCGGATTATAAGGCGCAATGTCTGGTTTTGAGAAAATTGAATGCTTTTAGGTGCGCCTCATTGTGCGGAAAATATGGTACTTTTAACTCATTCACTCCCAAAGACATATTTATATATTTTTTCACACTCCACACGTTCAACTTTTTATTTTTCAGTTTTTCCAAGACTTAGGGTAAAAAAAAAAGGGGGTCTAGAATTGGCTGGTACTGATTCAGTTAATGTCATTGGAGTTTAACAATCATTCTCTGTGTTTGGTTATCTAGATAAACAACCTAAAGGACCTCTACCTTTTATTGGAGGCAGATAACTTGACAAGCCCCGTCCACTTAAGTGGAAAAAAGGCCGATGGAGATGAACAAGCACTTGGCCCGGCAATCAAGGTTGGCGGCACGTATGCTTAAACGCACGCTTGCCTATTTCCAAAACACTCTCAACGTGGATGCATTTTGCGCTCTTTAGTTGAACGCGGTGAGCAGCACTCTGGCGGACCTCAAGGTAGCGCTGCAGGACCTGAGTGGCGAGCTGCAGCAAGAGCGGCAAGGCTCCCAGGAACTCACCCAGCAGTTTGCAAAGGCCAAGGCATCGTGGGAAGTGGAAAGGACCGAACTTAAAAGCCTCATCACTCAGGTGGGCAAGGAAAAGTGCTGTTCTTTATCTAATCAAAGTCTTTATTGTGAGAAATGGCTAATGTGATCAGTGTCTTCTCTGAAATGAATATCATTCATCACTAATTGTAACATATGAGGGTAGTTTGAGCACATTTATTTCGAAAGTGCATACTAGCAAACTGGTAACACTCCAGGTTAATCAGGAGCCAAGAAGGAGCTCTTGGTTTCAAAAGGCTTGGTTGGCCCTGGTCTAAATGTTTCTCTGTGATTTGCTGGCAAACTGTCCAGTGTGTGTGCCTCCAGTGTGTCTCGCTCCAAAAATATGGATGGATTACCACATCTTTAAAAATCTCAGATTTTCTTTTCCCCCCTCAGCTTGAGACCAAAGCAGCCAAAGCAGCCTCTCTGTCCTCAGCTGACACGATGGACCCGCCTGACCTGAAGGTGGCACTGAAGAGGGAGCGTGAGGAGCACCAGCACCTTCTGGCCGAGTCCTACGCAGCCGTGATGGACTTGACCAAACAGGTGGGATGCCTTTGGATGGTGCTTAGATTGAACACTGATGCTATTATTAGACTACTTAGACAGCATGTTGATCAATGGTCCTCTTCTTTTCGTCCTTATTTATTTATTTTTGGCTCTCTGCCATGACAGCTTCAGATCGGAGAGAGGAACTGGGGCAGGGAGAAGCTGGAGCTGTTAGAGCGGTTCAGCCAGGAGAGAGCACAGTGGGAGCAGGGGCTGAGAGAGACTAAGGTATGCGTGCATTCGTGTGTGTGTGTGTGTGTGCCTGTGCGTGTGTGTATAGAGATGAAAAAGTCCAAGATAAGAGTGTGTGCCCTGCGATGATAGAAGTGGATGATCATCAGTGATAAGAGTTTCCTTGCCAGTCTTTTCATCAGATGTGTTTCTGTCATGGTTCACCTCATTTCTCCGCTATCTTTATAGGAATTTTTTTGTTGTTGTTGAAAATTCATAAAAAGACACTATCGGAGAGTCCTACTCCTTAACACGCCCTGTATTGACTCATCACTTTTTTCAGTTTTCATGAGACAGGAATTTTCGACAAAGTGTGTTTTATTGATACTGTATCCATTTATGCATAAGAGGTGTGACCCTAAATGAGAAGTGCAATTCGATTAGGGGTCAAAGTTGGTAAAAATGAGTCAATTAATTAATGGTTTGTAATGTCAAAAATGGTGTGAATCCGGTGGTTTGAGAAAGGCCCT
This sequence comes from Hippocampus zosterae, assembly GCF_025434085.1. Lineage (NCBI taxonomy): Eukaryota > Metazoa > Chordata > Actinopteri > Syngnathiformes > Syngnathidae > Hippocampus > Hippocampus zosterae. The sequence continues at coordinate 34,193,220 of NC_067452.1, read as the reverse complement.
TTTCTATTCAAGCCTACCAAAGTCTTATAGATGTAACTAGAAGAACTGGCTAGGTAACACTGAAAATGTAATCTGCCATAATGTGCAATACTCGAGTTTCAGTCATATCGAAGCCACACCCTGACTGGCTAGCTCATAAATTTAAATGAGCGGCCACATGTCAGTTTGAGCTAGATGGATTCGGCTGTCCTTGATGCCAATTTGGGCTCTGAACACTCCATAAGAACAAAAGAGTGACTGAAAACTGACAATGTAAATGACAGCAAAGGATTTGGCCAATAATGTCCAACTGGTTGCCAGGCGATCATCATGTTTGAATATCACAAAGAGGTAAAAAAAAATTTATTGAAGGCTCTGTTTTTCTTCTGTCTTCACAGTCAAAGTCTTCAGGCGCTGAGTCCTCTGCAGACACTCTTGTCACCATTGGAACAGGATCACCAAGGTGAACGCACGGCAGCGTCAATACATGAGGAGTGTTGTTGATCGGCACATTTGAATGACAATCTGTTTTTATGTAAAGGACCAAATACATACCACGGCTCGATGATCCAGACTTCCGGCCAACAGCTGATCTGAGGGGTTTGGCCCGCCCTCCTTTGACTTGTTCACCGCTGAGTGACTCCAACAAGAAGAATTGGACCTGTCTGACTGATGAGGTTAATAATAGAAAATTTCTTGTGTACATGTTAATAGTAAATCCACCTGAGAATCCCCCGCGGATTCAGTTTTCACGTTTGGAGGTGGCTTTCTCTGGTCCAAGTCACTTGATGGGGTTCGTAAACAAAATGAACTAAAAGGCGCTAATGTGAAAGCAACCTCAGTTGCATTTAACCTCTCTAAATTGATCACAAAATGGGTGAGGTTGACTTTTGGAGATTTCATCAGATGTGAATAAAACTTTTTTTGGAACCGTTTTTTTTTTTTAATTAAACTGTCACATGAACCCAAAAGGGTCCAGTCATCAACATTTGACACATGCAAACCAAATTAAGCGGTCACTTGATCTAAAGTGGACCAGCAAGAGAGCACTTTGAGCAGTTTGACTTGAATGATGCAACTATGAGTGGTTCCTGCTAATCATATTTCCCCAATATGGATTTTTTCAGACTTCGGATGTCGGGGAAACCTGTAAAACCTGGGACGGTCCCAGCGCGAGTGTCTCCTGCAGCAACTTAGTGGGATCACAGCTGGATCTGGAGTCCGTCCAGAGGAGCCACACAGCTCCAGAAAGCACCGGAATCAGGATGTACTACAGCCCTCCTGCCGTCCGACGCATGGAGCACCAACGAAGTAAACGGGAGGCCAACGGGAACCCCGACGGAAGCTCTGCCCTCGGGCTGACTGTCGCCGAGGCGGGTCCGGCTGAGCCGCCGCAGTCCTCGTCCTGCTTTTCGTCATCTTATGAGCAATGGCTGAGCTCGCTATCCGAGCAGCATCGAGAGCTGCTGGAGAGCAGGAGTGCATGCGCTCCTGCTGTCAACGCTGCGGTCAACAACGGCTCGACTAACGCCGTGGCCGACGGGTTGACCTCATCGGCGTTCCGCAACTTGGAAATGGGTGAGATTGCAGCAAACTTGAGTGATGACATGAAAGAGATGACCAACTGTGTGCGCCAAGCCATTCGCTCCTCATCTCTGGAGAGGAAATCTGGCAAGGAACATGTAAGTCAACTCATTTTTTAACCAATTTATGTGCTTTAAATCTTTGAAAGGTTTTAAAAAGGGACAGTGTGTAAAAATGCACTTGCCACCTAGTGGTGAACTAATAGAATGCAACAAACACAGGTCGAATGGCGTGCATTTTTAACTACGTCTATCTTTATTTATGTAGTGCTTCCACAGCAGCTGCAGCTGTACAGAAGCAGCCGATGGAACATTAATTCATTTTCCGATCCGCTTTAATCTCACACACACATCACATTATAATCTTTGTGTTAAATCTGGAAAACCGTCAGCATTCTTGCCTAATTTCCGAGACGTCACGGACCAAACCAATAACTGAATCAGAATTCTATTTGTGCATTTTTGCACGTTTCTTCTCCATTAGTTGCAGCCCGAGATCAGACTACATTACTTTTTGTAATGTCTCTTGCGCTTCCTCTTTGCGTTACTTCTGCAGGCGGTGGGCATGTCGAGTAGGTCCACGCAAACAGCTGCAAAATGTGTCAGCATCGGGCTTCAAACTGAGAACCTCACCAGCAGCAGGGGTGCCGGTTTGCACGCCAAAGCCTGGTCACCCCGGCCCTCCTCTACAACCACTTCTCCGTTAGCGTCAGCCCGAACGAGACAGATATCAACGTCTCTGGACAAAGTTCACAGCCGAATCGATAGACCCTGTTGTTCCCCCAAGTTCGGATCCCCGAAGCTCCAGCGCCGAGTATCCTCAGGTATTTCCACTTTTGGATTAGAGTAGTAGACTGTCCTCATGCCTCCCGTGATGATAAACAGTTTTTTAAAAAAAGTATGTTCCATTTTGCCGGTTTTCAGGCTCCACCTCCAGACTGGATGCGACTCCGTCGTCTCGAGAGCGCAGCCTGTGGACCCTCCAGCAGAGAGCCATGAGTGGCGGTGGAGGCTCAGCCTGGGCCCGCTCAACCACCACCAGGGACAGCCCTGTGCTGAGCGGCCTCACCGACGGACTTTCCAGCCTCTTCAGTGTGGTGGAACATTCGGGAAGCACTGAGACACTCTGGAGGGGCGACGGAGGTCAAATGCGCCGTTTTGACTCGAATCACAGTGACATGCATAATCCATTGCTCTAAAATAAATTGGTGTTCCACAGGGATCCGTTGTGAGGGCTCATGCATTCATTACTTACAAACAACAAATATCATTTTGCAGATGATATGCAACAATCAATGCTCTAATTATATAGACAAAAAGCGCAGATCGCCGCAAAGGCTGAGCGATTTATATGTACGAAATTAGAAAGGTATCTAAAATTTTAAAGGTAAAACATTAATTAAATGTAACCACTCTTGACAGAGGTAAAAATTGTCATTTGCGAAGAATCGAACTAAGAGTAACAGAAGACTAGAGAGTCACATCCGCAAACAAATTGCTAAAGTAAAATAAGTTTTATTCACTTTTAAGTGTAACCTGTACACATCATAAAGATCAATTGTGTGTTTAGGTGCCAGTCCAGCGCGACACCCTCATGTCACGGGGAAACCCTCCTGTTCCTCGGTCTGTGCATCTGACCCAAACACTCAGCGCCTCGGGGGCCTCGTCCAAGAGTTCCTGCAGAATGTGTGCAGCGGGCCGAGCCAGGGAGGCGTCGCCCTGCCGGCAGAGAGAATGTCGAGAGACTCTTTCGGCGGAGGAGGCTTCAATTGTGTGGATGAGCTCAAGCCAGAATGTCTGCCAGCTGCCGTGAGAGGTCTCGGCGCCTTGGCCGGACTGTGCGGGAGCACTGACAATGTGACCAGGATTGTTAACAAGCGGTTCATGAGACAAACGACCGGCGACGAGATGGTCAGTATCATGGGAGGAGGAGGGAAGGACGGGATGGGCAGCACCGGCTCCGCGGGCTCCGGGACAGAGGTGAGGGCTTTGCTTTGACGTGATACTGAAGTCTTCCCATACATTGGGTAGTGAGTGATAGGTGTTGTTTTTGTGTCAGGACGGACCCTGTGACTGCACCGTTCCGTCCAACTGTCCCTCCCGACCTTCTCGAGTCCCTCGCACCTCGCCGGGACAGTGCAAACACCGCCCACACGAATCCTCGGTCTCCATCGAGGAGAAGGGAGACGCCTTGACAGAGTGACATCACTCCTCCAACCGCGCACATACGGACACGCACACGGCACGTTTCTACTCAAACACTGCTCACCATTGCCACACATTCACTCCTATCACCTAACCTGCCACATACGTGCACTGCCAAACGTAACACACATTGCTCAGCACATATTTCATGTTACACACACACACACATTCAGTTCCCATTTCTCAGTGTCAGTAGCTCTTAGGCCAGGAGGCTGGGCCATCATACCGTTTAATACTCACAATACTACCAGCAGGACGTTATGATAAATACCACCGTGGACCTAATGAAGCCCTCATCCACAGTAGTTTTGCATATCATGTTACGCCACTAAGCTATGACGATAATCTCGAGGGACTGAAAACGAAAGAATGTAGTCCTCACTCACCCCCACCAGCATTGGCTGCTTTGTCTACAGAAAAAAAAAACGGAGCGAACATTTTATGCTCCAGCATTTTTAATCATCCTCCCATTTGAAGACCTCAACGATACTCGGAATTCTGGGACCTTTTATTCCAAACATGGGACCATTGTGTTATGTAATAATTCGGTGTTTGTAGATTGTAAGGGGAAAAAAATATATTAGCAGTTACCGGCCAGAGACGTTTTGTTTTGCGTCACGTGGCCACAGGTGAAGTGCCTGTTTTATTTCTTCACTGGTGTCAAAACTCGAGCCATGAAGATGACGGTAATGCTGTTGGTTCGGCCAGTTGTTGCTTTGTGCACTCAGATAAGCACTGCCGTGTTTTGGTGCATGGTAGACAAAAGATTATTGTAATGCAAATCTTTTTTCACATGATGTCAGACAGTCTGCTGCATTTTTTTTTCTCCGCGCAAATCTTTTTGCTGGTAATTAAATTAAAAGGGACACATTATGGAAAATGAACTTTTTAATTGAGTTTTAACAAATATGTGGTTCTCTGGGTGGTCTGCGTGTGAAATTGAACAACCACGTCAATTTGGGCTTTGCGCGGTTTACAAATTGACAAGTGTACTGCACTTGTCAATTTCAACTAGAGTGGATGTTAAATGTTCTATTATTCTTTTTTCCAACTGTTCTGACATTTTTAAGAGACCTTTTATTCCAGACACCCGGGAAATGGTTTAAATTGTGGGTCAGGGTCGGGGTGGCGGGTGGGGTGGGTTTGGGGGGGTGAAGCATTATTTCCCTCCTTTACTATTAACAAGTGCATGCCTACCTTAAGATGTAAAGGTGTTTAATAATTTGGTTACTCATCTAAAAAAAAAAAATCCACTCATTTTTATTCCAATTTTGTATTCCTAATCGTATTAAAAATGTTAAGTAAGGACTGTGACACTAGGAAAATGACCGAATTTGCTCTAAATTGCCTATTGAGAATGCATTCTTAAACCTGCATCTTTTTTGTTTTAAAATCAACACCAATTTGAATACAAAAATAAGTATTCGTCTAACGGTCCGTAAAAAATGACGATAATCTGACTTCACTGAAAAGGCCTTAGAGTCAAAAACATTTCGAGAAAACGTTCTCGTGTTGAGGCCCTCATTTATTCATACTGCTGTCGTCTTATTTCTCATACGGTGTTCCGTTTCAAAACGGGTCAGCTCATTGTTGTAAAAAAAATAATAATAACAAAACCTTTCAAACTACTTTGCTGTACATACTGCATCTCATTGCATCATCTCCATGATGAAGATCATCTTCTAATTGAAGTGCCTGTCACATTGGCTGCAGACTCCAAACCTAGCAGGCCTTTTATTTCAATGACCAAGATTGTTTTTATGCACACAAAAAAAAAGCTACACTCAAGTACTGTATGTACTAAGGTCAAGGGTCAACAAACAAATGGTTTACAGGATTAGGATAGAATGATATGTTTAGTACACATTTTATACCAATGTTTTCTCTGGAAATAAATTATTTTGTCTTTTTTTCGATATATATTATCTATATATGTGGTTATTTGGAGGCGGGGGGCTATCTGGTCCATTATATACATTATTTATCCACTTTTTGTAATTGGCCATTATTCTTAAACGGAAAGTTACATATCACATTCTAACGTAGCAAATAACGTTGCTTGAGAAAAAAAAACTCTTATGGCGATTTAAAATACTCTTAAGTGGGATTGTTGCTAATATTTTATATATTTACAGTATCTTATGTGTTTGTTGTTTGCGCTTCAGTTGCATCGCATATTAGGAAGCAAATTTTGCCTTATTTCACACTGATTGCGATGTTTTTAACTGAAAAGGCAGGAACATAAACTGGCAAAAAAAATGTGCGTTCAAAATCTTTCTTCTTTCTTTACTTTACTCAAAATAAATCCAACTACATGAATTGTTGGCATCAATATGCCGCATTGTTCCATTCCATCATCAAGCCATTTCTAACCATTCGCAGCGTTTTGCAAGTGATTATGAAAATAACGGACTAATTGTTCAATCCAGTGTCATCATTTTTTTTTCATTTCATTCATGACACAAGTCACATATTTGCCAGCTGTTGAAAAAAACTACCTAAACATTTTGTCTTCATCAAATCTCGTGGCAATATGTACAATAACTCCTTCGCCGTTCCTTCGTATTAGCGAATATTTTTGGCTTATATCGAAAGATTGGTTATCTGTCCATGAGCTATGCTTGACCTTTTTTTTTTTTTTTTTAAGTAATGCCTCATAAAAAAAGGAGAATGCAATGAAGGCCACACGAAAGAAAAGGAGGAAAGCAATTCCCCGATGTTGTAGATTCAATAGATTATCATGTTGTTGTTTTGGAGGAAAGCTGAACGTCGGCAGCTGATCTCCAGTCGATGGAGGTCACTGTGGAAATATGTAGCTATCTCCCTTTACTGACCGCACTCGAGCATTTCCTCTGTACATAGTGTATGCACCTTTCGAAGCGGATGAAAAACACCCTCGCACGAAATAATAAATGTACGGTCATCCCAAAAGGGCTTTTAAAGTGTTTTTTTTGTTTTTTGGACCAATGTAGCTTGGCATCTAGCTCTCCATTGTGTTTTGTCACAGAATTCACAAATAAATGTTAGAATTTTCATACGGTTTCATTTTCTTGAAGGTTTTTCTATCTTTTGTCTTTATTGACTCGATGGATGGATGGATGAGTACATTGATACAAAGCAAATATTTCCCTGCCAATATGGAAATCACATATGAGGAAGAGATACTAGCGGACGAAATGAGTTTTCTCCTCAGGGTGTCAGGGCTCTCCCTTAGGGATAAGGTGAGAAGCTCGGTCATTCGGGAGGGGCTCAGAGTCGAGCCGCTTCTCCTCCGCATCGAGAGGAGCCAGATGAGGTGGCTCGGGCATCTGATTAGAATGCCTCCTGAACCCCTCCCCATTGAGGTGTTCCGGGAATGTCCCACCGGCAGGAGGCCCCGGGGATGACCCAGGACACGCTGGAGAGACTATGTCACCCAGCTTGCCTGGGAACGCCTCGGGATCCCCCGGTCAGAGCTAGATGAAGTGGCTGGGGAGAGGGATGTCTGGTAGAAAATGGATGGATGGATGAGGAACAGACTACTGAAAACGCGCTACTTAAAAACAATAATTTATTTTATTCCCCGACCACCTCACAAAAAGATAACTTCACTGGTGAACATACAGAAGCAACCATTGCACAACAGTTAATGAAACCGATACAATCTGCAAATATACGATATAGATATTTTTCACAGTTAAATCTTGACCTTATTCCAAGTGCCAGAATAAAGAAAAAAAAACAAGCAAGCACGATGTAACTACAAAATTTAATTGGGCTACATGAAGCTACTTGTGGGTTTTGGTTGCTACAGAACTAACACAGCCAAATCCAAAACAATTTGACACTCCATGAAATAAAAACAGTCTTTCCATCCCAAAGGAAAAACTGGGCTGAGGTCCGATAGAAAGTAGTAACAACACAACAGTAGTACGCAGTATTACATGAGTCAGTCATCACACAGAGTAATAATCTTTTTTTTGAACAAAGACAAAACATGCATTAATATTCATCGTGTGCCAGTATGAATTAGTGAAGAGAACCGGTCAAGACTGAAGAGCCAGCCTGGTCGCAATGTTGTTCAAGGCCAGAACAGCAATAAGTAGCCGCAGGAGCAGCATGTGGCTGAATGAAATTGCATGCCTGTTAAACAGAGGTGTCCAAACTACGGCCCAGGAGCCATGTCAGACCCGGTGTCTGTTTTTTTTAGCAGCACGCAAAATATATTGTGGCACCTTGACTTGTCAATATCCCAGGTGATGGGTTTTTCAAATTAAAAGCCATCGCGCGGTTAAAGAGCAGGATCCTCCGAGTTGGCATTTGGTACTGTGCCACAAGACGGTTTCACAAAATCCTGCCATCAGTTTTAAAAAACTTATTAGAATGCTGCGGATGAACCAAAATGGGCTTTAATTGGAGGTTTGTTGCATCCGGAATTTTTAAAAAATCGAGAGTATATGAGGCTAAATTGCCTTTTCTATGTTTTTGTGCAGGTATTTTGGCTTTATTATTTTTCTAATTAAATGTCTTGCAATAAAATATTTTAAATGGCATTTTTAAGGAAAAGACAAAAAATGTTTTGAGGGGACTGGAATGGATTAATTGCATTTCCATTCATTTCAATTGGAAAAGTTGATTTACAAGGACAAGAAGAGAACGAAGAACTTGACTTTTTGCCTCATCACCAGGCCCCAAAGTATCTAATAAATTTTCACACGCTGAAAGCGATGTTTTTCTTCTTTAAAGTATGAGACCAAGCTAAATCGTTGTAACTGGTTAATTCTGAAAACACCCATATCCAAGTTAGACGGGGTACACACGTATGCAACCAACACCATACCCGTTGTTTATTTTCACTTCCCCCTTGAAAATATTTTCTTCTCAAATTGAGTTTTGCAGGTTGTACGTCACAGTAATGGTGGAAACAACATGAAAAAAATATTTGGGTCTATTTTTTTTTTAATATGGCATTTAAACAGGGTTGTGTCGACTTTTTATATACACCGAATAATATATACTGCCCTTCTTTACCTGCAAGAGTGGGTTGTTTTTTTGCATTAAAAAAAAAAAATTAAGGTGCAACGTCAAATGGTGCTCTCATGTTTTCATTTTTCTGCATGCGGTCCATAGAAGAAAAGGTTTGGACACCCCCACCCCCGGCTCGTAACTCAAAAAGTGCAAGACAAAACCAAACAACATTCAAGCAGCCTTTTCAACGCGCACTCTTCAACTCCTCTTAACCTGCTCGCCCCCCCCCCCCCTCCTGTTTATTGACTGGCAGTGATCTTGTGGAGTCCTGGCCAGGCGAGGATGTAGTATCGAGGCAAGGTGCCTTCCATGAGCCTTTCCATCCACAAGCCCAAGCGGTCCAGCTTGTGGTGGATCTGGAGCGTGGACGTGCTGCGTGAGCGCGCCGATTTGCGCGGAGGGTGATCGTCACGAGACGCCGCCCTCGACCTCCTCCCCGATGCCGCCGCCGCTTCGTCCTCTGACGTTTTGCTATCTGGGTCTTCCCCGGTGTAGACGGGCTTAAACAGACAGAAGTACTTTTTGTGGCCGTTGAGTGCCAGCACGTAGCCGGTGTAGTCCATACTGGCGTTTGCCTCGTCGTCCTCGCTTGTGTAGACCTGAGCGGCGTCCTGTACGCTTTCTAGCAGCGTGCGCATCCACTCGCTGTGTTTGTCCGTATTCAGGAAGGAGAAATGCAGGGTCGGGCTCCTGGAACATTTCAACGAATCCAATTTCACGATCAGTTAGATGGCAAGACACCAGTCAGCGTTTCTACAAACTCACTTGTACAAACACAACATATTCCATTTCATCTCCCCCCGTTGCAAATGAGGTTGACTCAACAAACGGAGCGAAAAAAAATGAGCATCAACAGTACAATAGTATCGCATCACCTAAAGGTTCATAACTCGATGAGTCAAGTCAACAGTATTTATAGAGCACTTTCAAGCCATCGCTGCATACAAAGTGCTGTACATGGAGCAATTTAACATGCACAATAAACAGTAAGACAAATCGGTAATAAAGGCGGTAGAAAGCACCAAACAGTAAAACCAAGAACAAATCTAAGTCATGCTGAGTCGAATGCCAAAGAATACAAGTGAGTTTTGAGGAGGGTTTTGAAGATGGGCAGCGAGGAGGCTTGCCGAATGTTCAGCGGGAGGTCATTCCAGAGAGAGGGACCAGCAACAGAAAAGGCTCGATCCCCTCTGAGCCTCAGTTTAGTTCTTGGTACTTCTAATAATGTCTGGTCCACAGACCTGAGGCGCCGGGCAGGTGTGTAGGGGCGGATGAGCTCAGAGAGGTAAATTGGCGCGAGATTATTCAGAGATTTGAAAACAAAGAGGATCTTGAAAATAACTCTAAAATGAATGAGTCATTCCCATCCGGACTCAACCGGCACCTGCTGCACAGTGGCAAGTAAAACAGATGCAATCTTGAAATGCTTTTAAGTGTTGTGAAAGAATGACCCAATATGGCAAAATTAAGCTTGATGAATCATAGAGGGCTTGCACCCAATTGGTTTGTGTGTGGTTTGAAGTAAATCATCTGCTCGACGGTGTCATCAAGCGGTAAACTATGCGTTGACACGTTGCAGGCTTAACGGTGACTAAGCGGTATTGCAGTAGGATGTATAATGCAAATATGGAATGAGCAATAAACATCACGGACTAAGTAGAATGTTTTTTTAGCTTTAAACCAGGTCTTAGGCCTACAAATGAGACTTAGACAGAAAGAGGGAACGAAAGAAAGAAATGAGGACACAACCAATACATTGCCCAAGTCAACTTCTACCGCTGAAATACGACCGTTTGAACATACCCCGTGAAAGAGTAGACCTCTTTGGCAAACTTGCTGAGCAGAACGTTCTTCGAGGCATCAGCGAGCACAAGAACAATGTTCATGTGTCCTGGCCTCAGCCTCACCAGGTTGCTTATATAGGTGATGTCAGTCAACTCGGTCACCTCCACAAAGTTCTTCTTGGGAGGCCGACTAAAGACGGTCATCATAGTTAATGGGCATCTTGCGCTTGCTTTGAATATTAGTCAATCCGAAGGAATAAATATTACCTTGATGGACCGCCGCTCCCTGGCGATCCATTTTCTGTTTTCGTTCCATCTTTTACTTTTGTTTTGGGGGAGTTTTCGTCACTTGAGTCACTGGAGAAAATATATATATATTATATAGATATAGGTACAGTGAAACTCCTCTACAATGAAATCATATTTGCAGCAAGAATTTTTTCACAACAGGGGGTTTTTCACTGTAGCAAATTTGATCTCAGATGTAAACACATCACACACACACACACACACACACACACACACAAACGTATGTGTACACGCAAAAGTGGGAATGGTGTTAAGACATGAAGATTTTTTCACAGTAGGGGGTATTTTTGAGCATGTAGGTTTCGTTGCAGAGGAGTTTCACTGGGTATGATCCAAGGGAGTCTGAGGCACAAAGGTAAAGTAAATATTGAAGCGTAAACACGCTCACCTGAAGGCTTGGACGACCACAGTTCCAAAGAGGATGAATAAGGCAGAAAAGATGAGGGACAGCAAAGGCATCATCTCACGCCTGCAAATCACCAAAGTGTCATTTTCATTCTATTTATTTAATTTTATTCATCTGAAGAGCTGTAAACATTCTTTTTGCTGTCCCTTAAAAAGGGGGCGGAGTTCGGCCGCCAGGACCGCAGAAATGCGACGTGCAGTCACTGCCAGTGCACACAAAACGGTGCCACGCTACGCCAAAGCGTGCGCTACTACCCCTTGTAAATGTTTGTAAAAACTTCTACCCACCAGTTGTTGTGCAGAATGTCATCGATGACTTCGGAGAGGTAATCATAAATTGCATAGAGCCACTGGATAACAAACATCTACAGAGAGACAACATTAGTCAGTGCGTGGTTAATCAAGAGAAAAAAAATGCTTCAGACAAATTTCTAATTTCCAGGCTGATGCGGGCAGCCAAACTATTTGCCGGCCAAATAGCGTACGGATGCAAACTCGTTGTTGAGCTCGGGAAGCATGGCATCGTGGACCAGAATGGACGGGTCCTTCTGGAGACGCTCCAACTCCTCCACGAGGCGCCGCTTGTCTTCTTCACTGCCGTTCCACGGAGTCACTGGCTTGAAAAAGGCCTTCCCAGCAGCGTTGCGCCTCTCCAGGATTACCACCTGAAGGCACACACACACATCCATCCATTTCTGAACCGCTTAATCCTCACTAGGGTCGCGGGGGGTGCTGGAGCCTATCCCAGCCGTCTTCGGGCAGTAGGCAGGGGACACCCTGGATCAGTTGCCAGCCAATCGCAGGGCACACAGAGACGAACAACCATCCACGCTCACAATCACACCCAGGGACAATTTAGAGCGTCCAATCAGCCTGCCATGCATGTTTTTGGAATGTGTTAGGAAACCGGAGCACCCGGAGAAAACCCACGCAGGCCCGGGGAGAACATGCAAACTCCACACAGGGAGGCCGGAGCTGGAATCGAACCCGGTACCTCTGCACTGTGAAGCCGACGTGCTAACCACTGGACTACCGGGCCGCCCGCACACACACACACACACACACACACACATAAAAAAAGGGAAGCTGGGTAGTGTATCTGGATGGATGAATGAATGAGTGGGTGTGTCATGAAGCGGACTAGATGATGAATTCAGGGGGCGGCTGGCTCATCAGGTGTGCTTTTCTGTTTCGATTTATCTGCAAAAATTGACGGGTGGGTCATTTGGTGGCGGTTCTGGACGGGCGAGCGGATGGACGGATGCACCTGCGGTGGCGGCGGTGCCTTTGTGCCGTCCTTGCCGGTCATCAGGATGTTACAGAGCGGTTGCTGCAGTTGTTGGTAGACGTAAGCAAATCTCACAACTTCCTTGGTGTTGCTTGAGGCGAAAGACAGAAAGGCCCGGTTGCCCGAAGAAAAGCTCTCGTCGCTGCCTGTGATCAGCAGCACGCAGTATCTTGTCGGGACGAGAAACAGCAGCGCTGAAGCATATAATCGGTGATGCTTTGGAGGGCGCAGATAGACGGACGCCGGCTTACTTCCTTCGCCTGTGGAACTGCTTGACGGGGCACAGCTCGTCAAAGAGCTTCTGGTTCACCAGCCTCGGTGCCAGGAGAAATTTGTTGTTTGACATAAATTCGTCGATGAGCTGCTTTTTCATTCCTTTTGTCTGCCAGGAACAACGGCGGCTATATTTTACTATATTTTTATGATCACACACACAAAAAAAAAAGACTCCGCTTCTTTCTTTCAGCCGGCGCCTGATGCCAGAAACGCACCTGTAAGATGTCAGCTGGGTTATCCGTGTTCTCTTTGAAAACCAGCACGGTCGGGGCGTAGCTGTTGATATTGAACTGTCTCTGCAGATGGGCCGTCTCTGAAAGGCCCTGGTCCACATAGCCAAACTGCATGTAGTCCTTGTACGCAAACGCCGTCAGCTATGAAAAGCCACAGATGAAAACCAATGAAGACACCTGAGCTGCAAAAGTGATTGCGACGTCGGCCCCGGGCTCACTTTATAGAGTAAGGGAACGACAGGCACTTGGTCAAACAGGAGCACGTGTGGCTTGTTGACTTCATGCCAGCTGCTCAAGAATTGCTTGTCGTTCTTGTCGCTGACCTGAAAAAAAAATAAAATGATGCTTTGACATTTGCGCGGCCATCTGCATCCACATTGTTATCTACGAGTACGGTCAAAAAGTGAGATTCTTACCCAATCCACGAGTTTTTGGGGAAGAAGGTCTTCCACAAACTGCCTCAAATGCTCCTTTGCTACGGCGTAATGGAAGAACGTCACTTTGCCATTAATGACTCCGAGTATCGACGGCGTGCGATGAGCGCCGAGGTGATTGGCTAACCGTCTCTCATATCCAACATCCACCACGCCGATTCCGACACCTGCGCGGATGGAACATACACCCTTTTGGCTTTCACCATTTACTTCAAAATCTCCCGGCTGGCTGCTAAATAATAGTATGTCCATTCCAAACCTAGCATCTCCATTTCCTGCACCACCTCCTTCCACACAGGCTCGATGTGGATGCAATTGAAGCACCAGTCGGAGGTGATCTTGATCAGGTACGGTTTTCTGAAGCTGTCGGGCACCACATCGTTGACATACTGATTAAAGCGCAGCGAGTGCTTGCTGTCGGAAAACTCCCCCTGGTTCTTGCTGTGGAATGGGAAGTTGAAGAAGGACTCATCGAAGTTGAAGGTGTCGTGGCGGTGGCCGCTATAGCGACCGCTGCCATACGGCTGGGTGTCATCCGTCTGGCCGTAACGGTCGTAGTTGGCGCGTTTGTCCTCACTGGATAGAATCTAGATTGTGGGTAAAACGTGAGTATTTTCATTTGTTTCTGTCACAACTGGAAAACGTGTCAGGTATGGTATGATGCCTCTGAAAAACAAGTATAATGTGTTTTTAACAAAAAAAAAATCCCCATGAAAGTGTGATTACATTTCCTTGCCATTACTAGTTTCAGATATACTGTAAGCCCTAATACACAGGTGTCAAACTCAAGGCCCGGGGGCCAGATGTGGCTCGCCACATCATTTTATGTGGCCCGCGAAAGCAAATCAAACATGTCAATTTCCATGATGCTTGCTAAAATCTCAACCAAAATTTTAAATTCTCCTCTGTAATAAGACATATTGTACATACTGTAACAAAAATTAGTTTGACACTCCTGCCCCAATAAATGAAAATACACGATAGGGAGAAATGACATAAAAATGGTTTTGTTTACACATTTACATCCCCAACCCTCGCTTTAAACACATTTAAACTAATTCAAACCCACTTCCCAAACAAATTGTACATGTAGTTCAACACAAATAAGGCGCAAAGATAAAACTTATCAAAAATATTGTACAGTGTCTATGTACATGCCTTTAGGAGGCGGGGCCTGTGGGATGGTATGTGATGTCAATGAGTTTGCTTGTAAGTGTTTGGAAGCAAGCTGCGGTTGACAGCTACTTCTGTGCAAGTGTGCATCGGCAACTGTGGCTCTCCTTTTCCACGTGAAGATGCACTACAGTCAATATGTTATAAAAACGCATAAAAAAGACTGTGAAAGAACGACAGCAGCGACATGAATGATGAATGATATAGCAAGGGCATTTTGTAGATTGATCCCCCCTAACCCCTCTCTTCAATTTCACAATACTAACCTCGTATGATTTGGTAATCCTGATAAACATATCCTCAGCTCCCGGATTTTTGTTTTTGTCAGGATGCCTTGAAAAGAACATATTTATTACATAGATGTTAGCAAGTTTATGTCAGTTTTGTGTGTCGGACACTCACCATTCTCTAGCGAGACGCTTGTAAACTTTCTTAATCTCAACCTGGCTTGCACTTCGAGTGACGCCCAAGGTTTTGTATGGGTCCAGCTCCGGTCCAGCGTGGGTCACTCCGAGCTCCAGCACAGAGACCGCCACCATGACAGCCAATGGCAGAGACATCCTTAATTCTGCCATCGCTGTTATTTTAATAACATAAGAGCATCTGTCACCATCACATATTGCATCTCAGGATGTTCAAACTTAAACGTCGGGACATAGTCTTGACCGATAGTGCCAAACTTGTTTTGATTGCAAACCACATCGTAGGATCGCACAAGATACACTCACTGGGGCTGGTTCTGACAGTTGTAAATGTTAATTTTCTGATATCTAAGTAGCTTTCAACAGAAGTCGAGGAAAAATAATGGTACGAGGCCAAACAGTCGTTTGGCGCAAGTGCTCGGATTTAAAGATTAGTTTTTAAATTACATTGCAACATAACGGGGACATGAACCAACGAAAACACACAATTAGATACATTGGCCATCATCAGAATGGCAGCATGCAAGACAGCAACAGCAACAAACGTATCACCGTCCGTGTGCGCTGCTAGTATCGACTGTTAAATGTATAAGGGTATATTTTGATACTGAGAGTGTTTTAACGACGTTGCTACAAAAACTGTCCGTTTCGCTGAAAAGACAAATTCAGGCACCTCGAGCAGCTGCAGTCAACCGGCACTACAGCGCATTTTTATGACCGGTGTTGATGTTCGTCGGGTCTTGGTGGATGCTGGACGACGACAATCACAAGGTGTGTTTGGCAGCAGCTCCCACTCCCTCAGGGCATGATTACAACTACGAACTGGCGACAAATCGAAAGTACTGTTGGGAAGTTGAGTATTTCATCGAAACTGCGTTTGTATACGTGCGATCGGCTTTTCCAGTCGTCGCTCCCCGATCTTTAATATAAACGCAATGTGTTGCTTGCTGAGCGGTGACTTTCGTCAGTTCGGTGTGTGTGGAAAATCAAGCGCACTTTTTCCCCAATGTTTCGAGTTGACCAATCACAAACAAGAATGATGTAAACAAGGAAGTAATGCATGTAATCATAAATAGTATATACGAAAAAGACCTGTACTTTCCAATATGACGTTATTTTAAAATATTTTAGCGAAACGTCATATTATAATGAGATGTGCTGAAACGTAGTGTGTGTTTCGAAGCGTCAAATGCACTACAGAGACACCCGTTGTTCAAGGAGTAAGCCATTGCATCCAGTGTTTTTGATGTGCATACGAAATCTTATATGATGTCCAAAACTGCTGAGATTGACGAGGTAAACAAATTCTGCGAGAAGACAGATTTTTTAAAATTAAAAACAGGAACACCGATACACCAACTGAAGGCAGAAAACGCACCAACCACCGGATAATACGTAGTAGAAGATGGTGCCACCTTTTGGTGACGTCATTCACGAAACAATACGGAGACGAGGAAGTGGGACTTCTCATCGGTACAACACCTTGTCAAATCTCTCTATTCGTTGTTTTTTATTGCTTTCTTTAAGCACAGCTTTTACGATAGGCTTTTTGTGACTTAATGGAGAATGGAGGACCATCACAAGAAGATTCTTCAGCGCTACAGGATAAATATTGTCACGAGTTTGGACCCATCATGTCTCTATGACCGCCTGCTTCAGAAAGGGGTTTTTACTCAAGACATGATCGAGAAAATAAAGGTAGGATCGTACTGGGCATTGCAGTTGCCAAAATTTGAAGATAAACAGTGATTCTTCATTTTGGATGGTAGGGGTGGCGACGAACTGGTTGGACAGGTGGTCAGCACATCAGCATCACGGTTCTGAGGTTCTGGATTCGAATCTCGGCTCCAATTTTCTTGTGTTTGAATCTTCTGGTCCTGCATGCTCGTTTCCACTAACATTCCAAAACATGCATGTTGAGTCAAATGATGGCTCAAAGGTGTGAGTTGATTTGTCTGTGAGCCGCTGTGAACTTGAGTGGGCGAGCTCCACTTCAGCGCAAAAATTATTAACAGAAATCTTTCCAAGATGGCAACACCCCTGAATTATGAAAGCAGGATTAACCTCTTGCTAAATCATCCCAATAAAGGTTGATAAAAGACACAGAAAGTTAGGGCAGTATTGCTTTAGGAATGTTGTTTATCACCTTTTGTGAAATTGTGAACGATTCTCATGGATGTTTGGAAATGAAAACCAAAATGCCTTTTAAACCTAAAATCTACCAGAAGTAATCGTCCCATCCATCAATCCATTTTCTGACCTGCTTATCTTCATGAGAGTTGCGGGTGTGAGGGAGCCTGTCCCAGCTGTCTTCGGTCAGTAGGCTGGGTATACCCTGAACTGGTTGCCAGCCAATCGCAGGACACACACAGACGGAGAACCATTTGCGCTCACAATCACACTTAGAGGCAATTTGGAGTGCCCAATCAACCCGCCATGCATGTTTTTGGAATATGGGAGGAAACCGAAGTACCTGCAGGCTGGTGGAGAACAAGAAACACTCCAAACAGGAAGGCTGAAATCGAACCCTGCAAATCGGCACTGTGAGGCCGATGTGCGAACCAGTGGGCCACCATGCCGCCCAGGAAGTAATCATGGCCTTGTAAATCACCAAAATATAACTCGCCTAGATTTTATTGCAGCCATAAAACTCGTAATGACTCTCCTGTCAAAGGTCATAAATGAAGTGTGTCCCCTAAACTTCTCAGTGGCTCATATTGTAGTATGTGCCACGTGATTTACTGGTAACTAGTCCAGGGTGTACTCCACCTCTCGCCTAATGTCAGGCTACAGATCACCTTTAAAAATAACAATCACTAAAGAAAATGGATGAACGTCAGAACAAAAAAATGTTATCAATGTTTTATATTCTCAAGTTAGTCCATGTATTTTAACAGAGTTCAGGAACAAGACGGGACCAAGCCAGGCAACTGGCGCGAGATCTGCCGACCCGTGGAAGTCGGGCCTTTCCTCTCTTTCTGGAATGTCTTCAGGATTCAGAGCAGCACACTTTGGCAGAACTCCTCCAAAGTGGAGCACCTGCGGTTCACGGGTCAATGTCCAACCGCCTCATTCACCCTGTTGTCCGGACTCTTCCAGTTTGTAAGTACAAATTACTCTCAGGTACATTTAATGACTTTATGTTTATTCATGTTTATGGTCTGAGTACAATCACCTCATCTTTGTCGTGTCACAGGTTGTGCGCACATTGAGCATTTGTGAAGCTTTGGGACTGCAGTAAATAAAATCTATATTTGTTTAATAAATTGGAATTTTGACATGAAGCCTATGGCCATTGTGTTTCAAATTGTGTACATTTTTTGGCACACTCGACATTATGCCTAATACTGTACTTGTTCACGAGTCCGATGCAGGGGAAATCTGCTCTCTGCGCCAATCTATCAAATGCATGGAATGAGTTACAATTGAGGCATTCTGAACCTTGGATCCTTGGGATGCCAAAAAATTGTTTTATTGTGCAGCCTCTACAGTGGATTTCCGGACTCAATTAATGGCTCCCCCTGTACATCCAATACAGACTCCCGCACGTAAGTTACCTTATGTGTGTTGGCCCAGAAGTTTGGGTCATTGGCTTATTCACGAACATGAGCGCATGCTTCTGCCACAGCACCTGATTCGGATAACCTACAAGCTCAGATGCGGGTCAGAACGCGAATGCAAGGCAGGACACGGCGGGACAGCCTGCAGGTCAGGACCATTTGCTTGTTATGCACTTGTATAGAGTACGGGAGCTGTAATTGATCAATTTCCACGCCAGCTAGCACCGAATACTAACTTTTTTTTCCCCCACATCTACGCCAGAGCTACAAAATGGATGCCAGCCCATGCGGACACTGCCTCATTATCAACAACGTGGATTTTGAGCCACAGAGCGAGCTAAGTAACCGCACGGGGTCCAACATCGACTGCGACAGGCTGGAGAGGCGATTCAAAGCTCTCCGCTTTCTTGTCGAAGTGAGGACAAACCTTAAACAACGAGTAAGGATCCCTTTTTTTGCTCTTGCATGATGCTAAACTCACGGGTGGGATGCCTACAGTTCTCTCTACGTTACAGCGGATCAAACACGAGTTGTCGGATTTATCGAAGAAGGACCATTCGCCCCACGACTGCTGCGTGGTCATTATTCTGTCTCATGGGACGGAGGTAAGATAAGATATCCTTTATTCGTCCCACACTGGGGAGGATATAAAGGTAAGGTGCTTTTGTATTCCTAAGAAGGCTTTGGTTATGTTATGACGACTGTTTCAGTTTTCAGTCTGGCAGTAAATAAAGTGAAACTCCTCTACAACGAAACCCACATGGGTGAAAATACCCCCTAGTGTGAAAAACTTTTCATGCATGAAAGCCATTCCCACTTTTCTGCTCCCCCTACAATACAATACAATACATGCCGATTTATATACGACGAACAATCCCCCTGTTCGTTATACAAAATCTTTTTCTCTGCTCTTGCCTAGCAACGAAATTAACTACAACAAAACAAGCCTTCCGCAAAAGTCAAATCCAACCTCAGCATGCAACAGCGACCTCTACTGCTTCGTTAGGAAAAGGCAACAGCAACCACCACACTGCTTTACACATGTGCAGTAGTACAGGAAGTATTTGTTTCAGACGTAGCACGAATGTTGCATTGCTAAAATGGCGACAAAACAGACCTTTGCATACCAAGGAGTTAAGAAAAGAAAAGCTTTAACGCCTGGAGACAGGACAAAGGTAATAAAAATGAAAGATGGAGGAAGCAAAATAAAAGACATTATGCAAGAAATTGATGTAAGTGAAAGTCAATGCTGATCGTAAATTTCGCAATTTCTTTCCCTTTTTTTCTTTCTACACTGTATGAAGTGTCAAATAAGTGTATGCTCATACTTATGCACTCTTGGAGTAAAAAGAAAAAGTACACATTTGTGTGTGTGTTCGTGTTTACTTCTGAGATCAAATTTGCTACAGTGAAAACCCCCTGTTGTGAAAAATTTCTTGCTGCAAACATGATTTCGTTGTAGAGGAGTTTCACTCTACAGACAGTGTACCACTTGGGTGGTGCCCTTTTGCATTTAGTCACACCCAAATGAGTGCTATAAAGCACACTTTAATATGACTCTGTTGCAGGTGAGTCACAATCGCTTCCCCGGTGCTGTTTATGGAGTCGACGGCCAGTATGTTCCTGTGCAGCACATCACAAACTACCTCAACGGGAAGCACTGTCCCTCCCTGCAGGGGAAACCAAAGCTTTTCTTCATCCAGGCATGCGGAGGAGGTAACTGATTATAAATGTTGGCTCCTTGGACAGCATTGGTAGCAATATCAAAGATTTACGTCTGGCATTGAGGTGAAAGAGACAGAGGCTTTGAGGTGCCATCTGACGAGGTGGAACCGTCGAGTGGCGGAGCCGATGACCAGACAGACGCCATCCCCGCATCCTCCAGCAGCGACTCGCTGAGCACGTCTGATGAACCTGACGCCGGCGCCACACTGCCCACCCCGAGTGACATTCTCGTGTCCTACTCAACTTTTCCAGGTACACTCCATTGCCGAGTTCAGAGTGAGCGGAATATGTGTGTTGCCGTTCTGGTCCACCTGGTGGCGGCATTGCACCTCGAGTGCATTGATTTTTACCTCTACCATAGAGGTGATACATTGATCTCTACAGTATATTGGGGCGTTTATGAATAAGCAAGCTAAAAAAGTTCACACATAGCTCAAAATCCACACTATACAATTTTTTTGTCACACCACACAGGTTACGTGTCTTGGAGGGACCCTCAGTTGGGTTCCTGGTACATTGAAACGCTGGACCGCATTCTTGAGGAAA
The DNA here is from genome assembly GCF_025434085.1 of Hippocampus zosterae. Taxonomy (NCBI): domain Eukaryota; kingdom Metazoa; phylum Chordata; class Actinopteri; order Syngnathiformes; family Syngnathidae; genus Hippocampus; species Hippocampus zosterae. The sequence goes on along the minus strand of NC_067452.1, from coordinate 34,172,291 downwards.
ATGCTGCCACTGATGATTTAGTCACAATGTTAATGATGGTGAGCTTGTCTTCTCAATATAGGCAGAACCATCGTTCTGTTGAAATAAATAAAATCATTGTTCTATAATTTTTTACACACATATATGTTTTTATTGTTTGTTTCCAGGTTAACAATGAAGTCTCCCAGAACTCTGCAAAAGGCATTTATAAGCAAATGCCAGGTTCCTTTAACTTCCTTCGGAAACTTCTGTACTTTCAAACCTCAATGCTGGGACAAAATTCATCTGAACAAATGTAATTGTTACTTACTGTACATGCTAAAAACAAAAAAAAACCAATTACTTTGGATAACGCCGTGTATTTTCATTTAACATTTTGGAATTTTAAAAAGGACGGCACGGTGCTCGACTGGTCAGCACGTCTGCCCCACAGTGAAGAGGTCTTGGGTCCGTATCCGGCTCCGGCCTCGCCTATGTGGGTTTTCTCCGGGTACTTCGGTTTCCTCCCACATTCCAAAACCATGCATGGGAGGTTAATTGAACACTCTAAATTGTCCCTTGGTGTGAATGATTGTTTTTTATATAAATCAGCATGTATTGTATTGTATTGTATTTTTCTGTGTGCCGTGCGATTGGCTGGCATCTAGCTCAGGGTGTACCCTGGCAACTGCCCGAAGGCAGCTGGGATAGGCTCCAGCATGCCCGTGGCCCTTGTGAGGATATGCGGCTTAGAAAATGGCCGATGTAAAAAAAAAAAAAGAATTGGAATGATTGTAATTTGTACATGCAGTTTCTGTATGGTTTACAGTACTGTATTTCAACAGTAGATGGCAGTAATTCTTTGGGTCTTTCTCTAAATGTACATTAATTTTATTGAATTTGTACATTTTTGTCTCATTTTCTATTTCTTTTTAGATTTTTCTAATACTTTTTTAGACTGTGAGAAATTTTCAATCTAAAAATGTGGTTCGATGTCGTCTTAACATCCGTTCTTTTGAAGTGACATCTGCATGACAGTTTCACCATTCCCACAAAAACAAGTGCTTTTTCTGCAAACATTTTAATGGTTTACACCCAAACAGATGTGGAATGTTTTTGTTGCTGTCCTATTTGTTGTTATTTGTTTTTTGAAATAAAGGCTCTGAAATGGTAGACTGGTGGTTAAAATTATTCAATTTCTCCCATTAATTACAAACACAAAAATAAATTCAACTAAATCAATATCAAAATCTTCTTCATCGACCCTTCAAGCTCATGTCACCCCGGTTAACCATGCAACCAAAAAAAACACTCATAAAATCAAACTTGGACTACAGCCTTTGTGTTTGCTCTAATCTACTTACAGAAAATTCCCAAGTCCTCTCGCTTGCATTTAAAAAAAAAATCAGGTCAGACTGATCAAATCTGAATCTGTCATTCGTTTGTCTCTTATGCATGTCTTCTAAAAATAAATGATGAGCTCCATGGAGGATCCGGCGTCGATTCGGTTCACGGGACTCCTGGGTGAAACCATTTACTTCAAACACCTGCTAGCTTCTTACTGCTGGCTTTTAACGGCATTTGCCAGATAGAAACTCCTTAGTACGCCTTTTTTCAGAACGAACACGTTTACTCTGCAATTGCACACAAGTTATTCAACAATACAATTTTCTTGACAGTTCCACGTTTAACCATCTACAGAAAGAGCCTTCTTTATTCCCCATTATTGACATAACCAGTGAAATGATCAAAGAATTCATAATAACGTGGAACAACTTTCTAACGTAATTTCCCTTCAACTTAGCTTCAGTCAGGAAACTAATGATCAAACCTGTTTCAAGATTGAGTTGAGAAATCCACAAGGGGAGTGAAATGATAACTTTCTTCGATTGACATGTTTAAAAACATCAAAATTGCTTAATCTATCATACTTGTTTCGAATGATGGCCTTCCCTTCTTATGCAATGGACTATCCCATCTCAATGCATATGCAGAAATGAGTCAGAAGTCATTGAGAGTAAAATAAAGTGGCGGTATTCCTCTGGAAGCCGCCGAAAGGAAAATGAACCGTTTTTCATCAAAACTATGAAGCATATAGACATGGTTGGAGAATAATTAATTAGACAGTGGTCATGATTGTAGTTGTAATTTGCGATGGTGGAACTGCCTAACGCCTCTGACCGTGTGGGTCTTTGTAAAAGCAATCGACTGTGTACCTGATTTTGTGGCCAGTGAGTGTTCCTCGACTAAAATATCGTGTCTGTAACGCTTCAGTTCATCTTTTATCATGCCACAACTGCCAGTCATCAGGCTAAAGCTGTTACACAACGCACTGTTAGACATTTCCTTTGGTTTCTGTGCTACCTTACTGGCTACAGTCAATTAGCATGTGTTCTACTGTACACAGAATACAAGTTTCTCATCTAATCTTTTTCCAAGTTTTTCCAAGATGGCGCCCGAGTAGGCAGCCTTCGGCAAGTGCTCTTCAAGAGCCTTGCTTTTTTGTTCTTTTTTGTTCTTTTTTTGCTGTTTTTGTCTTTTGTTTTGTCACATGTTGTTTGTTGTTTCATTGTGTGGACCTGATATGGACTGTTTTCAGCGCTTTTTGGCCACGACATTCGTCAAAGGAGCAGTATCTGTGCTTGGTGGTTGCGCCTTCTCGGCAGCACGCCTGTACCAGCACAGATTTTGATTGGGAGGAATGTCGGCGCCATTGACTGTCGGTGCTGGATAGACCTGGGGCGCTTGTGTTTTTTGCGCCAGTAATGGGCAGCATTTTTCACAACCCCGATTTGTTCAGTGGCTATGTCAGCGCTGTTGGACAGTTGGCGTTGGTGCGGCTGGATGGATGGCCGCTGAAGTTGAGGATGAGGAGAGAGGAGCGTTGGCGAAGAGCGCCGATGCGTATTTGGAACCGTGAGTTGCCGCTTGGAATTGAAATGGATTTCCATGGGACAGGAGAAGTGAACCAATCTCTTTTTTCGTCAATGGATGCTACAGCTTCTTGTTGACTTTGAAACTTAGCTTGTAGCCGACGTGTGCTCATTTTGAGCATGACGTCTCTGATCCACTGGTTAAAGGACACTTTGATTCTCTCCTCTTTCATCTCAAACCGCTTCAAACAACAAAGCGTGTGACGGAAAAGTGGTTAGGACTGCACGACTGTCCGTGTTTTATGTTATGTGTTGTGTTTATTATTTTACTTTATGTTAACTGTTTTGTAAAGCGCTTTGTTACAGCTGCCGCTGTTGTGAAAGCGCTATATAAATCAGCATGTATTGTATTGTATTGTATTGTAATCTGACTTCTTGGACTGGAACTCCGAGAGAAGACAGTGTTCTGTTGATACTGACTACTACGGTATTCTGCACCATCTTTCCTCTTTTGCAACACAGCTCGGTTTTGGCAGTCCAACGAGTTCCTTCATCACGACTGACTGTCACAATGAATGTTTCAGCAAGATCACAGCAATGGGGAAAAACGTGTAATACTGGATACTTGCTATCATCAATGATGAAAATGAAGCTGGTGTTAAATTATGAACTAACAGTGGCTACTGAATTCTTTTCGAAAGGTGAGTTCATTTTTTGCTAAACACACTCAAGCATGCTTACCTCCAGACCTAATCAATCAATAAATCACCCAAATAGAACTCGCCTGGCAAAATGAAGTGCGCTAAAAGCTTTGAAAAAAATGAAATTCAAGAACTGAGGAGAAATTTAGTAAGTGACAACTATTAGTCTGAACAAGGTTACAATGCCATTCCTAAAGCTTTAAGACTCAAGCAAATGACATTGAGAGCCATTATCCACGAATGGTAAAATCACGGAACAGTGGTGAACCTTTCGCAAGACTGGATAGTTTTTACAGAACTTAGCCCAAGAGTTGTTTCCACAGTGTTGAAAAGGAAAACAAAGAACCACAGTTTTCCCTCACCTGTTTTACTGTAATTATTCAAAAGCACTGTTGAACAAAAGCAACATAGAGGCTCACGTTTTGAAAACCCTGGATTATTCTGTGTACTGACAAGACAAAAGCTGAACGTTGTGTAAGGTGTGTCTCATTACAACTGGCATGAATGCCCACAGCATTTCAAAAAAACAACATCATGCTAACAGTTAAACATGGGGGTTGTGTGTTGGACTAAGTCATGACTGCTTTGCTTATTCGGGCCCTGGATCATTTCCTGTGATTTATGGAACCATGAATTATGCCCTTTAGCATAGAATGCTGACGGAGAATATTTGCAACCTCAAACGGAAGCGCACTTAGTTTCTGCTCCAAGCAATGGTTCACAAAACACCAGCAAGTTAACTTTTAAATGGATACAAAAATAATAATAATGTAAGGTTTTGGAGTGGCCTTCTCTGTTTTAGAAACAATACAAACTTTTACAAACATTTGCATCCGAGAGAGGTTACTTTGTCTCCTTGTTAGGATTTGGTAGGTTCGGTGTTTGAAGCATCAGTTTATCACAACAGCTGCCATCTGAACTACACATGTCAATAACATCTGGGGTGTGTCTTTTGATTTATTTACATTATTTACACAACAAAGGTAATGCATATTTGTTTGAGATTTCTTTCAGAATAAAGGTTTCAAAGAAAATGAAGAGAAATGAAAACATTGAAGTATCTCTCACGATAGAAGTAAAACACGGAATTAAAACAGTAAGTGGTATACTGGCATATATCCTTGTGCCCATGTAATGAAAACACACGATGCACAATGTGATTGTTCCTTGCAGATTATTGAAGATGATTACCAACTTTCACAGTTGAAATAAACAGCCCATGAATAAGACTTGGTCTGATACCATCTGCCGTCCCAGTAAAAACGTATGCCACTTGCTAAAACAAGATCTTTTTGCAATGTTCCCTTGAGTAAGACTGTGCCCTTCCAGAGTTACAAAATGTGTTCAGATACTCGTCCAATAACATCACAATGAAACGTGTTGTTCAACATTCTTTTCCTGCATACGGTGCATTTCGGGTTCTTCCCCTTAATTGTGGTGAAGTTTGAGGACATGAAGCAATCTAGTTCATAAAAAAAGGATAGCTCTGTAGCCCTTTTGTCATAGCAGTTTGGGTGCAAGCCTTGCAGTCATTCTGATTTACAAGTGATCATTGTTAGCGCTTCAGACCAGATCGGGTGAAACATGCCATCCTGCTTCAAACTCAGCTCAGCACTGTGTGAGTATTGACTTTTGACATAAATCTGTTCCAAGTCAGTTGGTGACTTGAAGAAGGAAAAAAAAAACTTGGGGAGTTGCTCTCAAAATTATTTGAGATGAAATAATAGTGGCCTCTCCGTGAGTCGTCACCTTACCGTGGTGGAGGGGTTTGTGTGTCCCAATGATCCTAGGAGCTAAGTTGTCTGGGGCTTTATGCCCTTGGCAGGGTCACCCATGGCAAACAGGTTCTAGGTGAGGGGCCAGACAAAGCACGGCTCAAAGACCCCTTATGATGAGAAAAATATATGGACCAAGGTTTTCCTTGCCCGGACGCGGGTCACCGGGGCCCCCCTCTGGAGCCAGGCCTGGAGGTGGGGGTCGTTGGCAAGCACCTGATGGCTGGGCCTACACCCATGGGGCCCGGCCGGGCACAGCCCGAAGAGGCAACGTGGGTCCCCCTTCCCATGGGCTCACCACCCATGAGAGGGGCCAAAGGGGTCGGGTGCAATGTGAGCTGGGCGGCAGCCAAAGGCGGGGACCCTGGCGGTCCGATCCTCGGCTACAGAAGCTAGCTCTTGGGACATGGAATGTCACATCTCTGGCAGAGAAGGAGCCCAAGCTGGTGTGTGAGGCAGAGAATTTCCGACTGGATATAGTCGGACTTGCCTCCACACACAGCCTGGGTTATGGTACCAGTTCTCTCGAGAGGAGTTGGACTCTCTTCCACTCTGGAGTTGCTCACGGTGAGAGGCGCAGAGCAGGTGTGGGCATACTCATTGCCCCCCGGCTCAGTGCCTGTACATTGGGGTTCACACCGGTAGACGAGAGGGTTGCCTCCCTCCGCCTTCGGGTGGGTGGACGGGTCCTGACTGTTGTTTGTGCATATGCACCAAACAGCAGCTCAGAATACCCACCCTTTTTGGAGTCCTTGGAGGGTGTGCTGGAGAGTACTCCTGCTGGGGACTCCCTTGTTCTGCTGTGGGACTTCAATGCTCACGTGGGCAATGACAGTGAGACCTGGAAGGGCGTGATTGGGAGGAACGGCCCCCCCCGATCAGAACTCAAGTGGTGTTTTGTTATTGGACTTCTGTGCTCGCCACGGATTGTCCATAACGAACACCTTGTTCAAACATAAGGGTGTCCATATGTGCACTTGGCACCAGGACACCCTAGGCCGCAGTTCGATGATCGACTTTGTAGTTGTATCATCGGATTTGCGGCCGCATGTTCTGGACACTCGGGTGAAGAGAGGGGCGGAGCTGTCAACTGATCACCACCTAATGGTGAGTAGGCTCCGATGGTGGGGGAAGATGCCGGTCCGTCCTGGCAGACCCAAACGTATTGTGAGGGTTTGTTGGGAGCGTCTGGCGGAATCCTCTGTCAGAAGGAGTTTCAACTCCCACCTCTGGCAGAGCTTTTCCCATGTTCCGGGGAAGGGGCGGGGACATTGAGCCCGAGTGGACCATGTTCCGTGCCTCTATTGTTGAGGCGGCCAATCTGAGTTGTGGCCGTAAGGTGGTTGGTGCCTGTCGTGGCGGCAACCTCCGTACTCGCTGGTGGACACCAGCAGTAAGGGATGCCGTCAAGCTGAAGAAGGAGTCCTATCAAGCCTTTATGGCCTGTGGGACCCCAGAGGCAGCTGACGCGTATCGACTGGCCAAGCGGAACGCAGCTTCGGTGGTCGCCGAGGCAAAAACCCGAGTGTTGGAAGAGTTTGGTGAAGCCATGGAAGCCGACTTCCGGACGGCTTCGAGGAAATTCTGGTCCACCATCCGACGTCTCAGGAGGGGGAAGCAGTGCACCACTAACACTGTGTACAGTGGGGATGGGGCGCTGCTGACTTCCACCCGGGGCGTTGTGAACCGGTGGGCAGAGTACTTCGAAGACCTCCTCAACTCCACCAACACGCCATCCTTGGTGGAAGCAGAGCCCGGGGACTCTGAGGTGGGATCTCCTATCTCTGTGGTTGATGTCACCGATGTGGTTAAAAAGCTCCTCGGTGGCAAGGCCCCAGGGGTGGATGAGATCCGCCCGGAGTTCCTCAAGGCTCTGGATGTTGTGGGGCTGTCCTGGTTGACACGCCTCTACAACATCGCTTGGTCAACAGGGAGAGTGCCTCTGGAATGGCAGACCGGGGTGGTAGTCCCTCTTTTTAAAAAAGGGGACCGGAGGGTGTGTCCCAACTACAGAGGGATCACACTCCTCAGCCTCCCTGGTAAGGTCTATTCAGGGGTGCTGGAGAGGAGGGTCCATCAGGAAGTCGAGCCTCAGATTGAGGAGGAGCAGTGTGGTTTTCGTCCCAGCCATGAAACAGTGGACCAGCTCTACACCCTTAGCAGGGTCCTCGAGGGTATGTGGGAATTCGCCCAACCAGTCTACATGTGTTTTGTGGACTTGGAGAAGACGTTTGACCGTGTCCCTCCGGGAGTTCTGTGGGGGTTGCTTCGTGGGTATGTTGTACTGAACCCCCTGATACGGGCTGTTCGGTCACTATACCACCGATGTCAGAGTTTGGTTCGCATTGCCGGCAGTAAGTCGGAATCGTTTCCAGTGGGGGTAGGACTCCGCCAAGACTGCCCTTTGTCGCCGATTCTGTTCATAACCTTTATGGACAGAATTTCTAGACGTCGAGGGGGTCCATTTTGGGGGCCTCAGTATTGCATCCCTGCTTTTTGCAGATGATGTGGTGCTGTTGGCTCCTTCAAACAGGGCTCTCCAACTCTCACTGGAGCGTTTCGCAGCCGAGTGTGAAGCGGTTGGGATGAAGATCAGCACCTCCAAATCTGAAACCACGGTCTTCAGTCGCAAAAGGGTGGAGTGCCCCCTCCGGGTCGGGGAGGAGATCTTGCCCCAAGTGGAGGAGTTCAAGTATCTTGGGGTCTTGTTCACGAGTGGGGGCAGGGGAGAGCGGGAGATCGACAGGCGGATCGGTGCAGCGTCTGCTGTGATGCGGACGTTGTATCGGTCTGTCGTGGTGAAGAAGGAGCTGAGCCAAAGGGCGAAGCTCTCAATTTACCAGTCGATCTACGTTCCAACCCTCATCTATGGTCACGAGCTATGGGTCGTGACCGAAAGAACGAGATCCCGGTTACAAGCGGCCGAAATGAGTTTTCTCCGCAGGGTGTCCGGGCTCTCCCTTAGAGATAAGGTGAGAAGCTCGGTCATCCGGGAGGGGCTCAGAGTCGAGCCGCTTATCCTCCACATCGAGAAGAGCCAGATGAGGTGGCTTGGGCATCTGATTCGGATGCCTCCTGAGCTAGCTATGGATACCTACTAGATAGCTAGCTAGCCAGCTAGCTAGCAGGTATCCATCTTCAAAACTTATTTTGTAACTTATTTTGTAAAGGCTCGCAGAAAGAGTGGTATTCGAGAGGAATTAAGTGCAACAATTAACTCTCTGCTAAGGATATGTGTTGGGAGCCACACCAGAGACGGAGTGGTTTTGCTTTCTATTCAGCATCTTGATATCTACTGTATCTAAAGTAATGATATTTGTTTTCCCAGTGCTGGCAGCGATGTGTTTTCTCATCACAGAAGGTGACTCTCTAAGTTCATGTCCAACATCTACAATATATGTTCTTCTCTCCTGAACAAAATTTTTCATACATTCATTTTGGATTCCACAGTTGTTTCCGCAGAGCAAATGACCACCTGTGACTCGGACAGATTTGTTGTCCATCGCCTAAACTGCGGTAAATTGTCAGAGCGTAATACCACGTTGGACATCATTTCCAATGGAACTCAAATTGATCATTTTGAGTGCAGAGCTGTATAGTTCCGCATAGTTCAAGGATGATTGCCGTCTCTTTTGTCATGTAACAGATTATGGAGTCATCAATGTGCAGCAGGCTTTATACGGTCGTTCAAGCTCACTGGTGTGCGCTGATGGCAGACCCCCACAGCAGCTGTCGAATACGCAGTGCGAAAGGCAAGGCACCACGGACGAACTCAGCTCAAGGTATCCATCGTACTTAAGATTCAAGTGTCATTAGTAAAATGAATATGCTTGTTTAACCTTTGAGTTACTGTGTGACACAAATATCTTTGTTGAGCACACACAAATCATGTCTTCATCCACAAAGGATAATTGCTAAAGTCATTTTTCAATATTTTGGAAATGCAAAAAAAAAACCACACCATTTTAAAAACACACATTGGCATTTATTATTGGTTTTTGTTGCTTTTGCTTACTTGCTCACCCATCTGGTTGAAGTTTTTGTTCAAATACCAATTTTTAAAAATCACAATATGTGCTTTCATAATTGTGTTTTACCTTCCTGGTGTCGCCTGCAGTGCCATGCCATCTTTAGTTCAAAAACAGCAGAATTTGCTTTTGTAGAATTTGCTTTTGTTCCATGCATAACGAAAAAAATATATATTGCTAATTTTGTTAACTTTTTTGGGACTTGTAATCATAGTCGTAGTAGTTTTGTTATCTTTATTCTAATTGTAATTATAGTATTGGAATTGGGATTTGATTTGTGATTATTTATTGACAGTGCTTTGTTGCAGTTGTGGTTATTTATTTTATAGTACTCTATCAATAAAGTGGAGTTGATTTGTGATTTTATAACATAGAAGAATCCTTTTACGCTTGCCCAGGAGGTACAGAATACAGTGCCCTCCATAATTCTTGGCACCCCTGGTTACAATGGGTTAAAAGACTTTAGTTAAAATAAATTCTATTGCGGAAACAACCTCTCATATTAAAAATTGAAGACATGATTGGTCAGACATGGAGTCAAGCTCCACCCATGGCCATCTCGGTCCGCACACCTTAATCCCATTGAAAGCCTGTAGAGGGGGCTGAAAAGGGGCGTGCAGAGGAGAGGACAGAGGTCACCGGATGATTCGGAGAGATGGTCGAAAATCCCTCTTTCTATATTCTCTTTGCATCTTGTGAAACATGATAGCAGAAGATTAGGTGCTGTTCTGGTGGTAAAAGGGGTTTGTACAAAGTATTAACATTAGGGGTGCTCATAAATCTGGCACCCATGATTTGATGTAAAAGAATTCAAGAACACATCTTAACCAGTCGTGCCAAAAATAATGGTGGGTGTGTATGTTGTGCTATATTACTTGCTTTTGTGATACTTATTAAAAAGATATAATCACATATACTGTATTAAATATTACAAAATGGAAACTATATTGGGACTTCCTTTGTGTGTGTGTGTGTGTGGGGGGGGGGGGGGGGGGGGTTCTGCTGACTAATGCTTTAATTGCTGTGTTTACAGGTGCAATGGCAAAAAAACATGCGTCGTGAACACGGATGCTTTCCGCAATCCTGATCCCTGTTTTGGCACCTTTAAATATTTGCAGACCAATTTCACCTGCTTGCCTGCAAGTAGGTCACCACTGTGAAGTAATGTGACGTCAAAATTGCATCTCATTTTCCAATGTTTTTCATTTAAACAGTTACCGTGGTGGCATGTGAGGAGTCTTTGGCACGTTTGTTTTGCGGTGAGGGAAAGCTTTTCTTTTTCCAAGATGAATTCCAGGACACGATGACGCACTATAGATGATTTTTTTATAGTGTTTACTATTGTTGATATTGAATTTTAATTTTTTTTTGTATTTTGAGAACCCGCATTCCCATCAACAACCTTATTTCTCTTACCTTGATGCCAGATGTAGGACAAGTTATTTCTGTCTACGGTGCTGACTATGGACGCCGCGACCAGACCACGTGCATATACAAAAGGCCTGCGAGTCAGATACAAAATGTCGACTGCCTGCGCCCAACTGAGCTTGTCGCTAGCAGGTACGATGGCACACATTTTTTGATTCTGTCTGGCTCACGGTCAAGAATTTCTGCTCAGGCCTTCCTGTGTGGCTTTTGCTTATTAGCCTCATTGTTTTTCTGGGCACCCCAGTTTATTTCCACTTTAGGTTAATTGAAGATGACTTGTCCATCATGCGGATCTTTCTTTGTGCTTTGTTCCCTGTGATTGACTGGCAACGAGTCTGTAAATTTCCCCATTGTGGGACGAATAAAGGATATCTCATCTTATCCAAAGTTGACCCCCGGGTGACCTTTGAGATACAGGAAAAGGAAGTACACCGTTTCACACATGTGGCAGTTGGCAGTCACGTGAAAAGCCACATGACGACAGAATTAGACTGAACTAATCTATCAAAGCACCGACCCTCCTGAAAAATGACAGTTTTGACATGATTCAATGACTTCGATGATATCGTAGTACAACTTTCAGCACAGTAATGAGGCCGTTTCTTCTGCATCCACAGGTGCAATGGGAAAAACAGCTGTACAGTTGCAGCCAGGAACGATGTGTTTGGGGATCCCTGTGGCGGCACATACAAGTACTTGGAGGTTGCTTACACATGTGTCTGTAAGTAATCACCTCTATTTTTTATTCATTTTTGGTGTAGGAGCATAAAACAGTGCTGTATTGATATGTTTTATTTACAAGTGCATTCAATATGATTCAACTCTCATAGCAAATCATATTTATTGAAATGTGAAGACATTTTTCTAGTTGTAGTTGAAAGCGGACGCATACGAAATATTTCAAATGTTCTTTATGGGGGGGTTAAAGAATTTTGAGGGCAACTCTGGAAAATAATTCTTAAAGGGTCTTAAAACAATTGTTTTTATCGATCAAGTCAGAGAAACAGAAATTACACATTTTTGAACATGCTTGCCTGCATTAACTTTTTTGTTTTTGCAGATCCTGAGACCGCAAAGACCAGCAGTTCAACTTTGTAAACAGGCAGTACCAACACTGTCAGTATGTCAAGTCAATTTCTTTCTGTATTTGCAATACACAGATTAGGTCTGTGCCAGATAAAACATGACTAATTGCATGTAAAGTTTTAATGATGCCCAAATAAAGATTTTTGGAAGCAAGGCACACTTGATTTCAACACATTGCCAACCAAGGCAAGCACACTGAAAGAGTTGGCACAACCCCTCTTATGCAATCCAGTTCTACTCTTCACACATCTTTTTCGCTCCAGACAACGGTTTTGTAGAGTTGAAATACACAATGTGTACATCCACCCTAGTTAGGAGCATTAGCGAGTAAAATGGCCACAGCACTGGTTTGCATGAGGTATGATGAAACCAATGTAGAGCCTCTAACTTCATTAGATGGACAGATATTTGCAAGCTCAATGGCAAAGGCTTTTCAAATTGATAACTATGGGGGAGGGGGGGAGTTATTGGTGCATGCCTCATAGTTTGCATAGGCTAATACAGCAAATTGTCTCCAAACATTGAGGCATCATTTTGAAACAATGTTTTATTTTCACCTCAATACAAGTGCAACGAGTTCAATGTACAGTAGTGATGGGTCCAGCGACACCGATGCATTGACACATGCGCCGGGCTCACAGAGCAAACCACGTGTCGATGCATGTGCTGGCTCATTACGTCACGTGATTGACACGTGAACTGCGTTGACACAGTCCAGGCTTCTAATTGACACACCGGCTGCGTTGACACAGTCCAGGCTGCTAATTGACACATCGACTGTGTTGACTAGTGATGGGTCCAGCGACACCGATGCATTGACACATGCGCCGGGCTCACAGAGCAAACCACGTGTCGATGCATGTGCTGGCTCATTACGTCACGTGATTGACACGTGAACTGCGTTGACACAGTCCAGGCTTCTAATTGACACACCGGCTGCGTTGACACAGTCCAGGCTGCTAATTGACACATCGACTGTGTTGACACAGTCCAGGCTGCTAATTGACACGTGAACTGCACCGGTGCAGTTTAGACTGCATCGGCTGCTTGGCACAGTACAGGCTGCGCCACTTAGTCCAGGGGGCGTCGACTCAGTGCAGAGGGCTTTGACGCAGCAAAAGCCCGCCGCACAGTGTTTATAAGGAAGTCGTTTGGCGACACAATGCCACCTGGCGAAACAAGCCAGACCTCACTCACGCTCGCTTGTCGAAGTTCGTGTCAGTGCAGACTTCGTGTTCGTGCCTTGCCTTCCTTGCCGATTATGGAGCAGAGACGCAAATCATCCGCCGTGTGGGACCATTTTGATGTCCCGGAGAATAAGGTATTATTTATTTATTTATTCAAATCGCCTTCTGTCGCCGAGAGCCTCTCGGCGAGAGGCACTCCGAGTGCCTCTCAGATTATAGACATGTGTTGTACCATTCTAATCCGAATACATTTCAAGGTAACTCTTAGTTACTTCTTATTCACATTTCATTACAGGTGAAATGTCGAATTTGCCGGGTCGAATTGTCATACACCAACAGAAGCACCTCCACCATGCTGAGGCATTATCGGGCCAAGCATGAGAATGAAGTTCGCGATACACCCAGTATTACGCCAGGTATACAAACGTTCTCATCTTTTCACGGTTGCTATGTTGATGATTTAATTGACAATCAGTAATTATTATTGGTTGACTCTCCACTCCATGTTTGACAATCAAGGTTCCAGGAAGCAGCTGTACTGGAAGGACCAACACACTTCTTTCCCAAACCTCTCCCACCTCGCAAAGGAGTTCCTTTGTACGCCAGCCTTCACCGTCCCTTGTGAGCGTGTGTTCTCCACAGCAGGAGAAATCGCTTGTAAAAGACGCAACAGGCTGAAGTTTAAAACATTGGAGCATCTTATTTTTCTCAAAAATTTGTGAAATAAAAGCCCACAAGCATCCTCATTCAAATGATCTTCACATTATTTGAACACATTGAATGTTGCAAAATGAATGCATGGATGTGAATGATTATTGTATACACTTCATCATCAAATCGATGAATGACCTTATGAAAATGTTTTGGAACAGTTGTAGATGCAAAACCGTACTGGCAGCTACATAATAGATAATAAAAGAAATATCCCAAACCATAGGGATCCTCCCAAAAACTAAGGATGTGCTGAATAAGAGATCCTTGTACACATTTATTACTTCCATATTTGACCTATTGTGTGGGAATATGGGGAAATGCCAGTAAAACACTTTTAAAACTACAATACAAAGCAATCGGAACAATCACTGGTTCCAAATGGACGGAACCCACAAATCCACTGTTTATCAAATTAAACAATGAAATCTCATGACCTGATTGACTTCAAAATCGCCCAATTAATGTACAAAGCACACTAACCTTTGCCAAAAGATCCAGAAGCTTTTTAAAATTCGAGAAAGTTGTCATAATTTAGGGGGTACTAATCTATACAAAAAAATCCAAAACACGAACGAACATCACACAATGGAGTGTATCTGTAATAGGTGTAAATCTGTGGAATGATTCAGAAACGGACCAGTAAAATGAGGAACTCTCTTGCTGAGATTAAAAATGAATTCGAGAGTAGTACAAGACAACTACACAAATCATAATTACGCTGATAAATTCGATACACTCATGAAATATAGCAATACATCAGAAATACATTGATGAGATTATTTAATATATTAATGAAATGTAGCATCCATTATGAATGAGAAAATCGACATATACATGTGCTCTAAAGAGTATGTACTGTATATACAAACCTAATGTAAAAATGTATTAGTACAGCATACATAAGGGTAAAAGCATTTGTTGATATTTAGACTTTCTTTCCTATTTAGAAAAATGATCAATTCATATATAAGAAGGGGTAGGACTCGGGGTAGGTTTGTTGCTTCTTTCTACTCCTCTGAACACATATTTGTGATGATGACTATTTTCTTTTCCTTTTTTTATATCTTACCTTCACCTTTTGCCAATTTATTACCGAATTGTATATTTTATATGTTCAATATACAAAACAATTTATCAGTCAGTTCGGTCTGTTAAGTGGGTTGGCTGCAGGGATCTTGAAGGTCCAGCAGGTGGCAGTGGTCAGTGACACAGTATCAGCACAGTATCAACACAGTGTGTCAGTGTGTCGACACGCCTCATGAGGCCTCATGGACCCATCACTAGCATTTAGCCTGAAGCAGTAGGACTCCATGTTTCACACAGCCCAGTCTGTAATAATTGGAAGCGGATCACTTGTCTTTATAGTGACTGCAATGCTTGCAGCCCATCTGCTAATTAGAAGCCCCGCCTCCGACACCAACTGTGTACCGGTAATTGGCTACGTAACACCTGTCAACATTACGAGCATGACAAGAATTTTCGAGATCAGTTTTTCGCACCGAAGACAATGGTACCCTTCATTTGCCTGATATTGCTCCCGTTTTTCTGATACATGCAACAACTTTGATGTTATTACTTGTTTTCTTAACATCATTGCATATCATGAATATGTGATGTATTGTCATTCTTGTAATGTAGACCAGTGTCACATCGCCAATTACACAGACTGCTAAAGACCTCCTTCAAGTCGGTGTCAGAGGCGGGGCTTCTAATTAGCAGATGGGCGGCAACCCTTGCAGTCACTACAAAGACAAGTGATCCGCTTCCAGGTGTTACCGACTGGGCTGTCTGAAACATGGATTCCTACCGCGTCAGACTTAGTGCTGTGCTGTGTGAGTATCACTGGGGGGGAAAAAAAAAAAACAGTTTCAGATCTATAGACCGTTTCAGGAATGAGAAGGGATGATAGGGCAGAATCTATCTATATTCAAGTGTGTTTTTGACTATTGTACTCAGACGTGAATTTAATTGGCTGGTTTAAACACAGGCATTAACTTTCCTCTCAAAATTGGTTTCACACTGATGTGCTCCTCTGTTGTCATTGACAAACCACCTTGCATTAGAGGGAAAACCCGAATGAATTGATTTGCTCTAAATGTCCACGGCTGTTCTTTGACTAAAATGTTTGTTTTCCAGTGTTGGCAGCAACCGGTTTGCTCCTTACAGCAGGTGACTGTCAAAGTTTATGTGCAATATGCATTGTGTAGTTCCAAAAAAATTTAAAATCATAACAATTATTAATCTTTGCAGTTTCTGATTCTGTGGACCGAGTGACCACCTGTGATAATAATGTGTGGCAAGTCCATCGCTTGTACTGCGGTAAGACTTGAGCCAGTCTGATTAAAATCTTTGCTCACTTAAACTTCTCGGACTTCCTAAAGAGTCAAAGTTCAGGTTAACTTTGATCCATGTTGATTGCCGTTTGTCTTGGTGTGGCAGATCATGGCGTAATCAATGTGACGGGCTCTTTGTATGGTCGCTCAAACTCGCTGGTCTGCGCTGAGGGCAAATCTCATAAACGACTGGCCAACACAAAGTGCAGTCAGCAAGGCACCGTGGACAAAGTCAAGACGAGGTATGCATTGGGCGCAGCCTTGTGAGAAGCTTGTTTTGTTCAAATGTTTTTTTTTTTTTTTAAATAATTGTCCACAGCGAAGTGTGCTGTTCGTTGAACCAATAAGCACAAGTGTGGTGGGAAAATAATGCTTTAGTTGAATGCGTAGATTATGAGCGATAATAAAAATCAAGAGAGACCTGAAATCTTGTTTCTCCCCAGGCTAATTTTTGTAACAAATTGAAAGGGTTGATGTGGGGGCTTTTTGTTTTCTGCGCAGTTGCAATGGCAAGAAATCATGTGAATTGGGCCTGAGTGATTTCCGTACTCCTGATCCCTGTGTTGGCACCTTCAAATATTTGCAGACCAACTTTACCTGCCTGGAAGCAAGTATGTCACCTACATGCTTGAAAGACTGTACAGAGTTCCACAACTGATCTTGACTTTGCCTCCATAGTTACTGTGGTGACTTGTGAGGGGTCCGTGGCATACTTGTATTGTGGTAAGAACTATTTTTTTATTGCATTGAGAGTACAACTTCAGTGGAACTAATTGGTCTTTTTTGTTGTCGTTTTGGGGTTATTATAAATGGAAAATGGAGCCATACTTGCCCCATTTCATAAATGACATGCTCTTATGAGCTACTATCATCTGACATGGATAATATTTGGCAAATGGCATGTTCTACAGATGTGTCCACACAACAAAAACACTTGTGCCATTAAACTGCGCTAGGTATTGCTATGCTTGTCGTCGTTAATGGCACAAATAGGGCGACCATGTTACTTACCCCTGCCAATATGGCTGTCACATTGGCACATTTAGCCTGTTCCACTTCATAGTTTTTCTGTTCTGGAACCAAAGGGGATTTTGGCTGGACACTATCCATTAAATTCAGATCGCATTGATTCTGGATATGTCAAGATTAAAGTAGTTGTGCAAGAAAAGCCCTTATAATTACTGTAAAGTCAATTTCCATCACCAACATTTGTTCCCTTCATCACAACGGCAGGTATGGGACATGTTATTACCGTCTATGCTGCAGACTACGGCCGCCGCGACCAGACCACATGCTCATTCAGAAGGGCCCCTCGTGAGCTAAAAAACGTCACGTGCCTGCAGCCAACTCCCCTTGTTGCCCAAATGTACAGTAGCACAAACTTTTTTTTTCCCCTCCCATTTCTGAAAATCAGCCCCTTTTCCTCATTTATAGGTGCAATGGGAGATCCAGCTGTTCCGTCGCAGCCAGCAATGCAGTGTTCAAAGACCCATGTAAAGGCACCTACAAGTACTTGGAGATTTCCTACGCCTGTAAATGTAAGTAGGTGGTTACCAATCTGGCACCTGAAGGTTATTGCGATCGTACAAAATTCGTGATTGTATCTTCTCTGCATTCAAAAGTGGTCAATGTGAATATTTAAATGAGCTATGTCATTCAGACTTCAGCTTTCACTAACTTTTCTTTCTCTCCTCAGCTCCTGAGGCTCATCACCAGGCTCTCCTCTAAATGACAATTTGTTGTGGATTCCATTCAAGCATCTGTCGTTGAACTCTTTGCACTTGTAATGAATTGAAAATAAAAGTTTCAAAATGATGCCTCAAGATTTGGAGACTATTTGCTGTATTGGCCTGTGTGAACTTGGCATGCACCAATAAATATTTAACTTTTAATTTGAAATGGTTATCGGGTAGGGATCACAACATTGCATGTGCAGTGTTTGTGTAATGGAAAGTATTTTCAATAATGGTATGCCCTTGAAATACTTTGTACATTATTCCCATTAATCTCGATTAAAATTTGATAAATGGCTTAAAACGGATCATATCTGTCTGAGGTTTCAGGGTCTCGGTTGGATTAGTAATACAATGGCACCTGAATTTGCTTTAACTCGATGTACCGGTAAATTGAACATTTGTGACAAATGAAAATGCAATAAATCTCTTTCAGACCACAAAATGTAGCACAAAAACTGAAAACTCATATTGAGCACTTTAAATTGGCCACCGAATGCTGGACATGGAGCAAAGGTATATACAAACAAAACTAAGAGCACAAAAACGGTCAAAATAAAATAGTCAAAAGCCAAAGAATGACTTCTGAGACGAGATTTAAACATGGGCAGCGAGGGGGCTTGCCAAATGTTCAGTGGGAGGTCATTCCAAAGAGGGACCAGCAACAGAAAAGGCTTGATCCCATCCGAGTCGTCGCTTAGTTCTTGGTACCTCTGTCTGGTCTCCAGACATCAGGCAAGCGGACAGGTGTGTTGGGGTTGAGAAGTTCAGAGAGGAAAGGTGCAGCCAGGCCGTTTAAAGGTTTGAAAACAAATATGATCTTTAAAAAGAACTCGGAAATGTATCGGAAGACAGTGAAGAGATGCCAGAGCAGTAGTTATGTGCTCACTCTTACCAGTGCCAGTCAAGAGGCGAGCAGCAGCATTCGGGACCAACTGGAGATGTTTATTGGAGGATTGGTTGACTCCAAAGTGCATGACAGTAACCAGCTGGGATGTGACGAAGGCATGACTTACTGTTTCAAAGTGCTCTTAGGGGCAGGCTTTAGCTCGCTGCCTCAGGTGAAAGACACTGGATTGAACAAGAGCACCGATTTGCCAGTCCAGTTTAGGGGCCCAAGTCTATGGGATGTACAAGGGCTCCTGGGACCAAATGCTACCAGTCTTTTCCTTGAAATTCAGATCTTCATTTTCTCCAGACAGGATAATACCCATCGAGAGTCTTTTTTGCTTCGTGGGACACAGATCTGACAGTACCTACAAGTGCTTTTTGCAGTTTAACTGAAAGTGGGGTCAGGTCCATTCGAAAGTCTTCCATTTCAATTTTAGGCCAATGAAACATGTCAAACATCCTTAAGCATTTTTTTAAACCTTGTATAATATCCTCAATGGAAACATACCTGCACACTTAATGATGCACATGCTTTAATCCGTCACTTTACTGTGAAAAGTCAACCACTGAAGTTCAAGTTGAGACACCTCAGGGCTCGACACTGCACCCGCCTATTCTCGGTCAATGGGCGGGGTAGACCCTGAACTGGTTGCTAGCCTATCACAGGGCATACATAGCTGGTCATGAATTAAATGTGAGCCCATCTTGATAAGCATTTTACTAAAAAGTTAAGTATTTGGCTGTTGGTGTACTGTACATTCTAGTTCACACAGCAAATTGTCTCCAAACCTTGAGGCATCATTTTGAAAGAATGTTTTATTTTCACATGAATACAAGTACAAAGAGTTTAACATGCAGGATGTTGAAATGGCAGACACTCAAATGGAATCCACACCAAATTGCAGTACACCCTGGTGAGTCACCTTAGGAGCTGTAGAGAGAAAAGTCAGTGCAAGCTGAAGTTCAATAAATGCTGCAATACATAACAATTAGCTTCATTTTTTTTATTTACATGGAATGCTGTCAGCTTAAAAGCCTCTACAGATCGTTTGAAGGCTGGCATTTAATGGGAAGCCATCTTAGTCACATAACATTGGCCCCCTCTTGAATGCAGCTAAAACACTACAGAGATGACCTCAAGGTGCCAAATAGGCTACCACCTACTTACGTTTACAGGCGTAGGAAATCTCCAAGTACTTGTAGGTGCCTTTACATGGGTCTGTGAACACTGCATTGCTGGCTGTGACGGAACAGCTGAATCTCCCATTGCACCTATGAATAAGGAAAAGGGTTTAGTTTCAGAAATGGGAGGGAAAAAAAACGTTTGTGCAACTGTACATTTGGGCAACAAGGGGAGTTGGCTGCAGACATGTGATGTTTCTCAGCCCATGAGGGCCCCTTCTGTATGAGCATGTGGTCTTGTCGCGGCGTCCATAGTCTGCCCCATAGATGTCAATAACTCGTCCCATACCTGCCATTGAGATGAGGGGAAAGAACGGTGGTGGGAATGAGAGTTGTACAATAAAATCAGTCACTTGAATCTTGATTGAGATGCTCTGAAGTTATCAGACATTGTCCAGCCAGCTCAAAAGCCCCTTTGGCACTGTCGTTTCCAAAGTCTTAGTTCCAGAAATTTATATTTAAGAAAATAAAAACACTCGAGTGGAAAAGGCTTAACAGCGCCAATCAAAGGTAATGCATAGCCATATTTATGAGGTTTAATGGTGCAAGCCATTTTGCTGTGTGGCCACACATCTGTTGAACATGCCATTTTTGTCAATCATCATCAATATCAGGCAGGCAGATTTAGCCTAATTTTCATGAACAATAATTCTATCCAGTGTTGGCATTTACTTGGCCCTCTAGAAAAAATAAAATGCCAACATTAGCCTGTTACACGGAGCGCAATACAAACTACTGCTACCAAAATTAAAAAAAATAAAGTTCTTACCACAATACAAGTGTGCCACGGATCCCTCACAAGTTACCACAGTAACTGTCGGAGTAAAGGCAATTAGTTATGGAATTCTGTACATTCGTTCAAGCATGTAGGAGACGTACTTGCTTCCAGGCAGGTAAAGTTGGTCTGCAAATATTTGAAGGTGCCAAC
This sequence comes from Hippocampus zosterae, assembly GCF_025434085.1. NCBI lineage: Eukaryota > Metazoa > Chordata > Actinopteri > Syngnathiformes > Syngnathidae > Hippocampus > Hippocampus zosterae. The sequence goes on along the minus strand of NC_067452.1, from coordinate 34,151,474 downwards.
ACAGGGATCAGGAGTACGGAAATCACTCAGGCCCAATTCACATGATTTCTTGCCATTGCAACTGCGTGCAAAAAACAAACACATCAGCCCTTTCACATCGTTCCAAAAATTAGCCTGTGGGAGAACTGCATTTTCAGATCCTTTTATACATTTTCTTAAGCCAAATCCTTTACTCAACTCAATGAAAGCACCATTTCACAGCATGCGTGTGCTTATTGGTCAAATGACCGGCACACACACATCTGGGCCATCCTTTAAAAAACAAAACAAGCAGGTTTCTCACAACTCTGGCCTGATGCATACCTCGTCTTGACTTTGTCCACGGTGCCTTGCTGACTGCACTTTGTGTTGGCCAGTCGTTTATGAGATTTGCCCTCAGCGCAGACCAGCGAGTTTGAGCGACCATACAAAGAGCCCGTCACATTGATTACGCCACGATCTGCCACACCAAGACAGACGGAAGAATCAACATGGAGCAAAGTTAATCTGAACATGAATCTTTAGGAAGTTAAAGAACTAAGTCAGTCAGTTTTAATCAGACTGGCTCAAGTCTTACCGCAGTATAAACGGTGGACTTGCCACACATTATTATCACAAGTGGTCACTTGGTCCACATAATCAGCAACTGTAAAGATTAATTTGTACGAGTTATTTTTTTAATAACAGGAACTACCCATTAGACAAATGCATTGACACTCACCTGCTGCGTGGAGCAAACAGGTTGTTGCCAGCACTGGAAAACAAAGATTTTTTATTTTCAAAGAATGGCCATCAGCATTTTTTTGAGAGCAAATCAATTCATTCCGTTTTTCCCTCTCGTGCAAGATGGTTTGTCAATGAGTCATTAACAATGACAAAACAAAGGGTGCATATCAGGGTGAAACTATTGAGGGAAAGGTTAAATCATGCTCATACAATAAAATGTGCCTTTCTCACAACAGTCAAAAACAAATTAATATTGATTCTGCCCCATCATCGCTTCTCATTCCTGAAACAGTCTATAGAGTCGAAACAGATTTCTTTTTTTTTTTTTCCAATCAGTGATACTCACACAGCACAGCACTAAGTCTGGAGCGGTAGGAATCCATGTTTCACACAGCCCAGTCAGTAACAATTGGAAGCGGATCACTTGTTTTTATAGTGACTGCAAGGCTTGCAGCCCATCTGCTAATTAGAAGCTCCGCCTCCGACACCAACTGTGTACCGGTAATTGGCTACGTAACACTTGTCAACATTACGAGCATGACAAGAATTTTCAAGATCAGTTTTTCGCACCGAAGACAATGGTACCCTTCATTTTGCCTGATATTGCTCCCGTTTTTCTGATACATGCAACAACTTTCATGTATTTACTTGTTTTCTTAACATCATTGCATATCATGAATATGTGTTGTATTGTCCATCCATCCATCCATTTTCTGAACCGCTTAATCCTCACAAGGGTCGCGGGGGGTGCTGGAGCCTATCCCAGCCGTCTTCGGGCAGTAGGCGGGGGACAACCTGGATCAGTTGCCAGCCAATCGCAGGGCACACAGAGACGAACAACCATCCACGCTCACATTCACACCTAGGGACAATTTAGAGCGTCCAATCAGCCTACCATGCATGTTTTTGGAACGTGGGAGGAAACCGGAGCACCCGGAGAAAACCCACGCAGGCCCGGGGAGAACATGCAAACTCCACACAGGGAGGCCGGAGCTGGAATCGAACCCGGTACCTCTGCACTGTGAAGCCGACGTGCTAACCACTGGACTACCGGGCCGACGTGTTGTATTGTCATTCTTGTAATGTAGACCAGTGTCACATCGCCAATTATACAGACCGCTGAAGACCTCCTTCAAGTCGGTGTCAGAGGCGGGGCTTCTAATTAGCAGATGGGCGGCAACCCTTGCAGTCACTATAAAGACAAGTGATCCGCTTCCAGGTGTTACCGACTGGGCTGTGTGAAACATGGATTCCTACTGCTTCAGACTTAGTGCTGTGCTGTGTGAGTATCACTGATTGGAAGAAGAAAAAAAATCAGTTTCAAATCTATAGACCGTTTAAGGAATGAGAAGGGATGATAGGGCAGAATTTATATTCATGTGTGTTTTTGACTATTGTTCTCAGACGTTAATTTAATTGGATGGTTTAAACACAGGATTTAACTTTCCTCTCAAAATAGTTTCACACTGATGTGCTCCTCTGTTGTGTCATTGACAAACCACCTTGCATTAGAGGGAAAAACGGAATGAATTGATTTGCTCTAAAAAATGTCCATGGCTGTTGTCTGACTAAAATGTTCTTTTTCCAGTGCTGGCAGCAACCGGTTTGCTCCTTACAGCAGGTGACGGTCAAAGTTTATGTGCAATATGTATTGTGTAGTTCCAGTTTAAAAAATTTAAAATCGTAACAATTATTAATCTTTGCAGTTTCTGATTCTATGGACCGAGTGACCACCTGTGATAATAATGTGTGGCAAGTCCATCGCTTGTACTGCGGTAAGACTTGAGCCAGTCTGATTAAAATCTTTGCTCACTTAAACTTCTCGGTCTTCCTAAAGAGTCAAAGTTCAGGTTAACTTTGATCCATGTTGATTCTTCCGTCTGTCTTGGCGTGGCAGATCATGGCGTAATCAATGTGACGGGCTCTTTGTATGGTCGCTCAAACTCGCTGGTCTGTGCTGAGGGCAAATCTCATAAACGACTGGCCAACACAAAGTGCAGTCAGCAAGGCACCGTGGACAAAGTCAAGACGAGGTATGCATTGGGCGCAGCGTTGTGAGAAGCTTGTTTTGTTCAAATAAATGCATCTTTTTTTTCAAGTCCACAGTGAAGTGTGCTGTTCATTCGACCAATGAGCACAAGTGTGGTGGGAAAATAATGCTTTAGTTGAATGTGTAGAGTATTATAGATAATAAAAATCAAGAGGGATCTGAAATCCCATTTCTCCCCAGGCTAATTTTTGTCACAAACTGAAAGGGTTGATGTGGGTTTTTTTGTTTTTTCTGCGCAGGTGCAATGGCAAGAAATCATGTGAATTGGGCCTGAGTGATTTCCGTACTCCTGATCCCTGTGTTGGCACCTTCAAATATTTGCAGACCAACTTTACCTGCCTGGATGCAAGTATGTCACCTACATGCTTGAAAGCCTGTACAGAGTTCCACAACTGATCTTGACTTTGCCTCCATAGTTACTGTTGTGACTTGTGAGGGGTCCGTGGCATACTTGTATTGTGGTAAGAACTTTTTATTATATTGAGAGTAAAACTTCAGCTGAACTAATTGTTCTCTTTTTTGTTTTGGGGTTATTAATGGAAAATGGAGCCATACTTGCCCCATTTCATAAATGACATGCCCTTAGATGCTCTCATGAGCCACTATCTGACATGGATAATATTTGGCAAATGGCATGTTCTACACGTGTCCACACAACAAAAACACTTGTGCCATTAAACTGCGCTAGGTATGGCTATGCTTGTCGTCGTTAATGGCACATATATGGCGACCATGTTACTTACCCCTGCCAATATGGCTGTCACATTGGCACATTTAGCCAGTTCCACTTCATAGTTTTTCTGTTCTGGAACTAAAGGGGATTTTGGCTGGACACTTTGTATCCACTAACTTCAGAGCGCATTGATTCTGGATATGTCAAGATTGAAGTGGTTATGTAATAAAAGCCCTTGAAATAAAATTAATGTAAACTCGCTTTCCATCACCTACATTCATCTCAACGGCAGGTATGGGACGCGTTATCACCATCCATGGGGCAGACTATGGCCGCCGCGACCAGACCACATGCTCATACAGAAGGGCCCCTCGTGAGCTAAAAAACGTCACATGCCTGCAGCCAACTGCCCTTGTTGCCCAAATGTACAGTTGCACTTTTTTTTTTGTTCTTCCTCGCCCCTGTTCCTGAAATTATAAGCCCCTTTTCCTCATTTATAGGTGCAATGGGAAATTCAGCTGTTCAGTCACAGCCAGCAATGCAGTGTTCACAGACCCATGTAAAGGCACCTACAAGTACTTGGAGATTTCCTATGCCTGTAAATGTAAGTAGGTGGTTGCCAATCTGGCACCTGAAGGTTATCGCTATCGTACAAAATTCATGATTATATTTTCACTGCATTTAAAAGTGGTCAATGTAATTTGAATATTTAAATACTGTCGCTCAGACTTGAGGTTGCACTGACTTTTCTTTCTGTCCACAGCTCCTGAGGCTAATCACCAGGCTCTCCTCTAAGTGACTGTTGTGGATTCAATTTGAGCATCTGATGTTGGACTTCAATTAAATTGAAAATAAAATTGTTTCAAAATGATGCCTCAAGGTTTGGAGACTATTTGCTGTATTGGCCTGTGAACTTGAAGGCACGCACCAGTAAATATTTCACTTAATTTAAAATGGTTATCAAGCTGGGCTCACAACTTTGCATGTGCAGGTTTTGTGTAATGGAAAGTGCTTTCAACAAAGGTATTCCTTTGAAACCCTTTGTACATTATCCCCATTAATCTAAAGATTAACATTTGATAAATATCTCAAAACGGATCAAATCTGTCAATCTGAGGTTTCAGGGTCTGAGTTGGAATACAAATACAGTGGCACCTGAATTTGCTTTAACTCGATGCATTTTCATTTGTCACAAATGTTCTACAATCTATTTCTGACCCCAAAATGTAGCACAAAAACTGAATACTCAACTCATATTGATAACTTTAAAATGGCCACCGCTGTATACAAAATGCTGGACATGGCGCAAAGGTATGAACAATGAAGCACAAAAAGTCGATAAATTAGTCAAAAGCCAAAGAATATGAATGAGTTCTGAGACGAGATTTAAACATGGGCAGCGAGGGGGCTTGCCGAATGTTCAGTGGGAGGTCATTCCAAAGAGGGACCAGCAACAAAAGGCTTGATCTCATCCGAGTCGCTTAGTTCTTGGTACCTCTGTCTGGTCCGAAGACATGAGGCACCGGGCAGGTGTGTTGGGGTTGACAAGTTCAGAGAGAAGGTGCAGCCAGGCCGTTTAAAGGTTTGAAAACATCTTTAAAAACTCGGAAATGTATCGGAAGACAGTGAAGAGATGCCAGAGCAGGAGTTATGTGCTCCCTCTTACCAGTGCCAGTCAAGAGGTGAGCAGCAGCATTCGGGACCAACTGGAAATGTTTATTGGAGGATTGGTTGACTCCAAAGTGCATGACAGTAACCAGCTGGGATGTGACGAAGGCATGACTTACTGTTTCAAAGTGCTCTCAAGGCCAGGCTTTAGCTCGCTGCCTCAGGTGAAAGACACTGGATTGAACAAAGCACCAATTTGCCAGTCCAGTTTAGGTTTGGGGGCCCAAGTCTATGGGATGTACAAGGGCTCCTGGGACCAAGTGCTACCACTGTCTCTTCCTATAAATTCAGTGCCATTCAGATCCTAACTCTCCAGACAGGATAAAAATACCCATTTTTGCTTAGTGGGACATGGATCTGACAGTACCTAGAAGTGCTTACTGCAGTTTAACTGAAAGTGGGGTCAGGCCCTTTCAAAAGTCTCATTTCAATTTTAGGCCAGTAAAACATGTCAAACATCCATAAGCATTTTTTTAAACCTTGTATAATATCCTCAATGAAAACATACCTGCACACTTAATGATGCACATGCTTTAATCCGTCACTTTACTGTGAAAAGTCAACCATTCAAGTTCAAGTTGAGACACCTCGGGGCTTGACACTGCATTCTCGGTCAATGGGCGGGGAACACCCTGAACTGGTTGCTAGCCAATCACAGGGCACACAAAGCTGGTCATGAATTAAATGTGAGCCCATCTTGAAAAGCATTTTACTAAAAAGTATTTGGCTGTTGGTGTAGTGTACATTCTAGTTCACGCAGCAAATTGTCTCCACCAAACCTTGAGGCATCATTTTGAAAGAATGTTTTATTTTCACATGGATACAAGTACAAAGAGTTCAACGTGTAGCATGTCGCAATGGCACACTCAAATGGAATGCACACCAAATTGCAGTACACCCTGGTGGCTCACCTTAGGAGCTGTAGAGAGAAAAGTCAGTGCAAGCTGAAGTTCAATAAATGCTGCGATACAAACAATTAGCTTCATTTTTTTTTTTTTTACATGGAATGCCATCAGCTGAAAAGCCGCGACACATCGTTTAAAGGCTGGCCTTTAATGAGAAGCCATTTTAATAGTCACATAACATTGGCCCCTCTTGAATGCAGCTAAAATACTATAGATGACCTCAAGGTGCCAAATAGGCTACCACTTACGTTTACAGGCGTAGGAAATCTCCAAGTACTTGTAGGTGCCTACACATGGGTCTGTGAACACTGCATTGCTGGCTGTGACTGAACAGCTGAATCTCCCATTGCACCTATGAATAAGGGAAAGCGTTTAGTTTCAGAAATGGGAGAGGGGAAAAAAAAAAAGTTTGTGCTACTGTACATTTGGGCAACAAGGGGAGTTGGCTGCAGACATGTGATGTTTTTCAGCCCATGAGGGCCCCTTCTGTATGAGCATGTGGTCTTGTCGCGGCGTCCATAGTCCGCCCCATAGATGTCAATAACTCGTCCCATACCTGCCGTTGAGATGAGGGGAAAGAATGTTGGTGGTGGGAATGGAGAGTTGATTGTACAATAAAAGTCACTTGAATCTTGATGCTCTGAAGTTATCAGACAGTGTCCAGCCAGCTCAAAAGCCCCTTTGGTACTGTCGTTTCCAAAGTCTTAGTTCCAGAAATTAAAAAAAAAACACAAAAAAAACCCAGAGTGCAACAGGCTAAACAGCACCAAAGTTAATGCATAGCCATATCTATGATGTTTAATGGTGCAAGCCATTTTGCTGTGTGGTCACACATCTGTTGAACATGCCATTTTTGTCAAGCATCATCAATATCAGGCAGGCAGATTTAGCCTAATTTTCATGAACAATAATTATATCCAGTGCTTGCATTTACTAGGCCCTCTAGAAAAAATAAAATGCCAACATTAGCCCGTTACACGGAGCGCAATACAAACTACTAACAAAATTTAAAAAATAAAGTTCTTACCACAATACAAGTGTGCCACGGATCCCTCACAAGTTACCACAGTAACTGTCGGAGTAAAGTCAATTAGTTATGGAATTATGTACATTCGTTCAAGCATGTAGGAGACGTACTTGCTTCCAGGCAGGTAAAGTTGGTCTGCAAATATTTGAAGGTGCCAACACAGGGATCAGGAGTACGGAAATCACTCAGGCCCAATTCACACGATTTCTTGCCATTGCAACTGCGTGCAAAAAAAAAAAAAAAACACATCAGCCCGTTCACATTGTTCCATAAAATTAGCCTGTGGGAGAAATGTATTTTCAGATCCTTGTATACATTTTAAGCTAAATCCTTTACTCAATGAAAGCGCCATTTTCACAGCATGCTTGTGCTTATTGGTCACATGACCAGCACACACACATCTGGGCCATCCTTTAAAAAACAAAACAAGCAGGTTTCTCACAACTCTGGCCTGATGCATACCTCGTCTTGACTTTGTCCACGGTGCCTTGCTGACTGCACTTTGTGTTGGCCAGTCGTTTATGAGATTTGCCCTCAGCACAGACCAGCGAGTTTGAGCGACCATACAAAGAGCCCGTCACATTGATTACGCCACGATCTGCCACACCAAGACAGACGGAAGAATCAACATGGAGCAAAGTTAATCTGAACATGAATCTTTAGGAAGTTAAAGAACTAAGTCAGTCACAGTTTTAATCAGACTGGCTGAAGTCTTACCGCAGTATAAACGGTGGACTTGCCACACATTATTATCACAAGTGGTCACTTGGTCCACATAATCAGCAACTGCAAAGATTAAAAATTGTTATGATTTTAAGTTACTTAAACTGGAACACAATGCATATTGCACATAAACTTTGACCGTCACCTGCTGTAAGGAGCAAACCGGTTGCTGCCAGCACTGGAAAACAAACATTTTAGTCAGACAACAGCCATGGACATTTTTTAGAGCAAATCAATTCATTCCGTTTTTCCCTCTAATGCAAGGTGGTTTGTCAATGACACAACAGAGGAGCACATCAGTGTGAAACTATTGAGAGGAAAGTTATATCCTGTGCTTATACCATACAATTAAATTCACTTCTGAGTACAACAGTCAAAAACGCACATTAATGTAGATTCTGCCCCATCATCCCTGAAACAGTCCATTTTCCCATCAGTGATACTCACACAGCACAGTACTAAGTCTGGAGCGGTAGGAATCCATGTTTCACACAGCCCACTCAGTAACAATTGGAAGCGGATCACTTGTCTTTATAGTGACTGCAAGGGTTGCCGCCCATCTGCTAATTAGAAGCCCCGCCTCTGACACTGACTTGAAGGAGGTCTTCAGTGGTCTGTATAATTGGCGATGTGACACTGGTCTACATTACAAGAATGACAATACAACACATATTCATGATATGCAATGATGTTAAGAAAACAAGTAAATACATGAAAGTTGTTGCATGTATCAGAAAAACGGGAGCAATATCAGGCAAAATGAAGGGTACCATTGTCTTCGGTGCGAAAAACTGATCTTGAAAATTCTTGTCATGCTCGTAATGTTGACAAGTGTTACGTAGCCAATTACCGGTACACAGTTGGTGTCGGAGGCGGGGCTTCTAATTAGCAGATGGGCTGCAAGCCTTGCAGTCACTATAAAGACAAGTGATCCGCTTCCAATTGTTACTGACTGGGCTGTGTGAAACATGGATTCCTACCGCTTCAGACTTAGTGCTGTGCTGTGTGAGTATTCACTGATGGGGGGGAAAAAAAAAAAAAGAAATCTGTTTTGAATCTATAGACTGTTTCAGGAATGAGAAGCGATGATGGGGCAGAATCCATGTTAATTTGTTTTTGACTGTTGTGAGAAAGGCACATTTTATTGTATGAGCATGATTTAACCTTTCCCTCAATAGTTTCACTCTGATATGCAGCCTTTGTTTTGTCATTGTCAATGACTCATTGACAAACCATCTTGCATGAGAGGGGAAAAACGGAATTAAATGATTTGCTCTCATAAAAATGCTCATGGCCATTCTTTGAAAATAAAGAATCTTTGTTTTCCAGTGCTGGCAACAACCTGTTTGCTCCACGCAGCAGGTGAGTGTCAATTCATTTGTCTAATGTGCATTGGGTAGTTCCTGTTACTAAAAAAATGACTGTACCAATTTTTAATCTTTACAGTTTCTGATTATGTGGACCAAGTGACCACTTGTGATAATAATGTGTGGCAAGTCCACCGTTTATACTGCGGTAAGACTTCAGCCAGTCTGATTAAAACTGACTGACTTAGTTCTTTAACGTCCTAAAGATTCATGTTCAGATTAACTTTGCTCCATGTTGATTCTTCCGTCTGTCTTGGTGTGGCAGATCGTGGCGTAATCAATGTGACGGGCTCTTTGTATGGTCGCTCAAACTCGCTGGTCTGTGCTGAGGGCAAATCTCATAAACGACTGGCCAACACAAAGTGCAGTCAGCAAGGCACCGTGGACAAAGTCAAGACGAGGTATGCATCAGGCCAGAGTTGTGAGAAACCTGCTTGTTTTGTTTTTAAAGAATGGCCCAGATGTGTGTGCTGGTCATGTGACCAATAAGCACACGCATGCTGTGAAAATGGTGCTTTCATTGAGTAAAGGATTTAGCTTAAGAAAATGTATAAAAGGATCTGAAAATGCAGTTCTCCCACAGGCTAATTTTTGGAACGATGTGAAAGGGCTGTGTTTTTTTTGCACGCAGTTGCAATGGCAAGAAATCATGTGAATTGGGCCTGAGTGATTTCCGTACTCCTGATCCCTGTGTTGGCACCTTCAAATATTTGCAGACCAACTTTACCTGCCTGGAAGCAAGTAAGTCTCCTACATGCTGTAAAGAATGTACAGAATTCCATAACTAATTGACTTTACTCCGACAGTTACTGTGGTAACTTGTGAGGGGTCCGTGGCACACTTGTATTGTGGTAAGAACTTTATTTTTTTTTTTTAATTTTGTTAGCAGTAGTTTGTATTGCGCTCCGTGTAACAGGCTAATGTTGGCATTTTATTTTTTCTAGAGGGCCTAGTAAATGCCAACACTGGATAGAATTATTGTTCATGAAAATTAGACCAAACCTGCCTCGTGATATTGATAATGCTTGACAAAAATGGCATGTTCAACAGATGTGTGGCCACACAGCAAAATGCCTTGCACCATTAAACATCATAGATATGGCTATGCATTACCTTTGATTGGTGCTGTTTAGCCTGTTCCACTCTAGTTTTGTTTTTACATTTCTGGAACTAAGACTTTGGAAACGACAGTGCCAAAGGGGCTTTTGAGCTGGCTGGACACTGTCTGGTAACTTCGGAGCATCAAGATTCAAGTGACTGATTTTATTGTACAATCAACTCTCCATTCTTTCCCCTCATCTCAATGGCAGGTATGGGACGAGTTATTGACATCTATGGGGCAGACTATGGACGCCGCGACAAGACCACATGCTCATACAGAAGGGGCCCTCATGGGCTGAGAAACATCACATGTCTGCAGCCAACTCCCCTTGTTGCCCAAATGTACAGTTGCACAAACGTTTTTTTTCCCTCCCATTTCTGAAACTAAACCCTTTTCCTTATTCATAGGTGCAATGGGAGATTTAGCTGTTCCGTCACAGCCAGCAATGCAGTGTTCACAGACCCATGTATAGGCACCTACAAGTACTTGGAGATTTCCTACGCCTGTAAACGTAAGTAGGTGGTAGCCTTTTTGGCACCTTGAGGTCATCTCTGTAGTATTTTAGCTGCATTCAAGAGGGGCCAATGTTATGTGACTATTAAAATGGCTTCTCATTAAAGGCCAGCCTTTAAACGATGTGTCGAGGCCTTTCAGCTGATGGCATTCCATGTAAAAAAAAAAAAAAATGAAGCTAATTGTTATGTATCGCAGCATTTATTGAACTTCAGCTTGCACTGACTTTTCTCTCTACAGCTCCTAAGGTGACTCACCAGGGTGTACTGCAATTTGGTGTGGATTCCATTTGAGTGTCTGCCATTGCAATGTGCTGCACGTTGAACTCTTTGTACTTGTATTCATGTGAAAATAAAACATTCTTTAAAAATGATGCCTCAAGGTTTGGTGGAGATAATCTGCTGCGTGAACTAGAATGTACACTACACCAACAGCCAAATACTAAACTTTTTAGTAAAACTTATCAAGATGGGGTCACATTTAATTCATGACAAGCTGTGTGCCCTGTGATTGGCTAGCAACCAGTTCAGGGTGTTCCCCGCCCATTGACCGAGAATGCAGTGTCGATCCCTGAGGTGTCTCAACCTGAACTTCAGTGGTTGACTTTTCACAGAAAAGTGATGGACTAAAGCATGTGCATCATTAAGCGTGCACGTATGTTTCCATTGAGGATATTATACAAGGTTTAAAAAAATGCTTAAGGATGTTTGACATGTTTTATTGGCCTAAAATTGAAATGGAAGACTTTCAGTTAAACTGCAAAAAGCACTTGTAGGTACTGTCAGATCTGTGTCCCACGAAGCAAAAAAGACTCTCGATGGGTATTATCCTGTCTGGAGAAAATGAAGATCTGAATTTCAAGGAAAAGACAGTGGTAGCATTTGGTCCCAGGAGCCCTTGTACATCCCATAGACTTGGGCCCCCAAACCTAAACTGGACTGGCAAATTGGTGCTTTGTTCAATCCAGCGTCTTTCACCTGAGGCAGCGAGCTAAAGCCTGGCCTTGAGAGCACTTTGAAACAGTAAGTCATGCCTTCGTCACATCCCAGCTGGTTACTGTCATGCACTTTGGAGTCAACCAATCCTCCAATAAACATCTCCAGTTGGTCCCAAATGCTGCTGCTCGCCTCTTGACTGGCACTGGTAAGAGGGAGCACATAACTCCTGCTCTGGCATCTCTTCACTGTCTTCCAATACATTTGAGTTCTTCTTAAAGATATGTTTTCAAACCTTTAAACGGCCTGGCTGCACCTTTCCTCTCTGAACTTCTCAACCCCAACACACCTGCCCTCTGCCTCATGTCTGTGGACCAGACAGAGGTACCAAGAACTAGAATCTGACGGGATCAAGCCTTTTCTGTTGCTGGTCCCCCTCTTTGGAATGACTTCTCACTGAACGTTCGGCAAGCCCCCTCGCTGCCCATGTTTAAAACTAGTCTCAGAACTCATTCTTTGGCTTTTGCCTAGTTTTGTTTGTTGTATATACTTTTGCTCCATGTCCACCATTTTGTATACAGCGGTGGCCATTTTAAAGTGCTCAATGTGAGTCGAGTATTTCTTCAGTTTAGTTTTTGTGTTACATTTTGGAGTCTGGAATAGATTTATTGCATTTTCATTTATTTCAGTCACAAATGTTCAACTTTGAGTTAAAGCCAATTCAGGTGCCATTACTAATCCAACCGAGAACCTGAAACCTCAGATTTGCTCAGTTTTAAGATGTCCAAGTTAACATGTTTCTCAAATTTTAACCTTGATTAATGGGAAAACTGTACAATATTTAAAGGGCATACCATTGTTGAAAATACTTTGCATTACACCATAGCTGCACATGCAAAGTTGTGAGCCCAGCTTGATAACCATTTTAAATTAAGTGAAATATTTACTGGTGCGTGCCTTCAAGTTCACACAGGCCAATACAGCAAATAGTCTCCAAACCTTGAGGCATCATTTTGAAACAATTTTATTTTCAATTTAATTCAAGTCCAACATCAGCACAGTGCAACAACAGATGCTCAAATTGAATCCACAACAAATAGTCATTTAGAGGAGAGCCTGGTGATTAGCCTCAGGAGCTGTGGACAGAAAGAAAAGTCAGTGCAACCTCAAGTCTGAGCGACAGTATTTAAATATTCAAATTACATTGACCACTTTTGAATGCAGTGAAAATACAATCAGGAATTTTGTACGATAGCGATAACCTTCAGGTGCCAGATTGGCAACCACCTACTTACATTTACAGGCGTAGGAAATCTCCAAGTACTTGTAGGTGCCTTTACATGGGTCTGTGAACACTGCATTGCTGGCTGTGACGGAACAGCTGAATTTCCCATTGCACCTATAAATGAGGAAAAGGGGCTTAATTTCAGGAACAGCAGAGAGTAAGAACAAAAAAAAGTGCAACTGTACATTTGGGCAACAAGGGCAGTTGGCTGCAGGCATGTGACGTTTTTTAGCTCACGAGGGGCCCTTCTGTATGAGCATGTGGTCTGGTCGCGGCGGCCATAGTCTGCCCCATGGATGGTAATAACGCGTCCCATACCTGCCGTTGAGATGAATGGAATGAATGTTGGTGATGGAAATGGAGTTTACATTAATTTTAAGGGCTTTTATTGCACAACGACTTTAATCTTGACATATCTGGAATCAATGCATTCTTAATTTAGTGGATGCAAAGTGTCCAGCAAAAATCCCCTTTGGTTCCAGAACATAAAAACTGAAGTGGAACTGGCTAAATGTGCCAATGTGACAGCCATATTGGCAGGGGTAAGTAACATAGTCGCCATATTTGTGCCATTAACGACGACAAGCATAGCAATACCTAGCGCAGTTTAATGGCACAAGTGTTTTTGTTGTGTGGACACATCTGTAGAACATGCCATTTGCTAAATATTATCCATGTCAGATAGTAGCTCATAAGAGCATGTCATTTATGAAATGGGGCACGTATGGCTCCATTTATAATAACCCCAAAACGACAACAAAAAAGACCAATTAGTTCCACTGAAGTTGTACTCTCAATATAATAAGAAATTCTTACCACAATACAAGTATGCCACGGACCCCTCACAAGTCACCACAGTAACTATGGAGGCAAAGTCAAGATCAGTTGTGGAACTCTGTACAGTCTTTCAAGCATGTAGGTGACATACTTGCTTCCAGGCAGGTAAAGTTGGTTTGCAAATATTTGAAGGTGCTAACACAGGGATCAGGAGTACGGAAATCACTCAGGCCCAATTCACACGATTTCTTGCCATTACACCTGCGCAGAAAACAAAAAGCCCCCACATCAACCCTTTCAGTTTGTGACAAAAATTAGCCTGGGGAGAAATGGGATTTCAGATCTCTGATTTTTATCATCTCTCATAATCTACGCATTCAACTAAAGAATTATTTTCCCACCACACTTTTGCTCATTGGTCCAACAAACAGCACACTTCGCTATGGACAATAAAAAAAAAAAAGATACATTTATCTGAACAAAACAAGCTTCCCACAACTGTGGCCTGATGCATACCTCGTCTTGACTTTGTCCACGGTGCCTTGCTGACTGCACTTTGTGTTGGCCAGTCGTTTATGAGATTTGTCCTCAGCACAGACCAGCGAGTTTGAGCGACCATACAAAGAGTCTGTCACATTGATTACGCCATGATCTGTCACACCAAGACAAACGGAAGAATCAACATGGAGCAAAGTTAACCTGAACTTTGACTCTTTAGGAAAACCGAGAAGTTTAAGTGAGCAAAGATTTTAATCAGACTGGCTCAAGTCTTACCGCAGTACAAGCGATGGACTTGCCACACATTATTATCACAGGTGGTCACTCGGTCCACAGAATCAGAAACTGCAAAGATTAAAAATTATGATTTAAAAAAATTTAAACTGGAACTACACAATGCATATTGCACATAAACTTTGACAGTCACCTGCTGTAAGGAGCAAACCGGTTGCTGCCAGCACTGGAAAAACAAACATTTTAGTCAAAGAACATCCATGGACATTTTTTTAGAGCAAATCAATTCATTCTGGTTTTCCCCTTTAATGCAAGGTGGTTTGTCAATGACACAAAAGAGTGGCACATCAGTGTGAAACCATTTCGAGTTAAATCAAGTTAAATCCTGTGCTTAAAAACACACATTAATATAGATTCTGCCCGATTATCCCCTTCTCATTCCTGAAACAGCCTATAGATTTGAAACAGATGTTGTTGTTTTTTTTTTCCATACAGTAGGTGATACTCACACAGCACAGCACTAAGTCTGAAGCAGTAGGAATCCATGTTTCACACAGCCCAGTCGGTAACAATTGGAAGCGGATCACTTGTCTTTATAGTGACTGCAAGGCTTGCAGCCCATCTGCTAATTAGAAGCCCCGCCACAGACACCGACTTGAAGGATGTCTTCAGCGGTCTATGTGATTGGCTACATGACACTTGCAGTGACTATAAATTTAAGTGATCCGCTTCCAGTCATTGTACGAGTGTTTCAGCTTGGGTTGTGCCTAACATGGATTCCTACTGCTTCAGACTCAGTGCTGTGCTGTGTGAGTAGTCACTGCTGAAACAAATTTGTTTCTGAAATTAGGAGGGATGATTGGGCGGAATCAGTGTGTTTTTTACTGTTGTAGTCAGAGAAGTGTATTTCATTGTATGGTATGAGCAGATTTTAACTTTCCCCCTTGAAATAGTTTTACACTAATGTGCACCTGTGTTGTCATTGATAAACCACCTTGCATTGGAGGGAAAACCAGAATGAATTGATTTGCTCTTTAAAAAAATGTCCATGGCTGTTCTTTCTTTCACTAAAATGTTTGTTTTTCCAGTGCTGGCAGCAACCGGTTTGCTCCAAACATCAGGTGAGTGTCAAACATGGATTATGTAGTTCGTGTTTCTTAATGTGATCATACCTCCCTGCCGGATAGCCTTCACACTTCTAAAATGGCCTATCAGCTTTTATTATTTTTTTGGGGAGGGGGAGGGGGGGGGGGGGGTTCAAAAACCAGGCCATTATTTTGGGAAGGTGACAATATGACTGTGGAAGCATCCTTCGTAATATGCTGTAGAATAAATGAAACCGATTACAAACTTTGTTCAGAACATTCAACACGGCTGAAATGGTCGGGGGGTGTGGCTGTTGATTACCAGATTGAATGGAAGCCTTGCTTTCATTAAAAATTGTCATGTGAGCATTGTTAGTGTTAGACTGGATTGTGGGGGAAAATTATGTCCTACTTAGTACAGTTATGAGTATTCACTTAGAGTTGGGTAATGGTAGTCTTGATGGTTGGTACCTTAACCTCAAAATAAAATTGTAAAGAGAGCAGTGTCTGTCTCTTAAATGGCATTACAATCTCAACACAAAGTACCACATTGCGTGAAAGAAATGATTAGGCCATTCTGTCAAATTGAATTTTCAACATATCCGCTAGCCTCGGTTTTCTGAACAATGCGTTTATGAATTCACATCAGCTTTTACAGTTAATCATGGCGAGCAAGTGACGACTTGTGATTGGTATCCGATGAACATCCATCATCTACACTGTGGTAAGACTTTTGAATTTGGTTTCAGACCTTCACAATGATTGTATTTTAAAAATGACTTTAATTGAAAGAAAGTTCAGGTTAAACGAGAGCTTTGTCTCACACGGACATAATTGGCAATGGGTGCAGTTTTGTGTTGCCTGCCGGCTCTCCCTTCGCAGATCATGGCGTGATCACCGTGCGGCAGGCTTTGTACGGTCGTGCTAACTCTCATATCTGCACTGAGGGCAAATCGCCGCGGGAGCTAGCGAACGTAAAGTGTTCTCGGCCCGGCACAACTGAGCAACTTAAGAAAAGGTATACCTTGGGCTTGTCTGGAGAGTGTCATGGTTAATGTTTGTCTTCTACTTAGTGGATTAGTTGCACTATCTTCTTTTAAACAATGTTGAAGCCATCACTGCATTTTACTAAAGGTGAATTGGGAGTGATGTTTGCATCAATGAAAGTGGAACTTTTTTTTATTTTATTTTCTGGGTATCGGCGCTGAAACATTTCAAAAGCTTTATTAAACTCATGACCAACGTTCTACCAGAGTTGCAAGATTAATTGAATGGCTGCCTCGCTGTCGACGGTAGTTTGTTTGAGGAGTGAGAAATCAAAACCTGGATGACACAAAATTTCTTAATTCAACGAAAAGAAGACGTAGGTGATATTGTTTGGTCCCAGTGGCCCTTGTACATTCCATCTTGACTTGACTCAAGCCCCATTCGTGAGTGACTTGTAAATTTTCTCCATATTCCGGCTTCTTGCCACATGGCCGTCATTGTCAAGTGTGGATTTTCTAAGTACAGTTTGCTGATGTCCAGGGTGTACGTTGCTTCATTCCTAAAATCCACTTGATATACCCCAGCTCACCTCTGGCCAAAACAAAGCACTATAAATTGTGTTAGTGTTTCAAATTGGTGTCCGCACAATGTAGAATAGCGGAATTATGGCAAATCACCTTGTAATTGCTTGTAAAAAATGGAATATGTAAGATGGGGTTTGTGCTTCAGCTAATGACTTTTAGAGGAGAGCTGACTTTCTTCTGAGTAACCCAGTTTGTCTACAGCTGCGATGGAAAGTCAATGTGTGAAGTGGCCATTGATGACTTCCGCACCCCTGATCCCTGTGTTGACACCTTCAAATATTTGCAGACCAACTTCTCCTGCTTACCTGCAGGTAATGTCACCCGCATGCCACCATGAGTGAATTTCATACCGAATTGTTTTAATTTGCTCAACAGTTACTTGCGTGGTGTGTGAAGAATCGGAGGCGCGTTTGTATTGTGGTAAGACATAACGTGTGAAGAATTTCTATTGAGCATTCTTGGACTTTTGTCTCATCACATTTTCAATGATCTTGCTAGAGCATGGACAAGTTATTTTTGTCTTTGGTGCTGACTTCGGGCGCAGAGACCAGACGACGTGCGCCAGACAAAAGCCTCTAAGCGAGATCCAAAACGTCCAATGTGTGCACCCAACTGACATCGTCGCCAAGAGGTATGCCACTAAACTTGGAAAGAAATGGCAGCTGGTTTTAATCCCAATTCATTGGTAGAAAACGAGGACAGAATGCGTTTCAAACATCTTCTACACAGGCAAGGGGCTGCTTAGGCTTCCCTTTGCTAGGCACTAAGGCTTGAATGAATTAATTTTGTGACAAATTGGTCAAGATGGAACCTGACTTGTTTTTGTCGTTGGGATAATTGTCCACTTGATTCTAGAATGAAACGATGCTAAAATCTTTACTGTGTAGCAGTTGCCACTTCCTCACAAACTCGTGCAGGAGTAGAGTACAATAACTTTCTTTTTTTTGGGTGGTTATTTTCATGAGCTCCCCCTAAGTGTAAAAATTGATTACTTTGCAGTTTTATTCACAAGGAGTTCAATTTTTTTTTTCCTCCCCCACCAAATAGGTGCAATGGGAAAAAAAGTTGCAGGATCATGGCCAGTAGAGACGTGTTTGGAGAACCCTGTGAAGGCACCTACAAGTATTTGGAAGTTTCTTACACGTGTCACTGTAAGTAGAAGTATATTTGTTGAAGCAAAATGCTGACATTTGCAGTTGCATCTAATGGTGCAATTGTTTGCATCGGTAACCAGCACAATGCAGAAATTTATTTTTGAAAGTTTGTAGTGCATTTATTTGCAAAATGGATTATGAGGTTGACTTAAGTGCAACGTCTATAATTTCCTCATCCAATCAATTGCTCAAATCACTTTCTTTGCAGATCCTGGGCAAAATTTCTAAAGTGGTGGCATTGACAGCTGTTTGAGTCCATGGTGCAACTGTCCCAATACTCTTAAGTGATTGGGTCAGACATCACTGTTCATTTTTCTTTTTTCCAATAAAAATACTTGAGACCAAGGCTTGCCAAAAGTCTCGTTGCTTCATTACCTCAGCAACAAACCACCTGTTCTGCATGTTTCACTGTAGTTAACCTGCTAAGTATTCAGCGCTTCACTTCCACAGGATTGCAGCAATATTCCAAAATTAAAGTGACACCTTGTGACTTCAACATGTTTGCTAATTAAATCAAATGACAAACGGAACAATGACTTTTGTGAGAGCTTTAACAATACATTCAACTTTATTTTCATTGAAGGGAGTTTAATTCCAGTTGCTCACTATTATACTGGGCATCTTTACTTTGAAAACTGTATGGGTTGGCAATGTTAAAATGCATGTTCATATGACAATCTTTTAATCGTGTGAAATATAGTAACCTATCGCGGTTAACTTTGCGGCCTTTGGTATTTCTACTTGACACAATCTTTATTCATATTTGCAGTGTGTTCTTATTGAATTTTACTCAAAAGCTGCAAACGTAGGATGGCAAGGTGACTGTTCGGTTGCCATGACCACAAAAAAATGCAATTGAGTGTCATTGGAAAGATATCAGGTGCTGCATTATTCTTGCTCTGGTGCACCATCTATTCAGTTTAAGATGGAAACAATTGAGTTTGCATTGTAATTACAACAGCCTTTGTTTATCTTCATGGCTAAATCAACTTTAAAATGAGTTACAGCAAATGTCTGAGTCTCGAATGGGGTTAAGTGTGAGTGATTTCAGATTATTAAAAAAATGGGGAGGGGGTTGTCCAGTTTGTTGCATTTTAGGAGCTCAACCCTCGTGAAAAGCTTAATTACGGCACTACCAAATGACTGTCAAGTTGGGGATGTCTTTGGAGAGGTCTGTCTTGGATGGGTAGACCACCTTCAAGTTCCCATCCTGGTCAACAGTTCGGACCTGCTGGATGATTAATTCACTGGCGGCATCCGTGCTGCTTGTCTGGCCTGGTGGTGCGTCCCCTTCATCGTCAGACCCTGCTTCATCTTGATGCTCGACCGTGAACTTATTCAACTCTGCCATTTTCTGCAAGGAAATGGTAACAGCCCAACTGAGGTCAGCATGAGAAGTACTACATTTTTGCTTTTCAGAGCAAGAACACGATTGGCCCAAAATGCAGACATGAGTCCCAACCCAAAACACACACACAGGACAGAAAAGATCAAAGCGCACGGTAAAATTATATTGTAACGACATATTGCAGCAATTAAGACAATAATACTGAGGCCAGATTACTGCAGCGTGTGCACCCCGACAGTGCTTTTAATGTTTTATTTAATAAGTATTTTTGACTTCAAATGAGCATCATCTAAATACGTCTCGTCGACAAATCTGCAGTGGAAGTCATAGGCAAAATAAAGCTACTGGGACTACATTCCAATTTACAACAAAGTATACAATTCTTAAAACTTTGACATTTCCGCAAAAAAGGCTTACTGCAATCAGAGCGTCCATAACATCTTTACAGGTCTGCAGACTATTTGCGCTCGTCACTTCCAAGAACAACTCTTTGGTTGTCTTCTTGATCTGTTGAGGACAAGTAGGAAATTATTTAGGTCAACCATGCTGGACAGTTTTCACTGCGCTCCTTTACACTTTTGTAAATCCGATATCGCGTGAACGACCCACCTTGGTTTTCTCACTGTTTGTGATGGGTGGGAATGAGATCACGTGGCCTTCTGCATCCACAATACAGGGATACAGTGCTTTTCCTTGCAGAAGCTGCAGGTATCTGGAACAAGGTGGTAAGCATGCATTGCCTTTATTCAAAATGAAAAAAAAAAATGGACATTGTGACATGTCAGACATAATTGAGATTTTGGAGAAATATATTGGATAAGGCGCAAAAAGAGGATCACAGGAATTTAAAAAGCCTATTCACCTCTATTCAAATGCCAAGTTAGTGTGATAAAACCCTTATAACTCAATTGAAATATTCAGACTAATTAGAAGTAAAAATAACCAACTTGTGTTTGCATAAGTGCGCACACCCTCTCAGAATTGTGACACCGATGTGTGTGACGCTTTCAAGACTGACTTGTGAAGACCAGTGACGTTCTGCCTCTTCTTTTGCTTCCTCAGCTCGTCAGCTTCCAGCTGAAGATGCCTTATCAGCTCGACGGCTGTCACCTCCCTCCGACCCAGCGGCACAATCTGAAGAGGAGGGAAAGAACTAGCTCCTAATCTGATAAGACTTTGATGAGGTTTTTTTTCACTGTGAGAATTGGACAGGGTTCAATATTCGCCTACTTTGAGCTGCGTGGGAGGTTTGGCATCATAGGCCAGTGGAGCTTTGAGAAGCTGGACATCATGAGTGGCGATGGTCGCGATGGTCCTCTTTCCACATATGTCATCATGAAGTTTTGTCTTAGGGAAGGATAACAAATGTTGAAAAAAATGAAAAGAAAGATAATCGCACAATTAGGCTGCTGCCAATGCCTGTTATCCTTACTTATACCGAGTCGACCTACCTGCGCCACCAGGAACCTTTTGAGAGAATTTCCAGGTTTCAGGATCATGCCTCTGACCACACAGCACACCAAGTAAGGCCGTACATCCTTCACCTCCGCGCTCACTCTTACTGTGAGCGCATCAGGCGTGTCGGAAACATGGAGAACCCTCACCACCATCTTGTTGATTTCTTCCAGCTCATCTTGTTCTTCCTCTCTCTTCTTCTTCTTCTTTTGCTTTCCCTTCCTGTCATTCACGCCCCTCCCCCTATCCACATCACCTCTCTCCTCTCCCTGCCTTCCTTTCCCTCGGAGGTAGTCGAGAATGGACTTTGTCTGGCAGCCGTTCACCATCTTCTCCAGGCGCTTGTCATTCAGCTTGTTGCCTCTGAAGTTGATCTCCTTTAGCTTGGGGCAGTCGCTCAGACTGGACGGGATGTCGCTCAGCTGGTTGTTTGAGAGGTCTAGCACCTGAAATGGCGGACACAAGTAGAACTACATCAAGGTCAGAGATCGACTTGAGCACTTTGAAATAAAGGAGTAACTTCACATGCTGGTAGAAACTGCATTGGAGATTCTCATGCTACTGCTATTTTATAACAATGTTAGTGTCCAAATGGTAAATGCTAAATGGGCTGTCACTTGTATTGTGCTTTTCTACCTCAGGTACTCAAAGCTCTTCACACCGTTACCTCATTCACCTTCTGATGATGAAGCATCAAGAGCAACTGGGTTCACACAATACTATAACTGTTTTTCCCCTTGCAATATTGTAACTACGTTGTATCTTTATTTTTCTCACATTGCATGACCTCTACCTCGCATTCGTTATTTTTTTTCTTGTAATATTATGATTTACTTCTGATCACTTTTTTCTCAACTAATTTACTATTTATATTTATAGAGTACTTAAAACAACCACCGCTGTATAGGAGCTGCTCAAGAAATTATGACTTAGTTCTTTTAGTAACTTTTTTTCATATAGCATTGACTTTCCTCATAAAACGACTTTTTCTTGTAAAATTGTTTTTTCTTTGATAATCAGAATAACATTAAAGTACTGCCAATGTTCCATTAATTTCAACATTATTGTGGTGAACTTTTTTTTCATATTACAACTTCACTTAATAAAAATAACACATTTGCATGTAAAATACTCATCATTCGAAGGAAAATAAATATGTATAAAAAAGTAATTTTATATAGATAATGAATATAATGTAAAGTAAATTGATTTTTCTTTTTCCTGGATGAAGAATGCGTGATGCACTGATAACACAACACAGTGGTAGAAAAGTGGGAATGTGCACACAACTTGCTTCCTTTTCATCTTAACCTAATGCAGGACACTGGTGTGTGACACCTGCCTAGCGTTTGGGCCTGACAGTATTACTAATACAGTAATCCCTCGCTATTTCACGGTTCGTTTATCGCGGCTTCGGTGAATCACAGATTTTATCTCAGCTTCTTGCAGACCGTTGGCGGACTTAAAAAAAACCTGTATATGTTTATTGGCCGCTACTTCGCGGATTTTCGTTTATCGCAGGTGGTTTTGGTCCCCATTAACCGCGATAAACGAGGGATTACTGTATAGTGCAATACTTTACTAGTAAAATTGAAATCCGTACTACTCGGTCAAAAGTGGCACTAGTAGTGGGAAAAGCGGAATTGTACTAGCGCTGATGAAAAGCGTACTAGTTCACGGATGGTAATCAAATAATTGCTTCCTACATATCTGAGCCTTCTTAACTCTGGTCGCTTCTTTGTCACTAATGGACGCACATATACCGTATCTTTGTCACTAATGGACGTACATATACGGTAATAAACAACGTTTTTTGTGATCGACGCGAGACTTTCAGTGCTTCACCTTCAGAGCTGCTAACTTGTGAATATCCGCGCCGAGCTCCACGATGGCATTGTCCGAGGCCACGAGTGTGCTGAGCAGATCCATGCGCTCCGAGTAGAGATCGCTCGGGAAGCCGGTGATGCAGTTTTTAGACATGTTGATGCTGCAAAGCTTGACACAGTGGCTCAGTCCGTCCGGGAGAGCTTCCAAACGGTTACAGCTCACGTTCAAAGTGGTTAGCTCGCGTAACAGCGCGATTCCATCCGGTAAAAGGACGAGGTTGTTCGCGGACAGGTCCAAAACTTTGAGGGACTTGAGGTTGCTGATGACATCCGGGATGCATGAGAGTTTATTCCTGCACAGGATGAGACTCTGAAGGTTTGTCAGGGACTGGATGTCCTCGTGGAGCTCCGTCAAACTCGGGCACTGGCTCACCTCGAGATAATTGAGCAGCGTGAGGGAATAAATTGCAGGAGGAAGCCCCCCGTATGAGGAAATTTTCGTGTTGGCTGTAGGACCTTGCAAAACCAGTTCACGTCTCTTCTCCGCTGCTGCTTTCTCCACTTCTGGCCATGTTTTCGTGTCGTCCATGTTGGCGATTCGGCTGCTGCGACCAAACGAAACAGGAAACATAAAGCTTCCGTTTAAACTTTCTGAATAAAAGCAATTATTCCGACTCGGATCCGCCCTTCGACGGGCACAAGGAGAATTCCAGTATGTAAAAATATAACGGTATTTAATTTGGATAGATAGTGAGTAAAATTATATGTGGTTTCGACACCATACCTTTACACATTGTCTTTATTCTGAAAGTTTAGCTTGAGTATCCGCTTTACACGTCTTTCGTCAATCACAAACGCAGTAAGTGTGAGACTACATTGCCCACAATGCATTGCGCTGCTTGTGCCATTGCGCATGCCCGCACAGGTTGTCGCTTGTGGTGATGAGGATGAGACGCTCGTCCGAGGTGTCAACATTACGGTGACGCAGTAAGTGTGAGACTACATTGCCCACAATGCATTGCGCTGCTTGTGCCATTGCGCATGCCCGCACAGGTTGTCGCTTGTGGTGATGAGGATGAGACGCTCGTCCGAGGTGTCAACATTACGGTGATGTTCACGGTAAGCCTAATTTGAACGCGCCAAATGATGCCTCTTTTGTCCTACCACTGGTTAAAACGTAAAGCAGTAACACTGGAAGATATAAATTAGTGTAATTAGTTTTGAGTTAGCTTAACAACGTCACAACATAGCTCAGCCATGTTGGGCTGTGGAGGAGTTGACAGTTGGTAACCCCCTCTGCGTCCGCGTGCCCATCATGTAAGTCCGCGTCGAGAAATTGTACGACTCAGCAAGTACTGTATTTCAATTTCATTACCACATTCATTACCACATTAAAACATCATCTTCTCGTACTGTATTCGGCTACGAAACAGTCGACATAATAGTAATTTCAGATCGGAAATCCATTAGCAGTGTGTAATAGTTCGTTAAAGTGCGTTGATCGCGTCTAGTACATAGTGTGTAAGTATGTGCGCCATACTTCAAAGGTTTAAATGAAACCAATATTATTAGACAAGTATTTAAGGACGATTCATGTGATATACAGTAACTTATATACAGAAAAAATGATACTTATATGATATACATGGGGCGGCCCGGTATCCAGTGGTTAGCACGTTGGCTTCACAGTGCAGAGGTACCGGGTTCGATTCCAGCTCCGGCCTCCCTGTGTGGAGTTTGCATGTTCTCCCCGGGTCTGCGTGGGTTTTCTCCGGGTGCTCCGGTTTCCTCCCACATTCCAAAAATATGCATGGCAGGCTGATTGAACACTCTAAATTGTCCCTAGGTGTGAGTGTGAGTGCGAATGGTTGTTCGTCTCTGTGTGCCCTGCGATTGGCTGGCAACCGATTCAGGGTGTCCCCCGCCTAATGCCCGAAGAGAGCTGGGATAGGCTCCAGCACCCCCCGCGACCCTTGTGAGGATCAAGCGGTTCGGAAGATGAATGAATGAATGAATGATATACATTAAGTATCATTTTTCTGTGACAAAGCTGAAGAACGTTATGACTGTTTGAAAGCAGTGAAGATGAATCGAAGCCAGCGTCTTAATTGGGGTCGGGAGTTTAGTTGTGACTTTTTTTTGTGGAATCCGAGTAGATTAAATGAGTAAAATTTAAACTTAATCTTTAACCTATTGTCAAAATCTTGATAAACGCAGAAACGGACAACAAATAACAATGATGGCAATCATTTCTAATTAATTAACTCAGTAATTCCAGTCACTAAACTAAAGCAAGAGGTAAATATTAGCATAACAAAAAAAAAAAACAAAACACAACATTTTACAAATTTGTACAGAAAGGTATGTGTGTGGATTTTATGGACCTAAATTGGCAACAATGACATGTCATCATTCACACTAAAGTTTTCGTCTCCAAATTATACAGGACATGTGTCACCTGTCTTGTTTGCCTTTGCAGGATATGGTGGAGGGATGTCCAGGAAGATAAAATTTATTGTACTAAATTCTTCCAGTCATGAGGACAACTTCAGTGCTCAGGAGCTCATTGTCCATGCACCCACTGTCAGTGGTTGGAGATCTAGCAGGTGATACATCAACATGCCACTGATTGTACAGCTTCCAATGAATGTTATCAACACTGGTTACATCAAAGGATTCCAAAAACTAAAATTAGAAAATGCCATTGATCTGCATTACATCTCTATCTGAGTTTACGGACCCGAAGATGAACAAAACAGAAAAATATTAGCATTTAGCTCCAAGCTGATTAGCTCCCAACACCGCTTACAAATGTAAAAAGAAGCTTCCTGCATTATTAAAAACTAAACTAACAAAGTCAGGTGTCGTGTTTAAAAAGGGGAAAAGAAGGCTTGCCAAAGGCAGTTGACACCTTTGTTGTCATACAGGTGAAAAAAATTAACGGCTATGTATCAACGCGCTTACTGCTTTTGCTTCTATGCTACCGCTACCTTGCGAGTGTTCGATTTCCCACTCTACAGTTACCATCACCCATGTCCTCTTGACCAGCATGGGTCAACTTTTTTTTGTGGCAGAAAAATAGAACAAAGCCTACAAAAAAGAAAAAACACTTTAGTGGACTCAATAATTGTAAATTTCCCCAGTGTGGGACAAATAAAGGATATCTTATCTTATACATTATGATGCTCACTGGTCCAAAGTTTGGCGGGGTTTTAGTTGTATATTTTGTTATTCCCGCCAGAATGATAAAGACAGTTTGATTTGATTTGACTCATGGGTCAAACTTGATGCAATTGTTCCACAGGTCATGTAGCTACCCTCAGCACATCACCCTGCAGCTGGTGGAAAGAAGTCGGGTGAAGAAGCTGCAGCTGCTGGCCCACCATTACCTGATCCCAGCTAAGGTGGAGTTCCACATAGGTGACAGTCCTCCAGATCCTTGCACATCACCGCTCATTGGCCACCTTCACAAGCTCGGGTGAGACTACCGAGGATGATTTGAAACTAATTCATTTCAAAATTGTCCATTAACATGTTTGACATCACAAAATCAACACAATTTTGATGCAACTCTTGATTCTCCGCAGCTACGTGTCTCTGTCAGACAACGAGAAGACTGGCTTTAGAGCTCGGGAACTGAAGTCAGTCCATTTAGATGCCGTCGGAAGATACCTGAGGATAACGTTTCACAGGAATCATGCTAACCGTCACAATCGCTACAATCAGGTAAAGGAAGTTATGAGAAAGATGTCATAGTCGGTCTTCCTCAGTTTGCAGAGTGAAAGTTCTGCACGCTCTTGAGATTTTGGCATTTCTATGACCAGTTCTGAAGCTGATGGTTAAAGGATAAATCATCTTTCCTTTGGTACATATTTGTAGATTACACTTTTGTTTGTGCACTGTCATAAATACACAACGTCCACTTTCAGGAAGTTAAAAGTGTACTTGATGAAAGTGTAGTCACAGTAACAAAGCCATGTCAGGGTTCATCACCCAACATGAGTATCTTGCTGTTTCTAGTTGGGTGGAAATGTGGGTATGTGAGGTAGGTATGGTGGGGTTCCGTTTTGCTTTCTCTCATCTGTGGTGTCATGCACATACAGATTAGAATGAATGCTTGTACATGCATGTGTGCGCTGGGGTAGAAATCCGTGCAGTGTGTAGGGGAAATAATTGTGCACTGAACATTGAATTCATTTTAGTTTTTCGAAGATTGGTCGTTTTTCAAAATTTCTTTTATTTATTTATTTTTTAAATTCATTTAATTTTATTTGATTATTGATACTATTGGTTGAATGGTGCTAGACCGGTTAGCATGTTCGCCTCACAGTGGGAATGTTGCGGGTCGAATCCGGCCCCGGCCTTCCACTGGAGTTTTCCAAGGCCTGCGCGAGTTTTCTCCGGGTGTTCCGGTTTCCTCCCACATTCCAAAATGTGAATACAATGAGCAATAAACCCCTCAGACATTTGTTTGGTGTTTCAGGTGGCTTTGGTGGCCATTAACGTGCTGGGTGATCCCCTGGATGAGAGTGCTTTTCACACCGTTGTAAGTATCAACTGTTATTGAACCTATACTTGTTCGGCAGTGGGTGGCGCTGTTGTGCTGCATCTTATTTGCCGACATTTTCCTGGCAGCAGCATCTTTTATCAGTTCAATTTTTTTACATTTTAAAGGACATGGCTATATAAAATAAAACCATATAACACAGGGATCTTGCAGAGCCTTAAAAAGTCTTCAAAGGTATTGAATCAATGAATCTAAAAACAAGGCCTTTTGTGGCAGGAATCGAGCTTTCTAAAATCTGAAAATATGTTAACAAATGTGACCTGGATTTAATGATTATAAACAGTTTCAAATATTTGAGGAAAATTTTTTGAGGGGATTTAGTCGGGACTATCACGAATAGGGCTGGCACGCGGGTGACTGGTTATCACGCCTGCTTCACAGTGCAGTGGTGCAGGGTTTGATTCCTATTCCGTCCTTCCTGCGGGGAATTTGCATGTTCTACCCTAACTTTCGTGGGTTTTCTCCAGGTACATTGATCTCCAAAACACGCATGGCAGGTTAAGGAACACTAAATTGTCACGAGGTGTGATTGCGAGCGAATGGTTGTTTGTCTAAGTGTGCCCTGGCTGGCAACCAGTTGAGGATGTACCTCACCTACAGAAGACAGCTGGGATAGGGCCCAGGCACAGCGGTTACCAGAGTGGACAGTTTCTCATGTTATCAGACTACAGGTTATCATGATGCAGAAGTCCGTCCATTATGTCCTGTCGTAATTTTAGACTACCGTACATCTGATAATGTGAAATTGGCCTTAAATTTAATTTCCAATGGCGTTAAAAAGACCGAGATTTATGCCTTGAGCTGTCGGAACCCTGGAACATCATTGTGAGTTTTCTTTTCCTTTTTGTTTTCTTTCATTCGTTTGCTCCCGTTGATAAATTGAAGACTCAATTGTCCAGAGTTGTGATTGTTTGTCTCGATACTTTAAATGTACCCCAGTCCACGGTGTACCATGGCACTCCCGCAGCCAGCCACCCACTACCCATATGAGGAAAAACTACATAGAAAATGGATGGTTTTTGGCCCGTAGGTGTAAATTATGGACAAATATTAGTAGTAGTAGTGTCCTTATATGCAATGTATATATATGTATATATACAAAGAGAAGTTAGTACGACTACGCACTCACACAGAAGCAAGAATTTTAGTTAGTCCATGTAATCAGATAGCTCTATAGGGGTACGGAGAACACCACCTCTAAACATGCGACCCCCATGTACCCCCCTCCACTCTCGGTCTCTCTCTCTCTCTCTCTCTCTCTCTCTCTCTCTCTCAGTGGCATGTAAAGACACTAACACAAACCCGCACAGATTCCAACGAACAAGCAGTGCATTGTTTTTCTTGCTAATCTGACTAAAGTGCTCCACCAATGTAACTCAGGAATGACGGGAACGGACTTCTTGATATGTTATCCTTGATATTCTTATCATTGTGACGCACCTTTAAAAGTCACTCTTTTAAACCTTTGGTTGTTCCGGTCTGACAAGACCATTTCTTTTGCTCTAAACATAATCAAAAGCATTGTCCTACATAAATAACCATTATATCTTATGGTGCCATGTCCCTCTAATTTGCTCAGATGTAATGATCTGTACACATTGTCCCAGTCCATAATCACCATCACTGATGATTAGGGGGCATAAAGGTCCGAAATATAGCATCAAAAAATTGGGGACGGTGGCATGTTAAACAACCTTTCACCACAGGCATCTCGTGTGTTTTGCACACCAATGAGTGATGGCTTCTATAATGCAATGTGATTGTAGTGGTATAGGGTTACTTTTGACTGAAGGCCCAGGATATTAAGTCAGGCCCGGAAATAGTTGGACAGAGTTTTGATTGACCTTTGTTCGTCACCATAATAGTTTTGAAATTAACTGTAGACATTAAGGCTTAATTCAAGATTTCATATGAGTATTTTAGGGCTTGGCATTATGGCTCAATATTCATCTTACAGTTTCAGTTTGATCCTGTCATGGTAATGGAATTTATCTCAATATAAACTTAAGGGTAAAAATATTTTAAATTGGAATTTCATAAATAAATCATTCCGGAATAGGTTCTTTTTATACTTCATTAGAGAAGCAAATACGATCAAATAAACAGCAATCTCTACCTTTCAGTCAAATTCATACCTTTCTGTCTGTACCATGCACCCCTACCATTTCTTATGATAGATTTACAAGTTGACACCATCTTTGAGGAAAGATAATTTTACCTTTTATTGATTAAATATTAGGACATTTTAAAATGACAGATATGGTGGTAAGTATAATATTGACCTTATCCTTGTCATGAATTTAATAATTTAAAAACATATTCTCACTGATAATTTTGTCTTAAAAAAAGGTCCTGGGTCAGTTTTAAGTCAGTAATTGCAGAATAATAATTCACCATATTACAAAGGAATATCGTGTGTGTGTGTGTGTGTGATTTGTCCATCTGTTTACCCCCAGCCAAGCAGAGAGCAGCTGATTGAACACTACCTCAACAGCACCCAGCTGGAAGCCGCCTTGGATGCGACCCTCGCGGGGTGAGACTCGGCCATTGAACCCTGGTGTCTTTGTCCCGTGACAATAATACTTACCAACGAAGAGACGAGACGACATATAAGGCACTCACGGTCACTTGCATTTCAAGCAGGTGGTAGGCTAAGGATAGAGCACAACATTTTTCAAAATGTTTATTTTATATACAGTACCTGTATAAACATTATCTATCTATCTATCTATCTATCTATCTATCTATCTATCTATCTATCTATCTATCTATCTATCTATCTATCTATCTATCTATCTATCTATCTATCTATCTATCTATCTATCTGTCTATCTGTCTGTCTGTCTGTCTGTCTGTCTGTCTGTCTGTCTGTCTGTCTGTCTGTCTGTCTGTCTGTCTGTCTGTCTGTCTGTCTGTCTGTCTGTCTGTCTGTCTGTCTGTCTGTCTATCTATCTATCTATCTATCTATCTATCTATCTATCTATCTATCTATCTATCTATCTATCTATCTATCTATCTATCTATCTATCTATCTATCTATCTATCTATCTATCTATCTATCTATCTATCTATCTATCTATCTATCTATCTATCTATCTATCTATCTATCTATCTATCCACCCGTTTGTCTGTCTGTCCAACCGTCAGTCTGTTCAGCAGCCCACCCACCCGTATAAAGAAAGAGAGAGAGATAGGACTGTGAATCTAATCCACTGTCTAGGACCGTGTTCACAGCCACAACGGCGCAAATGACCGTTTCTAACTGCGCTCGTCTACAAAAATACCAAAAGAATGAAAATTCCACCCACATAATTGGACCGCGCTTTTCACTAGACTTGCGCTGGGCATGAAACACCAATTTGTTCTTTTTCTTGAACCCAGAAAATATGACTCCACATCCCCCTTGGATGACCTGGCTTTCGACATGTACCAGGACCCTGAAGTGGCCTGTATCATCCGCCAGTTGGATCAAAAAAAGCAGGATATGCTTCATCAGGAGAGATTTGAGCAGGCCAAGTATCTGAAGCAGGCTATTGCCGATATTCAAAAGGTAAGCGTCAATGCTATTGTAATATATTGTGTGCCTGGAAAAATGTGGAACAAAATTTAGTAAATATGTATTAAGTAATGTTTAAACCTGTAATTGTTGTTGAGATACACATTCATATCAATTAATGCTTCATTTGCCTGCTCTTATTTTCTATCCTAGATCTGATTTTGTTATATCATTGTTATTGTCAAGTCAAGTCAAGTCTACAGTATTTATAGAGCACTTTCAAACAGCCATCACTGCATACAAAGTGCTGTACATGGAGCAATTTAACATAACAGTAACAGTAAACAGTAAGACAAATCGGTAATAAAGGCGGTAGAAAGCACCAAACAGTAAAACCGAGAACAAATCTAAATCATGCTGAGTCGAATGCCAAAGAATACAAGTGAGTTTTGAGGAGGGCTTTGAAGATGTAATAAATATAAATTACTTGCTTGTTTGTTAAAAAAAGAAATAGTAAAGCACCTTCCAAAAATAATCGCCTACAATCACAATTTGCAGGAAAAGAAGTTGCAATTACTGATACATTATTTTCCATAATTGTTAAGACCGAACCGAACCTTCAAAATAAAAAAGATATTTATTGAAAAGTACTTGTGAAACATTGCTCAGATTCCCCTTACTGACCCATTTGTATACAGTGTTGCCGTGCACACCATGAATTCTTAAAGAGCTCAACAGCTGCAGTGACTGTTAGGATTGTGTCGTTTCTTCTGTCTTCTTTCTCATCAACACAGCTTTTTGAAACCAATAGGAGCCTTACTGACCTTGCCAGCTGTACAGCTGTCAAAGCTGTTGATGGTAATCTGAACGCCAGCATACTTTATGGATGTACTTCAGGGATGCCCGACCCTTTTTTTGATGAAGATCTAGTTTACAAGCATCTCTCGCGATCGGCCCATTACCGCACGTGCACGCAAACATGTCCATATGCATGCCATGATGAGCAACAGCCATAACAGACCCTAGCATTGAGCGAAACAGAAAAATAAAGTTGATGCAAGACTGAGTTTGTCAAAAGGAAATCACTACCTCCCTTACTGGCAGGCATGCCCTTTTATGCAGAATCGTTGTAGCTCGGGTGTACATGTTTAAAATGCTACTGTTGGCGCTTCAGATTCCCATTCTATGGCAATGCCATCGGTGAATTGTAAATCAAACAAACTTCGAATGGGAATTTAAAAAAAAAGAGATATCTCAACGGCTCCGATCACCAGCTGGAATTCCCAAGACTAGCATATTTCAAAATCTTAATTTAATTATAATTTGATTTAATGGTTAAATAAATAAATTGACCGATCAATCAAGCAAGTCTGTTTGGGACACAATAGGAACTGACTACGTTTGGTTTGGAGAACTTCAAGACAAAAAAGTTCAGTTGTTGTGGAGCCATGTTTGCCTGTTTTGGCTTCCTGATGAGACTTTTACTCATTCAGGCCGGGGAGCATTTGGCAAAGCTTGATGTGGAGAAGCAGTGTGCGATGGAAAAGGAGGAATATGACCTTGCCAAGAAAAAGAAGGATGAAATGGATGCATACCGGAGGAGTGTCTACCAGCAGCTGGAGGTCCACAACCTCTTTGATATGGCAATGGTCAGTCATCAAACACAGATAGGAGCTCTCCATTCACTATGCCTTTTTTAGGGGGCGTTTTCCAAAGTCACTTCTGCTGTTTTGCGTCATCTCTAGATAACAAGTGCATCAGAATCGTGTCCATCCCAGGAGGTTCCATCACTTCTTTGTCCTTCAGCCCACCCCTTGCTCCCCACTAAGCCCTTTGACCCGAAAAGGAAAGAGAAAGCTCTTTCAAACTCTCCACAGAGCTCTCTGTTAGACTCTGACACACTTTTATCTAAATGGAGCAACCCGCCTGACTCACCTTGCACCTCGTCTGACCTTCAAAAAATGCATGTAAGTGCCACTTTATCTTTGCTGGAAAAACACACACTGTGAAAACAGAACCTCTAAGGTTGAATGCAATTCTTCATGGTCCTCCCTGGTACACTCCCTGTTTCAAATTTAAAATTTGCCCCATATAAAAACAAGTAGGATTAAAATATAAAACAAATTAAACATGAAGAGAAACATAACTTTGTGACAGATGCAGGTGGGCCCGGAAGTTTGCAAGGCAAGCCCTTGGTCACTTTGACATCAATTAAATTTGGTAGCAGGTGGCAGTGCTGCTCAGAATTATTTTTTTTAATCTCCACTTTAACTATGCATGGCATTAAAGAAAAAAAAACAGAGGCATTTTGCATATATGAGTATGACTAGCACTATTACTAAAGTAAGAAACACATGGTAACTAATCCCTTTGTCACCGTGATGTCATTTTCAGGCGCCAGACTGTGTCATTACAGGGCAAAATGGCCAACCCTGTGGTGGATAAGCACAGGTGGATTTTTCTCCCACAAATGCAATATTAACTCATTCACTCCTAAAGATGTATTTAGATGTCTTTTCAGACTCCACACATTTAATCCCAGTTCCTCATTTTATATTGACTGTGCTTGAAAAGGGTCTGAAAGGGTCTGCAAATGGCCAGCCAATTTTCAGAAAGGGTCTGAAACGTCTTTGGGAGTAAACGAGTTAATCACAATACCATATTTCGGCTATTGGGAGTCGCAAAGAACATGTCTCGTAACGAAAATTTTTGATGACCATAAATCTACTGATGTGTGCAAGCTGTTGGCTCCCCAAGTCATGAGTCCGTGACGTGGGACGTGAATAGATCGTAAGAAACAAAGACACTCCTTGACTAATGAATAAAAAGGTGTCTGTAAACATTGTAAAACAAAAAATATCATACCCAATATTGAATCTCGTAAAAAAAAAAACGTTTCCCAAATGGCAAGAAGAGTATTATATATATATATATATATATATATTATACAATAGCACCATTTTTAACGCTCCGATCTTCTTCTGAAACAGTCGGGTAACTTCGGTGCATATCTGGGAGTCTGTTCTTTGTTTTTGAAAGCTCACGTGATCACACCAGATTTCTGCTCAGGATGACACCACACACACACAATCCATTTAAAACTGCCTGATCTTTTATCTTCGTCTCTCTCGGATACTGTAAATATCTTGTAAGCTTTGAAAAATCCTTGTGTGTGTGTACCAGGCTTTTGGAGGTGTGCAGGTAGATTGTGGGATTCTTTTTACGTTTTCCTCCCTGCCTCCTGAGATCAGCCCATCTGCAGGTTTAAGTTTCTCTATTTAATTAAAAGTCTGCAACAGGTGACTGACTCTGGCAGCTGCCATTGTAGCTTTAAGACCGATCTTTGAGTCGGGTTTGAGGCAGCCCATTGCCAATTGGCCCTGGAGGCAGAGCGCAACAGGATTTACTGGATGGTGCAGAGTGCAGGGCGATTACGGAAAAAGTGTCAATTATGATTCTTTGGATTGATATTGAAATCACAATTATATATATTAAAAAATTATTAATTGATTTGAAAATGTTTTTATTCAATTAACAAAAGTCAACCACTTTTCATTGCAGAATTCCTCCCACACATAGTTTTTGTCTCAGCAACTGCCGAAAAAAAATAGATGTCTTTTTTCCTTGAAAAAAATGTACATATTTTACTGTGTAGTTCTGTTAAGACCAAATCGCAGCAAGTATAAGAAATACACACAAGATCACAATATTTGCTACTATAGTATATGTCAACAGATTTCTCTCGTTAGTTTAGCAGTGTGCCTTATGGCGAGAGGCACCTGCCAGCCCTGCTGAAAAAGGACCAGCCAGGAGAGGCCATAGAGAGCCCTGCAATGGAGCACTCTGTCCTACTTGACTCCCAAAGTAGTCTTCTTAGCCCTGAGGTGGGCGCAGAACCAGAGCCCTTATCAGAAAAGGCTCAGAGAGAGGCTGGCCATGCAATAGAGGTCTATGGAGAGAGTCTGGTAAGAAACAGAAAAGCAGAAAAACTTTAGTCACCGCTAAGTGATTGAATAGGAAATACATCTCCATTGTGTCTATGTTGGGCATCTAATCATTTTCTTTCCTTGACTACTCTTTTCCAGATCGCAAGGGCATATTCTAAATCCTGGTCGAATAGAGAGGATGCACTCCTGGCTGTGCACAAGAAGCTCTCGGAGGTACCCTCCACGACAACCAAAGAGGAGCTGAGGAACATGATTAGAGCTGCAGTCTTCTTGGTCAAGAGGGCCCTCCCGGAGAAAGTTTCCTCTGTAACTCTTTTTCTTCCTTGTTATTGTCAGCATAAGTTCTCTAGAACCCTGTTTCAAGTAGAACTTATGCTCCTGGTTTTGAAGCATAATCTCTCGCACACAACGTGAACAGTTTTTTTTCCCCTGTATCAACCTCCTCTCCCAGAGCTTGCGTCCTCCATGAAAAATGCCATCACAAAGATAGCGTTCTCACATCTCTCTCTGGTAGAAAGCTGCAATAATTCAAAATGTTATTATGTAACTTGAACCGCCATGTACATAACTACATTCATACATTCTGTACATTCTCCATAACATAAATAGAGGTAATAGTTAAGTCAGCTTTGTCGGATTGTTTATGAGATCACTTCACTGCAGCCAGTGTTTGTAAAGGTTTAGTTAGTTTGATGTATCCAGCTAAGGCAGTTGAAAAAAGATTCTCATTTGCAATGCCAAGCTGGTTTCAGACAACAGAGTAAAAAAGGAGAATACATGCAAATGCCAATAAACATATCAAACTGTACAATGCTTTTATGGATAAATTGTAATACACACAAAAAAAATTGTTAACAGTATGAATAATTTGCTTATTTTGTGAGAATTAGCTGCCATTTTGGCAAAATGGCAACATTGGCATTCTGGCAAACAAATAAAACCTGCTGCAAAAGGACTGCGAGGCACTCAGTCAAAACGAGGTGAATGTCTTCTGCCTCAACTCAGGTTTTCCAAGCCTCCTTGAAGTTGCTGTTCTTCATGTTGAGCCAGCCTATCCCAAGTCTGGGGAGAGCTGAAGTGACCCACTGTTTGGAGAACACTTGGCCCACCCTACTGGCCAGGACTGGAGACTTGACCAACCACCTCCGTGTCACTGCCACAGTTTGTATCCAGGTATTATATTACTATGACACTGCTGTAAAAACCTGCATCTTGGGTCGAAATACCAACTCTACAAATGTTTTAAAAAAGCACAATTGTTCCACCATTAAGGATAGCAAAGTTTTGTGAGGGCAAAATAGATGTTGCAAGTCATAAGCAAAATTCTAAGCACCAACTACCACAGAGAGTAAAGTCCAACGACATGCACCCCAGACACTTTTGTTCCCGTGAGGCATTTACATTCATCTTTTGGTATCCTCTATTGCTTGATTGTGTTTCAAGCCTAGGATGCAACAGAACTTAGGTTGTAAAAAACATATTTTTATAACTGGCGTGAAGCCTGGCATAACATTGCGCAGAGGTTGGATGTTGGTAATATGGCTGATGGAGCAGCAAGCGGGAGGGCTGTGCCATGATGGAGATGGTCTCAGCCAACTTCAATCATGGCCAATCTCGGCAGCTGCTTTCATTCCGTTGAAATGTGGCACGCTAGTCTCGACATGGCGATGGATTGTGTTGACAGATAAATTACAATCTGCAACGGACATGACTTGACAGCGGCTTACAGTGCATTGTCTCTCTTGTTTGCCGTTTAGGAAATTGCTGTCCTGAAGGATGTTCGAGTCTTGCAGTTTGTGCCTGTTGAGCTGGTGAAGCCTTTCAAATCCAACTTCCCCACACGTCTCGCTCAAAGTAGGGCCGAACTGCTCGAAAGTCTCCTGGCGAAGCTGGGCACAGAGAACTCTGGATTCACTGTGGAGAATGTAATGATGGTAAAGGATTTCAATTGATTCGTATTGACTGATTAAATGTGTGGGGGTTCTTTTAACAGTACTCGGACAATCTTTTATCTGGCGCTTGATATACATCTAAATTCAAAATTTGATCCCCCAGCAAATTATCGTAGTACGTTAGTTCATTTGAATTGTATCTATATGATTATGATATAGCATTGTAAAGTGTAATTTATTTTTCTTCACTAGTTATCTCGACGAAATCAGATGGTTCCACTTTCTTATAAGAACATTGAATTTTCATGTCATTCAAATATTCTTTGCTGTGTGAAGGGCTATCATTTTACATTTGCATTACACCTTAAAGTTCATTTAAAAAAAAAAAAAGACTGGCCATTTCATTTTGGTCACTAAACTGGTTGCTGACTCATTTCGAGATAGTTTTGGTAAAGGAAGCTTTTCCCCAATTCACGACACCATTGCACTATTGCTGGGGTCGGCAACACGCGGCTCCAGAGCCGCATGCGGCTCTTGAGCGACATCTCGTGGCTCCCTGGAGCTTTATAAAAAATATTTGAAAATGGAAAAAGATTTTGATAGTAGGCTAATATAGCTCAAATAGATACAGATACATGTTGCAGCTCCAAAAAAGGAGAGCTGTGATGTTGTTTTTTTTAAACGTACACTTTATTTATGCTTTTAACAGTCTCAACAAACACAGACACATCTGCGTCCGACACTGCCTTCTCTCTTTTTGTTCAACTCGAGAGGCGTTCAAAGACAGCCTCCGAATAACGGAAATTAATGACACTAAGAAAAGCGAAGATAATGGCAACCAAAACAAAAAATCAAGCGAGGAAATCACAAAATAAATTCTATGGGGGCCTTTGTGAACACACAACAAAGGAATGAATAACGGGAAGCCGGTCCTCTCTGTGCTGGGGTTACCTACCTTATACAAACAGATAGTTGCCAAACTCCAGTCATTTTCATCCCCTTCGCTTCCAGCATTGACTTATTATCCATGTTTTAACTGTCCACTGTTGGCCACGATGGACTTGCCCTTTCTTTTTACTTTATGACCTCTCACCCTTTCAGCCCTCCTCCTGAATCCTTGCCACCAACTTTTTCCACACAGACGGCCTTTGTTTGCATGTTTGCACATGCTTGCTTGTTGCAACGCTTCCCAAATATACTCGGGAAACACTTCTAGTCGTGATTGAGCTGTAACGTGACTTGTAGGAAGGTCGGGGCGTGGGGGGTGTTGTTGGGTTTCTTTGGTCATGTCACATTAAACCAACTTGCAGACATGTGATAAGATCTCATCCTTGCATGTTAAATTTGCAAGTTAACTATTATCTAAAGAAATTATTCACCGTTATGGCAAAAAATCAAAAGGAAGGAACTCAGTCAATGAAACCACAAATTCTAAAACAATGTTAAGTTGCAGGCACTTGCTTCTACTAAATTATAATTAATGGTGTTGTTCAGCAAAATCACTACTTTGAGAAGTGTCATTAAAACAACAAACACACCTCTCTTTAGCACAGCCCTTTCATGCGACAAATATATATCGGTCCACATGTCCATGTAGCCAGTGCTTGAATTTGATAGCCCAACAGTGTTAGGGCAGGGATGGCTGCAACATTTTTTCCTTTTACCACTACTGTTACCTGGGTGATCTGTTGAATGAAGTTCTGGAAGGACTCAGCTTTGGGGCCCACTATGTAACAAAGTATCTGAATTGGGAATGGTTGCAGGAAGGGCGGATGCGGCGCACATCTGTGTCATTGCCGAAGTGTAAACATGTCATTTACAAATACTTGTATACAGTATGAAGAAAAAAATGATTTTACAACGCATGAAATAAAGAACTGTAGCGTTCCTACTTCCTCTCTGAAAACTTTCAGACAGTAAATGTTACCCGCACACAGGCAACTGCCAGTGCCGCCGACGTGGCCAACTGTGGTCAATTTACGTAGTCTCGGCTGAGCTTCCTTTCGAAAGTGAGAGACAATTTCAGCCTTGACAGACAACCAGATTTGCTTCCGTTTACCAGACTTGTTTTCAGACCATGTGGTCAGGACTCCGCCGTGCCTCCGTGAGTTACGGCAGGAAGTACAACAATGTGTCGAGTTGATCAGTAGCACTGAGACGCAAAGGAGAGGAAACCCGTGCCGTACATTTTGTTCATAAGCAAGGTTGCGGCGGCAATTAGCTTCCCATCGCAGTTTCACAATTTTGTGGGTAAAATCTGGTAATTATAATGACGTTTGTTATAATGGTGTTCGACGTAAGTAAAATCTGCAAATGAATGATTGTTGAAATCGGGACTTTGAAATGTGAACATTGCAGGGGTATAAACGTTTGAAATGAGGCTCGACTGTGCTAGAATTTATTCTTATTCTGGTTGTCAAATAATATTAGCTAAATTGTCAGTGGGCGGCCCACTGGTCGAGTGGTTAGCGCGTCGACCTCACAGTGCAGAGGTCGTGTATTCGTTCCCGGCTCCAGCCTTCCTGTGTGGAGTTAGCTTGTTCTCCCCGTGGCTGCGTGGATTTTTATCCGGGTACTCCGGTTTCCTCCCGCATTCCAAAAACATGCATGGCAGGCTGATTGGACAGGCAAAATTGTCTTTAGGTGTGAGTGTCAGCGCAAATGATTATTCGTCTCTTTGTGCCTTGCGATTGGCTGGCAACCGGTTTAGGGTGTCCCCCGCCTACTTCCCAAATACAGCTAGGATAGGCTCCAGCACCCCCTAGTGACCCTTGTGAGGATAAAAGCGGATCGGAAAGCGAATGAATAAATTAATGAATGAACACAAATTATGATGATTTATTATTAAATGTGCTCATTAAATCAATTAATTAATCAGTTCATTTTCAGACATTGTAGGACTTATATCGTGCAAAAAGCAAAGTCGATTTAAAAAAGTGTAGTGTGGAACAACGACAGACATTTTGAGCCAGGCCTTCTCTCAGCTCAAACAGAACATTAATATACAGTACATGAAAAGACACATTAATTCACCTTCCGAACCTCTTCATCCTCACTAGGGTCGCGGGGAGTGCTGGAGCGTAACCTAGCCGTCTTCGGGCAGTAGGCGGGGGACACCCCGAAATGGTTGCCAGCCAATCGCAGGGCACACAGAGACAAACAACCATGAACGCCCATACTCACACCTAGGGACAATTTAGACTGTTCAGTCAGCCTGCCATGCATGTTTTTGGAATGTGTGAGGAAACCAGAGTACCCGGAGAAAACCCATGCAAGCACGAAGAGAACATGCAAACTCCACATAGGAAGGCCGGAGCTGAAATTGAACCCGGTACCTCTGCACTGTGAAGTCGATGTGCTAACCATTGGACTAGCGGGCCGCCCTGAAAAGACACATTTTAGAATCTTTGTTTGTTTGTTTGTTTTCGCAGTTCTGTATGGCAGCGTTGGAGCATGGTGCATCTGCTGTTCGAGAGCTGGCAGTGCGCATCATCTTATCCATGTACAAGCAGCACAGTTCAGCTGTTCTCAGCTTCTTTCCACCCCAGAATGCTGCTCGTAAAAACTTCCTTCACAAAACCTTATTCGATGGTTTTGCCAAGATCGACGGAAAGCTTGTGGAAATTCAGGCAAGACGTTCAAATTAATTTTTCCTCGTCGTTTCGATCGGGGTTTTATGTTTGCCCATTCTGAGACTGATCATCCATGAGCGGTGTCGGCGGATGCCGATCGCATGGATGAGATGGCCATTTTTAAATTTTCGAGATGATTGTGAGCACGGATGGTTGTTTGTCTGTGTGTGCCCTGTGATGGGCTGACAAGCAGTTCAGGGTGTCCCCTGCCTACTGCCCGGAGAGAACTAGGATAGGCTCCAGCACGCCCGCCACCCTCGTGAGAAGAAGCGGATTAGAAAATGGATGGGTGGTTATGCTATTAAGGGGGGAAAAAAGGAGAGGGTTAAATTCCCCTATTTCAACCCACATCAAATCTAGTTTTAGGCCCTGATCAAATAATCGGCATGCATTTAACCATTGATGGTAGACTGTCGTATAGTTTTGCTTGTATCCAAAATCCAATACTTTCTATGTACTACATAAGCCTATACAAGCATTGGCTTTATAATGGATGACTGGCATGCTGGGAGATTTTACTGTAATCCTTGTGAGTCACCCAGTGAGTAAGCGTAATTTGCGGCATCATCATCATCAGAAAGCTAACTAGCTCATCCACGTCAGTCGACACCATAGACGCCGTATAACCTTGCTGCTCCCACAGTTAACCAAGCTTCAAGATGGTAGGGCAAG
Source organism: Hippocampus zosterae (assembly GCF_025434085.1). Lineage (NCBI taxonomy): Eukaryota > Metazoa > Chordata > Actinopteri > Syngnathiformes > Syngnathidae > Hippocampus > Hippocampus zosterae. The sequence goes on along the minus strand of NC_067452.1, from coordinate 34,110,367 downwards.
GTCAGGTTACACTATTTATAATGCAAATACAGTTAAAATAAACACAGACGATGAATGATGTTGATGATTGATGTTGTCACTAATTTATCCGGCCTATTACGGGTGGTGGTCCACAGGATGGGCAGAAGGAGAAGGAGGAGATCCACTCTCTGCAAGAGCAGCTGGCTGCCTTAAAGGACTTGACAGTAGGTGGATTTGTCATAATCCCGCAATTACATCACACCATGTAAAGGCATCAAATTAACATTTATAACGCCACTTGACTCTGTAGGCCAGGAGTGTCCAAACGGGCCACTTTAATATTCATCATCCTTGAAACAGGCTAAAGTCAGTGTAGAAAGCCATTATATATTGTTTGTATTGCCCAGTTAATTTCATCAGCTTTCTGTTCAAAGTGTTCAGGAAAATATTAGATTTTTTAAAAATAAGTTTTTGCAGTGGCCAACGACCTTCTATCTCAGAGCGTAGATCCAGCTCTGCACTTAAGAGCAGCCGAATCCCATCTCCACATTCAGAACCAAAAGAAAAAACGGCAGTAGCGTGCTTTTCAGTTTCTTGAGCATTGTTAACGTGATGCCTTCATAAATCAGCCATGGAGCACAGAGTTGAAGAAACTATTTTTGCCTCAAAAATTCAATTATCTTTATTCAGCACATTGCTTTAATGATAAATTGTGTTATTCTGTTAATCATTGGTTTGTTTGGGGGGGGGGGTTGTATCTTCAAATAAAGCGACAAGTTCTACACCCTCGCTTCTCACTCTGCCCACCTTACCTTTTAACTACCTTGTGGACCATGTCAAATGTCACTTTCAGGATCATTTTTAGTCATATGGCAGGCCGCTGAAATTTTCATGGCGGGCCGCAAATGGCCCTCGGGTCGTAGTTTGGGCATCTTAAAACGGCTCTTTTATAAAAGTATAGCTTATGTACTGTAAAATCAGGTCAATCAATTTGAATATTTATCTCATCTTCCTTTGGATTGTGACCATCCATTCACCTGTGGGGTGTCTTTCGTTCAAGGAGAGTGACTGTAAAAGTACCAAAGGACAAACGGCCAAGAAAGAAGTTCCTAAAGTTGAGAGGGGATCTCAAAAGACTGGTAAACAAAGTATGTGGCGTAAAATACAGTTCTGTTTCGTTTCATGCCTTTCAACTGCTTGTTCTTCCACCCCATGGCTTGGTTTAGAAAAGTGTTAATGGCTGCAAACATGACCTGTACACTTTGGATTGCTTTTACAACTTCCTGCAATCCACTACATCTTTATTTCGAGAGCGCTCTCATGACAGCTGCAGGGCTAACGAAGCGCTTTACAGAACATTAAACATAATAACAGTGAAACAATAGGAATATACACCATAAAAGGATTTGTTAAGGTCATCATTGCTACCATTTGGCCATTAATGTGTATCTCTTTTACGTCAATTTGGGGTTTTTTTGTCTCCCCGGCAACATTAGAAACTGACCTTCACCCCTCAGCACCCAAAAAAAAAGTCATTGAACTTTATAGACGTATAAACCATGAATCACGTCAACTATTTGATTTTGAGAATGATCAACTTAGCTTTATTGATCAAGCAGTTAAAAAGCAAGGGCTGCAACAAAATGTTGTGCATCAATAAAAATCTAACATGCAACACAATAAAAAATGCCAACCAATTCATTCATTCATTATTAATTCTTACTTGAAACCTACAACATATATTGATTGAGCGCAAAATATACAAACATTTTACATCGTTTGCATGTTCACCTATCTTGAAGGCGCAAAGAGCTTGAAGTTGTGCTATTCAGTTGTAAGTGACAGGCGTCATCTTCTTGATTTACAGCAGTTCCGAAATTGTCACAGAACAAATCACCCCCCACAGTAGAGGTCCAGCAATCTATCGCATACCTGGATAAGTAAGTGACTTAGATTTCGCCAATAGCCTGTTCAGCTGACCACGACAGTGCAGGATTTATTCCAAATTTGTGTGTGTCATAATCTAATACTTCAGTTCACTTGTTTTTTCTTTCCAGCTTGTGTATATTCTGCGGTGAAACTGATGATTCTTTCACCGAAGATGGATTGGATCTTCACTACTGGAAACACTGCCCCATGCTGCGGCGCTGTGATGAATGCAGACAGGTAAACTGCCACGTGAACAAAGAGTCGTCACTCTTTTAATGGCTGCTTGTTGTTTTCACAGGTAGTGGAAATCTCCAGCTTCACGGAGCACCTACTAAACGAATGTGAAAGTAGGTCCAAATTCAGCCAGTGTCTGCGCTGCTCGGAGGCAGTGGCCACTGAAGAGCTGACCCGACACGTCCAGGGTACCACTTGCAAACGTGAGCCTCCCTTGGAAGTTTTGGATGACTGGTGGGATTGTGTTTTTTGTAATATCGAAGCATCCAAGCCTTCAGTGAAAAATAGGGTTCTGCATTTCATTCTTCCTTCTATTTTCTAAACTGGGCATCCTCAATAAGGTCGTGGGTGAGCTGGAGCCCAATGCAAGCTCACTTTGGGGCGAGAGGCACGGCACACAATGGACTGGTTGCCAAATCATTACAGGGCACCAGAGAAAAACGACATTTTGGCTCAAAGAATTACACAGGTTAGAACAGGCAGTGGTTCCTCTGTGACATAAACAGAAAAAAGACCTGATCCTCTGCCTTATTGCTTCTTACAGGCTACTCTTCTAATGTTCTTACAATTAAAAATGGACATTGGAAGACTCTGAATCTGAAACGCAAGCCATATGTCGGTATAAATAATTGACAAGTATGAGTCATGCGTTTGGGGAATGTTTGGCTTTGTTGTGCCCCCAAAAAAAGCCAATTATTCTTGACATTATTGGATTTCCATTCATGCGACCTGTTGAATTAGATGTTGAAACAAAGCTTATATTTAAAACCCGTCTTTCCTATCACATTTTCATTTCCTCTCTCGTGTTTTAGGAATTCTGTTTACCTGTAAAGTAGCTTATAGGTGTCACATTTCTGTTTCAGCCCCCATCTCAGGTAAACGCTCCAGCCATTGCCCTTTGTGTCACACCAACTTTTCACCGGGAGAAGAGGTAAGATTTTGCACGAGTGGGCCATCTAAACCAAGTGAGATGCCACCATCCCTTAAAACTTTGGTGGTGTAAAGTTTGTGTGCTTAGGTTTTAAGAGTAATGGGAAGGACTTAGCTTGGTCACCCGTAAACTTGGTTTGATGCAAATGTAAACAAAATGAATATTAGCACGGGCCTCTTACACTACGACCAATAACGTTTCACAGAACGAGGGCTTAGAATTCACACCGTTGGCATTTCCGTTTCACCATCAAACGTAAACTACTGAGTGTCAAAGTAAAAGATCAAACAGGAAGTAAAACACTGCCATTGCTGACACATTTAACCGTTTCAGCCATAGCGGTTACTACAGTGGACAGCTTATAGCGTTATGAGGTTACAGGGTGCATGAAAGAGTTGAAGACTCCACAAGAGGAGACTTCCTTGTTCCTTTCTGTACTTATTCCGCTCAAGTTGAAGTCATTGTAGTAATAAATAATAGTAATACAATGAGCTAAATCCCCACACCGTCTTTAACGGTGTTCAATAAAAGGAGCGGACATAGGAGGAAGAGAACACTTGATTTTATACAGGTAGATTGCTTGTGCAGACAACTATGGCACACATGATTGACGGTTAAACTTGGGAAATACCTCATTGTAAATCAAGACCCAAGTAGGGATGGGGTCAATCTCTCATCCGGTCACTGTGATTAAGTCTTTCCAGAGTGCTGAATCTTTTGCATGAATGACTTTTTTTTGTCTTTCCAAGTTGAACATGTACTTTGCAGTGAGTTCACTCAAAATGAACACATGACATGCCGTTTCTTCACGCAAACACACCCTTAAAAATGGCTGGGGGGGGGGGGGGATTATAAAAAGTCGCACTTTGGCTGCCAGAGCCCTGAACGGATGCCATGAAAGGCCGCAGTGTTGTCGAAGGAAGGTGGGCGGCCATTCTGCCGGTGACTGGACCTACAGTTGCTCGTGACCGTCCCCGATTGAAGGCCCCCCCCCAGGAAAGGAACTGAACTCACTGAGCTACTTTTGTACCTGTTGCAGGCCTGGAAGGCTCACCTCACAGGCAGTGAGGGCTGCAAACAAAACTCACGTAGGGCCACGGAGTCCCAGAGAACCAAGCCAGCACAAGGTGAAGCATTCATACCCACTTGTCCACACACCCACCAGCACAGCAGAGCACTGCACCCTGTGAAAGCACTTTAAAAAGTGCAAGTTTTCCCAATTTGACTTCGGCACTTAGTGATACAATGTACCTTGCTAGCTATTAACACGTACTGATTGAAATGCTTCAATTGTGATTGCCATTTCTCATTATGTCTTTAGAGCCACACGAGAGGCCACAGAAATGTTGAGTAATCACAGTTGTCAGTCCAGAAAAGGATACATGGCGAAGGGTTCTTGTTGTTCAACTTTACTCAACCAAAATTAACACCAGGCCATCTAGTGACTGATATTTCTGGGTGTTCAAAAGAATGTAAATTGATGAGGGGCCTGTCTGCGTGGTTTCTCGGGCCACGGTTGGTTTATCTTAGTTGTGCTCTTTCACAAATTGCTCTGGAAATGCATTGGGTTGGATTAAATTGAGTAATCTGGGCTCAACAGTGTAAACAGACGATAGTCAACCATGAAATTGATTTAATTCTCAGGGTGTACCTCAGGGAAAGGGGCGCAGGTAAGCCACCAGGATGACAACATAGTGAATAGTTGCATTTTTGTGTGTATCTTTTTTTTTAACATATTTTAACCAGAATACCCCAAAATAGGAAGAATCATCTCTTAGATGTGATATTACAGTAATCTCTCGTTTATCGCGGTTAACGGGACCAAAACCACCCGCGATAAACAAAAATCCACGACCAATTAACATATGTATTGTATAAAAAAAATTGCCCCAATTGCTTTTGTACTTATAAGCCTCCTCTATCTCTCTCTCTCTCTCTCTCTCTCAAGTCTCTCTCTTTCTCTCAGCAACACACGTACACTCACCCGGCTAGCCTATGTGTGCACACACACACACGTGCCCCATGTGGACCTTCCGCTTGAGCAGAGTGCCTCAAGCGCACACACTAGCACGCATAGTAAACAACACCTAGACACTGATTTTTTGCGGACTTTTTATGAATGTTTGAAAAAATCTGCGATGCACCGCGAAATAGCGAGGGATCACTGTATATTTTTTCCTTGCCCTCTTATGGGGTTTTGATCAGGGGATTTTGTTAGTATTTTTCAACTGTGGGCTTGTAAACCCCTTTTTTTGTGGTTATAGGCGATATCATTAATATGGCCTGTGGCAAGTATGACTTTTGCCACCAAAATGACTTAAGGGCTCGGTAGCATAAAGCAATTGTAAAGTCTGAAATGGTGAGTGTAAACGTGTCCCTGCAAAGACTTTTTTTTCATTCATTACGTCAGCACATTGTCACTGAGCTGCGGAATTATACTTGTCATTATTTAACCCAATTCCAGTGACGTTGGGATCTTGTGCAGATGGTTGTAATTTTTCACGTCGTCTTCAAGTAAAGTTTTATACAGTATTGCTGTTGATGTTTATTAGTAGTCACTGAGCCCGAAAGGTGTTTTTCTTCTTTGCCTTCAAAGCACAGGAACTCAGCCAATTCAAAATGACACCATCGTGTTTCTGCTCTTTTAATTGCTATGGTGGGGGGCTTTGTTTTGGCGATAAAACACGAGACGAGGTCTTTCATCTATGTGGTGGGGCTCTCTGTTTGCGTCCAGGTAAGGCTGTCACTAGAACAAAGTTCACACACACCTGGTCGATGGGAACCCGAGGGAGAGCCAGGCCTTTTGGAAGAGGCAGTCGGATCCCCTCTCTGGCACCGCTGGCTCGAGGACGTACACCTGGGAAGCGTTGATCGTTGACGAAGATTCTCCTCCTTGCTGTAGAGCAGGGGTGTCTAACTCATTTTTTGTCGTGGGACATTTTGGAGTTACGCTTTCCTTGTGAGGGGCTGTGCAAAATCTCAACGCTATTTATTACCCATGCCATTTGACATTTTGGTACAGATTTTCAGCAAGAATCATGACATGATTTGTTCCTACGGGCCACATAAAATGACGTGGGGGGCCGGATCTGGCCCCCAGGGCCTTGACTTTGACACCTGTGCTGTAGAGGATCCAACAGTGTCATTCATGATGTTGCGGTCCTGCTTTTCACGAAAGAGGCACTTTTGGAGAAGTCCATATAGGTTTTATGCCATATACAGTAATTTGATGACTTACCGGTTTGTCTCATTTGACAATATCATTTAATAATGACTCACAAAATTCAGTTTCAGAATAATTACTCAATTAAAATGGAGCAGGTACAAGACAACCTTGCACTGGTGGTGAGTTGAGCGAGGTTGCACGGCTGAAGTGTGGCATATGGCTAATAGAACCAGCCGTGTCTGGCGTACACCGAGATAACCTCGGATGACCTCATCAGCAGTTATTTTGTCAGACCTGACAAAGGCCTCCTACTGGAGACGCAGATGCTACTATACAGCTTTCAAAGATATACCTACCGCATGACCAGGTGGCATTCCCTGCCACAAAAAGAAATCCCTCTTTCGGGAGCACAAAGTGTTGCTGTATTAAGTGAACTGTGCAAAACAAGTTGCACCTTTTAGCAAATCTTTGCACCACTGCTAAGGCTTTTGGTTGCATCATTGTAGATGTTTTTGTCTTTGTTTAGGTCTGTGTGTACTCTCGGGTCCATAAATATGGAGGTTCCTCTTTTTGGCTCTAACCACCATCGCAACGGATTTGGAACGAAACAAACAAGCTGCGCTTTTACTGCCGACTTTCATTTTTGATTTGAGGGTATTTACAGCAAAATCGGTTGAGCGTTGTTGGAAAATTGTATGTATCGGGAAACGGAAGATTGTATGTATCGCGAAGAGCATTTCCCTTCAGTTTTGTTTTTGGCAGGTGGAATGGATGCTTAGTCAGATTCAGGTCAGATGATTGACTGACTTTGCATGACATTCCACTTTGCATTCAAAAACTCTTTGGTTGCTTTTGTAATATGCTCCGGGGCATTGTCCATCTACACTGTGGAGTGCCGCTCAATGAGTTCCGAAGCATTTGTCTGAATATGAGTACGTCATGCATGAAACACTTCAGAATTCCTCCAGCTCATTTTGTCAGACAGGTTACATCATCAATCACTCCAAAGGAACCCGTTCCGCTGGCAGTCATACGTGCCCACCTGGACATGCAATAGCGGAGCAGCTAATTGTCCCATGACTGTACTTTCGGTCCCTTCAAAAAGTGTGTGGCATATACAAACTGTTGCCATTGCTACTCTGTTCACCTGATTTGGATGTAAATACCCTCTGATTAAAGCGGAAAGTCTGCCGTTAAGAGTTTTTAGCATTTCAAATCAATTTTCATGTTGTTTCGAGCTAAAAAGATGAAGATATTTTGTCCCATGTTACCAACATTTACGGACCTGACTATGTAATAATTGTAACGTAGGTTTTTTACCATGTACATCATTTTGACAATGATTTTTTTTTTTGCAACGGTATCTGCGTTTAATTAAATAAACATGAATTTATAACACCGGTTTGGATAGATTTGATGACTGTGGCGTTATTCCCAAACAGCCTGTCGCTGTTCATGAATTAAACAAGTCACTTTTAACAGGGGTGAACAGACCTTTAGTTTTTATTTACATTGTACAATAAAACAAACAATCAAAAAACGAATTTCAGACAATTTGGTTTCCTTTTACCCTGATTTTGTTGACTCTGGACAATGAAACTCTTGCACAATGTTAAGGCACAACAGCCACTCAACTTTTTGCTTTCGTTCTTGATCTGTGAGGCTCAAACTTGAAATGGCACCGAGAATTGGACAGTAGAGTTGTGTAGTAGTGGTTTCCCAAACGTAAAAAGGACTCCAAACTGTGGATCGATTCACTTTGGAGCAAACAAATTAGTCTGATATTGCTTCAGAATCAAGTGCTCTCTGCTTTCATACATAGATTATTGCACTGTCATGTCAAAAAGAGGCCCTCTTTGCACAAACCAGTTCTTCGTTGTGCACCAGGCTCCACATTTTGAGGAGCTCCTGGGTGCTTAGTTTGTGCACCAGAATGAGGTTCTTGTAAAAGCACGGTTCGCTGTTCATGGGGCTCACCCGGTGCATGGTAATGCCGAAGGTCCTGAAACCGGAGTGCGTCTCTGGATTCAGGTGGAGCCTCTGCAGACACATGCCCAAAAAGACATCATCAATAGGGTACAGTTCCAGATCTTCTGAGACCACAAAGAGCCTCCTGGCCAACTCGGAGGACATGAGGAACCCCCCTCCTCCCACATAAGGAGGGTATGGCTTATCAAAGAGCTCCTTTGGAATGTAGTATTTACTCTGTTTATTCCGGACGGGAAAGCTCTTGTAAATGGTGTGCCCCAAAAACAGGGTGGTCTCCTTGTGCTCCTCCACCTTGAAGCTGATGAGGTCCAGTAGGTTGTTTGTGTTCACAAACACGTCGTCATCCCCTTTGAATATAAACTGCACACCCGGGCAGTAGATGTCGAACCATTTGAGAAAGTTGACCTCTTTCAGGGTTAGGTTCAAAAAGGTGTCCATGAAATCCCACTGCAGGATGTCCTTGTAGATCTGGTCCTCATACTCGATCAGCTTTTGTAGGTTCTTGGTGTCTTTGCCAACTGAAGGACTGCCCAAAAGAAAAAGGGTCTTGATGCTCTTCCCTTCCGTTGTGTACTCCCTGCCCCAGGTTTTGCGCACCGCCTCGCGGCGATCGTGCTGCTCGATGATGGACTTGACCACTATTAGGAGGTGCACCTCTCCTACCGTGGCTGTGCACTTCTCCGGGTGGTTGATGAGCATCGGGAAGTACCTGCAGTGACGATGGAGTACGAACTGGTGAAACCTTGGGTCTAACCTCTGGAACCAGTCTGTTGTCCTGACCGCGGCGTCCTCGCTGCAGTTAAGCACCTGCGCATCCCAGAAAGGAGCGCTGCGATTGTAGTGTGCCCCTCGCGCACTGGGAACCGTCACATGGTTATGACTCGTCAAAGTAGGCTTGCTGCATTTCTTCCAAAAAAAACCCCCCTCGGAACAGCCGGGGTGCCGCGTGTAGGAACCGGTGGTGTCCTCCGGGAATTTGAGCGTGTGGAACAGGAGGAGAGAGGCGAAGAACAGAGAGAGGCTCAGAACGAGCTTCAGCAGACCGAGACGCTTTCTTCGGAAAAGCAACTTCATGATGCTCATTGCAGTGGTCCACGGATCTCCAACGCTTCACCTTGGACCACCATCGTGATGTCCCCTCAACTGTGTGTCTCTCGTCTCCAGCACTCCCTCTCGTGTTACCCCCCAAGGCCCCCTTGCAGCCGGATAACAGGATGCGTTGTCACCGAGGTGGTCCCGGGGCTTTCTTTGGCCATGGTGGCGTTGAACTGGAGACGGTGCGGGGCAATCGAGAGTGGGGAAATGCTGTGGGCCACGAGCGGGTGTGAACACACGCACTCAAACCCCCGTTCTACTCACTCTCCTCCTCCTCCCAAATATATCCTCCCCTTTCTCCCATTACTTGTTGGTAACAGGTGTCAACGACAAGCTTATTGTGCGTCTTGAAAGAAACCTACAGAAAAGTACACACTTGGTATTGGGCTCATTTTGGATTCAACGGGGCCTCGTTAGCAGACATTCTGACATTTCCCCTTGCCATTAAGTTACAAAACAGTTGACTAATACCTTTGGCAGTGACACTTTTGCCACTTTGCACGTGTAGTGGCTTTATTACTGTAGCCTTTTCATCGTTGTATCTCTGTCATTCCGCATTACTTGCACAAATAAATTGAATATTCTATTTCTGATGATTGCATACCCATCAACTCATACGGTTTAGCCATAGTTCATACGGATTTTGTGGTGAATCTTACGTATATGGCCGTATCGCACAAATCATACGGATTCTGAAAATTTCCGTTTTGTTTCCCCCCTAACAGGTAGTTCCGTTTGCTTTTGCCCAGAATGATGCTAGTCTACTCGAATGCTTTCATTTCCGGTAACTTTCCAGTAAATCACGTGGTTCCTAGTTAAAATCTAGTTGAAAGTGCTGAATGGCTATTTTTTTCTGTGTTTTCAATGTTTGGAGTTGATGAAAAAAGTAACGCAGGAATACAACTCTGAACACAGTAATGCCACTAAGTAGAATGATGATTAGACATTAACCAGACATTGTATTATGGAGATCTACAATAAATATCATTGAAAATTTCGTGGTTTTTTTCCTGCCGTTATTTTGACATATAAAATGCTTTGGTATGTTATAAGGATTTTTTGCTCTTTATAAGGATTTTTTTGGTAGACTATACAGTTTGGCGCTCCGAAAAGTTGACAGGTATGTGATTGATAGTATAGCGCATTTCCCATTTTTCACAGTTGAATTGGCTCGTTCTCGTACAGGAATTTTAACAACTACATGTGAGTTTAGTTGTTAGAAATAACAATTTAAAAATGAGATTAAAGAGAGTAATATGTTATTGTTTATAATACATTACTAAGAGAAATACATTCCACATAAGCGCTTTATCAGCCATCATTCATCAAAGGTCAGAGTAAGAGCCACTAAGCTAATTTTAGAATAGCTCTGGTGTACTCTAGCGGACATAATGGAAAATTACAACAGCTTGGACTGTACTTGGACGCCACTAGTGGGGTACAAATGCGATCCAGCCATCCATTTTCTCACCTGTTTATCCTCACGACAGTCGCGGGCGTGCGGTAGCCTATCCCAGCTGTCTTGAGGCAGTGGGTGTGGGATGCGCTGAACTGCCCCCCCCCAGCTCCAATATTTTGTTCATATTGTATATTTTAACCATTTTAAGATAAGAAAACCTTTATTAGTCTCGCAATGGAGAAATTCCCGATTCACAGCATCAGTTGTGAAAGGAAGAAGTAGAACAACAAAATATAGGAGCTGCTGGAAAGGCAGCCACTCACGCGGCGTCATTTTGAAGTCAAAATAACACAACTTTCTGGGAGTTCCCGGCATCCTCACCCCGCCCGCCGTGCGTGGAAAAAATGTACATTGAAAATTTAGCAGTGTTTTCTGAAACTTTTTAGGGGTTGAAAATAAAAGGATTTGGGGGAGAATTTAATCAAAGGGCCGAGAGTGTGGGTTACCCTGTTGCCCATCACTGCTCCAAGAAGATAAGCTTTCATTTCTGGAATTACGTAACACGTCAGCGTCTGACGTCACACCCTGTGTCCCAAACGTGAACTTCAGCTGCAGAAAATAGACTAGCCGAGGCGTTGCCTAGACTGTAAAGACAACTATAAGAGACAGCCCCCCCTTTCCCCATACCCTCCAAATAAAAACACCAACAAGAACATTGTCACATCGGGAAGATATTCGCGGTCGGATGTAAAGTCAAAATCGTAACCAGTTAAGAGAGAAGAAGTCGTTTGAATTGACGAGGCACCCAAGGTAAGTGGCAACAGCTACGTTCAGCAGCGTTAGCATGCAGTCTACGCTGTTGGTCTTCTGGAATTCAGCACAGTTGAACGGCCCCAAGCTGGTACGTTTTTAGTGTTCAGCTAATTTCGTGACATAGAGTTGACATGGACGGTGTTTAACAACATCTGGACGTCACACTGGACCTAATATCAAAGCGTCAAAATGCGACTTTCATTTCCGGTGTTCTCGACGGAGTGGAAAAATACACGACTAGCCTGACACTAGACCACTTGGGTCACGTGATAAACGTTGATTTAAAAAAAAATGGGCAAGGCATGAGATACAAATATTAGTCAGGTCGTCGTCAGGTCTGTTACAGGATTGTGCTTTGCATTGATACAATGTTAATGAGGAAAGCTAATTAGCAGATTTTCATCTCCAAACGGATGTTTTTTTTCCCTTGCAGATGTCGGGTCAAGACTTGAAGCGCCGAAAGACGAGGAATATCTCTGAAGCCACACACACCCAAAAGGTTGGTTGACTCGACACAGTAGCGCTTAAGGTCCATGTCGTCTCTGCAGTCCTCAATAGAACAGTTAGAGGAGTCTTATCACAAATCGACTGTCAGACTGAGGTCTTCATACCTGTTTCAAGGGCCACTGTCCTGCGTATCTCTCCTTGGTCGGGTGTAGCCAGTGAAATTAAACTCCGCTTTCCCAAAACCGTTGTTTGTCACAGTTTGTGAGTTAAAGGGGGTGGCAAATACTTTTTTACACAGGGGCAGGTAGTTGCCTTAATAAATAAAATTGAGCTGAAACCTTTGTGTGTGTGATAAAAATGCAAAGAAAACAGAAATCAGGAAGGCGGCAAATATATTTTCATAGCACTGTATGGCATTCCCAATGATTTTGACTGACACTAATGAGACTGAATATTGAGCCACTTATTACTTGCTAATGCATGCATACATTGTAAATCCAGTCAATTCGATACTCAATCATATTATCTTCCCCTTCGTCTGGCGATTCGTGAGGGAGTTGAACATAGGTGGCCAAAACATGCCTAATTCAAATTAAACTGCACTATTGCACTAACCACTAGAGGCGGCTGGAACATTCATTCATTCATTCATCTTCCTAACCGCTTGATCCTCACTAGGGTCGCGGGGGGTGCTGGAGCCTATCCCAGCTGTCTCCGGGCAGCAGGCGGGGGACACCCTGAATCGGTTGCCAGCCAATCGCAGGGCACACAGAGACGAACAACCATTCGCACTCACACTCACACCTAGGGACAATTTAGAGTGCTCAATCAGCCTGCCATGCATATTTTTGGAATGTGGGAGGAAACCGGAGCACCCGGAGAAAACCCACGCATGCCCGGGGAGAACATGCAAACTCCACACAGGGAGGCCGGAGCTGGAATCGAACCCGGTACCTCTGCACTGTGAAGCCGACGTGCTAACCACTGGACTACCGGGCCGCCGCGGCTGGAACATCACAAATGGAAAATAACCAGGCCTATTTCATAGCTTTTAATATCGCGACATGACGATGAACGATATCATGGCAACTTTACATTTACAACGACCTTTACATTTATATCCTGAGAAATCACAGTCTTTGCATTTTGAAAATTATGCTACATAGCGATGTTGGTTGGATTTAGATTAATCATCTCTTCTTTCAGGTCAGACCTTATGGGACATTTCTCATTTCTCAGCGATCTTAAATGCAACTGCCGTTAACCCCCCCCCACCCCCCCAAAAACAAAACAAAACAAAACAAAAACACAGTAACAGCTGATTTCTGACACACAAAGCCGGGTCTTTGATCTGTGTCACAGGGTTCTGCCACAAGGAGGAAATGTGTAAAAAGTCAGAAGACACACTCCGCAGCAGAGAGCACGTCAACAGGTGGCGCGAACAGCAAAGTGACCAGTAACGCAGAGAGACTGTCCCGTATCAGCTGCGAGTGTGTCCAGCTCGCAGGTAGGCGGCGATGCTCAGCATCTCCTCTGCTGGACGGACAGGAGGGAAAAGAGAACGGGCTCAGATCGGCTCTTTTGCCGGACACCTGCGTATGGTATGATGTACAAGACAGGCCTGCACCTGAGGACATGGATTCTGAAGAAATGGACAAAAATATGTTTCCCGATGATGACAGCAACCAAATTCTTCCTGTAGAACAGTTCTTTGGGAATCTGGATACCGCACAGGTAAGCCATTGACGTGCTTTATCTATCCCTTCGATTAGATATTGCCTCAATCAAAATGTCTTTCACCTGGCAGGATTTTCCTCAGAGAACATCAGTGACTTCTTCCCGTCAGCAGAGGCAGCACAGACGGCGGCACTACTTTGCTCGAGAGGACAGCGATGAGGCTGACGAGGAGGCAGGCCGTGAATTTACGGCGAAAGAGTACAGTGGTGGCACTTTGTGAAGAGACACTTCCCTAATGGACTTTTCAGCACTTAGCATAAGCAGCCGAAAGAAATGTATTTCGTCCACTCAGCTGTCACAAGCGGCAAGGTAATTTGAACTAGTTTTTGGGTACTGCAGTTGACATTTGAGGAAAACGTCCCACTTGGACACCCAAGTATGGTGAGCTAAATTTTCAATTAGTGGTTGTTGAACAGGATGATCAGCGAACCAACCTCAAGACCATCACTAATTATTATTATGTAAACCTGATGTGCTGGAGGGGAAAAAAACTGTCTAATAATCACTTTTGGAGGAGAGTCAATTCTTTTTGCAAAGTTGCTATTAATGGTCAGGCTTGGTCTCTATTTTCCTCGAATAGTGAAGCGTCCATTCTATGGTTATCGGTAATTTAATTTTTCTCATCATGTCAATCAAAAACGAACATGATTCTTTTGATAAGGGATGCACGCTAACTGTTTTGTTTCCCCGCCAATATGGTAACTGCCAGCTTCTCCAAACCGATACGAAAACCAATTTGTAGAAGATATATTTTTTGCATCCGACAAATATAGCGCTCATGTTTACAAACTACATGGGTATGTAAACTTGGGGTCATAATTGTACATCCGTTGTTGCGGTTTAAAGAATTAGAACATTTAGCTTTGATGTAGTGCTGGATTGAAGTATCATCCTTTAGCGTCCATTCACGTATTTCGCTAATCCAATCTTTCCCCTCCAGAACGTCCACAAGGCCGCACATGACTGCATGTTGAGATTTTACTCATTCAGGTTTTTGGAACATAAAATGCATTTTAATTGCAGTCGATTCATGACATACTAAAGGTGCTATTTTTTTATAAAGAAGTTGCCATGCCAAGTAACAACAGACATGATAAACATCATAAATCCACTCTGCAGTTTTCAGACGCAGCGAATTGACGTCTTTGTTTCACACAAGCGGCCAAACGGAGAATGTACAAGATATAATATTGGGATGATGCAACTTGAACGCAGTACCGTTTCAAGTAACCAGATCCACACCAAGAACCGAATGAAAAAGAACATTTATTATTTGAAATTGTTTTGTATTCTCACAGCGTTCATGGAATTGCACTTGGGCAGCTTTAACATTGTACATCTGTGTATATTCAGTATGCCTATGTGTATATATATATATATATATATATATATATATATATATATAATATAAATAATTACATGAAATTATGCTTCTTAATGTAGCTCCTCATATACTGTTGTGTGTGTGTGTTGTCACATACACCTAAACACATAACCTTCCGATCAAGCCATCTGTGAGCTTCATACCTGTTGCAAGACATTGTGTAGAGCAGATTAATCAGGTCATCTAGATGTTTTATATATTTATACTCCATGCCTTATTCATGCTGAATGCTTTTCATATTGTACTATGCAACTTTCAGACCGATTGATTGTTTCATAACTCAGCAGTCCTTGTAAGCATTTAATGCAGTAAACATTGCTGTGCCGAGACTAACAACAAGTGGTGGTTTCGTGTTTTCTTGCTTCGTTTGAAGAAGCGCTAAGTGATGTCTTGTCAGTCCTGAAGAAAATGCAGAATGGGTGATACAATCGGTTAAAACGGTGAGTTCATCTTTCTAAATTCATTTCAAGTGTATCTTCTTCCCCCGTTGCTGTCTTTTAAAGATCTTTTTGGGGTCACACAGCAGGTTGTGGGCTCCCTTCTTGTGGCACACGACGTGGACCAGCTTCAGGTTGTCCCGTGTAAACAGCAGTCTGTAGAAGTACGTCAAATTGATGTCCTCACTTGTGTGATTCTGCAGTGCTTCCAGGAGAGCAGGGATGATGGTGCGCTTCTTTTCAATCCTAGATAAATAAAAAGTGAATCATTTTTCTCTCTCAATTTTTTGTTACTTAGAAATACTGCAAAGACGTGTTAGGGTCAAACGAGAGACCAGAATAATGATGTAGGTTATTAAGAAAAAAAGTTATAAGGCAATGTGAATCGTATCGTATTTTCCACACTACAAGGCACACTAAAAAGCATTCAAAGTCAGCAGTGGGCCTTATAATCAATGCGCCTTATTTAAGGATCAACATTCTGATTTCTTGGATGTACTGTAGTATATTAAATATTCTGTAAAGCGCTTTGTTTCAGCTTCATCAGTTGTGAAAGCTTCATATAAATAAAGCTGTATTATATTGTATTCCCTTTAGCGTAGCTCCATCTAGTGGATGCATAACACAGCCGCAGCCACAATTGTAGCTTCTATTCAATGCACCTTATAAAGCGGTGCGCCCTGTACAGGCAAACCTCAGTTTTCGAACATCTCTGTTCTAGACCGAATCGGTTTTCAACCAGAACATTTGACATTTTTACGCCTTGGATTACGACCGAAAACCGGTTTTCGACCAAAGCGAACAAACCCAAATATCCCATTTGACTCCTCTCGGCGTCATCACATGAGGAAGTGACGCTTCCTTGAGTAGCGTTCATTGTGAGCAGACGTGTTTGTTGTGATTTACGCAAATCAAACTATGTTTATGTTATTTCTGCATAGTGTATTAGCCCCTAATCATGGGCTAATAAATAGTTTCGCATTTCAAGCAAACCGCTTTTCGAACAGCCTTCTGGAACGGATTATGGTGGAAAACCGAGGTATGACTGGATATGAAAACAATTTTAAAATGCTGTACTTTCAGAGGGCCTGTAACACCCCCCCCCCCCCCCCCCACACCTATTTATCTTCTCTTGGCATTTCTTGAGATGCCTCAGTGGAAAAACATCATAATGTTGTGAATGTCTTGTCAGCGCAATTAAAATATCAAACCTGTGGTCCAGATTCCAGGTGCTGAACACGATGCGGCTCTCTCTGCTACCATACGGGTTGATGGAGTGAAGCGACGCACAATTGGTCTGGTCAAAAGAGCCCTGAGGAATGCAAGTGTTCATGAGGCGCGATCAGAAATTCTGCCTTTCCAAAGAGGACAACGTTCAGCTCAGTACCTGGCAGGTGAACCAGCCTTCTCGGGTACACAGTCGATGCGTCTCCTTTTCGGTGCGGTCAAAGTAGCAGCCGTTATATTTGTCGGACTTCAGCATCCGCGAGATGCTCTTCGACGCATGCAAACACTCGACTCGGACTTTAGCGTTCTGCGCGGATTTGGTGGCATCGTCCAACTGTTAAGAGATGAGAAACTCTTATTGTGAAGGCGGTACACTTTGGGGCTGTCGCCTGCTTTGCGGCTTGACCTCTTTCATGTAGCTTCTTATCCTACTTTCACAGTTGTACTTCAAGTAGGCAGACTTGGTCTTGAAGCGAGCCTCCACGCCTGAATGGAAAACATCATTGAGGCGACTAAGAACAATCAGATGAACGTTTTTTTTTTTTTTTTTTACACTTGGGTGGTTTAACAAGGTTTCCAAGGCTAAAGTCAAATCAAATTCCAGACATTTTCATTCCATTTTACACCAACTTCACAATGCTCGCAATGTCCCGTGTTGGCCAAAATTGCTATGGTACATAACTCACAAGCCTCTGCTCTTAAGAGTCCCAAGTAAAACCACATAACTGTTTTGTTGGTTTCCGCTTTTGTAATTGCACAATGTTACTAATGGGAGTCAATCTGTATTTTATTATTATTATC
The DNA here is from genome assembly GCF_025434085.1 of Hippocampus zosterae. Lineage (NCBI taxonomy): Eukaryota > Metazoa > Chordata > Actinopteri > Syngnathiformes > Syngnathidae > Hippocampus > Hippocampus zosterae. The sequence goes on along the minus strand of NC_067452.1, from coordinate 34,092,817 downwards.
ATTTTTTTAAAAGAATGTTAATTTATTTTGAAATTTAAGATGATTTGCAATCATAAAATCTTCGTTATCGTGTGTTAACACTTAAGAATTTTTAAAGCATGATTGAAGTCATTTTAATGACGAGGCCTTGTCTATTGTTATATTCGTGGATCCAATGCATTTAATACTTGTTTTTTTTTTTTTAACTATTTGAAGTAACCCTTCAAAAACATTTTATGATTTTGTTTGTAGTTGTGCTAAATGCCGTATCGGCCCTCTTTCTCAAGACTCAAGTTTGAAAAAATACTTTTTGAACACCAAATTAATTTTTATACAGAAAATAATTACAGTATATGTCAAACAAATGATTATAATAATATATTTGAGAGAAAAAGCATGTTATTTTGCATAATACAAATCTTAATATCTGAATATTTAAATATGTATACAAAAGTGCAATCACATTGGTAAATGAATGGCTTCTGTTTTTTGAAATGTAAATGTGTGTCCTTGAGTGTTTTGAAAGGCACTTATAAATGAAATGTATTATTTATTTATATATATATATATATGACTATATATATACAGTATATATATATATATATATATATATATATATATTATACTGTATATATTATATTACGTCAATTATAATTATTAGTAACGGTGTTGACCCAAGAACATTTTTTTCCTTACCCGTGAACCAGTCTTCATCCTCATCTCTGCTCTCCAGCTCAGATCTGTCCTCCAGGTTCCGGAGAAAGTCGCTCAGGATTTTCCGTCGCTTGGGAGACTTTTCACCCGTGAGGAGGCCCTTTGCCACTTGGACGAGGCCCGCGGTGTGCTGGTCCGAGCTCAGTAACTGGGCAATGTCATACACAGCTGAGGACAAGAGGCATTAAGATGTCACTAGTCACGGTTCGGAACGAATGGGTGTCTAATGAAGCCTCTGTCCGGAGAGGACACCTTACACTTACCTCCGCCCCATGTTTGATCTTTACAGAGGAGAACGAGTTCCGTGTTGTCAGGTAAAGTTGTGAAAAATTCTTTTGTCACCTTTGTCCCATCTTCGTACAGACAAACATGTGCACCGGAGAGTGGCAACTGCAAAAACAACAGAACACAGAAATCAAGGTACAGTGTGCATCTTCAGGTGGTCCTCGATTAATGATCACGACATACGAGGTTATGGGTTAGTGTGGCTGTGGTGTTATGTGCTGTTTTAAATTGTAATATTTATTGTATAACAGTTTCTACTATTAGGTCAGAGTGCTTCAGGTGGATGAGAAACAGAAACAACCGCCAACAGCCCGAAGCATAAATATTTGCATAATTATATGGTACTTTACGTAAAGTACTGTCAGTGATATTGGATGATGGGTATACACATATTTAGCATTTGGTATTGTTCTATGCGTGGTGCGCAACACAAATATAGAGCAACGTGTGCTTTTTCGGGATGAGTAAAGTAAATGAAAAATATCCCAACTTGTTAACACAACTGAGATGAGGAGACTCTTTTGCTCAAGATGCTGCTTTACCCTCTCAAATGCAACTCTGAGCACAAGCTTTGAGCCCATTATCTTTTCCTTGTGCGTACACACCTTCAACACCATCACATGGCATCGCTTGAAACACCAATCGAGATTGCCGGCAAATAGAGGAACAAAGGGCAAGAGTTCCTTTGCAGAGTGGCAACAGCTCAGACTGCCTGGAGTAACATTAACATTTCGAGACGTCTGACAATTCAGGGCGCCAAGCTTTTTTTCACCGTGATAACTTCCTGACTCTGAGAAGAAAATTGTCATGCTTACGATTGCCCCATGCATATTTTGTTAAAACGGTCTGATTAAAAAAACCAAACAAACCAAAAAAGTGGTACAGTTTGCAACAATTTAAAACGAAACCAGAAGCAAACATCTCACCTTTAATATGTTGCAACCCTTTTTCAGCAACTCCTTCACGTCGCTTGCTGCAACGCCATACTTACTGTTATCTTGTAGGCTGCGGATTTTAAAAGGTCTGCTTTTCCCGAAATGCCCAAACATTTGGCTGTCTGTCTAGATGCGCGTCTTTCTGGTCTGCCAGTACAGTATTCGCATTCTCGCGAACATGTTTTCAAGTTTCATTCGTACACAAAGCGATATTCCTAGATCCCGCCTTTACACAGACCTCTACGTTACCGCAGTCGCCATGTTGTATGTGGCAACATTTTGCACTCCAAACCAGATTTGGCCATTGACATTTCGCTATTTGAATTTCCTAGCTTTGTGATTAGTTCTATGAAAGTATTGAATGACCTCGAGTAACTGTCATTATTAATGGTTTCAATTAGTGAATTGATATACATCCCTTTTCTGATTTTCTGTTACAAATTCATGTGTTCTGCTGTTAAACAGCTGCAAAGATCCCCGGGTAGACGGGAGCAAAACTGCACATAATCGAAACCTCCCGCGATTCGTCTTGTCTAATTGTCTGTGTGCGGCTCTTCTGTGCTGAAGCTGTGAGCACACTGTGGCGTCACGCATGCGTCTATTTCCTGACACAATCATCCATTTTGAATTCGTGCGCTTATGTATGGACACACCTTAAGTTCAGAGGAGCCAATCAGCGCATCGCATATGCTGAAGCTTATGTATGGACACACCTTAAGTTCAGAGGAACCAATCAGCGCATCGTTATCGCCGAAATGCCCTGCTAAGCCTGCTCGTCTCCAGTTCGTCAAACATTTTACACACACAGTCGTGCTGCTGCGTCCTCTGCAATACATCTGTTCGTGCACGCAAATAATACAACGGATAATTTTAACAAGCGATCGCGGTAATGCGAAGATTATAGTCCAAAAATACAAAATGTATAACGTAACAATCACTTTATAATTTATTATTTTATACAATTTGCCGAGGGCCCGGACAGAGTAGGTTCGGACAGACGAGGTCGGCGGTCCGGTCGGGGATCGCAGTTCGCCAGTTGAGGAAGACGGGTATATACTCTGACATTCAGACATTTCATTTACGAGCATTCGTTTGCTAGAGGATTTGCCACATCCAACATGGAAACGCAAAGACATATCTTGGAAATGAGTCATCCTGCGCATGATTGAGTCAGTCTACACATCTATGCTGGCTCCGGCCATGATTTGTTTTGAATTTCCGATGGCACGGCTACATATCCCAGGAGGCATTGCGTTGTCGTCTCTGTCTTATTAAATTAATTTTTTTTCTTGTCATTTCTTTTTTTTTTGGACGACCCCATTAATGTTGTGTTTTGGCTAAAATTTGAGAATTGTATACTGTGCAAAAAACGCGTTGGATGGGGAAAAGTATCACTCTCGTCGAATAAAAAAAAAACAATAATTTGCATATTTTGTTGGGAAAGTTTCACATTCATAAGTGTAAATTTCTAGACTCAACTCCATTATTTAACTTCTTTTGGATTTAAATGGAGATCTATTTAGGGCTTTTGAGATAACAAATATATTCAGAAATATTTAAATAATAAATGTTTTGGATATTCTTGTTTGCAATGTGAATTATTTTTATTGTTACTTTCTTTTGTTTGTTTGGCATGATTTATTTTCGTTTTACACATTGCTACAAAGTGTATGCAACATGTTAAGTGTATTGACTGCGATTGAAAAAAATAATACTGTGTTTTCTTGTTCTGAATTCGGAACATCGCCCATTACCAAGAAAATGAGCACAAATAAATTACTACGAGTACAGTACTACAGTATACATGAACTATAATGTACTGTATATGAGTAATTATAAATACTACCACGAATACTAATAAAACAAATTATGATAATTCACAGCAAAATATATATTAATATAATAAGCTAACAAATATCAAAAAACAGAAAGATAGATTTGAAGCCAATGCTAGTACATACTTAAAATCGTCAGTTGCCAGCATGACCAACTGAGTGGGAGCGAAGATGGCAACGTGATTATTACCATAGCAACCGACGCTACGCGATAGGCGACACCAAACACGAGGTGCAACAAACACACACATCCATCACCAAAATCCGTTCTTTGTAACACTCCACCATAAGATAGATCGCTACCCTTTTACATAATACGTTATTCTCTTAATCCTTATATACGTTGTCGTCTTAATTAGAAATACTCGTGGTGCAACGTTTGATTTAATCGCTGACCCCCGCGCACATGATGGTACGATCCCATTTTAACATGGCGGCTCCCCTGTATCTGCTTCGTCGAATCCCAACCACGATTCTCTTAAATAAACGTGTCTTTCTCGACTTTCACCCCCAAAGTCTCAAATGTTGACGGCACGTATGTAGATGTACTGCAAACGAGGACACGCCTTATATGTGTTCCTCTAAAAATATTTCACGGCACGATGTCGCTTATGCCACAAGTATGGTAAAAACAGAGGACCTATCGTCTATGGCGGACAGTTGGAAAGATGTGTTTGAGAGGGGACATTTGATTCCTCCGTCCGGGCAGATGGTGCGCCAGGCTGTGGACGGCCACCTGACTTCATCCCGCGGCGTCCAACTCACCCTCGGTCGGGTCACAGCGGCGCATCTCCCCAAGGTGACAAGACTCGCTGTTAACACTTGCTAGCTCGCTCCAGATGAAGGGGCTCCTGATGTCATTTGCATGCGGTAAAAACAAACGTGAGCATTCATTCCATTTAATAAAATGTAAAAATAAGGAAGTACAGTGCAACATTCACTGTAATTAAGTAGATTTTACGTAGACTTCAATTGAGAACAGTTTCGTGATCAAATAACTACCACAATTGAATTGAAATTCCATTCATCTTTTCCAACTCACCTAAAAGAACCCCCAATTTAAATGCATGTTTTTAACAAATAAATAATTTCTAAACCTGTTTCCCAACTTGTTTTGAGCCAAAATGCACATCTTACATTGGGAAAAAAATTAATCATGAAACACCAAAATGTCACAAAAACTTTGAGTACCGAAATAATGTCTCTGTTTACTCACAGTGTAATCTTGGCCTGTTTAACTGAACACGCAGTTGATTCATAGCTTTATTGTTATTATTATTATTATTATTACTAATCATAATAAATGGTAATACACCAGGATGTATCGTATTGTATTTTCGTTATTATTATTATTTATTTATAATAATAATAATAATGGAATCTACACCTTTTCAAATATTGAACTTGCTTGTGGAGTCTTTGTTGTCCCGCGAGACAAACCGGGGGTCTTCCGTCCTCACAGGCGACCCCAGACGCTGAATCAGATGCTACCTACCAGCTGCGAGTGACATTCTTTGACAGAAATCACCAGTATTTCTTTGGGAGAACATGGAAGAGCAGCCCGCAGAAGATGAAAAACAACAAGATGACCCTCAATGAGGTAATGCTATTTAATTTTTTTATTTTTCAATTGATTAGATGACGTGACTGCTCTTGACATGCACACATCCAAATGAAAGAAATACAAATACCCAATCCATCAATTAACCAGGACCCAATTTAAACTGCACCATTGTCCCGACGATAGTCACTCTCTTCTGACACAAGGATTATACAACCTTTATTTTATTGAACATTTACTCGAGCTGGGCAACAAGGTGTGCTGCTGGTAAACTTGTCTTCTCGAGCTTCCCAGTTGTGAGATTTTGAGTTTGAATCTCAACTCAACTCAACTCAACTGTATTTAAACGGCACTTTCAACTTTCCTATGTGGAGTTCGCTTGTTCTCCTTGTGAGCGAAAACTTTCCTGTGGTGTTTCCAAATGGTGACGAAAGGGACGACAATCCAATACATCTTTATTTATTTTGTGCTTTCACAACCGCTGCAGCTGTAAGACAGCGCTTTACAGAACATTTTAAATACTACGTCCAAGAAATTAGAATATCGATCCGTATATAAGGCGCATCGGATTACAAGGCGGACTGTCAGTTTTTGAGAAAATCGAATGCTTTTTAGGTGTGCCTTGTAGTGCGGAAAATACGGTATTTGAGGTGAGCAAAATATTGACAAAGCGCTCATTATGAAGCAAGACAGAAAACTACGACCACAGTTATAAATGTGTTCCTTGAATGCCTCTCTGAAAATCAATACGGAACATCATCAGCTCGCAGAATATTTGATACGGCTCTTGTATTGGATGTCATTGGTAGGCGTGCAATTAATTGAGATGATTTACTGCTGATGCATTGCGATGAGCCAGCAAACATTTATCCACATGAGCATCTGTAATCATGATACATTTAATGAGACAAGCAGCACATGTTTGGTCTAATTAGTTCAATATGATGAACGGTACTCATCAGTTGGGGTCACTTATTCATCAAAACAAGTCCTTGTTACATGAATTGTGTTGGTTGGAGAGCAATACAATTCATTCATTTAGTTTCACCTTTTATTCGCTTTGAAGTACATTTGCTGCACCTACGCAATATAATAAGATCCCACATAAGATATGAATCAAATATTCTGTCTGATTATAATGTTAATATAAGGTAAATGACTTTGCATGACCCGAACTGGACAGAGCATCATGGTCAAGTAATCCCACACCCCCACTAATTTATTTGAATATATTGAGGTCAAATTTCTGAAATGTCATTTTATAAAAACAGCACTGCTGAGCTCTTTTACATTTTGTTCATTTTCAAAAGAGTCACACTTGACTGGAAATAATACCCGGCGAGCAGTGGCCGGTTGTTCACTGTGTGTCACACAGTACTGTACCCAGTTCTATTGCTATAGACCAGGGGTGGGCAATTATTTTTTGCATAGGGCCACATGAGAACCAGAACATATTATGGAGGGCCGGATCAAAAGGGTGAACTAAATTCGACATAATATGAATTGGATTTCTTTATTTAAAAAGCAGTATTTTGCATTTTTTGGCACGTTTTTCAGACTTTAAGAGTACATTATTCCATCGTATCCAATGGGATTTGCTTGACTTGGCGGTACCGCGGGCTTCCGTATCGTCTCCCCCTCCCCACCTATGCTCTGCAACTTCAAGTAACTGTGCCACCTGGCGTTGAAATGTGAAAATGAAAAGTCCAAATGAAATGAATGCAGTCGTTGACATCGAACCTTAATTGTGTACCAACCTTTGTCGGGCCGGATTAAAAAGACCAACGGGCCGGATTTGGCCCGCGGGCCGTAGTTTGCACACCTCTGCTACAGACGAGCATCCGACCTGACCAACTCTCCCAGGCCTTTCGCTTATCGACCGTAATCAGCCTCACCCGCGAATAAGAGCCGCAGCAAGCTTCTGAATTCTATTATCCGTCTTGGGATAATAACAATAATAGTCATAGAAACCAGATCCTATCCTATTGGGATGATAAAGTGGGTTAGGCCTGCCTTTGTGGTACAGCAAGAACAGCCTCCAACTGGTCTTGATGAGTGGCAAATTGCTGTTTGATATCCAAATAATATTAAAAGGGAGCCACAGGAGTCTCTCCAACCTCCCGTAGTCAGCTGTGATGGATTGGTTTTAATATCATGAGAAAGGCAAATATGCGCGGTGATAAAAGAGAGACCGCGAAACAAGATGTGTCCACAGTGAGGATTTCAGTTGCGTTTCTTGTTCAGCCGTGATGTTGGAGACTTCTGCTGGGAAAATGAGCACATACAGATGATGATCTGTTTTTTTAAGAGGGTATGCGCAAGACTGCACTGAAAAAAAAGGTAATCCAATATACCCCTGTAACGACCATTCTTACTCAATCTTTAATTTTCATTTGACCCTTCATAAATATTATTCAGGTTTTGTGATGAGCATAACTATAACAAAAATAAAGATTTGCACGCATTTTACATGCAAACCACACGGAGTTCATGGAAACGGGATTTCAGAACATGGAGAGGGAAGTGTCCCCCCCACTCCGACCCCCCCTCACAAATCATCTACGATTAAATGCCAGTCGATCTTTGTCATAATTGTTCACTTTCCCAGAAAAGGTTTGAAACACTTCTCTCTATTTTTATATCTGTCTTTATATTCAGAACGGCAACAATAAGCATTTTATTCATAAGCATGCAACGGGGCACCTTACAACTCCCCCCCCACCTTATAAAATATTGGGTACCAATTGAGTTGAATAAAACAAAATACAGGATTTTTCTGCTTCAAGTGAGGGTGAAAGATGAATGAATGAGTCTTGGATTCCGTCGAGATTTTGGATTTTGCCCTGTCATGTCAAGGCCTAACCAGCAGAGGGCAATGTTGCGCCTCAAATGGCGCAGAGTGGATCAAGCGAGCACACGAGGCACAAAAAAATCTTTCCATATTATCTCTCACTCTGATCACCTCATTTACCTGTCTGCACATGGAGGAGCTGCTAATTTCTTCCCCGACCTGCGACATTGTCAGTCCGACAGCCGTGCTCTGGAGAAAAGGCCACATTTTGCTTCTGGTTTTCTCAAACTTGTTTTTGAATTTTTTTCCCCCCCTCCAAATATGAACTAGAGAAAATAGCATCTCCATGTTTGCAACACTTTTCAAACCTTTCTCTAAAATAAACAATGACATAAACTTCGGTTGGTCTGATTGCTCCAAAATTCTGCCACTTTCGTCAACAAAAAGCACCGTATGGTATTGTACCCCCCCCCCCCCCCCACACACACTTTTAAAAGTTGTGTCGAGGAACAAAATAGCTGATCTGTGCATTCCACTTGGGTACCGACTGGAGTGGTACCGTACTGCACCTCAAAGGGTGACGCTTGCCACACAAAATGGGACTTGAAAGCCCCCCCCCCCCAAAAAAAAGATTTACTGTTGTACAGCCTTCTGTCACTGTGTCTTAAACACACCGAAAAACTTGTTACTATTTCCTCAAACATCCAAGTGCAAATTTAAAAAAACAACCCCCCCCAAAAAAAAACCCACACACACAAAATGCCTGATGTCCTTCCTACGCTGCTGCTTACACAGTATCTCGTTCCTTTGTTGAATTAATTAAGGATGGTGATTTGAAAACATTGTAATCTTAATTAAACAAAAGAGCGTCCGAAGCACGGTAGGAATGGAAGAGAAGGAGAGTTAAATATATCGACAAGCTGGGAGAAAATTAATTCCAGCCAACTGATCCTTGTAAGCCTCGCGGTGGGAAGTCTCGAGTTGGCGACGTAGTCGTGGCACCCGACTACAATCACTCGCCATCGGTTTGTCTGGCAGCTTTATCTGCTAATGCTAACATTTTGAATATACTTCAAAATGGTTCCTACAGCAGGCTATGGTCAACTTCGGCAAAGTAGTTCAGACAGAATAAACCCTTTCAGGGACAGCGGTCATTATGGTGGATATCTTATCGTGTTATCAGGTTACAGGGTGCATGAAAGAGTTAATGAGGTTGTTTGTTGGTGGCCACCAATTGTGAAATCTGACTTCAACTGAGCAATCATTACAAATGTCCGTCTCTTTTTCGTTGGCAGGTTTCATTGTGTGGTGGCGTCCCAAAACTCGAAAACGAGTACCTACATTAATCACGATCCAATCTGTCCGCCTTTTTTTATAAAAAGCCATTCTCTTGGGAATAAACCACTTTTAAAGTTAAGACGGTTCAGACTTTGTTGCGATAATGACGTGGCGTCACACAAAGGCATTGCAAATTGGACCTGTCAGTGAAGTTGCTGTTTAAAAGATTTTTTTTTTCCCAATAGAAGCGAAATCCACCCAACATAATACAGCTGAAAAACAACTGCTTTCCTGTCTCCGCCACATTCTGTTGGCATTTTCAAACCTGGCTGTTTTGCCTTTTGATTGCGAGCACGAGTCACATCTATTCAAGCGTGTTTGCTCAGCAGCCACAATGGAGGAAGCGATGCCCCCCCCCCTCCCCCAAGTGCTAACACGAGAGGTGAGATTAATTTCATGTCAACACTTCCAGTCACAAAAGACATTTCGAAGAGTCCTTTTGTATTGCTGTATATAATCTCGCCTGCCCTTGACTGAATGTAAGAAAACAACTTGGAAAATGAAGCAGGATGTTTTCTGCCATCTATTCATCCATTTTCTTTCGCGCGTGTGCTCAGTCGGGTTGCAGGTGAGTTGGAGTGTATCCTGGCCGACTTTGGGCCAGAGGTGCTGTTCATTCCGGAACATGGACTGGTCGCCAGTCCTCTCATAAATGCACATCAATTCAAATCTTTATATGATGTCGATAATGCTGGTGAAGTTGAACATTAGCATCCACAGGGTTATTTTTTTTTGGGGGGGGGACCCCAATTCAAATGATATTTTGAAAAGAAACAACCTCATATATTTCAGTTGTAATGAGGATAACATTCAGTGAAAACTCGAAGGGCAAACTTTTACCTTCAAAGTGAGGTTCACGTGACTGACATCACAGTTATCACTATTTATGGCCTAACTTTAGCTAGCATCATGTTCACACCATTGATCAATTTTGCACAGACTGCTTCAAGCTTTATGTTGCCATTTTCTTTTCATACTTAATTTTAATTTTGTACTTTTTTTTCCAACTTGAGATTCTACTCTGTGCATTCAGTTAATGTCAGCCATTTTTTCTCAAATTGGGAGTCATTTTGACTAATTACTACAGAAATATAATAACTACAGAAAAATATAGTTCTGTAGCAGTAAGCATGGAACCTACCCAAAGAGATCTTTAATGTCTTCTTTCATCAGGAAAAAAGTGCAGATGCTATATATATATATATATATATATATATATATATATATATATATATATTTATATTGCATTTTGTGATACCTCAGATATCTTAAAAAATCCTTTCTTACTAAATAACATGACACAAAAAGGCACTTTGATTGCAAAATAACAATTCAAGAAAAAATAACACTGCATTAATGCATGAACTTTTCATGAACTTTGACCTTTATCCAAGTTCTTACCACCACACTGCTCTCGTACGCCACCTCTCCACGTGGGATCGCGTAGTATATAACACACCCACTCACACCATGTGCTGAACAAGTGCTGATCGAAACCACTCCTGCCATCTGGTGGTGATATATCAGACTGATATCATTACAACAGCCCTCACCGAGGAGCTGCACGAAGCACTTTATGATGATTATTATTATTTTTAAAATAAAAAAACACCCAAAACATATTTTTATGATTTGGCACCAAATTATAGGCTTTTTGCAAATGTATTTTTACGCTTTGGCATTAAATGAAAATCTGTCAATTAGAATTCTATCCCCCCCAAAAAGCCCAATGAATAAAATATATTGTAAAGGTTACATATTGTAAACTCTCGTGTGACTCTTGTGTTGATCATTAAGAATTTGGTTAATTTTGTAGACTGAATTGGTCCAGTCCCGTGTAAAGGCAAAGATTGATTTTTTTTCACCAGTGTTCAATTGCAGTCCACTTGCATACATGATTAAAAAAAAAGTTAGCTTTGTGTGGAATTTAGCCCCTTTTTTCCCCTACTAATTTTTATTCAAACATATCAGGGATTGTATAATAATAATAATAATACATTTTATTTATAAGCGCCTTTCAAGACACCCAAGGACACTTTACAATAACAAAAAACACAAAACAATACGTATAGGCTGTGTGCCCTACGTATTTTTTCTTTCATGCCGTTATTCTTGATAACTGTTGCTTACACATGTTTCACATAAGCGCAGCAACATGCACTTGCGGTGAATAGAAATGGCGTCATTATCGTATCTGTTTGTATAACATCACGTTCAACCAGCAGCCCCCCCCCCTCCCCTCCCCAGCACACATTTCCACAATTTATAGAAATCAGGACAAATCTTTCTGCTCAGCCAGTGTCATTGGGCTCACATTGTCAACCACATGCACAGCGAATGTATTTGCATTTGCATTGCTGGGTTTGCCATATGCGTGCGCCCGTGTAGATTTGTATTGTCAGTCAATGGGGGCCTTTACAGCATTTAGCCTCTTTCAGCAATTCTGCAATACACACATTCATTATTCATAGCTTTTTTTTTTTTGCATTTTTTTGACACCAATTGCACCTTTCAGAAATTGTCCACAATCAAAACTGTGGAAATGTGGTTGAGTGACAAACATTTTGTATGAAGTTAAGATTTTTTTTTTTTTTTTTAAAGATGCTATTTCTGTTAGACTAATATTTTGTTGGTTGGGGGCTCGCTTCCCAAGTAAGCGTTAAGCATCGTGGTTGTGCTGTGAGAAATGATGGCGAGATGAATACGGACATGCTCTTAAGTGCAGTCACTTGAGTGGTTTAAGGAAAACCATTTGGAAGAAATGTCACTTCTTGTGCATGTTAAAAAGAAGGAATTGTTCAGCTCATGGGTAAATGTATGCAACGGTGGTGTCCTATTCTGTCGGTAGACGGCTGCATACGGCTGCAACCGCTGATGTCAGTGTTGTCAGTGAAGTTGATCACCTTGCTTATATTTTTAATTGGTAGTAGTTTCCAAAAAATAAAAATAAAAAATACAAGATGAAATCGGTAGCATTTCGTGTTCGGCAATACTCCATCATGAATAAGTCATGCAAGCAATTTAGCGGCAATGAATGCTCGTGAGCTGGGGGAGTGTTTCTTTTCCAGAGCTGCCAACTGTCTCGGATTGTCCCCATTTTGTTACGCAAATCTCTGAACTCGACCTCATTACGACTGGAATGTGGTGTTCTGGATATTAAAAAAAAAATCTTGGGTCACACAAACTGCTCAAATAAGTTGAAATGAGCAAAAATACTTGGTAGATAATTTCGTTTAAAAAAAAAAATTGACAACAGGCTACTTCTGCTGGTGGATCGGGTGATGTTATGCGTGGCCGTGGAAGCAAACAAATGAGTCCAAAATTAGGCGAGAGTTCCCAATTTGACTGAAAATATTCTTTATATTATGTCATTAATCCAATATCATCATTAGAAACCAGGACAACCAAAAATGATTTTTTTCTTTGCTTGAATAAATAACATGACTTGAAGGTAAACATTTAAGATTGCACTTTGGATATTTTGTTCATCAATCAAAGTCGAAATATTTACTCTGATTGACTTTTTTTTGCATTTATCCAAGTGGTTTATTTTCATTTTGTCAGTGTAGGTTACACATCAACATAGTTATGTCATCTATTTGTAAATTGGATTGGACGTCAGTGGAAAAGGCCTCCTGTGTCAGAACTCCTTGAAAGTTTGAAGAAAATCAGTCGTGAATTGTTTGTAAGTGTTGGCAAAAAAGTCCAATGGGCGCGTGATGGACTGCGGCCAAATCCTTGCTTTTCCCGGATTACAATTTAGAATCAACACCAGCCATATACAAGCGGCCGGTTGACTTGCCATCTGTTATGAAAGCTCATTAGCCCAAAACGACCTCGAGGAGTCATGCTTTAAACTGCTAAATGACCAGCGGTAAACCCGAATTGAGTGTTGTGTTTTTGTATCTTCTGTTTGCCGTGTTCTTTCACAAGGCGTGCCCCCCCGCCACACCCCCCACTAGTGAACGTAGCGAGCCCATGAAATTCTCTGCGTGGAAAAAGCCGGATGATTGATGGACAAAAGAGCCGCTATGGCAGCACAGAGAGGCTTTCCGGGTACCTTCTGTGCTTAATTCCTTCTTCCCGACTGGCATACCACACAGAGCGAGAGAGAGAGCGAGCGAGTTATACGCTTCAATTATACATGGGGTGGGGGTGCGGGGGGGGGGGGGGGGGCGAAGGCTGCCAGGGCTGCCGGAGAACTGATCAATATTTCAACTCCAAGGGAACAAAACATCTAGCGGAGCAGCTGCTGCTTAACCGCTTCACACTTCGGAGCGGCACACCTAGCACCACACAAGCTATATAGACTGAGAATTGAAGGCAATTCAATGGACCACATGGCACCGATGTTGTAGTTAAAGTGGGTGAGACGCGGGGAGGCGTTTTGCTGTCATGAGAACAATGATGCCATCGTTCCGCAGATGCTGATGCTGAAAGTATGAAAGTAACGAGATGCGCAATGACAGCAGAAGGCACTGAAGCAAGGGCAGGTCTGCTCTCATTATTGAATATTTTTTGGGGGAAATGCACTCTATTGATTTTCTATCTTTTTTTTTTTTTTTTAAGTGCTCCATAACTAAAGTTCAGCTGACTTTGAGTTGTTTGATGTGTTTTGGACAGCTGGTTTGTTCCAGAAGCTCAATTATGGTGTCGTGGTGAAGCCTGTTGGTGCAGGCATTTAGTAGGATGAGTACAAAAATGATATTTTGCGGGGGGTTATAAATGACTGAATGAGTTGACTGCTTGGAAAGGATGGCAAAATCAAGTATTCTCTTTGGTACAAGACAATGCTATTCATGCCATTTTTTTTCTCTGCTTGCAGAGAGTTTGCATCTGTATTCACAATGCGCATGCAGATGGGAGGACAATAGTACACACGTACTATTGTCGTACGTATATTGTTTCTCCTGATGCCTGGTTGACATTTACGGTGCTTTTTTTTCCCTTTGATATCTTGCGCATACAATATTAGTTGTCAGTCGCTACAGATATTTATATTAATTTCACAATTTTCAGTCAGGGCGGCCCGGTAGTCCAGTGGTTAGCATGTCGGCTTCACAGTGCAGAGGTACCGGGTTCGATTCCAGCTCCGGCCTCCCTGTGTGGAGTTTGCATGTTCTCCCCGGGCCTGCGTGGGTTTTCTTCGGGTGCTCCGGTTTCCTCCCACATTCCAAAAATATGCATGGCAGGCTGATTGAACACTCTAAATTGTCCCTAGGTGTGAGTGTGAGCGTGGATGGTTGTTCGTCTATGTGTGCCCTGCGATTGGCTGGCAACCGCCCGCTGCCCGGAGACGGCTGGGATGGGCTCCAGCACCCCCCGCGACCCTAGTAAGGATCAAGCGGTACGGAAGATGAATGAATGAATGAATGAATTTTCAGTCATGGCATCTTCTACAACAGCCGTATCCCTTTGTTAGAACTGTATTCATTTAACATAATGTTAATTATTGCGGTTGTACAAAGTGTTTTTTAAATTTTTTTGCTGTGGTGTACTACATTTAGTTAGACGAGTCAGTCCAAAATATTATATGCAGCTCGTGCAATAGTTTCAGGTCAAATTTAGATACATATTTGCACTGTACTTTTCCGCTGTTGATCATCACTTAAATGTAGACATTTGGAGCCTGGAAAGTTTACAGTGTTGCTTTTATCCTCTAGAACATTTCAAATGGTTGTGCTCCTCTTGCATTGCCGCTGCACACTTGCACACACACGCGCGCACACACACTGTGCCTGCGGACTGACTATGGGGCATTTCAAACCGACTAAATGTCAGAAGACCAAAACCTGAGTTGGAAAAAAAAAACAAAAAAAAAACACTTCACCAAGTGAGAACTGCAGCGTGCAGTTGGCTAAACTCGAGATGTTTCATTATGGAGAATATGTTCTTCTTTCTTGGCATCACTTGCCATACTGGGCACACCGGAGGATGTGCAAATGTGTATAAACGGGAGCCCGCATCAGCGATGGTAACTCTTAAGTTTGTTTTGCGAGTGGTGCAAGGTAGCCTAAAGAAAATATTCAACTCCGTATTTCTTTTCTGTTTACACGTCTCTACTTCAGACGAGATAGTGTTGTGCCTGTCAGGACTTCTGTAAGTCAAGAGTCTCACGTTCCCTCCGGACCTTCCCCGAATCATTTGTTTCTCCAAGAGCCATCATCCATCTTCGTCTGTGTCAATGTCCATCATGAATTCTGCTAGCTTCTACATTTATTTTATTTACGCATTTGGTTCATTTGCTGATTACGAGCTTTTTTGATCTGACAGTGTGAGAGGTGCCCACGACAACTGCCTTTATCTATTTATCTGCCTGACAAACCCCAATTCGAGCGGTGAGCTTTTGACTTGTTTGCTAAGGAGGGTCATTCTGACAGTCACTTGTAATTTTGCTGTCCATAATTTATTGAGAAGTAATCCCATCATAAAAAATAAAAAAAAACATTAGGAGATCTTCGAAACGCATGTCTTGCATGTCTGCTGAATCTTTTTAGGTGCACCACAAAGGCCAAAAGTATTTGCCTCACAAATACTGCTGTTGGCATCCAGATGGTAGGTATAAACCAACGTGAATATCATCTAATTTGATATTTATACTGTGTGTGTGTGTGTGTGTGTGTGTATATATATATATATAGCTCATCAGCTAGTTCCTGCGGAAGGCTGGTAAGGTGGGCCTTCGGCCCACAAAAGTGTTGTTGCTTGGTTCAACTTTTTGTTCATCTTCATTGCTTATCGCGAAAATAAAGAGATGCTTAGCTCTACTAAATAACTAACAATTTCATTGCAATGCTTGTGGGTAGACAACATTTTTTCGCTAAGATGCCCGCGCGATCGTAGTGAGCCACTGCCTGAGCGGCGCAGTGGCGGCGCGGTGAAGTAGGTACGTTTTGAAAAGGGACAGACGGAAGGACAGACCGCGTGCGGGACGGCGCACAATATATATATATATATATATATATATATATATATATATATATATATATATATATATTACACATACACACACAAACACACACACACACATATATAATACAGATTTCCCATTTCCTCATTGTATTTTCAAATCAGCTTTGCAAAGTTTGAAACATAGCCATGGGGTACTGGTATACAATTCTATCCCAAATGTGCGCAACATCAGCAGAAAAACCTGGTTGCCGTCAGCTGAAAGGTATTTACAGTTTACGTCAATCAGTTAATTGCCCGTGCAATCACTCACTGACTATTTCTGTTGTAAATTGCCCCCAAAGCAAGTGCTTAAACCACGCCTCAACACCAATGTACGATTAGCTTGAAATTGTACACCAAAGTCCAGCTCTGTGTATGTTGAGTGCTCTCAAATGACAAGAATGGCAAAAAAAAAGTTACTATTTATCTGGAAACTTCTTGACGTTTACCCTGAAACCTCAAATTTATCAAATCAACAGTCATCATTACACATTTATCTGTCACCAACTATAACTTCATTCCTTCTGTTTTTTTTTTGCTCATGCCATAAATATTATACAAAAATAAAATGTACTTAACTCTGTCTGGGTATAAATTGCATCATTGTCACCTTTCCTTGAAAGGATTTTGTAGGAATATAATTGGGCTGTAAATTCAGTAATTGCTGGAGTCATCTTATCATTTGGCAGTTAGATCTGCTTCTCCTTGTCGGCCATCTGTTCCAACCCCCCCCCAACCCGCCCTCCCCCACCCCCACTTGTCCGTCCCCCATATATATATATATATATATATATATATATATATATATATATATATATATATATATATATATATATATATATATATATATATATATATATATATATATATATCCCGGTATCTCTGCACTGTGAAGCCGACGTGCTAACCACTGGTTATATTTATATATATATATATATATAGGACTATATAGTGATGTTTCCATCAGAAAGAAGGAACACGAGAAACTCGAGAAATACCAAGGGCTCAGAGAGGAGCTGGAGAGAGCCTGGAAGGTAAAGGTGACAGTCGTGCCTGTGGTGATTGGAGCACTTGGGGCAGTGACCCCCAAATTAGATGAGTGGTTGCAACAGATCCCGGGAACAACATCGGACATCTCAGTCCAGAAATGTGCAGTGCTGGGAACAGCAAGGATACTGCGCAGAACCCTCAAGGACTCTGACTATATATATATATATATAAAATCAAAATAACATTCACACCTGAATAATAAAACGGTAATAGTAATTAGAATTCAATACGTTCCACTTGCCGTTTGTAAGGGATTTCAACAGGAACCGTCTTTCCAAGATGAAGTCCTTTCTTGCAAAATCCAAAGTTTGTCCACACAAGCGAACGCATTGCTTCGTCTTGAAAAAAAAACTCTTCTTGGTTGCCAAGATCGTTGTTGCGTGCTTGACGTAAATACGCAACATCAACCGGAAATGTTGTGAGTCAAAAAAACGAATATACGTTGATTCAAAATAACATTCACACCCGAATAATAAAACGATAATAGGAACTCTGAGTATACAATCATTTCGTTAATTATCCTCAATAAATTATAAAAAAAACTACATTGGGTCGATGTGTGGCCAGTATTGATGTGCCCAGCGCGGATCCACGTCCCTGGCTTGCACGGCAGACGCATCGAAACAACAATTGAATAAATCAATTGTTACACCCGTGGCGAAAACTACAAGTGTTCAATACACAACTGGACAACATTTTTAAAGAGGAAAAAACAATAAATGGTCACTGAAAAGACGTTTTGGGGCTGCTTTTTTGCATCTGGTGCTCGGCGTCTTGAATCTGTGCGGGTTTCAAACACATTTCAATACTGATCAAGGTATTCTGGAGTAAAATGTGCTCACTGCTCAGTGCCAGAAAGCTTCAGCAGAAGTTGTGAGGTGTCTGCCAAGCAGATAAGGACCCAAAATATACAACTGAAAACACTTGAGAGTGTCTTAAGGACAAAATATTGGGTTTATCTAAATGCGACCGAACATGTGGCAGTGGCTGAAACCTGCAGTCAGTTGAGTAGGAGCCTATTTAATTTGTTCACAAGGAGTCAGCCAAAATTCAGTTTGACAGCAATAAAATCTGAAATTGGAATATTAATTTAATGGCGGAATCTGTTTTATACCTTCATTTTCAGTATTTTGTTTTTAAATTTCTGATTACTTTTGTCATTTCAGTGACCCGTGTTATTTTTTGGTGTTGTTGGTTGTTTGCAGAAGACTATCAAGCAATTCTGTCCATTTTTATATGATCTGACTTAACATTTTATACCACTTTTTGGTTCTGTCATCCAGAATATTTGACTTTCTTGGGATCGATATTTGCATATACAGTACATAAATAACATCCAGGTCCCTTTTTTAAATTCTCAATTTTTGTCTGCTGACGTGAACGTCCAGGCCGACTTGTATTAGCTGTAGTGCAAGTCATTTTAAAAGAACGTCCTGTAATTTCCCCTATCCCTCATCCACGCAACCGTCACATCTCTCCAAATCCAGTGGTTGCCAACGAATTTCATTCTGAGAGGATGTGAAATGTAACCTGCTGAATGTGTGCCAGCGAAATGACTTTATTTCACTCACTACTTGTTGGAAACGCATGCCAAACCTCGCTTCACGGATGAAAATCCTCTGGAGTGATCCTTACCCGTTTTCATAGAACTTGTTGTCTTGTAACAGCAGAATCTCAGGGTGCGGTCACGTGGAAGTCAACAACGACGCGGGAGTTTGCAGATATTCTGATTCTGATTCTGATTCTGAAGAAGTTTACATAATGCAACAAAGCTGAATTGTGTTTTTATATAGCCCCCACAATGCTCAATGCTGTAAAACATCAGGCTTTCATCTTAGACACACGCATGCCTGCAAGAACATTTTTTTCGTAACATTCGTACAACCTCAGAGACTCTGTTATTACTGTTGATTTATTTTAACGTCCGTCATCATATTTTTAACTAGCCCGTGAGAAAATATCCATTTTTGATGTCTTTTTTTTTTCCTTTCCCCCCTCTGTTAAACAGAAATTGAGCAACTGCTCCATGGGACTTCTTTCATCCACTCTCATTTCTGTTTTCTGTCTCTTCGCCAGAAATTGTAACAGAATCAATCTAGACGTGTATTAAAACTGTGAGAAAGATGAAAAAGAAATTGGATCTTTTCACTTGGAAATCTGTCAGGAACAATGTCCACCTCTGGATTGCACTGAGTGTGTGGACTCTGGTCTGTGATTACAATGCAATTTTGTACGTTGTGAACCGGGCAGATGACAATGCACTGTACGGTGTTTGCAAAGGTTCAATAGAAGTAGCAGAAGTCGACGGTGTGGTTTCTGTAGAGGAAAGGGAATTGAAGACTGACTAACAGATATGGTGGGCTAAAATAGACCTGGGCTCTAAAATTCCATTGGTCAACAGTAAAATTTAAAAAGAGATGGCTTTTCCTCCCTAAATATATTTTTTATGCAGATTCCAAAAAAAAAAAACTACTTTTTTTTTTCTCGCACATCAAGGTTTTTTTTAAAAGATATTGTTATTTGTGTTTTTTCAATCTATAAAAGCTTGCACAATATATATTTTACGATGTTTCAGAAAAAACAATGCACCTTTTGCGGAGCCAAACTCTTCAATCCTAAATTTTACAGAATAGTACTATATTACATTTATTATTATAATAATTATTATATATATTTTTTCCGATTCTTCTTATTATTATTGTTATTATGTGTTATTGTTAAGAAAGCCTAATGTCCTAAAGAAAAAAAAAAGGCCAGATCTGGAATCATTGCAAAAAAAAAAAGTCATCAAGAAAAGTTTACTTCCCTCCTAGATTAAAAAATACATAAAATTAATGAGCTGTGTAATGTATTGTCCGAAGGCTGTTTCCTTAAACGTTCTCGTTTGTTTCTTGTATTTGGCAGAAACACACTGAATGTTCAATGAGCCGTTAATAAATCAATAAATAAAAAGAAACAAAGAACAAGATTGCACTACAACATCGGTGCTAATGATTCAGTCAGGACTGAGTGCAACTCCGCCCCCGTCCCGTTTTCTTTGTTGAATATCAGTTTTACCCCCGTCAAAACCCTGCCTCTCAGCCGGGATGTTTAATGTTTTTGTTTGTTCAAAAAAAAAAATTGGAATCAAAATTAAAACAGTCACATTTCCAACATTTGCCATTTTTATTTGTTTCAAATGGAAAACGAGCCAATTAAGAGAGACAAGTGGCATCCGCTCATTGAGATAATACATGACAAATGTTTGACCTGGACGCCATGGACTTTTTTGATGGTGTCGTTTCAAAATGCCTCTTTTATAATCAGCAGATCAGCAGAACTGCGGATTTTTTTTTACTTTTTGAAGTGTTTTCAAAAAGTTAAAAAAAAAAAGATGTGGCAAACTGTATTGAAAATGGATGCGTGGTTTGGTTTCTTAATCAAAATGTGTAGTCCAGCTCTGTGGTGAATGCTAGTTGGGTGTAAAGGTCCACTCGGATGAATTGCATTATGAAAATGGAAAAAAAAATCTTTTTGATTACCTTTGAAGAAAACCACATTACACGGGGCGCATTATCAGAACAATAATTTGTGACTCTCATATTCAGGACTTTCTGCATGTGAATGAATGTCAGTTGGTTTCAGTTTGAAAGGCAAAGCAGAGTATAGAAACGAATACCACCACAACTACCTGGTCCGGATTACAAAGTCTCTCTCCAAAATCGTGAGTGTCCTTCTCTGAATGCATATAAAAAGAGCAAGGTTCAACCTTTGCAAATCTATTCAGCAGAGGTGCACACGCACATCAATGTGAGATGTCTGATGTCAAATCCTCCACAGTCCGGTTATCCTGTCAATCTTGGATGTTTGGCTACTCTTTTAAGGGAACTGCAAGATGGAGAGTAAGTGAGAAAATCAAAAGCGGCACACCACGTCGACGAAATAATCCCCCACACCTCCACCCAAGAAAACATTTTTTTCCATCCTAGCAGTTTGTTCTTGCTACAATCAGGTGTCACCATCTTCGATTATTTAACCTGAAGTCCAGTGACGATCATACTCGTACATCTTTTGCAACCACTGCAGCTGTAACAAAGTGCTTTACACAACATTTAATATAAAATAATAATACAACCAAACACAAAATGTTTAAAAAATCAACAATAATACAACTGTAACAACTCCCAAGATATAAAAGGGGGTTGCAACAAGCAGTGTATATTTGTAAATTACCAGCAACTGTATGGGATGTAAAAATATTCTAATCACCAGAGGCATTTTTTTACATTCATTTTCTTGAATTCATTCATTTCCTTTCAGTTTCTACATTCGGCTAGACATGATTTGGTGAAATATTTCTGAACTCTAGATTTTTCTATACAATATATAACCTGGAGGCGGCCCGGTAGTCCAGTGGTTAGCACGTCGGCTTCACAGTGCGGAGGTACCGGGTTTGATTCCAGCTCCGGCCTCCCTGTGTGGAGTTTGCATGCTTTCCTCCCACATTCCAAAAACATGCGTGGCAGGCTGATTGGACGCTCTAAATTGTCCCTAGGTGTGAATGTGAGCGTGGATGGTTGTTCGTCTCTGTGTGCCCTGTGATTGGCTGGCAACTGATTCTGGGTGTCCCCCGCCTACTGCCCGAAGACAGCTGGGATAGGCTCCAGCACCCCCCGCGACCCTAGTGAGGATCAAGCGGCTCGGAAGATGAATGAATGAATGAATATAACCTGGACAGAGTAATGCACCTACAGTGTAAAATATGGTAGTTGAACTCCAAGTGCAACTACTTTTGAGGCACTTCAACTTCAAGTGTGATCGCTGCAACACTTTTCTTCTTTTAATCCAGAAAAGTTGTGCCTGATAAAATGAACATTTCACACATGGAGTTGGTTTGGTTTGCTTAGAGTTTCAACATATTTATTCCCGTATTTCTATGGATCCTTTGTGACTAACTGCCTGATTTAACACCATCAGGCAGTCAGTTGACTCCCCTGATGTCTCCCCTATAATGTCTTTGATTATTGGAATGTTTGTCCTTGAAATTCTGTGACATTGGATCAAGTCATTTTCTCTTTCCGAGCAAGTCCCATTTTATGATTAACAACAACATTGTCCTCTCCTCCAGATCCTGTACTTCCATACATCTCTGCGGTTGCCCAGCAACGTGCTGGTTTTGGAGCTGGTGGCATTGTCAGCAAGGTCAGATGGTTCGCAACAGGCCGTGGGGCAAGGCTTCACCGTTTTGGATCTTTTCTCCAACAAGACAGAGCCTCAAGGGGACAGAAGGTGATAAGCCCATCTTTGCGTTTCGTTACAGCCTGAGATAAATGTTTTTGTCAACAGGTGATAGTAGGACAGCAACGTTATTGTTAGCGTGGCTGCTTGAATTTTGTCTTGAAAATTCCATCTTGTTTGGACCAAGTACTTCAATGTTTGCTTTACAAATATATTAATAGCTGTTTTTTTTTTGGTTTCAACATATAGACTGAATCTACTTCATGGATCACCAAGAGTTCTTCTGCACCCACTGCTGAAGGATGTCGTTGACTGTAAGAATCTTTCATCTTTATTTCCTGCGGATTCTTAAAATCTGGAAAGGCATTGCATCCATCCACTTATCCATCCATCCATTTTCGAATCCGCTTATCCTCACAAGGGTCGTGGGCGTGCTGGAACCTATCCCAGCTATCTTCGGTCAGAAGGCGGGGTACTTGAACTGGTAGCCAGCCAATCGCAGGGCACACAGAGACAAACAACCATCACACTCACACCTTGGGACAATTTTGAGTGTTCAATCAGCGTGCCATGCATGTTTTTGGAATGTGGGAGGGAACCGGAGCACCCGGAGAAAACCCACACAAACACGGGTAGATCATGCAAACTCCACACAGAGAGGCCGGAGCCGGAATCGAACCCACAACCTTTGCACTGTGAGGTCGACAGGCTAACCACTCTTCCACTGGGCTGCCCCACATTTTTACATGTAAACACACAATTTGAATATAAATGATCAGAGAGAAGAATGAATTGTATGTGTCTGGAAAGCTTGCCATTTCACATTTAAATTTCCGTTTTATCATTTCTTTTGAAACAATTTTGAAACAGTGTGCCCTCGAGTAGAATCATGTTGGTTGAAGGATTTGGCGCAGGTATGCAGGGATGTAGACCTCAGCTAGTGCCTTATTTTGACTGCAAATTAACTGAGATTGAATCAATAAACATCATTTCTCCTGATTGCAGCCAAGCACTCAAACCGTGATCCCTCGACGATCAATCAATAGGTTTCCAAGCACTTCCGGAAAAAAAAAAATAAAGGTTTGAGCTCGCTCTGTTTCAATTCGAGCAAGGTTACGTCATCACCGGAATCGAATGTAAAGACAAATCCGTTTGAGGTTTCCTCTTAATCCAATAGTTGTTTAAAGACAGTTTGTTAAAAGTCACACTATGAACTACAAAACGCTCTGGTGCTTTCCAGTATGAATAACAATGTGCTCAGTGAGAGCACAGGGTTCCTGTCTTGGCGATCATGTCCCATGAATATTAGAAAGGCTTCTTTCAAACGGACTCTTACATGAGTTGAATTATTAAGCACACGACTCGTTGTTTAGTCAAACGTTGCTCTTCTGTTTCAAGCGGCACACTGCTTGCTGTGTTTTAGCCCTTTTATGCCCCCCCCCACACACACACACCACCCCATCACCCGCCTTGTGACAGGCAGAATTTATGGGACTGAGGCAAGAACTGTAAAAAGAAGTCGTTTGTTCTATTGGATGAGCGACATGTTTTCTTTCAGCGATCATTGATGTCACGTGCTAAAGAGTTATGATGATAACCTGGCCTTTATTTCGCCGTTATTCATTATCCCTGCCATTACGTTGCTGCTGCAAACGATTTGGGCGGCCACATTAATCAGTCACGTATGTTGCTCGTAACTGGTCAAAATTAAACACAATACAGGCTGCATTTAATCTCCTTCTAAATTCTCATTGGAACATGATATGTAAAAAGTTGGCCAAAATGGCCGGTTCCTCGCTGTTATTTATTCCCTTGTCCTTGAAACAAAGCTCTTTGTCCACAACACTCTTGAATCATTTTGTGAAACGGTATAAGGTAAGCCAACAAACTTGGGCCCTGTCAAGTCCGGCAGTCATGCTCCCGTCGGTGTTATGTCCACAGAGACTTTGTCTTCTGCTTGGAAAAACATCCAGCAGGTGCAGCTACAAAACTGACTTCTGAATATGTTGTTGCTATCAGTGAGATTTCAAACTAGTCAACTGTTGTTCAGTTGTTTTGTGGAAAAAAAAACAAAACAAAAAACTTGGACGCAAAGACAACTGGCATTCACGATATCAGTAACGTGAGCGACAGTGCATATTGTGTTGTGATGAAAAGGCCACTTTTCCATTTTTTCCAAGTGGGATTTTAAATTTAACCCTGCAAATTATTATATTTTAAAGGCCATATGTTGATTGGATTGAATTTAGCTTTATTGGCGAAAGTACATCTTTTGGATCGTTTTTTTTTTCTTTTTAATCAAAGCCGTAAAGTGAAAAACATTTACCATATTTCCCGCTCTATAGATGGATCCACTATGTGGAGCTACACTAAAGGAATACAATACAATACAATACAATACAATACAGCTTTATTTATGTAGAGCACTGCCTGCAGTTGTTGTATGCACCCACTAGATGGAGCTATGCTAAATGAAATACAATGCAATACAGCATTATTTATATAGAGCCATCGCAACCGCTACAGCTCTAACAAAGCGCTTTACAGAACATTTAAAATACTACGTCCCAAAAAATCTTAATATTGAATATTGACTTTCAGGTTACAATTGCTTCTGAATAATCACTACTTGATGTCATAAGAACACGTACAGGGAAACAACTCAGTGGGGAATATAAAGAGACTGGAACACCATATATATATATATATATATATATATATATATATATATATATATATATATATATATATATATATATATATATATATATATATATAAGGTGCAACGGATTATAAAGCTTTTGAGAAAATTGAATACCTTTAGTTGCGCCTTATAGTGTAGAAAATACAGTAATATTTCCTTTTATGAACTCTGCTGTCTGGGCATTGCTGTCTTGTTAAAGGCCATCAGTGTATTCAATCTGTCTAGTTTGTCAAAATTTAGAGTTCCCCATTTGTTTCTTTCTGAAAGTTAACTCAGAAAAGAAACATGAAAGTACACTTTACAATTCAGAGACAGAATCGAATGGAAGTAATTGCTTTTGAATGGTAGTAACTTGTACTGTACAAAGTACACCGTATATTACTAAGTCATGGGCGCTGAGCCCTCGAAGTATATTAGTTGATCATTCCAGATGTTTTTTCTTTCTTGAAGCTGGCATTATTTCTGTTATCATCTCAATTACTTTCTTCTTTCCCACTCAACCTAAAAACACTTCTATTTTTTTTCTACATCTGCACCTCGGATCCCTTTCGTTTTCACATCTTGTGCCAAGCTGCTGCTCAGATGACTCTGAGGCATCACAACGCCGCTCACTGCAGCTGTAAGGAGTCTTTTTTAGGGCTAGTTTTCTAATCTCTGCACACGGCATCAGACAGGTACTCGAGGATGATGCATAATGAATAGCAAGAAATAAATGATGAAAAAGTTGTTGGCAACTGGGCACGAGCTGTGCCGAGCAAGTTCCACGTGATCCATATTGCTCTCATTTTTTTCTTCTCTCAGTTACTTCTGCATTTTGTGTTAGGGAGAGTTTTTTTTCCCAACTGAAAGCGGCTTTCACCACTGGATTGTTTGCGAAACTGAAATGAATGTGTTGTAACCCAAGAGATTTCTCTAAGCCATCTTCCTCTCCTGGCTTTAGACTTTTTTTGTGGTAACTGAGCTGTTGGGGAGAGTGAAAGAAAGAGATGACAGAGGAGGAGGGAATTTAGATGTTTCATAATCCACCACTGTTTTGATTAGGGGAATCTTTTAAAAAAATGTTCAAATTCACCCACAAATAAACTTCCATTGCATATACAAACAACAACAACAGAGCTACTGTGGATCTCTGGTGCACAAAATCCAAATGTCTATTATACTGAGAAATGAGAAAATGTCCCTGACATTGGTGTAGTTTGAAAATGCATCATATTTTTTTTGGGCGGGGGGGGGGGGGGGTCCATGCAGTCACAATACCGTATTCTCTGCACGATAAGGCACTTCGGAGTAAGGCGCACCTTTACTGAATGGCCTATTTTAAAACTGTTTTCATATATACGGTGCACCAAATGATAAGGCACAGAATAGAAGCTACAGTAGTGGCTGCGGTTACATTATGCATTCACGCTAAAGGGAATAAAATACAATACAGCTTTATTCATATAGAGCTTTCACAACTGCCGCAGCTGTAACAAAGCGCTCGACAGCATTTCAAATAATATGTGCAAAAAAATCTGAATATCAATCCATATATAAGGTACATCGGATTATAAGGCACACTGTTGCCTACAGTGAAACTCCTCTGCAACAAAATCATGTTTGCAGCAAGAAATGTTTCACAACAGAGGGTTTTCACTGTAGGAAATTTGATCTCAGATGTAAGCACACGCACACACACACACACACACACACACACACACACACACACACACACACACATTATAGGGTATTTTCGCCCATGTAGGTTTCGTGATAGAGGAGTTTCACTGTACTGAGAAAATTGAATGCTTTTAGGTCCGCCTTATAGTGCAAAAAATACGGTCTATCTTTAAACATGCAATAAGTATCCCATTCATGTCACATGTTTGATTGCCAATCAATATGATGAGCTTGTATTGTTTAGGGGTAATTTATTTCACATTATATTTACTTGGGGTTTTATTATTTTATAACATATGAATGTGTATGGAGAAGTGCTGAGCAAGTATGCTTCACATTCCAGTCTTTTACCCTGGCCCTTCCTGTGTGAAATTTTCCCTGTGCTTGCATGCATTTTCTCTGGCTAAAACCCCATTGCAGAAGCATACATGTTTCGATTGCATTGTCATTGAGCTACGTTTTTTGATCTATATGTGCCCTACGGATGACTAGCGACCAGTCTAAGCGTGTATCCTGCGCAGCCAGAGGCTTCACTTGACCCGCAACCCTCATGAGAATAAACTGGAGCAAAACTTGATAGATGCGTTGGAAGAGTTGCCGAATCTGGAATTGACGGACTTCGGCACTTGGTATTGATGCAATACACTAATTGGTTCCCTCATCCATTTGCGTATTGCGATGCTTGATTAATTGCCATCAGCCGCATTTACTGTACATTTTCATTGATTTCACAACTGCTGGTGTGTTGTTATAAAAGGTGCTCCACCATGTCATTCTTTGTCACTTCGCTGGATTATGAAATAACTTTTAAATACACTGAGTGACGTGTGTAAATTTGAGTGGTACAACACTGAATTATGACAATAACTAAATATAGATGGACAATATATGGAACATACTCCTGTTGTGCATAGAGGAATAGCATATGGATTTTGCTACTGCGCTCCAAGACATTTTGAAGAGGGAGGAATTTAAATGGTTTGAGGTTTATGGTTTGAGGCTGGTGTCTTAGCCTATCGTGGCAAATGCAACTCTTTGTATATTGGTTTGTCATTGATTCAGATGAAAGGTGAACTCATGAACCTTGTCAGAGTGAAACATTGTGAGGCTGTTGAGGCTTGAAGGCAGTCACCAAAGGCCGCTCGCTCACCTCGCAGATAGGCCGCCCGCTCACCTCGCAGATAGTCTGTGTTCAAAGTTAATGGCTGGGATTGTCTCGATGCGGTTGGATGACCTGCCACAACATCAAGCCGCAGACGCCTTTGGAGAAGCGTATTTTCCAATTTGAACGCTGTCATTATGGTAAAAACGATGCTGGCGATGTAAAGGAATATTGCACTCAGGTGACATGGTTGTCATGTTGTCAGTAGACTCTACACCTGAAAATATTACACTGTCTGCGACGTACCATGGTGATGGATAATTCTTCCTCGGATGTGTAGACAATGATTTTTGAGTGCAATATCATTTGTAAACTTTCCTTGGCAAAAATTCTTTGGTCAGCCCTGAAATTTCTGGCTAATTCTATTAATTTTTTTTGGACATTTGACATCAAAATGTGACACAAAAATGAGCACTTCATCCTTTTTTATTTTTACGTATTCAGATGTGGGTTTGATAACATAATTTGCGGGTTAGAATCCATCCGCAGCTGCAACACCGGAAGATAAAACCATGTATTCGCAAGAATAATAATAGAGAGGCCAAGGCTCAAGACTGGAATAAAAAATCTGCCTGGTAGTTTTATGGACAGATTTTCAAGTGAGCAAAAGTATTGGAACACATGAGTGATGGGTGTTTCTAGTTGCTCAGGTGCATAAACATTTGAGAGAACTTTTTTAGGCTTTGGGTTTCATCTGTGAAAACCACATATTCTATGGAGCAAACAAAAACCAGAGATCTGTCTTTGGGAGAAAAGTAAAACATTTCCAAGATGGGAGAAGAGGGAAAATCGATCAGAGCAACACACGCTTACACTCAAACCTCGGGACAGTTTTGAGTGTTCCATTAACCTGTCATGCATGTTTTTGGAATATGTGAGGAAACCGGAGTACCCAGAGAAAACCCACGCACCACCTTGCTGCCCTTCCAAAAACATCTTATAGCCATTTTATTTCATGTAGAATCTTAAGAAGAAGCAATCGGATTGTGTGAGGATCTGGCTAAAGGTTGCAGACACAGTCATTTATTTTCACTCTTTGCGACACTGTGGCAACAATGGAACTATCCAGCCCACATTGTCTGTTTCTCATCCTCCATGAACCAAAGAAGTAGTCCGATAATGAACAAACGGATGGATAAACTTCTGAATGAATGCAACAAATTCTATTTATATGTGGTCGAATATCTTTGATGTTTGTACAGTACTGGATGTAACGATTTTCTATTCAGCCTAGCAGTTTGCCCGTGTCTTCTGAAAAAGGATATTATTGTTGTGTTGCCAGACAGCGATCACCTGAAAGCTATTGACGAAACACATTTGGAATGTGTGCTCAAAAGACACCCTGCACTGGCTTCCATGATGCACCTCCTTCCAGAGAATGTCCTCGTGTCAGGGAATGAAACCATTCCTGGTCTGGCAGCTTCTCCAACAGGTAAACTCTCGTTTTCATTAAGCGATCATGTTGGGGCCCAATTCGCATGGAGGTCTTGATTTTTCCTGAGTCTATCCTTAAACTCAAAACAAGCATAACATGACATTCGTGGAAAATTCTAAAACCTGCAGTGATGTGTCAGGGGTAGCAACATTAAAACTTGTACACTGTTAACACAAATAGAGTGTGTGGTACTTTAAATATAAAGGGTAATAGGCCAGAAATTGCAGGTTAATAGGAACCTGAAATGTCCAAACACTGTTGATTATCCATTTCATGCTACCTGTAACCTCATAACATGATAAACTGTCCACTGGAGTAACCGCTGTCCCTGAAAGGGTTAAAAAAACAAACAAACAAAAATTTGCAACTGATCCAAAATGGATTCAATATTTTGTAATAAAAAGGCATTAAATATGAGATTTAAAAAAGTAGTTTGCATGCATGGTTGCAATCTCTCCATCCATGAATCCATTTTCTGTCGCTTATCCTGTTTAAGGTTGCGGCAGCCTCTTCCAATCCATTGCTTGGCCAGTTTACCAGTTCATCACCGAGCATCAAGAGAGGCACACAACCATTTATACGCACATTTACATTTTCACTGAGTGGGAATTGAACCCATTCTTGTTCATGAAGCATACAAAAATGTATTGGAAAATGCCCTGAGGAGTGTTGTGTATAGCAATTTCCAGAAAAGCAACAGGTGTATAAAGAGCTGCAACATTGTCACCCCCCCACCCCCTCCTTATCCTGGTGAGTTTATGCAGTGCTTCAGAAAAACAGCGAATTGGCCCAGGCTGGCCGAGTCATTTTTATCCAAAAGGCGACTTTATCAGGTAATTGCATGTGAGGAGGACTGCAGCCCAGCTTGTTTTCTCTGTGCTGATGGATTTGCACACGAAATATCTTGGCCTAAAACAAAAATTCTGCTTTGCCACAAGTACAGAATTTCTGGGCCAGGAAGCTCAATTATTTGCCATAATGTTAGAACAATTTTTTGTAAAATGTATTGAGAAAAGTCTCAATTAACTTTACCGTTTGTTTGGGGTCCAATTAAATCACACGAGAACAGGCTAAAAGTTATAAAATACACTACAGGAGCCAGTCTGGTGCACAATTTTGATAGTTTGTAGCTCCAGCCTCTTTTGGAACTTTTTTTTCAATCAGCACTGGAAAAGTACTCGGGAAGTAAGTTGCTCAGAGGGAATGCGATGAAGTATGTCAGTACAGAGCTGCAATCACTGGGAGTTTGTGGAAGGTGTGGTAATAGGCTAATCCTCCAATCATGCTGTGGCTCTGTGAGCAAGGGAGACCTAAGCTGCCTTTTCAGACCCCACTATCTTGATATTCACACCGCTTTCCAAACACTACGCAATCAAAAGCTCTGGGTTCACATTTACTGCTCCTGAAGAGGTTAAAATCACAGGCTTGATCTTTTGTGTCAGAGAGATGTGATTGCGTACTGTGTTTCTCTTTAACCAAATGGAAAACATCATTCATTTCTGTGTTTGTTTTGGAGTCGCAGGCATTTGACAGCATGGTGCACCGCAGTGGAGCAGTCACTCAGAAGATTTTAGTACTATAGTACCTTGTATCATACCTTGTATTGTAACAGGGAGTTTAAAAAAAGATTTATTGATTAATTGATTGTAAATTCTCATGAGATTACATTGCTCTGCCGGGCATTCTTATCATTGATGCTTGGGTTAACCAAGAGCAAAAAGACCAACCATCATGCTATATTAACTCTTTAATGCCACAAGACGTATACTTGTACGTCTTTTTAAAATTATGCCCCGCCTACCAAGGACGTAGTTATACGTCTAAGTATGTTTTTTGCGTCAGAGAGGAGGAGGGGGTTGCTCCAGTTAAAATGGCTGGGATTGAATGAGTTAAATGTGTAATTTCAATTGTCCTATGTGAGTCCACAAAAGAAGTAAAGAATAAAATAATAAAATCCAGTCTTCCTACCTGTGCATTACCGAATGTGGATTATATCAACGCCTTTAGACATGAGGTCACAAACATTTAAGTTACAACACAATGCATCTTTATTTATACAGTGCTTTCAAAACAGCTGCGGCTGTAACAAATCGCAGAATAGGTAACATAAAATAACAAAATAATATTAAGACAACACATAACATAAGACCATAACCACAATTCCTGTATATGCTTTATAGTTTGAAGTGGTTCTGGATGAAAGAGGAGAGAATCAAAGTGTTCTTTCACCAGTGGAACAGAGATGTCATGCTCAAAATGTGCCCAAATCCGCTTCAATTCTAAGCGGCGACTCTCCATTTCAAATACGCATCCGCGCTATCCTCATCTTCGTCTCCACCAGCTATCCATCCAGCTGCTCCAACGCAGACTTTCCAACAGTGACGACATCTCTGCTGAACAAAATGTGGGTGTAAAAAATGCTGCCCATTACAGGCGCAAAAAACACAAGCGCCCCGGGGATGTCGAGTGGCCATAGTCAAAGAGCTCTGACATTCCCCCCTGTCAAAATCAAAATCAGTGCTGGTACAATTAGGTGCTGAGAAGGCTCATCCATCAAGCACAGATTCTTCTCACTCATTGAATGTCATGGCCAATCTTGTGATAATACCCAGCACTGTAGCAGTATTATGTCAAGTCAAGTCAACAGTATTTATAGAGAACTTTCAAACAGCCATCGCTGCATACAAAGTGCTGTACATGGAGCGATTTAACATGCACAATAAACAGTAAGACGAAATGGTAATTGTGCCGAATGTTCAGTGGGAGGTCATTCCAGAGAGAGGGACCAGCAACAGAAAAGGCTCGATCCCCTCTGAGCCTCAGTTTAGCTCTTGGTACCTCTAATAATGTCTGGTCCACAGACCTGAGGCGCCGGGCAGGTGTGTAGGGGCGGATGAGCTCAGAGAGGTAAAGTGGCGCGAGATTATTTAGAGATTTTATGATATTATGGGGGAAAAACAGTGCAAGCATTCACTGCATTGCCTTTCGTGGTGGTCTTTACTTTTTTTCAACCCCCTGGTGCCATCGCATGTTCACAATCCATATAAGAGTGTTAACTTTAGTCCCAATTAATCCAGTCAGTGTTGCGATATGTCCTTTTGAACCACAGTGGTTAATGTTGTCAGACTTAAAGAAGCGGTTGTTGTGCCTGCAGACTTCACCAACAACCCAAGTGTCAACTTATTTGTTTAGGTTAAAGCAGGAAACATAATTTTATTGAGGCATCCCTTGGGTCCATGTAAATAAGGCTGCCATGACCCAGCTGGGTGCCTGGAAGCAAACACTAAGCATCCAAGCAAATGTTCCGCTTAGTTTCTTAGAAAGTGCTCACGTCTAAGTTGTACTGGCACAACTGCAACACTGAATCATGTCTTTTCTACTCTCATCCTCCCCTTTAGGACAGCGCAAATCAGGTTGCGACAGGACAGCGTTTCGAGGAATAAATGAGCCACAATTTACATAAAATATTCTTTTCCACATGTAACTTCCAGTTTATTTTGCAACATTGTTTCGTAGCTGCCATCCAACATTGCGGAACTGAAATTCAGCGAAAAGAGGGCAAATGCCCGTAAGCAAAGCTGGAATGATTTCCGAAGCAAAGAAGAAAATCCCACAGATGCAAATGGCACAAACATACTTTGATGCTAAGTTTTCGCTGTCGACAGGGGATGCACTTTTAAAACCTCTGCTGCTCAAGATGCTGCCCTTCACATTGAGCAGACTGACAATCTGCCTCCAGCCGTCCCTCGAGGCCTTCGACAGTCAGCTGTTGCAGCTCATCAATGCCGACTGCCAGAACACGGTAAAGCCTTTCCGCTGCGACACACTTGGCCTTTATCCGCCTTTCGCATGCCACATTGGTGATAACTGCAACAAATCACATACTCGACGGTCTTTGGACTTCGTTTTATTTTATTTCTTGTGCACCCAAGATTAGAGGTGATTGAGAGCAAAAACGCAAACTTCCCTCAAGGCAGTCGTCAACTATCGAATCCGTAAGTGAGCTATCGAATGGAACCTGTCTGCAGGCTTAATTGCTCGCTTCAACATAACTCTTCTGAAATTGAAGCTTCGGCCGCCCATCGAGCTGAACCAATCAGAGGCAACAGTTACTGAACCAATCAGAGGACGGATGAACTCACTTATCACAGGTGATGCAAGATGGCATTCCGGTGGTGAATCTACAATCTGATTGGCTAAAAGAAGAACCAGTGTTTTTAGTGGTGTTTGTGTCGTTGACGCCTGCACTCGAGGTACTGAAGGCGTTGGATGGATTAATATAAGCATGGCAACACATCAATGCTGAAATCTGATTGGACCCTGAAAAAATAAATAAAACAGCGGATTGGAAGTTACGAGCACAAGACCCACACAATGAAATTAGGACAAAAAACTGTTGAAAATAAACGATTTCCACTTCATTTAAATTGTCAAATTAAGTTAATGTTTCTGATGGTGTTTTTTACGCCTGCCGGGAAAGCCCTTGACGGAACACCACTGATTTCTCTCCATACTTAAAAATGAATGTATATATGTATATTTGAAGTGTTTAGGTGTGCTTTTGTGACACTCGTGCACATTCGATATCCACTGATAGCATTTAATGGTCGTGAGGTTCATTTGACATATAAAAGATAACCGTGACAGCCTTGACACACCTCTACAAGGATTATTTCCTCCGCCCATGTGTTTTTCTTTATCTCGGTCTGTATTTATGCAATCTCCAAACACATTTCTTCTATTTTTTTCTATTTTAATACAACTGCCACTGCACATTACCTCCCAATGAAATGCATCTCACAGTATAATGTATTCTCTACTTGTTGGGGTCCAATGAAACCGGATACTTCATCATATTTGACATCTGCAAAAAGTGGCCTTGCTAGTCTTGTACGACTGCAGAGTTGAGCACACATACAAATGTTATTTTGCGTCCAAGGATGTACAGTTTGCTTATTATTATTCTTCTGCTCCTCTTTATCGCGCTTCATAGCAAGCGCTGCCACGCCGCAAATTCAAATGAATGAGGAAAAATAATGGTTCTTATTATTTTATTCAGCCCACACAGTCATCGCTTCCAAAAGCTTTTTCAATAAGAAAATCAAAGGGGAGGTCACGGAGAGAAAAGTGATGAGCAAATGAAGCCGTGACGTGACTAAGCTTCTTGTTTTTCAGATGCCGCTAATATGTTGCTCAATAGCGGCTGCCCTTTTTGAGTAACTAGTAATTTCTCGCTTTACTATGTCTAATCTAGTCATCGGATTAAAGTTACTAATCAAAGACATAATTTGTTACTTTGTGACATAACTGTAAATTTCCCCAGTATGGGACAAAGAAAGGATATCTTAATCTTAATCTTATTTTTGTTGAGAGTAGACTTTTTTGGGGGGGGGCGGGGTATACTAAAATGCAAAGAAAAAGCAAAACATAGGAGTGCAAAGTCAATCCTGATACATGCTGAACCCAAGTCCCCGTCTAATAGTAAAAAAATACCGGTAAATGAATAAAATAACATTACTTCAATTACATTAAAAAAATAAGGGCGGCCCGGTAGTCCAGTGGTTAGCACGTCGGCTTCACAGTGCAGAGGTACCGGGTTCGATTCCAGCTCCGGCCTCCCTGTGTGGAGTTTGCATGTTCTCCCCGGGCCTGCGTGGGTTTTCTCCGGGTGCTCCGGTTTCCTCCCACATTCCAAAAATATGCATGGCAGGCTGATTGAACACTCTGAATTTTCCCTAGGTGTGAGTGTGAGTGCGAATGGTTGTTCGTTTCTTTGTGCCCTGCGATTGGCTGGCAACCGATTCAGGGTGTCCACCGCCTGCTGCCCGAAGACAGCTGGGATAGGCTCCAGCACCCCCCGCGACCCTAGTGAGGATCAAGCGGTACGGAAGATGAATGAATGAATGAATGAATTAAAAAATAAGATCAAAATTAAAAGATGGGCCAAAATACAATCTCTCAGTTTCACTCTATGGCAACTGATACACTGCCATGAAGATTTTTCTCATTCATTTTTTTTTCCTCTTTTCATTTTGTAGTATGCTCTTTGAAGGACGTCACAAGCAGCGTGTCCACGCTCAGATTAGTTAGACTTTTTCTTTTTTTGAGCACAATGATGACATTCTCGCATCTTTGAGAGGTGTTAATATGCGCAGAAGTCGCGTCACTTCCAGCTTTTAATGAAACTGTGTATGAGTTGTGCATGTGTGAGAGACAAATGCATGCGGATGGAGGAATAAAGGGTGTGTAACTTTTTGAAGTTTGTCATCAAGCTGTCTTTGAAGTGATGCTGACGCCTTACCCGCCAACTCCCTTTTTTTAGTTGTGTGAGTGAATATGTGTTAGTGTATTTTTGACTCTATGCCAGTGTGTGAAAATTAGGTGTGAAAATGGGAGGAATAAGGTGGCGGATAATTGTACAGTGCGGCAAGAGATGAATCATTGATGCTTCCTGCTAGTTTGGCATACAGTCCCGGACCTCAGATAATCTTGCCATAAGTATGTCTATTTTTAGGGAAAACCTATCACGCTGGCTTCTTATTACACTTATCTTTTCAAGCAGGCATCACATAGCCAGTGTCCTACATTTTGTGCATTTGATGACTTCTCCGTCCACTCTATGAATTTGTAATGCCGTTTAATGAGCACATGACTAATTTGCGCGATGCTCTTGATCCTCTGCAAACATTCACTAACCCCTGTTTTAAGAAACTAACGTTGACATTAACCTTCATCTTCATTGCACCCTAAGCGTGTTTGACCTCTTCATAAGCGGCGGCGACATCATCACCTTCCGGCGTCCTGCAACAACGGTTCACCTACGCCTCCGATAAAATCCATTACTCTTGATAAAAAAAAAGCTTGAGATCTTGTCAGAAATTAAGTAACATCTTGGCTCCTGATCAAATGGAGAGTGAGCACAGAAGATGACAAAGAGGGGAGTGAGGAGCGGACGGGGACTGGTGCTTTGCCAGAGGCAGAACAAAATGCCCAAGGCTGATTTAATGAATAGAGAAAGACTGCTAACAAAGCTCCAGGAACTTTTCATTTGTCCTAAAATAGGAAAAAAACTCCCTCAAAGGAGGACTCCCCCTGCAGATGTGCAGCTTGTTTCAAATGAAAAAAAAAAGGAAGTAAAAAAATCTCAGAAATAAGAGGCCGTTCCATGATGTCTGGTGTGCCGCTTTGTCTTAACCTTGTGACTGACCCCGCATAACGGAGGTTTTTGGAGCAAGCTGCTACTCCGTATGACATATCTTGATGGCACGGATTGCAAAGTGCAGGACCATAAGGTTCCCCTTCATAAGATAAAAAGTGCATGGACTCTATTTGGTGTCTTTAACTCTTTCTGGGCTGATGAAACGTCTCGGCTTCCCAAGCAAAATTCTAACCAATCGCATACAATGTTTTAGCAGCAACAGTATTTTTGCACCACCAAAATACCGTATTTTCCTCACGATAAGGCACACCTAACAGCATTTAATTTGCTCAAAAGCCGACAGCGCGCCTTATAATCCGATACGCCTCATATATGGATCAACATTACGATTTCTTGGACACAGAGTTTTAAATATTCTGTACAGCGCTTTGTTACAGCTGCAGCGGTTGTGAAAGCTCTTTATAAATGAAGCACTCTTGAGATGTTGAGATTTCACTAGACCAAAATATATTAGTATCAAAGTCAATGTTGTGCAGAAATAAATGCGTCTTTCCACAAAAAGCTAATTTTCTCTTGATTTAGTCCCAGATTGGTGATTTGAGTGCAACCAAGCTATTTTCAGTCTTTCATATGCTACCATCTTCAGATAGTCAAAGCACAATATTCTGTCGACCTTGAAACAGGAGTCAAGGGGTTGCCTTTTCGGAAAACGCTTGAGTTCAACATGGAAGCGAGCAACCACAACTATAATATGTCTCCCCTTACTGTGGTCTATCACGATGGTGAATTTAAAATGCAGTTGACTTTTCTTTTATGTCTTTTTCCTTAAATGCTGGCCGCTTGTAGGACCGAACCATTTCTTCTTTTAAGTGGGGGGGGGGGGGGTCATAGTGGGAGTAAATTGTAAACACACGTTTTACATACACACCGTCGAGACGATATAAGGAGCAGCATAATAACATTTTGCATTGATAGATTCATTGCCAATGTTCGGAGTGGCAAGTGGTGGGTCAAGACGTATCATGTAAAGGTGGCAGCTGAAAAACCTCCTCTTCTGATACGCTCTAAAAATATTTTATTGGTTTTAATACACGGTCTGGTAGTCCAGTGGTTAGCACGTCAACCTCACGGGTCATGGGTTTTCTTCGGGTACTCCGGTTTCCTCCCACATTCCAAAAACATGCATCAGGCTGATTGAACACTCAAAATTGTCCTCAAGGTGCGAGTGTGAGTGTGGATGTTCATCTCAGTGTGCCCTGCAATTGGTTGGCAACTGGTTCAGGGTGTCCCCCGCCTACTGCCTGAATATAGTTGGGATAGACTGCAGGAAAATGGATGGATGGATGGGTAGTTTTATCACCAGCTGTGCTCAATGGATATCCTTAAAAACAGTTTATCAAATAAGTAATAAAAATGTGGACATTTGAAACAATTATGATGTCCTTTTTTCCCATAATGCATTGCCAAGACATCGGATTGAGACTCGGGTATTGGCAGATATTCAAAATCAAGCGACTCAGATTCGCAAAATACAATACAATACAATACAATACATGCTGATTAATAGGATCGGGGCATCCCTAATAGTGAGCCAAAGCGGGGGGGGGGGGGGGGGGGTGAGGGGGGGGGGCGGAGCGGGGGAAATGTGTCAGTCCTTCATTGATGTGGACGTCCAGTGAGAGTTTTAAACTGTCAAAAAAAATGCTACAGTAGTCACAGTGTGTGTAAGAGACATAATTGCCCGTCGTAAAATGAGTTTGAGTATGTTTGACGGTTTCCAGCAAAAGAGAAGAAGGCTGCTTACCGGTACATTAAAAACGTATTGGGAGTTCATCAGAATTTGCGGTCCCAGGGGCGATATTGTATGAAATGTTATTAAGCCTGCATTTCCGCATTAATAATTTACATGTAGAAATTGAGGTCTTGCTCTCTTTATGAGTCAATCAATCAAAGTTTAAACTTTACATCTCCACATGCAGGCACAGAGGTTTAATAAGTGCTTAAAAAACATTTCCCCCCTGGGGTCTCAAACTATTACCACAAATCCAAATTATGTCTTTTAACATTAGTATTAGCATGAATATTGTTGTTCTTTTGTTGTTGGATCCTAAAGCGTATGCTATGAGGAACATCGACCTTTGGATCGACTAATTCTGACGGAAATTCCTTTTCATGAAGTCCGCTATGAAACAAAAAAATGGAAAGGACAGTGCTGATTGTATGGAGACATTTGTAGTGCATATTATAAAACATACTCCGCCTGTATGTAACGAAATGGGTTTTGGAAGGACAAAAACGCCAAAATGCAGCATCCGATTCTGATTCCTGGAAGTGATTTAGCAGTTGGGCCAAAAGCGATTTACTCGAACCGCTGTTGCAGTTGAAATGTGTTAAGGAGTAGCGAGGTGGGAGGACGAGAGCGGCATGCTAATGATGCTGCCACTGTTTCTCGCAATGGATGACTCATGCTCAATATGGGGGCGCAAACATCCACAGTGTGGGTAGCAACACATACGTGTGTGCATGTACACCAGCGCACATGCCGTCAGTTTTTCTCTTTTTCCCCAAATGACTTCCTCTTTTTGCGTCGGTGCTGGATAAAAGACAATGCTCGACAGTACAGTTGATGCGTTTAAAGTTTGACTGAGCAGTCATATATGACATAATATGTCATATATGTATGGACTGTATATTAAGTCAAGAGCAGCTCAAAGCAAAGATTTGGTGTCGTCAGTGCGGCATTTTTTGTGGGTCCTGGGGTCCTCCTAGTGACTTTTGACAGCAAGCCTTAAATCTCAGATAAATGGTAAATGGAGTGCTCTCATATAGCTCTTTATCTACACCATATGGTGCCCAAAGCGCTTTACAAAGCCTCACATTCACCCATTCATGCATATATTCATGACGCCAATGGGATGGGGATGAAGACCAGGAGCGGTTGCCATTCTTTGATTCGAATGTGACGGCAGCCTCAGCATGTCGTCCTCTTCATCATCGGATTCCTCCTCATCAATTATTTCTTGGTCTAGGATTGTATTATGTGTCATTTTGAGTTTCTGACACAGCTTCACCAAATCTATCCTCGCTATCCTTTTCCTCCTCCTCATTGTTTTAAGTGTATGCCTCAGCTCATTAATTCATTTTTAATGGTCAGTCATTTTTGACCGAGAACACAAATAGACAAAAGTTGAACGAGATTGTATATCAATTAATGTCTTGCTTCTGTGTGTGTGTGTGTGTGTGTGTGGACCCTCTTTGTGGACGAAGTCATGAAATCTTCGGTCACTCCAAACAAATTAACTCCAACTTTCAGGGAGAACATTTTTAAACGGCCAAAGTATCCTGGGACACAACACAAGGTGTTAGTCGCGTATTGTTATCACCCCAAGCGGTGTTTATATTTGACTAGCTGGTTCGCCGCCCTCCGGGCGGCTCATCAGCTAGTTCCTGCGGAAGGCTGGTAAGGTGGGCCTTCGGCCCACACAAGTGTTGTTGCTTGGTTAAACTTTTTGTTCATCTTCATTGCTTATCGTGAAAATAAAGAGATGTTTAGCTCTACTAAATAACTAACAATTTTATTGCAATGCTTGTGGGTAGACAACATTTTTTCGCTAAGATGCCCGCGCGATCGTAGTGAGCCACTGCCTGAGCGGCGCAGTGGCGGCGCGCACCGGCGCGGTGAAGTAGGTACGTTTTGAAAAGGGACAGACGGAAGGACAGACCGCGTGCGGGACGACGCGCAATATATATATAGATATATTTAGTAGTGACTCTTCAAAGAATAAAGCACTCAGGAAATGATTTACTGAGCAGTTTCACCGATGCAAATTGCACGCACATATACACATGCGGCCTTCCTGTGCGGAGTTTGCATGTTCTCCCCGTGCCTGCGTGGGTTTTCTCTGGGTACTCGGGTTTCCTCCCACAGTCCAGAACATGCATGGTAGGTTAATGAACACTCTAAATTTGTCCCTTTGGTGTGAGTGCAAGTGTTCATTGTTGTCTGTTGATGTGTGCCATGCGATTGGCTGGCAACCAGTTCAGGGTGTCCCCTGCCTACTACCCAAAGACAGCTGGGAGATATACTGTATATATCTGTATGTATGCAGTATATACACTGTATATATACTGTATGTATATGTGTATATATACATTCATATTTATATATAAATATGCACGAAGAAAGCCTCTCCCAGCTGGCTTCGTGCAGTGGTCAGAGGATTGCAGTTGTACTGTGAACTGATTAAAAAAGTAAATAAATAACTGGATGATGTAGATGACTTGATAATTGCCTTAATCAAATCTCGTGACTCCCTGCCTGTTTTTCTCCATCTCTTGATTATTCTTAAGATGGCAGTTTTATGATGTGTATTATTACCGTTAATAGCTACAGCCTTGACAAAGGTGTCACCAAAGCGGCTGGTCACCCTTTACTGAGTGAGGAATCGTGTTTGGTTATTTGAAAAGTCAAAATGGGCACCACTGCCTTTCACGATTGTGCCGACAGGAACCAATACTTTTGGAGACGGTTCTAATTTTACTACTAATATATGATTTTCAGGGTTTGGAATGCAGTTGCTAGCACGTTCGTTGTACTACTCGTGAACAGCCGCTTGTTTTTTTTTTTTTTTTTTCTCCCCTATATGATGATTTTAATTTAACCACACAGCAGCGTGGTTAGAATTAAAATCATCACGACGATGATTACCCTCAAATTAACTCCGCTTGAATAGTCTTCAGTTTTGTCGGGCTGGAATATTAATCAACATCATCAACAATAAAAGCATGGCCCGAAAATGAACTCACACCATTAGGAAATCGGAGAAAAGACCGGATAACAAAAAGACTTGGCGAATGGATCAAAAAGTAATGGGAGATAATTTTGACGTGAGATCATTTTGGATAATCAGCAAGAAGAGGGAACATAATGTCGCTCGCTCGATCCGAAAGAAAGGATGTAATTATCCTATGAGTCACAGCTTCATTTCCATATTTGGGGCTGTTTATTATTGATTTCACACCATCTTCTCAAAATGCCTTTTTTTTCCCCCTGCTCCATTTTCTAAAGTGTGTTGAGGAGAAACTCCAACATGTGTAGGAGCCTTCGATGACGGATGCAAATTGATGATTGCAAGAGTGACAAATGTTTTCTGGGTTTCTGTGCTTTGGAGCAATAGTCTCGGGGTCGTTCTTCTGCGCAATGGAAGAGCCACATTACAAATATGATAAGGTCACAACTTTAGAAAAGAACCTTGCGCTGAGTCCTCAAGGCCCCCCCTTTTTTTTTTGACACAGACAAGCAACCATGAATGCAGTTGTGGCACCTGCTGGTTTCTCTCCACTTTCCTCTTCTTCCAACAGAAGTTTTATGGCATGGCAGAATTTAATTCGCCTTTAGAATGTCTACACAAGGACGACTTTTCTAATTAAACGCAACCCCACCCACCCACCATAAACTATCTCTAATGCACTTGTTTACTTGTTAACAAAACCAACCGCCTCATAAAGTCTACAAATTTGTCCCGTTCAGCTTCCCTCTTTGTTTTCCTTTTAATGACACAAACAGCTTTTTAGTCACATCAGCCCCAAACAACTTTTTTTTTCCCCCCACTTTTTCCGCCTGGCTTGTCAAGTGCTCAGCCTGAACGCTAAAGGGACCGCGTTGATTGGATCCACAGCTCCTGACAGAAGGAGGATGTGCATTGATAGCAACCGAAGCAAGAGACAACAAACTTGTGTGTGTGTGTGTGAACGTTCAGGTAGATGCAAACGCCTGGAACATGTGCGCTCATCATTCCGAAAAAGCTCCGGTTGTATGACGCTTGAAATTGAGTACAATTTAACTTGGTGGGGGTGGGGGCTGTGGGTCCATTTCATTGTTCCCCTTTAAGCTTCTTAGCTGTAAAAGATTCAGATTGCGAGGCAAGGGAGGAGGAATTACGTAACGGTTCAAGCTTGAGAGCGTCAGGAGAGAGAAGAAAAGAGGAACTGATGAAGTGCGGAAGAAGAGTGGCAAAATAAATGAGAGGACCTAGAAAGGATGGGGATTGGAGGGAGCAAAACGCAAAAGTATGAAAGGGAACGCAAATGTTTTAATTGATGTTTTCCTTTAAACTGCTTTGAATATTGCTTTTACATGAAAACACTTCCATGGTCGTTCTGTTATATGGGAGAGA
The DNA here is from genome assembly GCF_025434085.1 of Hippocampus zosterae. Classification (NCBI taxonomy): domain Eukaryota; kingdom Metazoa; phylum Chordata; class Actinopteri; order Syngnathiformes; family Syngnathidae; genus Hippocampus; species Hippocampus zosterae. The sequence continues at coordinate 34,049,866 of NC_067452.1, read as the reverse complement.
AACGGCATTTCCTCTCGTCTTGCCGATCGTTGACGAGAAAACCACAATGCTAATTAGAATCCAGATGTCTCTGGAAGCACACTTTTATGCCTGTAAAATATGCCACCCTTCTGCTAAATTTCATTGTTTTTGTTTTATGTGCCTATTAATCAGCATCCTAAAAGTCTAATGGCATCCAACCCCCCCAGTTTTATGTATACCATAGTCCAAAACGAGTCTGTGACACGGTTTTAGTTCCAAATCCGCATGATTTATCGTGAGCCTGCAAGGGCCTTAGAAATCCAAAGACCGGCAAAATAAGTGGATTTGAATTCTGTGTCAGTGTGACGTACAGCTAGATCCCGCATTCGCCATTCAAGTACCTGCTCACGTCATGGTTGCAATACGAAGTCCAAATGCCGCTAAAACGACAAATGAGCCGGAATATTGTGCAAACCCCCCAAACCTTTGTAATAGCTGACAACCTGTTTTTTTTTTTGGCAGTACAGCCACACTTTGGTCAGTCAGCTTCAGAGTGTTCCCTGTGTGGCTGATAGGTCATGAGCCAAAACCATGGTGGTGGATTTTGGGATGGGGGGAGGAGGAAAATGTGTGTGTGCGTGTGTGTGTACAGTAAAAATATACACACACTCACTCTCACACACAAATACACACACACACACACACACACACATTCATATGACAGTTGGGTTAGGAAAAACCTTTGGAGAAGTGAGAACCCTGAAAAAGCAAGAAAACAAACCATGTTGGTAGAGGAAGCAATTAGACATCCGTTCGTGCACACACAACTGTACAAAATAACACCAAATTACAGAATTTATCTGACATTCTCTTATCAGTCAGAGTTGCGTTTGTGGCATTTGAAATCGCCGCATCAATTTTGAATGAACATTGAAAAATGTCGATTTGATGAATGCAGTTTTTATTATTTGCTCAAAGCAATCGCCATTAATGTCAGGAAAAAGATTTTACTGTGATTTATTGATTTTTGTTCAAATCACAAGAGGAAACTTGTCACACAGTTCTTTCTTCGTCCAAAGTGAAATAATTAGGTCTTTATGTCCTTTTTAGAATTGAGGTAACTAAAGTTTGGCACTCTTTCCTCTGTTACTGGTTTCATACTTGAGAGAAAACATGATTCATCTAGTTGAGAAATATCAAAATTAACACAAAAAGATTCCTTGGCAAAATGAAGATGTGAAAAACAGTGAATATACTAAATACGTGGAGAAAAAAAATCTAATTTTCTTAAATCATTTGAGAATTTATGAACATAAAATGTTCAAATCGCTTCGATCTTCAGCACAGCGTCTGTCTCCGCCACGTTTCTGGGGTGAGTTCTGGCGCTATTCATTGTTGTTTTTCAATGCTGAGCTGTGGCATCCTACATACAGTATTTTCCCCCCTAATATCTGTAGCATACACCTGGGGAGTCGTAAGTTGTTTGTCTACCATTGTTTACCTCAGCTGATTAAGTGCCCCTGTCGGAGACGCTATTCAGTTGAGCTATTTTTGTGTTGAAATATATGCTATACTCCCCTGTCAGCGATCGTCTTACCTCTGGCACTTGGCGTAGGTGAAAAACAGTAATTGGATGGACCCTTTATGTTGCAGCTGGAAAACCGTCACGTCACACCCCCTACGCCAAATGAGAGCCGCCGTGGTTGAAATACTCCATACGTACTGGGTGAGCACCGAGCCGGTGGGTCACGGCATCCTCGAACAAAATGAACTCCAACAAAATGCACCGCAGCGGCCCAGTAGAAAAGGTCTGCTGGGTATTCATTATGGAACCCTGGCATATTCATTTGGATTGCCTGAATCTCTCCCATCGCTACAGAATGCGAGATAAGAAGGGTTCATGGAAGAAGCTAGATGAAGGCATCAGTTCAGGGTATATGGTCGGAGAACCAAATCCACTGTCCCCCAAATGACAAGACAAGATGGTACACTCAACCGTTGCTCATTAGTCAGACGATGTGAAGCAATATCATGACCAGGCTAGTTACCGTATTTTCCGCACTAAAAGGCTCACCTAAATGCCTTCCAATTTCTTGAAAGCTCACAGCGTGCCTTAAAATCCAATGCGCCTTGTGTATGGTCATTACGGCAACACGTCGACCCCAAAATGGCTCCTTTCTAGCGACATGCTTACAACGCAGAGTTCAAACTAAAGGCGATCGGGTTATGCAGTTGAACACGGAAATAGAGCGGCGGCAAGAGAGCTCAACGTTAACGAGTCAATGTTATGACTTGCGGTTGCTTAAGTGAACTGTGTCGCTGCATCATTAAACAGGTTTAACTGACATCTGTTGGCATTCCTTGAACGTAGCTCCATCTAGTGGATGCACTGTAGATTGCGTCTTATAACGCGATTCGCCCAATGTATGAAAAAAAATTACAAAATAGGCCATTCATTGAAGGTGTGCCTCATAATCCAGTGCGCCTATTAGTGGGAAAATATGGTAGTAGAGAGAGGAATGATGGGAACGATCAGACCGAATCTGTAAATTTGAAGCAAACAAGCAGTATTTTATGTCGTTTGTACGGTAACAAGGCAGATAGGGCCTTGCTGTTGTTTCTTGGAAGTGACACAGCGGAGAGGGGTGTGGGGGGGGGGGGGTGGAAACAAAGCAGATTTGAAATGCAAATTTGATTGAGACGATGTGGGTGGATGTGGAGAAGTCTGGAACGAGAGGGACAGGAAGAGCTAATGGCAAGGAAAGAAGGATGCAGGTAGGAGTGTAGGAGTGGAAGATGTGTCGAGAGGGACGAGATTGAAGTGTAGAGAAATACAAGGTGAGGGGAACTCAGTGGGACGCTGTATTCTGGGGTGAAAGTTGACGTTCAGTCTGTGGAAATTTGTTTGGGGAAGTGGAGCTGCAGTCGAGGTCTCTACTTGCCCACGTCCCCGCAAAACATGTTTTCACTTATTTTAAGCAGTTTGTTCGGAAGACATCTTGCTTGACCTCACCTTGTCTTGCCAAACATGCACACGCACACACACACACACAATTCTATTCCTTGCTTTGCGAGATCTCACTCAACTCGTGTGTATTGCTGATGAGGTGGGACGTGAATATTTATAGAACAGGCCCAACTTTTCAAGTATATCAACTAAGTTCTTCTTGAAAACAAATAAATACATCATCACACCTGATTTGGGGGAAAATTGCCCTGAGTGTCAAAAATTTGAACCGCCATCGGAGACCACTGTCGTCGTCCGCAAATCTGTTATGAGGAACTTGACTTAAATTGAATCTCACTTTAAACTTGAAGCCTCAGGTGAAAAATTTGTGGTAATAGTATTAAGTCAGCCAGGCGCTTCATTTATTACGCGCAGTAATGAAGTGACAGGATCTTTAGTTGATGCCTCCATTAAATGAGGAGATCAAGGAGTGTTGCCTCATACCCCCAAAATATTTCTACCTCCTCCCCCCTCACTGTTATGACGATGTGAGATGAAAAAGGAAATCAAATCAGCCCCTCCACGTGGGAGCTTATTTACTTCTCTGAACACTGCCTTCATTTTGCACTTGTATTACCATCCATTTTCGACAACGTTTGTCCTTGTTAGGGTCAAGGAGCCAATCCCAGCTGACTCCGGGTGAACAAAAAAATGCCGATATCGTGAATAAAACTTGCATGACAGCGAGCAGTTTGACCTTGGAAATTATTATTTCATAATTTTTTTGTTGTTATTGTTGTTAGCATTTCCTGTAGAAGGTCGCCGGCGTTCTGAGGCAAATTGTGTTAAACATTTGAAGATCAACTGTCAATTGTACTGCGAGCATGTTGCACGTTGATTTGCCATTTTTATATTGGATGTTTTATTTATATTTTTTGCAATGATGCTCTGATTGTGGGCAGCCCGGTAGTCCAGTGGTTAGCACGTCGGCTTCACAGTGCAGCGGTACCGGGTTTGATTCCAGCTCCGGCCTCCCTGTGTGGAGTTTGCATGTTCTCCCCGGGCCTGCGTGGGTTTTCTCCGGGTGCTCCGGTTTCCTCCCACATTCGAAAAACATGCGTGGCAGGCTGATTGAACACTCTAAATTGTCCCTAGGTGTGAGTGTGAGCGTGGATGGTTGTTCGTCTCTGTGTGCCCTGCTTTGGCTGGCAACTGATTCAGGGTGTCCCCTTCCTACTGCCCGAAGACAGCTGGGATAGGCTCCAGCACCCCCGCGACCCTAGTGAGGATCAAGCGGCCCGGAAGATGAATGAGTGAATGAATGAATGCTCTGATCGTTGGAAATTAGACCGATGCATCTTCAAATGCGAAGTAATTGAGGAGATGATGTCAAGAGCTACTTTTGCTTTTATTTTTCAGCAACAGCCAAGCCAAGAGTGCTCCCTGAAGACGGTTGTCATCCAGGAAAGAAGGCTTCATGTAGGGGTCCACAATGGCTGGTGTTTCATTGATACACCGCAGATAACGGTGCTCGAGCCCCTATCGGGGGTCAAAGGGCGAGTGGACAGGTGAGCACCATTTTTACATCACATAACAACAAATGGATTGCTTCATCAGTCTAATTTTATAACCGTTATATGTAAGACTTTTTGTGCGTTGATGTGTGCTCATATCGTTTTCGCGTTGTTGAAGTCCTCATAGTCGAGACGAATACAACGTCCTGACTCATGTATTAACCTCAACGTGATCGAAAATGTGCCCCAACCTTTGACTAGTATTATTGATTTCCAAAAGACAAAGAGCTGAGAAAGCAGCAGGAAAAAGAAAAGACCAGCTGTCAGAAGCTTTTCTGCTCCTTTGTAGTCTACAGCGATTGCCATTTTTAGTAGCAAACATTCAATGTAAAAATGATGCCTCCAAATCAGTAAACATTAGTTGTCTTGATTCAGGAAGCCTACTGTATTGTCACATCTATGTTTCACGATCTGGCTACTCACGACAGACTAAATATTAAGATATTTATCAACACAATAAAATATTGGTTCCAGTGGTTAGCACATCGACCTCACAGTGCAATGGTGTGCAGGGTTCGATTCCAGCTCCGGCCTCCCTGTGTGGAGTATGTATGTTCTCCCCCGGGCTTGCGTGGGTTTTCTCCGGGTACTCTGGTCTCCTCCCACATTCCAAAAACATGCACGGCAGGCTGATTGAACACTCTAAATTGTCCCTAGGTGTGAGAGTGAGCGCAGATGGTTGTCCGACTATTTGTGCCCTGCGATTGGCTGGCAACTGGTCCAGGGTGTCCCCCGCCTACTGCCCAAAGACAGCTAAGATAAGCTCCAGCACCCCACGTGACCCTTGTGAGGATAAAAGGGGATTAGGAAATAGAATAACAGATTGTTAGATGCAACCATTCATGAAAAATCAAATGTGGTGGACTAGGTGCTTACAGACTGGTGGATTGAAGCAATGGGCCAACCAGCATGGTGGGGTCTCTGTATAAAAGATGTCAATGAGTACTTGTCCACACACTGCCTTTGACACTAGGCAACAGTTGAAATGTGTGCTCTTTGTGGACCAGGATGCCTTTTTCTTTTTCAACATAGATTTTTGCGTCAGATGTTTTTCTTCAATTTGAAAGTGATGAATACCTAATTCTCAGATTATTTTGAAATGGAGCCCCGCAATTAATAATCACATAATAGTTTATTAGCAGCAGTTTTATGTGAATGAGGCTGTTATTGTCCAAATGATAGTATATAATCCACAAAGTTGATCTCATTAATCATGACTGGTAATATTTTTCTTCACTTTGAATGTGATTAGTTAATATCCAATCCTCAGATTATTTTTTGGAATTAATTCCCACCACTAATAGTATGAGGCAGGATTGCTTTGATATCATCCATAAAGTTGATCTCATTAGTCATTAGTGTTAATCAAATATCAGAGAATCATTAGTTTAAAAAAAAATAGTAAAAAAATGATGAGATCACCAAACGTAGACTTGACTCCACCTCACAATTCGCTCTCGCCTATGGAATATGCAAACTGTGAACGGCAAATGCCACCCGCGCGTTCTACCGCTTCTTTCCCAGTGCACGCTGAGCAAACAAGAGTTAATCCTTCAACACAGTAATCTATGCCTTTAATGAGTCGGGCTGCATTCAACGAAGCGGCGGTTTGTCATTTAAATTCAGTGGTTGTGCATGATCACTCTTTTTATTTTATTTTTTTATTTTTGACCCCTTCATATGGGCGGGTGTGGTTATCTCCTCAGCTCAGCGTCATCATCGGGACCCCAGACGCTTGGCCTCCGCAGCAACTTGGAACTCAGGCTGATCAATCATCAAGCCATAGCGGTTATCTTCCAGCTGGAGTACGTCTTCTCTGCTCCAATTGGCCGAGAGACAATGGTAAGGGGCAGGATATAAATATAACGTACTGCACGTATGACGCACCCTTAAGGATAATACATTTGAAAATTTGCCTCACTTGACAGGTGACATTAGTCATTCAGTTACATATTAATGTCGAGTTTGGCCAATTGATCATTCATTGGTGGCTCACCTAAAACATGCTGACAGCTAATTAAATTATCTGCAAACTTTTCCGTTCTGTTTTTTGCTAACCCCTTGAGCTTTTTTTTTTTCCCACTAGCGATCCAAAACGCTCTCCTACGAACAGAAGATATACATATCAGTTAGGGGATTGCCACAAAACTGTGAACATGTCCCATTTTCCCTAAATTTATTAGCATAGGGGTGACCACACATTTTCAGCTTGGAAGCTACTTATAAAATTAAGTCCAGATAAATGTTCTAAAGGACCACTATAAAGATGCAAACCATTTTATGCCACAATATGAGTTAGCACTAAGTTCCTTGCATAACTTGATGATGCCATGATGCACAACAGGACTCTGTACGTTTTTGTGCCCAGAGCTTACTGTGATGATTTGCACAAAATGAAAATCAGGCAGAGATGTTTAGTCCAGATAGGAGCTGCTGATGACTTACAAATGATCAGCGTTTACGTTGGAACAGTATCAAGACTCTAAACAACTTTGCAAACCAGTGACTTCTTCTGAGGAGCAAGTTGCAAAATATGAGAACTTTTTTCTCGTTAATCCCATGGGACAATGCCGACTCCCTTTGAATGCTGCACTCAAGGAAGTAACACTACTTTGAGTTAGTTCCAAAACTATACAGGAGCCGTCGATTTGAGCGGAACGCTATTGTCAGCATGTAGTGTCAAAATCTCATCCTCCATCCCAGACGAGTGAATATGAAACGATGATCGCAATTTTTGATGAGAGTAAATCATCATAAGTATCTTTCCGAAAAGGGTAGCACATGAATATAGAAACTGGCTCTAATTAGTGCAACTGGCATTTTAGTTCTCTAACCTTTCTCTGACCCAGCTCACTTGTCAGAGGACAGTGTTTTTCAGGAAAAACAAAAAAAAGTTTTCACATTTGATGTGGAGGTGATCGATTTTTGGATTCTTCCTTGGTACAGTGCCTTTTTTTAAGTTCAGCAGATATATGATAGGCTAATTGGGCAACTCTGTTGCTTCTTTGAATTTTTCAGCTGCTGCTGTTGCTTGTTGTTGTTGTTGAGCAAACTCCAACTGGGTCCCAAAGTGGCTTCTAAAGCCGTGGCGTCCTGGGTACCTGGAGACCCAGTTGTTGGTCATTGATTGGGAACTGTTCGTAGCCCGAAGGCACTCCCAACATCGCGTGGAGATCGTTCCCGAGTTGGGCTGCTGCTGCTGTTGAAGCTGCTGCTTGTATGCTAACGCTAAAGTTGCTAACTGCTAAAGTTGTTCGGGTTGTTGTCCTAAATGTAAATCAAATTGCAAATGTACGATAGTGAGGTTTGGATGTCCATGTATTATTATTATTTTTTTCAAACTATGCCATCGATCTGAATTGGCCTGTGGGTGGGAATGACAAAATGTGCATCCCTGTTAGCGTCTTTGTGCCTCATGTATGTGCTCAAATTTTCAGTTCTAAATCATATTCAAATGGAGGGGGAACGTTTGACGGCACCAAATTTGTCATTTGTAATTTGTTTGTTAGTGGCTCAGTTAGTTGGGAGAGTTTGCCAAGGAAGAATTGACGAGGCATCGTTGCAGCATCCTATTATACATGCTCATAAAGAATTGATTTGACTGCTACAGTCTACTTTTGTGGCTGTTTTCATATCAAATGTTCTTTGAACAAAAGAAGCTTTGGTGCAATCTTTGTATTTGATCTTATAAATTATGCAAGTGTAAATAAAGAGGTGTCCAAGGAGTATCTAATATACAGCATGTCAGAAAGCAGAGAGAGTATTTGATCCCAGAATAGCTTGCTAAATTATGGTTGTCTGGTGATTACCCCTCAAAAAAAATTAAATGTTATTCCAACACATTTTCCTTCACCACTGTGAAGCTTCCGAGGCTTGAACATTTGATGAAGTTATTCGATGCAGTGTTTAGGTGATGTGAATCCTTTGTGGCTTGCGTGGGAATGGAGTGTTTGTGCTGCCGTGTGGGGATGCGTTATCATGCGGATCAACAGTCTGCTTGAGGGTGCAAATTGATAAGAGCAAGATAAGCGCTCTCTCTTTGAGATGACAACGGTGATGCCTTGGAATTTCACTCACGTTCACGTGGAGTTTTGCCGAAAAAAAAATCAGCTGACTGCCAAAAAAGTGTCATGTGTCACTCAGCTCACTTGAGAAGTGTGATGGGAGACTCTCCATGTCCCTGTGCTGTGACAAAGCTGTCACAGATGTGACATGTTGCGCCCTCGCCACCCTCTGCCCCTCCCACACCTCTACTTTATTTTTTCAAAGGTTTAACAGGTACTGAGTTGAGGTGTGCCTTCGGGACAGACAACAGCATTTCACGCAGCTCGGAACCCTTTTATACTATGGCTCTGGGCTGGGTCTTATTGCCACCACTCATCAAGGCCACTCCTATCCTGTCTGGAAGAAATCAAAACCTGGATGGCACAAAATTTCTTGAAATTCAACAAAAAGAAGACAGAGGTGATATTGTTTGGTCCCAGTGGCCCTTGTACATTCCATCCTGTAGACTTGCCCCCCCCTGTCTCCTTATCTTAAGTCAACAGTCTCAAACTTGGGCCTTAAACTGGACAGTGATTTCAAACTTGGATCGGCAAATTGGTGCCGTTGTTAAATCCAGCTTCTTTCACCTTAGACAGCTGGCCAAAATAAAACCTCTCCTCTCACATGAACACTTTGAGACAGTAATTCATGCCTTTGTGACATCCCGGCTGGATTACTGCAATGCCTTGTACTTTGGAGTCAGCCAGTCCTCCATTAAGCGCCTTCAGCTGGTCCAGAATGCCGCTGCTCGCCTCTTGACTGGTACTCGTAAGAGGGAGCATATAACTCCTACTGTGGCATCCCTTCACTGGCTCCCCATTCATTTTAGAGTTATTTTCAAGATCCTCCTTTGTTTTCAAATCTCTGAATAATCTCGCGCCACCTTACCTCTCTGAGCTCATCCGCCCCTACACACCTGCCCGGCGCCTCAGGTCTGTGGACCAGACATTATTAGAAGTACCAAGAACTAAACTGAGGCTCAGAAGGGATCGAGACTTTTCTGTTGCTGGTCCTTCTCTCTGGAATGACCTCCCACTGAACATTCGGCAAGCCTCCTCGCTGCCCATCTTCAATGCCCTCCTCAAAACTCACTTGTATTCTTTGGCGTTCGACTCAGCATGACTTAGATTTGTTCATGATTTTACTGTTTGGTGCTTTCTACCGCCTTTATTACCGATTTGTCTTAGTGTTTATTGTGCATGTTAAATTTCTCCATGTACAGCGCTTTGTGTGCAGCAATGGCTGTTTGAAAGTGCTCTATAAATACTGTTGACTTGACCCGACTTGACCACTGTCTCTTCAAATATGAATCAAGGCCTTGTGAAAATGTGTTTTTCAACCTCAACATTTGACACAATCTATGTTTTGCTACTATATCCTTGGAAATGTGCCACAGACTTTGGCAATTCACTTCGTGTTTGTATTCTGAGACTATTCAGTTCATGTCCAATTGCTTTCACAACGGTGAAGAGTGTTGGCTGCTGGCTTCATTATTTTTGAATTGTTTGTACTGTGTAGCTTTGAATGCAATGAATACAAAAGGAATACTTAAATGTCCAATGAATCTCCACCAAGGCTGACGCACAACTCGAAATATTACTCGAGATAGCTTCAGAAAAGAATGGAATGGAAATGTATTTGAAATAAAATAGATTTGATGGATGGAAGGTTAGGTTAGGATATACAATGCCTTCTTTGTCACTGTGCAGAGCAGTACAAGAAATGAAATAATGCTGTATCCTTTGGTGCTTTTTTTTTAAAGAAACAATCACGTGCCATGAAAAACAAAGATTGCACACAATTTTTGTTGTATGTTGCATAGACACCTGTAACTCGGTGTTTAAAACACAAGAAAATCATATACCATCCTGGGAATTGTTTGTGGAAAAAAAAGATAATTGAACATAATAATCTTTCAAAAATAATGACAGCTTGACCTAACAGTTGACTACAATTATTCAACCCTTAATATGCACCGCCATGAATAAGTTTTACCCTCTTTGCAAATGTAAATATCCGATGAGGTTTAACCCAAGTAAACATGAAACGTCTTTCATTTAATTTTTTTTACTGCGGTGAAAAAAAATATATTTAAAACTACTTGGCCCTGTGTGAAAAAGTAATTGCCCCCCATTTTAAATAACAATTCAGTGTGGATAATATATTTTTTTTATGTGTGTGCAAATGACTCATTGCTAGTTATCGAAAACACTTCTTTTCAGTTGATGCTTCTGAGGTTGGCCTAAACAGCTGTTACCTTTAAGGGCCAAGTATTTTTTTTTTTATACACAGGTGGGCGGGAAGCCTTGAACAGTTTTTTTCCCTTCATAAACAAAAATGTCCATGTTTATGACCTGTATGGTGACCTGTTTTGTTTCGTATTGTATTCCCTTCAGCGTTGCGCCATCTTGTGGATGCATAGCGCAACCGCAATCACTATTGTAGCTTCTATGCGCCTTCTAATGCTGTGCGTTCTATCTATGAAAATAGTTTTTAAAATAGGCCATTCATTGAAGGTGCGTCTTATAGTACAGAAAATACGGTCGTTTGATAATGACTTTCTTTGCTTTCATTTTCACAGTGTTCACATGTTCACACAATAAAAAAATAAGAAGAGGTTTTATCCTTCCATGTCAAAGTATAAGATGTGCTCCTTGACGTCTGAATCAATGCTTTCCTCGTATTCTGACTATTAATTACGCCCCGCCATCGAGTCACACTGCATGTGGCCTTATTGAAGAGGATGGCGCTTATTTCCGTCTGCCTTGCTGATGATGACACACATTAGCTCATCACTAATGGAACCCTGGATCAATGATAAACGGAGACAGGAGGGACTTTGGGCCTTTTTGTCTTTTTGCCAAGAAACTAAACTAAACTCGCCAAGTGGCGAGGAGGTGGCTGCAGTCATCCAAAATGCTCACACGGGGAATTAGTGCTTGGAGGTTAAAATTGTAGCTAACAGCGCACAGGAGCAGAAAAAAAGAAAATGAATTTTTTAAACTGGATAAATAATGGAAATTGATCTGTTCCACGCATTTACTTCCATTTGTTTATCGTCACATAAGTGCAAAAGGTTGTTTTACATCTCGTCCAGAGTAAAACAACATTAAAAAATCATTATGGAGCGATCACTTCCCTTTGTTGAGGAACACTCTCCTTTTGTAGTTCGACTTTGGGCTTTTAATCAATTGTACTCTGTCGAAAGGTTATATTTTGCCAAACGCAAAAAAGCCCAAAATAAGGAGAGGTGATCAACTTCAGCTGAACCATTTTGTTTTGCTTCGCCTTCGCTTTTCTTTTTTCTTTATTCTTTTTTTTACTGCTTATTTTTGCTTTCCAGTGGATGTCAAATTCCAAAGGTCCTTTCTGCTGCATTTCTGTCTTTAGCGCTTCAGTGACGAGCAAGCACTAAGTTCCTTCCTTCAAAGCGTAATTGACAGCTCTCTCAAGCTCTTCTCTGACACCCAACTCTTGAGACTGAAAAAGGATGGTGACAGCTTTCCATTCACAACCATGAATGAATGTGCCTGTCAAGCACATCATATGTTCACCTTTAACCCTGACTGGATTTGAGGATTGGCACATTTTGACGACCGAGCGCAAAGGAAGTCCAACTATTATTATGTGATCTTTCAAAGTCGTCTTTATTGTGCCCTTTAACTGAGCTCTTAGATGCTGCTCGACAGAGAGAGAATGGGACTGGGAGCAACATCTTCATCATTTGCTTGCTCCATAAGTCATCATTACAACACAAAACAGCATCACCAGTAGGCAGAATACCGGAGCTTTTTATTTTTTTTCACTCAGAGCAAAAACGGTCGCCGTCCTCTATTTCAGTCTGCTTTGATTATAAATGACAAACTCCCAGTGAGCTGTTACGGTGGCAACAGAACATCATTTTAATGTAATTTGAGAATGATGTGTGCCATGAATCAGTGTCAGAAAATTGGAGGACGTGTTGTTGCATATGCGAGGCTTCGAGGCAAGTTAAAAAAAAGCATTTAATCAGCAAAATGTTTTTTCACAGTACGGCATGAAATGGTGTTTAAATGTGAAGGGAAATAGCGTTGGTGGTATTATTTAAAAATTGAGACGCTTCAATTGATTGATTCCAATCCAACTACCATATTTACCGCACTATAAGGCGGACCTCAAAGCATTCAATTTTCCCTAAAGCCAACAGTGCATCCTGTAATCCGATGCGCTTTATGTATGGTGTTACACAATCTCTTTATATTCCCCACTGAGTTGTTTCCGTGAGTGTTCCGATGCCATCTAGTGGTGATTATTAGCAGGAACCAACTGTTACATAAGAGGGTTCTGCCCGACACTAATTGACATGTGCACTCGCCAACTGATAACTACTTTGTGAGCTCTGCGCAGCCATTATGAAATGCAGATAATACCAAAAGCATAGTTAACCACTGACCAAACGAAGGAAGAATATAAAAAAAATAACTTACCTAACTGGCGGACAAGCAAGACATCTAAGGATAGTTAGCCTCTTGTGGATGTGAGGCCACGAGGTTTGTGTGCATTTTTGTTGACTCGACTGCCGTCATAATTTTTTCATTTATTGTTTTGTAATGCCATTTTTATTTTAACGGACATTTAAGTTTAATGTCGGTTTTTGTGACCAGTTCTGCATGCCTTTGTTCAAAATGTTACAGCTGCCGCTGTTGTGAAAGCACTATATAAATCAGCATGTATTGTATTGTATTGTAATATAAATCAAGCTGTAATGTATTGTTTTATTCCCTTAGCGTAGCGCCATCGAGTGGATGCATAGCACAACCGCAGCCATTAGTGTAGCTTCTGTTCTATGCACCTTATAATGCAGTGTGCCCCATATATGCAGTGCACCCCATTTATGAAAACTGTTTTGAAGGTGCGCCATATAATCCGAAGCGCCTTATAGAGTGGAAAATACGGTAATTCCATCAAGAAATCTCAGTTCAGCTAACTACATCAAATCTTTTCAAGCTTTCTTCACCCCTATTTTCCCCCCCTTCCCAAATGGCTGAGATCGACTGGTTAATCGACACACGGGCGTACATTGGAGACGGACGGATGCAGTGGCATGGCTAGCGGCTGAGTTTATTAAAGATATTGGTGTACAGCTTCTCCTCTGGGTCACGTCGAATCTTGTTTGGCTTTTGATTGGCTGGCGACAGATAGATGCTGTGTAGATTGTCGTGCGTTCATGCCGCTTCTCTAAAAAGATCTGCAGTCAGTTCTTGGTTGTGTGTGTAAACGCGTGTGTGTTTGTACGTGCAGTGATCGGGGGTGGGGGGGGGCTGCAGGTCTTAATGATGTTTGCCGAGTGAAAATCTTCCACACTAACATGCTCATTAGTGCCCTGTTTACTATTACGCTTACCCCCCAAGTCCCGATCCCCATCTTTGTCCCGGTTTTCTTGACCACATACAGTACCTCACTGCATCCACTGCAAAGGCCTCTCGCCGTCGTTGACCTCACATTCAAAGAAACCCGTTCTATTTTGTGCGCCTCTGATACGAAATGCCATGTAAATGTTAATTAAATGTTAATCAAACACCTTCAGCGCGGTAATGTCATCAGGATTGGGAATTGTTACGTTTGGTTGATTTGTGGCTCATGTCTAGGTGGTCAATCCTACCTCAAGGCACTCTTTTGTTTCCCGCTCGTACATCTAGAGGAAAAGTTGAGTTACAAGGCAAGGGAGGTTATATATACTGTATATATGCCACAGAGACAATATTGCGCCTGTCTAATTAAAATGAATGTCAGCTCTCCCCCCACTGAGGAGTACATCAATCTCCCCTCACGATAGGCCCAGAGTGAGTCGTACCCTGTCACAGTCTGCCAGCAGTGCCATCTTTCTCCAGACGGATGCGTCCCCCTAGAAGCTAGACAGACAGTGGCGATAATGTTTGCACGTCGAATGTCTGCTTTGTGCATGGTCACCGCACACCGAGGTCGCACTCTAGAGGAGCCTCAATCCTGACTCGAATGATAACGGCAGGCGTACAAAGTGGCTAGTGGCGTTTTGGAGCCATCTGAGGCTTGAACATCTGTCGAAAAATCAGTTTGCACTGTTAATTGTCAATCTGCTCTCCCTCGTGCAGTTTTAAAGCGAAAGAACGTCCAAGTCCTCCTTGTGCTGCTTTCCTCTCGTTTTCAAAGTGCTTGACTTTTTGCTTTTTGCTTGTGAATTTCATTGCTTTTTGTAGTCTGTGTTTGTGTCATGTGAAGCCTTGCACAACCTCACTACAGTCACTTAAGTTGTAGCCATGGCATCTCCACACGCAAATGGGACCCTGGTGCACTTTGTGTAAGCTAAATCACTGACTTACTGCACCCCTTTTCCGCATTTGCGACAATGAGTCACTTGAATTAGACGTAACGTAGAACAACATCGGGTACAGGTGAAGACATATGACCGGTACGAAAAGCAACAGGCGCTCTGCACTGTGTAGCTGGTAGAAAAGCAATACGCCGGTGACAGAAATGATACGCCGCTAACTGCCACTTGAAGAAAACAGAATCGCAAACAGCAGTGAGCTCCAGCTTGATTGCAGTTGCAGACATAAAATATTTGACCTTCTTGTTCGGCCTAAGGATAGATAAATAGTGTATGCACAGTGATTGTGGGAGCCCTTTGGGTCTCAATAATATTGCAAATATTATATTTGTTTGTGGGCGCGTGGGCGAGTGGTTAGCGCATCGACCTCACAGTGCAGAGGTAGTGGGTTTGATCCTGGCTGCGCCCTTCCTGTATGATGTTTGCATGTTCACCCCTCGCCTGCGTGGGTTTTCTCCGTGTACTACGGTTTCGTCCCACATTCCAAAAACATGCATGGCAGGCTTATTGAAGACACAAAAATTGGTGTGAGTGTGAGCGCGGATGGTTGTTCGTCTCTGTGTGCCCTGTGATTGGCTGGCAACCCCCGCCCATTGCCCGGAGACAGCTGGGATAGGCTCCAGCACCCCTTGCAGCCCTTGTTGTTTGTCTGTATGATCAGGCCCAATGTTTACCCCACCTTTTGGCCAAAGTCAGCCGCGGTAAACTATCCTAATAAGAACCAAAGGTACAGAAAATGAACGGCTTCAACATATTGATTTGGCAGTTGACACACGAGGGCTATAATGGGGGCGGATTTTTAAAATGGTTAAACATGCAGCGAGTTACAGTGACCCACAAACATTATTGGTGTTGCAAATCAAAAACAAAAACAAGCAAAAATAATGGGAGTTTTTAAAAATAGAAATAAAGAGTGCTTGGATGTGCAGATGGTACATCGGAATCATGTATTTGGTATAAGCGTTGCAATTTGTATATTCATATATATATATATATATTTTTTTTTCTTAAAAGATCTTACTGGTGATTGTGGAATGGGGTAAGGAGGCATTATTATTAATTCCGTATTTAAATTTTCTTCCCGTCTCAAGAAGATCCAAAACCTTGTCAAAGATGTGCATATCCTAAAGAAGTGAACGCATGAAATGCGTCTTGCAAGTGTGTCTCCTTGAAGCTGTGATTGAAGGCAAGGTCCTCAATTTCCCAGCACACTATAGCCCTGCTGGGTTCATTTGACTACTCATGCAGATGGATGAAAATGTGAATGGTTTAGTGCTCTTAAGTTAATGATCTCGGCGCGTGTTGGCTCCCTCCCTCCAGGGCTTCTCGTTGTCGAGAGTATGAGTACAGTTGTTGGAGCTCTGGGCTGCCGCCTGCTGCCGTCTTCTGGGCTGAAATAATGACTCGAAGACCCCAACAGACATGTGGTAATAGTAATACCTGTCAGGCCAGGTCTCCCGTCAGCGCTCACATCCACCTAATTTAGGATTAATTCATGCTGTGCTCAAGGAAACCCTTCGTTGCCTCGCGCCTGAGCATTTTCTCCAGCAGAAAGCACAGCCAAGAGTTTTTCGTACCGCAAACTTCTGTTTAAAAAAAAAAAACTAAACAAAATATGCATTCCAGTGATGGAGCTGGAATGCATATTTTAGATAGAATATTGGTGGTGCCACTTTAATTATTTAGGCTTGAGCTTGTAAATATTGGCCTTTTTATGACTCTTCCTCCCATTTTCAGGGATAATGGAGTTTCAGCTGTGTAAGACTCAGAATTTACAGTCTGTCACCTTTGGATAATTTTCCTCCATACTCACTGTCTCCCCCCACCTCCCGAAGTTTCATGTATTTTATATTTTATAGTGTGGCTCCAGGTGACAGATGTGAGGTCTTTATTCCCAGCCCGACAAGTGTTTGAAATATAGTTTTTAGTTGTTTCGTGATGCTGAAATATTGTTTTTCACATGTTAGAAAACGAGGTTGATGGATTCTTCCCCTTGCAAGTGCTTTGCCTGTTGGAGCAATTACACATGGTGCTTCCCTGTTTTTGCCGCAGGCTGTTTCTATTCCCATTCCTGTGCCAGTGTACTATTATAACACAATTTCTGCTTTCTCTGCAGAGTAAACAGTTATGACTCCTTAAAAAATAAAATTAAAAAATCTATCTGTCTATCTATCGAGCTAGCTAGCTGAGCTAACTTGCTAGGTAGCTAACTAGTTAGCTACCTAGCAAGTTAGCTAGTTAGCTCAGTGTTTTTCAAACTGTTTTGAGCCAAGGCACACTTCTTTCATTGAAAAAAATCTTGCGGCACACCACTAGCTGAAAATGTGAAAATGCATGGCCTCATGTCCGCGCATCGATGGACTCCCACCTACAGTCCATTTTGTCGATCAAATTGCCATTAAACACCACCTCCGCCCGCACAACTTCTCATTGTCATCCTCCAGGCTTTTGTGTATGACTAAACATGGACTGTGTGCGCATGGATTACATGGCCGCGTGTGAATTTCACCTCGTTTTGGAATGAAACTCTTATCCCCGATTGTTTACTGAAACCACAACGAAAGGAGTCCCAGTGCGATTCTTTTAATCCTGTTGTTTCATACCCCGAGCTCTCTGACGTTTACGCAGTTCATATGTAGATCACATCATTCCCTGGTACAAAAACTCGGCGTTAAAATGGATAGCGGATTCGTGACGCTATGGGCTTTTCTTCTCAAAGGGAAGAATATCCCTTTTTTTACCCCCATATTGTATTTTCCTTTCCGTGTGGCTACGCTGCTTCTGAAAGATCCCTCCATATAATCATGAATAAATCATTCATTGGTTGATCTCAGTCACGGACGTACATGTAATGCATGGTTAAAGGATATGTAGCATTGGTGGAAAATGTTCAGATTAACTCGACGTGCCTTATTCCCCTTCGTATTCTCACTTACATTCTCTGCGCAAAGTGTCGAACAAGAAGCTATTCTGTCACCCTGACCATAGGGATACTGAACGTGTGCGCAAAGTGTCGGACAGATAAAAAGCTCTCTCTCTCTCTCTCTCTCTCTCTCTCTCTCTCTCTCTCTCTCTCTCTCTCCCTCTCTCTCTCTCTCTCTCTCTCTCTCTCTCTCCAAGGCTGTAGGCATCCATGTCGATAGGGCCCCCAATTGCCGCTTTGTCTTTCTGATTCTCTTAGAGCTCAGCAAGCATTTCTGCCCCCGAATCACTCCCACGCAGCACCGTATTCATTGAATAATACAAGAAGAACGTTCGCTCATGTGCTAGACGGTCACGTTGCTCTTGCTTTCCTTTCTGCTATGCTTGAAACATGTGGAGCACAATTGGGGCTCCTTAGGATTTTTCATACAGTATCACAACATTTCACAACTGGAACATTAAAAAAAGAAATAAAAAATAACAATGACATTGAAAAGATGCATGTGGAATGTTTTGTCTCCCGTGTGGTTTTAATCCTGTACAAAGTTATTGAATAACATCACCGCGGACTGCTTTTATGGCTTCTCTATATTTCTGCCCATCAAATTCAGTGTGAGAGTTGTGCTTTTGCTACTAGGAGGGGAGTGGGGGGGGGGGGGTGTCAAATTGTCGTCT
This sequence comes from Hippocampus zosterae, assembly GCF_025434085.1. Classification (NCBI taxonomy): domain Eukaryota; kingdom Metazoa; phylum Chordata; class Actinopteri; order Syngnathiformes; family Syngnathidae; genus Hippocampus; species Hippocampus zosterae. Next base: position 34,031,397 of record NC_067452.1, on the reverse strand, counting down.
GAAGCGAGCAGCCTCTCCATCGGAATTGAATATTGATCTGCAAATCACTGCTACTTAATTTGTGAGAAACACTGGAGAGTCTCATTAGATGTAAACAGACATAATGACATCTTCAAAATCATTGCAGTGGTTCTCTAAGCCTTGAAAGAAAGACAAAACTTTACCTGCAGTTTCCATGGAGACCCTGGAGCATCTACGTGATGACCTTTTAATGTTTGCGGTCCACCTCCAACGTCTTCCTTTTGGATGGGCCTGTTTACTTACCACTTGTGGGACCCCCAAAATGAATCGGTCATATTTCAGACTTTTAATTGTTCATTGGTGTAAATGTGAGTGCGATTGCGTGTCATATTTTCATCAGCCTTGTGATGCCCCTCCTCCTCCTTGCCCAGGGGTGAATCGATGGATCCCTGCATTGCTCAGGATAAGGCAAAATGAAGGAAATAAAAAAGAAGTGCTGAATATACACTTTTATTTTGAATGAATCAGTTTGATTGGTTTCGCGTAATCTTGCTAATTAACAAAACAAATAACCATTGGTTTAAAAAAAAGCTTCTTGTTTGAAGTTTGATTGCATTGTGTTCCTGATACAGAGTCGTAATTTATTTTTTATTTAGGCTCGTTGAGTTTTATATTGCACAGAATAGATAACAGAAATCCTTAAAGGGCAGGTCAAGTTAATAACTTTGCCTTAGAATATGTTCTTTGTGTCTCCACTACTCTAAACTTGCTGTCGACTGAAAATGACATCACAATGTCTAAGGGTTCTGGTAACGGCTGTGACGGTTCACCTGTCTTCTGCGGTTGGTCGAGTAGCATTCGCTAGCTCTGGCACTGGTGCCATTTTCAGTCCACAACAAGTTTCAAAATGGCCGCTCCCTGAGATAGACAAAAACGGATGTATTTTTGTGCGTAATTCATCTGCACAAACACAATTATCAATCAGATTACCATGGTTAAAATAGTGGAGGTGCATAGAAGATATTGGAAAGAACATTTTGAGTGGAAAATAAAAAAGCATAGTTTCTAAATGTTGGCTAAGACTTCTCTTGGCGGCTTATTCCACTTGTGTGGAATAAGTTTATACTGAAAAAAACAAAAAATGGTCATGTCTCCCGTTTTTCTGTGACTGACAATAGAAAATGCTTCTCATCAGCTTGTCTAAACATTCTTATGTGGAGAGCTGATATTATTTATCTCTTTCCACATTTGTAGTACAGCAGCACATGCTGCCATCCATCACAGGATCACAGAAGGCACGAGTAATTGCGTGGCATTGAGGCATTAAATGTTTTTTTTTTGTTTGTTTGGTTGTTTTTTTTTTTTTTTTTTTGTAATGACTGATGACCTGTAGCGTACCATTATGGGTTTCATGTGAAGAAATGGACTCAAGAGAATCGAAGGCATTGTTTGAACCGCTATGGGTTTCACTTTGTTTTGAGCAATGGCCACTATCAAGATCCTTGTGTATTCTGCGCCTTGTGTATTCTACCTTTGATTGATTAAACTTATATGAAGTTGACCAGCTTATTAATCGATTCAGCAAAAGCCCAGGGTGCCCTGTGGAGGATTTAAAGCTTTCCCCCCTTTTTTCTTTCTTTCTTTTTTTTCCCCCCCGCCAGGATTTTTTTTCTATATATATATACAAGTAGTGGTGCAGGGCACAGACTGTAAATCATACTCATCCACAGAAAAGCGTTCCTTATATCTATGTGTGACCTGAATTTTAGGTTCCATACAGAGGGTGAAAGCAGTGACGACAGTTCAAAGAATTGTCTACCGTCCTCATAAAGTCAAAACTGTACAATGAAGTTTTATTGGAAACTGCACACAGCTTCTTTGCTACGCTATGGGAGACTGTGGAAATTGATAGAATATGCCACTAAGGGCATTTGATTGTTTGTACTTGAGGTTTGGTGCAAGAGGTGAACTCCTAAATTATCAAAATGTGTGCATGCATGTCGACAACTGCATGCGATGTTGTACCACACCACCCGGATTGCTGCCATTTTTAAATGTTTGCCTTTCACATCTGAGTGTGGGCTGTGTGTGCTTTCATCACGTCAATTATAGACATGCAAACACAAGGTCGAGCCATTCGAGATGTGTTCATGCAGCGCTAAAACGTGTCTGGTTTTATGAACTAAATGTTGACTGCATTTAAAGTAAGAATTATGTTTTTGTGTGTGTTAATTTGGGCTAAATATCAACATCACTCATTTGTCCTTGTTGGAATGAAATGACTCAGGATTGTGCTATTTAACTCAACTGGTCTTGACAATTGAGGACACGCCTGACGAGTTTAATTCTGACCGTTAGTCTAAAATTTAAGACTCATTAGTTACAGCTCATATGATGAATACTTGCGATGGTGAGTTTCATCTCCTGGTTTTGCTGTGAATCAAAGTCCATATTTTGAATCGCCACAACTGACCTGGCGATGTTGCAAATAACAGCCCATCAAAAGCACAGAAGCTTTCGTAGAGACGAAAATCAATTTCCTAGTTCAAGAAAGCGAGACAGGGCTGAAAAAAATAAAATACAGAATAGACATTACACACATCGTATTGCACAAGAGTACGTAATTTATATTAACAATGGCTTATGTTGTCAATGGATGCAATACTGAAGCTTGTGGTAAAAATATAAGCATGCCTGCCGCTCACCGGGTCCATTCACTGGCATCGTCCGGCTTCAGAAGCCCTCCAGAAGCTACCCGAAGTCACTGCCCCCGAGGCGGGGGCCATAGTTCTCGGACCGGGGGATCGCCAAGGCTCCGGGCTGTGGCTTCAGACACCCAAGGGTGGTGACAAACGATCCGCTGGTGGCAGCAACTCAGACAAGTGAAACTTCAGACGCCGGCGGGTAAAGATGAGCTGCGAATAGCAGTAACTTGGAGATGCATGATAGAATTTTTAACACAAGCTTCACTATTTTATTCATTGGTACACACTGCGTGAAATTGGAACTATGGTTAAGTATTGTTGTAAAACACAGTAAATGCGCTCTGTATGTATGGCCATGAAAAAGCCTAATGGAAAAGTGACCACTCAGGGGCTGAACGAGACCTTTTCGGTGTGCAACTGGCACAATGGAAAAGCGACTCACTGACTATTTTGAGTGGTTTCACGGTACCTGCTTGGTTATTTGAAGACTGTTAGTGTAAATACAGTACCTTTTTTGTCTGATACTTGTATGCCCTGAGATTGACAGATAACCAGTAGTTGGTTTATCCTGACCTTTGCCCGAAGTCGACTAGAAGAGGCTCCTACCCTCTGCTCACATGCTACGTTTACACTACATTCCCAGCGGCCATTTTTTTCCACTTTGTTTTTAAGGATGTCCCACTGGCTCAAAGACACGCAACGTGGTTTTGCAAGGGATGCCTGAACTGTATCTTCCCTACTGGCCTGTTACGTTCTGATGGGGTCACATATTGTCCTTTGCACTCTTCTGTCAAGGTTTTTCTACAGATGAAAAGAGGACACCAGGCAGTTTCGGAGCTCATTTGTGGCCGTATGCAGAGTCTAATGAAGCACGGAGAGGCACATTTATACTGCTGATCAATAAATGTCAACAATATTACTGATACTTTTCTGTCAACAACGAATTCAGTTATGCATCTTTTCCTTGCGTACTACAGACCACCACCAAGTTGTGATACTCCTTTTCACATATTGTGTTTTTTTTCTTTTAATTCAAATTTGGGAAGCTAGATAATCACAGAAATTTATGTGGTGTATCAAATTTATAAGAAATTTGATTTTACTTCCCAGAGATCCGGAGCTATTATGGATGGTCAAAAGATAGTTTTTCTGGATCACATTTAATTTGTGATCCTATCAGCATGCCAGCCTGGACAACATTATTATATTTCACATGGAATTTGGAGTCATGTGCCGCTATACCAAAGGAAATGGAGAGCTCTTATGGATTGAATTCCCAGTAATATCTGCGTTCCTGTGTCTTTTCTCATCACACAGCTGTCTGCCACATCAGCATCCCGGGCAGCCTTCCTGCAGTGCCTCCGTTGGGCAATGTTGTGCCCATTCCAGGAGCAGACAAACTGGAAGGGGGAAGAGACGCAGCTGGTTCTGCAAGGGGGTTCAAAGCCAAACCCTCTCAGTGTTATGGTCTACAACTCAGCCGTAACTCAGAGCGCCGTGCCAATCTCCACCTCTGACACAATTCAGGTGACACATTATCAAGGAATGCAGAAAAAAAAGCAAAGATACAGGAAGCGTTGAAAGGCTTAGAATATGATACACAGTATATACATTTGAAATGTTTTTTTTTTTTGTGAAGCTACACGAGACTGACCAAACAGATCAAAAGGGAGTTATTTTTGTATGAACCCAACTAAATGTAGCCTCTACAAAGCATTCATTCGTCATTTAAATTTTATCGGCCAATGATAAACAGGAATATCTTTGCTCTATTGTACATGTCTTTTTTGTGACCAATTTTTAAAAAAGTTTGTACGGATCACCTTTGCTTGCAAGAGTCACCGTTTATTATTTTTTTTGTATATTATTTAAAATTTTAAACATTTGCCTCCTAGGATGTGATCAAATTTCGCCTGTCCCCCAGTTCGGACAGAACGACATCCAGTCCAAAGACATCTCTGAGAACAAAACTGGACGATGCATCACGAAAGGGACGATCATCCGCGTCGCCCACTCAAAGTAAATATTGCCTCACTTCTAAAGGGATGTGTTTGAAATGTTTTCTTTTCTTTTTTTCCATTGCTCAATGACTACATGTGAATCCCATTACTTAATGAGAAATGAAGTTGTGCAACAACGCTGAAGTTGGCATGTCCTGTAAAACAGCGTCCGCTATGCAGTGTTGAGGATCAGCCCACTCCTTCACTGAGGCCCAAGGGAACCGCAGTCAAAGTGCAAACACTTCGGCGAAACTTGATGTTGCCTTTCTCCCTCGTGCATGTCGGAGAGGTCAACAGTGGCTTACTGTATACACAGCAACTCTTCAAAATGTCTCCCCCTATTAACAGCTTGAAATTTCTTGAATTAATTCCGCGCCCTCTTTGTCGAGCTCGTCATTGATAACATCTTTTATTTTATCGACCAAAGTCTCGGCGGCGCAATTAATTTTCCTCTGATGCCGTATGACAACTGGAACTGTTGTCGAGATCTAAGCACACACCAACATCTTAACCTCCATTGTGTGCCATGTTAATGTTATGTATTTGTACAAAGCATTAAATTGTTTTGTTTTAAGAATCCACTACTTGTCGAGAAAAGTTAGATGTTATTTTTAGGTTGCATATATATATTTTTTTTTTAATCTTTTTTCTAAGCACAGACAATTAACCAATGTTGGGACTTCTTAGTCGGGACTCATTACGAGGGCAAACTGCTCTTACCTCCACTTTGCAGGAAATCATTAATCATTAAGATATCCTTTATTTGTCCCGCAATGGGGAAATTACAGTCAGAATTCAGATAGGAAAACACTGGGTAGGGAGAGGGAAAAAAAAAATCCACGCTCTAACTATCGTCTTCTGAGGATAATTTAAGTCCAGGATAATTGGGTATTATCGCTATTTGCTTTCTTCGAATGAATGAATGAACGAACAAACGAACGGATCAATAAATAAATACATGGAAAACAGCTAAACATAGCCACCAAGATGTTTAGTTGTCAACACACAAGTCATTGCTCTTGCATGCCTGGACTGCCAACACCACGCACATCAAAATGTGCATCTGAAAGTACAACTTACAAAATAAAAAGAACTGCATGATTTCCATTTTATCTTTATAAACACTATGAGAGCCGGCCAGAAACTCTTGACTAAGTGCACCCAAGCCCATTGAGGCAAAAATGAGCTTCAACTATCAACGGATCGCCAGATGAAGTCTTTGGAACATGTTGCACCGGACCACCTAAAGAGCATCACTGTAGCCCTGCTGGGCCCCTTTCATTTTGCCTAGTGAGCAAACATCGGTGAATATCAACATGGGGCCGTACTTTATCCTGGAACATCTCAAGGTTGAGGATCCTGTTTGTGAACGTCAGGCCTGCATTCAACATTATCATTCCGGAATTCATCTCCTTCAAGCTTCTCCAGCTCAGTAACCTGCCACCCACAAGCATCAACGACTGACGAGTCCGTATATGGACAAAAGTGGAGTGGCCCTAGTGCAGCCAACACAACTTGGAGCTGAACACCCTAAAGACAGGAGAGATGATTGCGGACTTCAGCAAACATCTTTGACCACAGAATCCCCTCATGCTGTCCAAATGACCCGTGTCAGCCCTCTGGACCTTCACGTTCCTGGGAGTGTATCTCTCGGGACCTGACGTGGGAGACAAACATCAACCGGATTCTGAAAAATCCCCAGCAGAAGATGCACTTCCTGCAGATGCTGAGAAAGAACGGCCAGTCCCAAGAGATATTAAGACAATTCTTTACAGCAGTTATTTAATTCAACCTGCGTTCATCCATAGCTGTCTGGTTAAGTGCTGCCACAAAAAAAGGGGACAAAATCAGACCGCAACAGACACGATTTCTGGAAAAAACAATAATCGGTAACGTCCTACCCCCTCACTTCAAGATCCAAGACAAGGGCTGGTAAAATTATCTTGGAACCTCCACATCCGGGTCACCACTTCTTTCACCTCCTTCCCTCTGTTAGGCACTATCAATCTATGCACACTAAAAACAGCTGATATTCCAATAGCGTCTTCTGTTTTGTCATCAATTCCATAAACAGTTCGTCTCAAAATTCCATTGTGGCATTTTGCAGATGTTTGCCTTTTTTTAAACACCCCTGAATAACAGTATTACAATATTGATTATTGTACTTTTAGCTATCTATATATTCCTACAACTGTTTCTGATTGATGAATCACTCGCATGGCTGTCATTGTTCCATACGACAGAGCTAATGGTACAGTGACATTACAAAAATTCTCCATACTTCCATGTCATGTCCGAAATGTTTGTTTTGTTATAGTTGCTTGTTACTGCAATACAACAGTGGCTCACACTACTGGAATCAAATTACTTATGTGTTTTATATATTTAGCCAATATAGATGATTCTGGTTCTGAAAATGTGTGAAGCCTCGTTTATTGGATCCGACGCTTAATTTTAATCCTACTACATTTAATTCCCATTTCACGGAGGGCAGTGTGACCAGAACAAAACTTTGCCACATATTTTTTTCCCTCCAGAATTTCCGGGAGGTTTACAAAACTCTGCAATTTATATTAATGAGCAAGTGTGTCCTTATCGTCCCCAATTAAGGGGAATTCCTCTGAAAATAACTCCTCAACCCCACGTTCTGAAATCCTTATTAGATATTCTCCATCCTGCACACATCTAAAGATAAATGTGCGCCTGTCTGGTATTTCTTTACTGAAGCCCAAACTACTTATTTACTGTACTTCGTCTGGCAGTAAAATGCCGTGAATTAAAATTGTAGAAAACATAACACACAGCCACTCAACCCCCATGACAGCTCGAATAAGTTGAGTCGACCCTGGCCATATGTTCAATGATTGGACCCTTTAATGAGGCTGTTAACTTATTGTGGGAGAAAAGAATAGTGTTGATTTGGGTCCTCTTCATAGCACCACGCAGAACAGAGCGCCCTCTCAACAAACCCGAAGAGGTCTGAATGATTTCAAGCATGTGTTGGAAGGGAAAAAAGACATTTGAGATCTCTGCCATTTTTTAATTCGGGACACTTAATCATCCATCCTTGGCTTTGTGTGTGTTCATTCATGGTTAAAATGTGTAATTTTTGTTTGACTTTCAAACAGTTGTTGTCAACACTTCATTGACTGAGTATGACAATGAAATATTCCTGTGAGGGGGAAAAATAGTCATGATTTAATTTTATTGTATTGGAGTTTAATAAAATGGTCACATTTGTGCAGCAAATAGTGTACACATGAAATGAAAATTCAAGAAGACATATCTGAAATTTTCATGGTACTAGAAATAAAATTATTCCAGCTCCGGCCTCCCTGTGTGGAGTTTGCATGTTCTCCCGGGCCTGCGTGGGTTTTCTCCGGGTGCTCCGGTTTCCTCCCACATTCCAAAAACATGCGTGGCAGGCTGATTGAACACTCTAAATTGTCCCTGGGTGTGAGTGTGAATGCGAATGGTTGTTCGTTTCTGTGTGCCATGCGATTGGCTGGCAACCGATTCAGGGTGTCCCCCGCCTACCGCCCGAAGACGGCTGGGATAGGCTCCACCACCCCCTGCGACCCTAGTGAGGATCAAGCGGGTCGGAAGATGAATGAATGAATGTGGGAGGAAACCGGAGCACCCGGAGAAAACCCACACAGGCCCGGGGAGAACATGCAAACTCCACACAGGGAGGCCGGAGCTGGAATCGAACCCGGTACCTCTGCACTGTGAAGCCGACGTGCTAACCACTGGACTACCGGGCTGCCCGAATGAATGAATGAATAGAAATAAAATTGAACAGTATTTGCAAAAAGAGAGTCTTAGCCCAACTGTTCAAATTATTAGGAGCAAAAATATACTGTATACTGTTTCCTATATGTTTCATAAATTCGATATCCGGTGTTTTGGCTCAGCAGAATCATTTGTTATCATTTTTAAAGTGATCTGAAATTGCAAAAACTGTAGTTCTCTACCTATCCATCCATCCATTCTGTGATCCGATTCTCCTCACAAGGGTCGCAGGGTGGGCTGGTGCCTATCCCAGCTGTCTTCGGGCAGTCGGCGGGGTACACCCTGAACTGGTCGCCAGCCAATCGCGGGGCACGCATAGATAAAAAAACATTTTAGAACATTCCATGAACCTGCAATGCATATTTTTGGAATGTGGGAGGAAACCGGAGTACCCAGAGAAAACCCACGCAGGCACAGGGAGAACATGCAAACTCCATATAGGAAAGCCAGAGCCCGAATCGAACCCTGCTCCTCTGCACTGTGAGGTCAACGTGCTAAGCAATTGACCACGTGCCGCCCTGCAGTTCTTTGTTTCTGTAATTATCATTTCTCTTCATAAAGTATTTTCCAATTTTCTCATTAAAATACACAACACAACTTTTTTTTATAATATTTTTCTTTTAGTGGGGAGGTTCATGGAATTTTTGTTCATTTCAGTGGTGATAGATCATTTGAGATACGAGCATGGTCACAGAACAAATTAAACTCATTCCTCACCCCCCCCCCCTCCCGGCCCACCACTACCGTGACAATGAATGATTCCAACATATGTGCATGCACACATATGTGCTTGATCTGGCCTCAGTTGAGCTCATTGGTCAAGAAGAAATGAAAAGTCCATTGTGTGATGAGGTCAAATATACTCCCCACAGACTAGGAAAAGAGTGAAACCTGACCATCATAAAGCCAAAATGTCTCCCGATGAGAGGTAATGCACGAGCAAGTTTGTGCCAGAGAGCCAGCATAGCTCTGTGTGCATGTTGTCTGAACAGATGGGAGCCACAGCGAGACACTCCAGGCAGACCAAGCAATTTCCAAAAGATCAGTCGAGATCCTGCACCGAGCGCGACAAAGAGTAGGAGGAAGGACAAAGAGATGCTGGGAAACCTTTCGTTCTGGAATTACCATGGCGACGAAGCAAATACCTCAGGAAGAATCGTAGACTTTTCAAGTCACGGTGACATCTAAATCAAACTTGTCTTTTTTTTTTCAAGGTCGATCCATTTGCTACTAGGTTTAATTATCTTAGGTACGTCTTATTCAGCGTGTAGGCAATCAGTTATGGATTTTGTTTTACCATATGTAAATCAGAATCTCATTAGTGCATCTTTTAGGCAAAGCATAAGTCATCTTATCTTACTATTATATTGTTCAGTACATTATTCTAACTGAGTGACGCAAGAAGGGTTTTATTTTTCATTGGTGTTGCACAATGATTACATTTTTCATCGAAAGAGTATCCCATTGTTGTTGTTGGCTCAGGATGCACAACATGATCTCATCTAGTTAAAGATGTGAATGACAGATTTAATTTGACATGGCCGATGTTGACTTTATGATTCAACATCTTTTTATGTACATATTTTGCAGGTCAAAATGACATCCAAGCAGTTCCGTCTCCGGAATCACCACGGGGCCCTAAGGTAAGAGATGTTGAGATCCAGTCAGTTTTTTCTGATAGTTTGTCTGAGCACTATACAATTTGATGTTTCGCCATTATTTTTATTTTCCAACATAAAGTGTTTGTGTGAACATGTTTCATCAACCCTAAGGGTACTGACAGGTTCAGTTCCTCCTTATCATCACTGCAAACAAAAATCATGTATTTGTTTTCAAAATACAAATACATATATATATATATATATATATATATATATATATATATATATATATATATATATATATATATATATATATATAGCCGTGTTTTGAGCCAAGGCACACTTCTTTCATTGAAAAAAAATCTTGCGGCACACCACTAGCTGAAAATGTAACCCCCCCCCCCGCTTATTTGTACAATTAATGTGTTATATTGTTACTATAACCGTCGTTTTTAACATTGAAGAATGACAATGATGTTATAAACAGTTTGAATTTGAATCAAATGAACACAATGAAAACAGTATTTTATCATTTTTCGTATTTATTGTTTCACCGTCGTCCTGCATGCATAACAAATTCGCATGTCTCTCGTCGAAACACAAGGCAATTGGCTAGCTTTTGCTCCTCCCTAGTGGTATGGGAGGGTACTACATGATTACTTTCTGAGCGAAAGACCGCACAGGCATACAAATGGGATATTTTCCCGCAGCACACCTGACAATGTCTCGAGGTGGCACATGGGTTGAAAAACACTGATATATAGGATTAAACTGTTTTTTTTTAACATTTCATGAACATTTCAGTATATAATTTGTGTGTGTGTGTGTGTGTGTGTGTGTGTGTGTGTGTGTGTGTGTGTGTGTGTGTCGAAAACCGCTCCTGTGATGTATTTGTGATCTAGCCTGAGATGCCCCTTTCCTATTATGTGGAAACTTGAGTGTCTTTGTTCGAATCAGTGGTTATCCGGCTCAGTTGGAAGTTATGCTGTTCGTATTATTCGACCCATTTCTTGCACTACAATATGCAGTTAGTTAACTATAGCTTTGCCTACCGCCAAAAAAATGCATCTTCCCTAGATTGAAAATTCATAGAACAGCTCAAGATCATTATTTCAATCCCCAACCACACCTGCAGGCTGAGAGGAACCCTGTAAGCCTGTTAGCTTGCAAGCTAGCTCTTTTTCCATGGTGTGTAAAGTCCCGCAATGTCCCGGTGGCATAGATTTCAACTATCGGAGGCTTGAAGTGGATATATTTTTCTGGCTGAAGCATGTTGGGATGTGCAGGGTTGTGAGACAAATATACCATATCCACGCATCATTTCCGCATTTGAACTACGGAGGCGTGCTAACTTTCGGCCGCTAGTCTAACACACAGTGATAGTATCAAACACTTTAAAATATGCTCGCAATCTGCTGAAATGACCTCAAGTTACCATAAGTGACATATTACCATACATTATTTGCTCCAGCTATTAGTGTCGGCGACATGATGAAAGGATTATTTATCATGTACGTAAAGTTACATGTCTTATTTTGACACAGTCAACCCAGCGTTTTAAAAACGCACCAAAAAATAACCCCACACAAAATAGACCGCAAAGTCTTTATTAGAACATTCTATGGTGCAGATACAACAAATTTGAGCTGATGAAAAATTAAAATAATTATAACAATGATGAAAATCATATACTTTTAACCGCAGGATGAGGATACATATTCCCACGAAGCTCCCTATAACCGGGTGCCTTGCATGGATGGCGGAGAAGAGAGGGAGTGAGAGAGCGCAGCTTCGTGACTCGCTGCGGAGCCGAGCAAGAAAGGGAAAAGGCCGACATATTACCTTTGTCGCTTTAATGTTGCAATAGTTAAATTGTCTCGCTGAATGTATAAACTAAACTCTTGTGTAGTACAGGCTCAAATAAAAAAAGAGCTATTTTTTGGTTTTTAAAAGTCACAACTATGGAGGACGTTTGCATCTTGAAAATCACCAGCTCCGAAGCTATATAATACACATTTTACAAAAACCCGTGTTATTGCAATTTTAACGAATTGGTTTTTTTCCCCCTTCAGATGGCGTCCCGTTAGGTTGCATTAAACGAACCCGGAAGCTCGTACACCTCCGTATTTTTTCCAACAGAAATATGCCATGAGTTGCTGTGCAAAGTGTCCATTGGCATTCAATTTTCAGCAGGTCTGACAAGAACGTGGATTATTATGAACCGGAAAACTTTCAGTATTTATTGAAATTTATTGGTATTGCAGAAGTGTGTACCAGTGAGTATAACTATATAAAGAACTGGTGTCAGATCTTTATGAGCTGAGAAATGATTGAAGTGCATACGTCTTTGTGTAGAGCTCCTGCATTTATATGAAAGACTGAGTAAATAAGGGTACCAAGCCTAAGTCATTATTGCTGAAGCTGCTCTGAGTGCACACCATAAATCTATGCGGCTATGTGTTCATCTATCATTTTAATGGTGCCCCAAGTCTTTGCATGTAGAGATGAAACGGGAATCAATGTGTGAAGCCACGCCATTGCTTTTGGCACCCTCAAATTCATCTTGACTAGTTGTGCAGCAGTAGTCACAAATGCATCCTTTGTTTACGTATCTCTCCGCTTTCAAAATACAGCTATAAAAACAAGCCTTTCAACCAACTAAACCCATTTCCATTTCCTGTTCAACAAATTTTTCTTTCCTTGTCAACATGGCTGTCAAGTGCTGATTAATCAATCGCATCCTTTTCTGGGATGGTGCGCATAAACAAGCCTTTCTCTCCGACTCTGTCGGCAGCCATTGTTTGATCTGACAACTTTCTCTCGCTTGCATACATTATTGATTTCTGGCCCTCTGTTTGTTGCTGTGCGGAATTCTAATTATGCTGTGGTATTTATAGCCAACGTTTGGGCGAGCCATTGACTTTGTCCATGTCGATGATATCATCTTGCATCCACAACCGATGTGGTTCATGGTCGTGCATGTATTCTGTTCCTCCGAGTGCTGGTTAGGCCGTGCAGTACTGGGTTGCCGGCACAGGCTGATCTGGCAGCTGCTACTGCCCGAGTCACAACTCATTTTTGCAAAATGTCTTTCATGATGAATACTTAGACTCCATTCTTTTCTCGGATATGTTGACAAAAGTCTCGCTTTGAATCATTTCTATTTAAGCACTGCAAGCGTTCATTGCTGTGAGCAGACACACCTGTCATTGCTCTTCGGTGTCAAGATACAAGAATAATTCCAATATATCATATTTTCTGCACGACAAGACGGTTCGGATTATCGGGTGCACCTTCAATGAATGGCCTATTTTAAAACTGTTTTCACATATAGGGCGCACTGCATTATAAGGTGCATAGAGCAGAAGCTACGATAGTGGCGGCGTCTGTGTTATGCATCCACTAGAGCTACGGTAAAGGGAATCAAATACAATACAACACAGCTTTATATAGAGCAAAGCCATGCAGAACTGGTCACAAACACATACATTCAACTTATAAATAAAAATGGCATTACAAAACAAGAAAAGAAAGGCAAAACTAATGAAAACAATTGATTCAACAAAAAGGCACACAAACCTCATGGGCTCACATCAACAAGGGACTAAATATCCTTGCTTGTCTCCTTCCTTCGTTTAGTCAGTGGCCAACGATGCTTTTGGTATGATCTTCATTTCATAATGGCTGCGCAGAGCTCACAAATTAGTTTGAGTGTGTGTTGGCGAATGCACATGCCAATTAGTGTCGGGCAGAACCCTTATAGGTTGCACGTTGTTCCTGCTAATAATCACCACTAGATGGCATACGAACACTAACAGGGAAACAACTCAATGAGGAATATAAAGAGACCGTGTAACACCATACATAAGGCACATCGGATTATAGGGCGCACTGTCGGCTTTTGGGTAAATTGAATGCTTTTAGGTGTGCCTTATAGTGCGGGAAAAAAATGGCATTCATAACAATATCTGTCTGTGACTTTTTGGCCATCCTTCCATCCATCTTCTCAATGGTTAACAGGGAAAATGTTATCGTTGACCATCTTTGGATGACGGTTCAACTCAAGGTTTTGTGTGACTTTTGAGGCTTATTTTCTTGTTAAATTACAAATGGTACAACTGTTGTCGCATGCAAATTGCAAGGTAGCGCCGTACTCATTTTTCTTTCCAGACCTCCGATAGTGGCCATTCAACGGTGATTGATGAAACGGCATTGTGTTATGAATGCCTTTTCTAAGAATTCCTTATCTTAGAAAGGAAGCCTTTCTGTTGCACTACTGCCAGACCCTGTAGTATCGACTGCCCTAAGATGCAGGGATGTAATTACACCGCTTTCTTAGAAACGAGAGCAAGGCCGTGATTACTTTCCTGCTCTACAACCCTTTTTTCTTCGGATTGTAAAAGTCAGAAGCCATTTTCTTGAAAGCATTGGGAGGCGTTTTTTAATTATTCCCTGATGAGTTTTCCTTGATTCTGTCTAGCCACCGTGATGTATTTTTGATCCGCCACATTTGACGTCGGTTGATTCCTGCCATCACAAATATTTTACGCGGATTAAAAGCAGTCTTGACTTTTTAAATATGTAGAACACACACACACACACACACACACACACACACAAATTTAAAATGCAGGTGGATTTGAAAGCAATGTCTCCAAGAATCCTTGACTATTGATGTGTGCTTGATGTGCAATAACTGTCCTAATCCCTTATCCCGACAGATCACCCGAGAGCAATTTGAAATATAAAGAAAACTCAACAGCATGATTGAAAAATAAAATTTTACCCTGTGGCATTGTTCAGTTTGAGCTTAAAATGGTGCTTTTTGAAATGGTAAATTTTGATCTGACGTGCGTTTCGACTGCAGGCTCTGTCCTATCCTGGCGCCCCAAACAGGATGAACAGTGCAGACGGATAGACGCGTTGATGAAAGGATGAGTTGAGTGTAAAACAGTCTATTATCACCTTCGCTTCGTCTCTGTCAGCCCCAATTCTTCACACTTTGGCTTGCTAGTCCCTTTCTGACACCTCAATAATATGTTCTTTTGTGTGCTTAGCCGCTACACCTTTTGTTCTTTAAATTACGCTGGCTTCATCCTTTCCAAAAGGATATCATTCTCTCTCAACGTTTCGGAAGCTTTTTGTACATAGCAACCATGCCTGGTAGACATGAAGGACACATTGGACCAACCATCCAATTTATCCTTCTCAGGGTCACGGGTAAACTGCAGATTGCACATGTACGCAGTGCACACGCTTTCCTCCACACACTCCATGCTGACGTGCTTTCCCATGAAGCCAGAAGGTGAAACGAAGATGTTTGCCCTCCTGTTATGAATGAATGAGAACATTTGAACCCGGTGCGATGCCACTTCTAAGTTCTTTGCTGTATTGTTTTGCCGGTGTTTGGGCTCAATCTGAGTGAGCTCACACTTGTTGACAAATGACGTGATTTTGAAAAGTTGACATTTGTTGAGAGCATTCCCGACATTTTGACCAATAGGACAAACCAAAATAGGCGAAGAATTGTGGTTCACGCTGATGATAAAATCTTGCCAGTATTGTCTTTGACATTGTTAGCATTGAAGAGAAAAGATTGGATTGAGGTGGGAGCAGCAGAAATGATGATTAATATCCATCCATCATCGAGCTGCTCGACTGGGCGTCCCTCTATCGAGCTGACAAGTTTTTGGTGAGTGGCGTTGTAAACCTTAGACATGTCACATATCCATCTCAGGGTCACATTTTGTTTCTTAGTTTTGTTTCTTCATGTGCTTATGTCTTCCTTATTTGGTGTTGTTTCCATCTGTCCCTTAAGTCGACCAATCAGGTCCCTCAATTCGTTGTGCCTTGTCCTTGTTGTCGCGTCAGTTTGGCTGTATTTGGTTCCCCGGGTTCTGCCGGTTTGGTCGGATCGTTGTGCTACCGTCATGTTGTTTTGTTTGAGTTGCTGTCACGTTGTGTGTGTTTTCTTGTAACTTTAAGGTATTTTGGATCTTTTTTTTAGCGTTATTGACTTTGGTAGTGTTATTTATTTAGTTTTGCCAGTGTACCCGAGCAAGTTTTTTGTTTTTTGTTTTAAATACGTTTTGTTTGTTATTTCCTACTTCTTCTGACTTCCTGTTTTTTGGGTCCATTACCATCGCATCTATGACAGGTGCTGTGGGAAAGCATTTTAAAAGTCAATACTGGACAGAGGGCCAACGGGGAAATTACGTTTATCAAATTTTAGGAGCTAAACACCACCATTTTGTTGCCCTGCTGATCAAATGGGAAATCACATGAAATCTATTTGTTTAGTTTTGATTTTTTTTTGTTGCTATTTAACAAAATATATAGTATTTAATTTTGGGAATCATATTAAAAACCAATTTTCTTATGGCGGCTACAATTTTTTGGACCTCCTCACAGCCCTGTGGAACAATATTACCACAGTGATCACTGTAACTCCAGCCCTTTACGCACTTGAAAAATTATCATTGATCAATATTCCACAGTACCAGACACTTTAAAGTGCTCAAGGACTTTCTGTATGGTTGCACAACTTAAGTTGTACAACAATTACTGGAACGGGTCACATAAAAAAATGGTTTGACAATTAACTGTACCAACTGCACAACCGTCATAATATTGGATTGCACTACTGATCACTTAGGATCTCTTCAATGACCCTGCACATTGTCGAACAGCTGTCATTGGGTGGTGCTACTGGACAATGTCACTCCACTGTCATTTCTTTGTTTATCGTAGTTGCGTGTTATTGCAATACTAGCATAGCCTGTACTACTGTAGAGAAATTCTTGGGGTGTTCTACATACTTGTCCACGAAAGATGATTCTGATTCTGATTATTGCGGCAAACCCGCTGTCTTCATCAATACGCAAGGAACTAATCACACTTTGGGCATGTCAGCTAGCTTGCGACATCACTAGCTCATCGCAGGGCTGTAGCTAGTCATTTGGGGCCCTCGGTCAACGCAACAACAATCAGCGGCGAGCAAAAGAATGACGCTCTGATTCGCTGAATCAGTCGATACAGGTATTTTTTCATTCATCATCTTCCGTACCGCTTGATCCTCACTAGGGTCGCGGGGGGTGCTGGAGCCCATACCAGCCGTCACCGGGCAGTAGGCGGGGGACACCCTGAATCGGTTGCCAGCCAATCGCAGGGCACACAAAGACGAACAACCATCCACGCTCACACTCACACCGAGGGACAATTTAGAGTGTTCAATCAGCCTACCATGCATATTTTTGGAATGTGGGAGGAAACCGGAGCACCCGGAGAAAACCCACGCAGGCCCGGGGAGAACATGCAAACTCCACACAGGGAGGCCGGAGCTGGAATCGAACCCGGTACCTCTGCACTGTGAAGCCGACGTGCTAACCACTGGGCTATCGGGCCGCCTTTTTCATTTTTCATGTTTTCAAAAATACCGGGACTGTGAACGCTGAATCTGTGATAGAGGGGCGGGGGTTGCTGTACTTTATCTCAATACATGATTTTTTTCAATAGGATTTTCTGTAGATACTTGAATACTATCATATTTGGTAGCTGCAGCCCAACATTCAACTTCTCTGTTTTATCGCCATATATTTTTCTTGTTGAATAAAACCCTTGCTACAGGTTCCTGGGATTAATCTGCCTCTCAAAATTGGTAAATTACTCCTCAAATGAAGTCATTGATAAGTAAAATTGCTCCTGAGAGAAAAATAAAATGTGATTTTAAACATTGTATTAATAGTGAGGAAAGTCTGTCGATCACTGTTATTTGTGACAATTTAAAAGTGGATGGAGTTTAAATTAAGTTGATAACATTTCAGGTTACATCGCACAATTAGGCAGTCAAGTACTTCTTAATGGACATATTCTGGATCTTTAACTTTAATGATCGTGCTGCGATCGTGGCTCTTCAGCTATTGGCAGGGAAACTCGACTGCCTGCCGCAGATGTTTTACATCAGAGATGATGCACTTTTAAGCGGACGTTAAACTGTAATAATCTGAAATGTTGGTTGAGATCGTGGAACGAGGAGAGTAACCATTGATTGTGTGACCCTAAGAGGGAAATAATACTTTTTTTCTGATTAAAAAGCCAGACTAGCCAGTTGAATCTGTTTAAAGAGCTTTGTTTTCATCTTATCCTTCCTGAATCCACTGCCTGAATTTTCACGAACATTATTTGTAACGTTCGACATTGTTGTTGTCATCTGAGATCGAAGAAGTACAAGCTTCTCCCTTGTTCTTCATCATAACACAATAAGAAACAAATAACCACTAACGCGATAAGAACTATTTACCTGTGTTTCCCTTCAGCTATCACTGTCTCAACTGACAGCTACCTCACACTCCCCGACCGTCAGCCATTCCAGCCCGAGGTTGCCGTGGCAACAGTCGCTTCCTTCCCTTCTCCAGCCTTCTCCGACGACGCCGACCCGCTGGCCGTCACATGTTGCGAGATCTCCTTCCCCGAATGTTCACAGACACGCGCAAAATACACATACGGAGGTAAGTACACATGCATGGAGTGAGAAAACAGGCCCGCAGGCCTCCACAAAGACAGTACACAGCCAACGCTGTGTGCAAAACACACAACGTGCTGCGAAATCATTTCAATGAAAGTATACGCAGGCAGTCACTCACCGAGTTCAAAGATACATCTTTACAGTGCTCCGCTTGTACTGAATACACATGCAAAACTGAACTTCAGCCCCAAAGCATATTCTTTGCCTGTGGAAATCCTGAAGATGCTGTGTGCATCACATTTCACCTTTTCATCTATTTTTAGATTTGCAGATGCAATTCTGTATCTCCTTTCATCTCTCAAAAAGTTTTTGAAAATCATGATGCCGGGGTCATATATTTTTCTCTCAGCAAACGCGACTAATTCAGGGTTGTCCAACCTTTTTTGACCAAAGATCTACTTTTCGATCAGCCAACCTCCCGCGATCGACATGTTACCGTGCTCGCGTGCATACGCGTGTAATTGCACACGCATGCCCTGATGAGCAATCGCCACAAGGGCCCCTAAAATGAATGAAAAGTTTGTGAAAAGCAAATCACTGCCCAGCTTCGTCGAGACCTGACGTGGAAGCACGGGACGACTTTTGCAGCGTGTGAATGATCGTAGCTCACATGTACCGTTTTAAAATGCTTCTCCCGGCACTCCAGATTCCCATTCTTTGCCCGTGCCCTTGATGAACTGTACATGAAACAAACTATGAATGAGAATAATAATAACAATTAACAAAACAGCAACAACTGCAGTTGCAGTCCGCTGACTGCTAACAACTTCCGGTGTTCTTCAGGTTACGCTCCACCGTAGGCTAAAGGTGACCTGCTTTTTTATTTTATTTTATTTTTTAAATACTATTTGTGAAACGGAGAATGATAGGATGCTCAGGGTGCAGTGTGCACTAGCACAAAAATATAGTCATGACATGGACACAGACACACAAATGTTTTGGGTTGGATTTTTTTTCCGCGACACCCCCGGCGATCAACTTGGGAGCAGTCTGCGAGCTAGCGGTCAATCGTGATCAACGTATTGGGCCTGGTCTAATTTGAACCCACTTAGATCTCAAACATGATAATGGAAAATACCTGTGAATGTAGCGAACTGCGTTTTACTGCTAACCAGCTTTATGGACCTGCAGAGTCTCATCGCTTCATCCAGGGGAACGCAGAAATTTGTAGATGTCAGCTAGACTGAGCTGAGTATAATTACTGAATCATTTCCAGAAATGAAGTTAGGCTAACCTGCTCCCCCAGTCGTCGGTATGTGCAACACAGTATCAGCAGTTTGCCTGTGAAAGCTGCCTTGTCTCGGCTTAATTGGAACGTGTTCACCCATAGGCATTAGGCGTCGACACCCTGCGGACACTTCATTAGGAACACCTGCACAACCTAATGAGATCCAATACAGGAACTTCTTGAATATGAAAATGTTGGTGTTTGCAAACAAAATGATCATGCTCGGTTTTCACTCGCGTTTAGTTTGAATGTGTTCCTCATCTAAGTTGTATTTTCTCAGCACTCTCTGCATACTTGCCTGCCGTTTCTCTTTAGGCCTGCTCAGCTCTCAGCAGCACTCCACACCTTGAGATGGACCTTCAGCCAGTAAGGGATGGGATGCATTCAGCTAAACACGAGGAAGACCAACTTCGGGAGCTCCCGTTCACTCTTGTCCATGCCCCTGTCATCACGGCGGGCGTGACTGCACCAAGGTTTGTCACCATTAAAACAAGTATTTGAAAACAAACATAACTACGAAATGAATGGTGATGTATTCTAAGCAAATAATACAAAGCATAAGTCTGCATAGTGCCCACACACATGAGCATGCAATTGTTTTCATATGCAGTAAAAATATAATCTAAATGCATGTTATGAATACTGAACATAAAAATTGAAATCTCTTGGGCACCAGAATAAAGTTTTGTTGTTTTTTTTTTAAATTTTGAGATTAAAATGCTTATGTTTGTCTATTTTTATTTACTTCCAGTGCTAATTGAGAAAAATGCACAGACAAAAGGTCAACAAAAAAACTAAAAGAAATGGTAGCCACCATAAGAAAATTGGTTTTTAAAATGCTTCCAAAAATATATTTTTGTTTCAATAGCAAAAAAATCTATCTATCTATCTATCTATCTATCTATCTATCTATCTATCTATCTATCTATCTATCTATCTATCTATCTATCTATCTGTCTGTCTGTCTGTCTGTCTGTCTGTCTGTCTGTCTGTCTGTCTGTCTGTCTGTCTGTCTGTCTGTCTGTCTGTCTGTCTGTCTGTCTGTCTGTCCGTCCGTCCGTCCGTCCGTCCGTCCGTCCGTCCGTCCATATATATATATATAGAGAGAGAGAGAGAGACAGATAGATAGATAGATAGAGAGAGAGAGAGAGAGAGAGAGAGAGAAAAATAAACTGCCCAAATATGGTGTCATCTGGCCCCCCCAAATTTGATATAGACAGACAGAACCCAGCAAACTAAATGTGAGCAAACAGGCGAGACGACAAGGAACACCTGGATGAGACACAACGGGTTGAGGGAGCTACTTGGTTGGCACAAGGGACTCAGATGACAAGAACAGGTGGAAACAAACCCAAACAAAGAAGACCAAAGCACATGAGAAAACAAAACTATGACACAAAACCAAATTAAATTTCAACAAAAATAGAACTATCACAGCACCAACTTTTGGATCTTGCAACCACTTGCCCAGTCGCGCTTGTGCTCATTACGATCACAGGTGAGCTATAGCCAATCCCAGGTGACGGCTTGGTCTGGTCCCCGACAAATCACAAGCCACATATAGGCAAACAACAATTCACACTTACATTCAAACCTCCCGACAATCTTAAATGAATCTAACATGCATATATTTCAAATCCCTGACGACGCCAGAGTATGGTACCTGGAGATCCCCCTCCCCATCACACACATGCAACATGCAAACTCTAAGCCGAGTTGAGATTTCAACCTGCAACCTCATAACTATGATACAGACATGCTGACTGTTATATCCTGCTGCCCTGATAACTACTTGACACCTCAAATAATGATACCCTGACAGCCTTTGAATGACACACACAGCCATAGATTGCTATTTTTTTATTTTAATCCATTACGTGCTCCTACATCTACCCCTCCTCTCTTGTCCCTGACCACATTTTTTTAAAGTCTCCTTATCTAAAGGAGCACTGGGTGGACTGCCAGTCACCAGACAGATAGTGTCTGGCTTACACTGCTTTCTGTCAGTGCTACAGGCTGATAGGACATTGGTGGCAAAGCACAGCACGTGCCCGTGCACACTTTTTTTGCCTGGCTGTGCTTTAAAGACTACAAATGGAAGTTGAACATACAAACCGCATCAGTTTATTACCTTTCTTGTATTTACTTGTATAGAATTCCCAATATGTATACATATATATAGTGACAATGATTAGGCAAAAGCACCTCGCAGAGGTGTCAAGGAGACATCCTAAGTAGATGTCTGATCCACCTCGTCTTGCTCCTCTTAAAACTTAAAGACAACCGGGCTGCTCACTCTATCTCTAAGGACGAGCCAAGACACCCTGCAGAGAAAACTCATTTGGGCCGCTTGAACCCTTGATCTTGTCCTTGGTTACGACCCGCAGCTTGTAACCACAGGCAAGAGAGGGAATGGTAAATTGACTGCTAAATCGATCTACTTCTTGACGACAACAGGCCAATGTTGAGTCTGCATCACTGCAGGCCCTGGACCAGTCTGCCTGTTGCTCTCCTGCTCCCTTCTTTCCTCTCTCTCTCACTCTCTCTCTTTCTCTCTGTCTGTCTTTCATTACAAATCTAACAGAATGGTGATAAGCAGATGGTCATGTAATGTGTTTATCCTGAGAATGATCATTGCAACAATGTATTTTGTATCACTTTTTTTGGGTACTTTTCCAAGATGGCCACTTCACCAATGTTCCTCGAGTCGTTGAACTTTTGAGCAGTGAATGTTTGAGTAGCACGAGTCACTGTTGATCGGCCAAAGGCATCAATGAAGCCATATAAGACCCTACTTTTATATGTCTTTGTGTGTACAGCCATTCATTAGGGCTGTAAGGCACTCTGTTGCTTTCTCCTGTGGTATCGATCGTCTTGCATCTTATTAATTGACAGTGGTTGTTCTGGGTAATTCAATATTTCTGTTCTTAGCAGGAAGAATTCCACTAATAGCCCATTCGAAGTAGGTTAGCGCTGTCCTTACTTAGGGAAAGGATCACAGTGGAGTCAGCTTTTAAATGGAACTTCAATCCAGCTGTAAGACAGCAGAATGCCATGGGGATGTGCCAATGGGCTCGACACAAAGGACTCGACAGCCTAAAAATAATGGGCACTCTGACACAGAAACAAGATCTTGCATTAGTACGGCGAGTCTCTAAACAAGCAACTTGGATAGAAACAGCCTTCCGAGCCTCCAGTGTGGATTTAGACATTCTGCTCTTCAGTTCAGTCGGCCGAAACAGCTCTGCCTCCTCTTGGAAGCGGAAGGTTTTTTGTGAGAAATGACTCATTTGTGTTACAAAAACATTTACGACCGAAATCATTTTGAATTAACTGCCTTGAACGTACATATAGTTTGAACTAAACAAACAAACAAACAAAAAACTGGGATGACTGGGTGTGAAATTGAAACATACATCAGAGAGAGAAAATTCAATGATCCCTCGGTCTAACCGATGTCACTGTAATTAGTTTGGTCATGGCTTCATTCTGTTTCACCGTGGGAATAATCTGTTTACCAACTGGGCACAGACAACAATTTTATGATAAGCTCCAAACCAAAACATTAGCATTCATCGTCCTGCGCTCGCATTTTAGCTAGCCATCTGTGTGTTGCGTTGGGTGTCACTGTTGACAGTCGAAGTTATGAATGGTACAATGGCTGCTGCAAGACAGGTGGTTGCTATGATTAGCTATAACCGGCGATTATGCGAGGAATTCCTCAGGGTGTACTTCATCGCCCTCTGTCTTTTTGCTCACGGCTCCTGTGCTTGAGGGGATTTTGCCGACACACTCGGTGTCGTTTTGGGGGAAAATCGAGACTGAAGTTGAAATTGATTGTCACAGAAGACAATGAGAAAATTGCCGTGAAGCTCTGCTAAAGAATGAGCAGAAGGCCAAACAAGGTAGGCTAAGGCTTCCCTTGTGACCTTCACAAGGAGTCGGAAAATCATTCCATGGATTGAATCGGTTTTGCAAAAGAAATAAATACACCGGTAGGTGGAAAATAACGAAACTGCAGGATTCCGGGGGTGTATCTGAAAAGTGTAGCATGATATGCTCATTTTGCACTCATGAGCATCAACCTTCGAGTTACTGGTTAGCCAGGGTTACACGCTTCTCAAGCTTATACCTTTGCTGTGACCTAAGAGCAGATTTGTCATTGCCACATCATTGTTTTGAGGTTATGCAGCGTGAAATAAACACACGTGGTAACTTTATCTTCCCCTGTGAGGAAGCCCTAAGCTGTATAATTAATTCACTTTGCTGCAGTACTCTGTTTTTCTTAATTGCTGCGTCAGTCTCTATCGTAACTATATTTGATTTGTTCCCTCACCGTTTGTTATTCATTCCCACTGATGGTTTCGATGGGGTCTTAGTTGGAAGAGAAAAATTGACCGGCCCAAAATGAAGCGAGTATAGCTGAAGCTGAACGGAACAATAAACAACTGCAAATTACTTGACTGAGGCCTGTGCAGCAGGCGATAAATATATTTGTAAGCTCTTTTATGGCAACGTACACTGCAGATAATTTTTTTTTTGGGTGTGTGACACAATAACTTTTGTTGCCAGTGCTAGAATCAATTTCAAGTTGAACCCTTCTGAATCTATTCTCACGCTTCTCCTCCCAGTTTGTCCACAGTCAGTTCCAGGAGTTCACTGGCCCACCTCTACTCTGCTGGCTTCCCCGATATCGTGGATTCAAAAGGGCAGGTGGCAGAAGTCTTGGACCCCACAGAGCCGGTGCCCTTTGATCCGCACCGTGAAGAAATGGATCCGTTACAGGAGAATCTTCTGGTCTTCCAGTTTCTTGCATTTACAAGGTAAAGTGTGGACCCCTTGTGATTTAGGACATGATTAACAGCATCATCATGGATCATTTAACACAGTAATGAAAACTTGATCTTCTTTACTGCTCTTATTTGAAAATACATAAAAGAAAATAGAAATAATTTCACACTTCTGACCATGCACTGCAAATGTGTATCTTTGCATTTTTCAATTGCATCCAAGGGAAAAAAAAATCTGCCAGCAGTCGACTTTCTCCCTACCCCCCCACCCCCTCCGCACCACCCACCCCCTTCCTCCTCTTGCTGAGCTGACGCACTCAGGCATTAAGTTCTGTCAGTCATCCTCTACTCACATGTCTGCTGCATGCTCATACACACGCACGCACACATATGCTCACAATTCTCACAAAAACACATTTCCTGTCAGCGCAGCCTCTGTCAGCAAGCCGTCACAAAGGCCCCCGGAGCCGGCGCCCTCTCGGTGACAGTGGAAGATGCGTGCTGAACACAGCGCTCGCACCACAGTGTCCTTCTCTCTTTTTGTGTGCAATGTCAGCAGTTTAATAAGCCCATTCTTTGTTGTTTCCCACCATGATATTCTGTAAATGAGCACTCAGAATACATTAGCCTTGTTTTCAGTTCAACGTACATGCTGTCAACGTCGAAATAAGCACTGTGCATCCCATTGTCGCCTTCATGCTGGAGGTGGGGAAATAACAGCAGACACAATTGTATTCAGTGGGTCTATATGACCCACACAATGTGTCTAGCGTTCTCATGTTCATGTCATTATATCCTATGTGAAGTTCATGTAAATCATAATTGGTGAATAACCTTTATTTATATCATATATATATATATATATATATACACACACACACACACACACACACGCACACACACACACACACACACACACACACACACACACACACACACACACACACACACACTGTGCGGCCCGGTAGTCCAGTGGTTAGCACGTCGCTTCACAGTGCAGAGGTACCGGGTTTGATTCCAGCTCCGGCCTCCCTGTGTGGAGTTTGCATGTTCTCCCCGGGCCTGCGTGGGTTTTCTCCGGGTGCTCCGGTTTCCTCCCACATTCCAAAAACATGCATGGTAGGCTGATTGGACGCTCTAAATTGTCCCTAGGTGTTAATGTGAGCGTGGATGGTTGTTCGTCTCTGTGTGCCCTGCGATTGGCTGGCATCCTGTTCAGGTTGTCTCCCGCCTACTGCCCGAAGACGGCTGGGATAGGCTCCAGCACCCCCGCGACCCTAGTGAGGATCAAGCGGTTCGGAAAATGGATGGATGGATATATACACTGTATATTGCACTGTTGGACTCCCTCTCATTGCATTATTTAATGTTTATTAAAATGTGTTAATCTTAACCCGAAAGGAAATTTGTTTGTCACTCAGCTGCCTACATTTTTGATGCATGCAAAATGCACTTTCTGCGTTGACTATGGAGCGGAGGGGTGACTGCTGATTGCTAATCAGCCCAATTGAGATGAGCAGAAGTTGATTTCATTATTCACTGTGTAAATTCAGTGTCATCTCATAAGTGTGCACTGACAGTGAAGGTTATTTTTTTTAGTTGCTTTCTTTATTATTATTTTTTTTTTACAACTTGATGTTTGTTTAACCATAGATATGTGTACTTGTAGTTGCTGTTTAAAAGATGAAGGATAGTATCAATGGATGGAAGGATACCTGTCTCTAGACAAATGAATGACTTTATCCATATTTGCATGTAAAATATATCATGGTTACATTAATAATTGAACAAAGGATAAAACAATACATCATATTTGTTCAAATGAATTATATTAATTAGGACATGGAAATCCGATGATGGTTTTGTTCATTTGGACAGAGAAATGCATGTTGCTGGAAAATAATCAATTTCCAAAATATCGATCCAAACAAATGTTCATGTGATTTCCTGTTAAATGTTTGTGCACTTATAGAATAGAACACTGTATAGTCAGCCGTAGTACAGCAGAGGGTGAATACCTGTGTGGACGCCTTCCTTGATGGTGTATCGAAGAGAATATGCGTTCAGTCTCTTTCTCGTCATGTGCACATAGTTGCGCTTTTGTTAATCATCAAATTTATTTTTTTTATTTTTTATTTTTTTAATCAGAATGCCAGCAGTGGGGATTGGTCCCGAATGGCCTGCCAACATCTACTTCACCTTCCAGTTCTACCGTTTTCCACCAGTCACGTCACAGCAGCTTCGACTACTGAACAGCAACAAGGTGCAGCAGAAAACAAGCGAGCTGCTTCCTTGTGTTCTGACTTCCATCAACAATGACGGCTCTGTCAACTCTGGTAATGATCTTCCGTCGCTTTGGAAAGATATTGGTGATTTTCTCTCTCTTGTGTCACCTTGGAGTTTGTACTAAGAACTGATGACAACAAGTCAGTCAACAAGTCCGAGCACACACAAACCTAATGATAACAGATTTATCAATCGCAGATGGTTTTGTGAATCACAGCTACGTGATTAACATGGAAATTCCAACTTTATGGTAAGTTGTTGGTTCCAGGGCACGCTCACACTGGACTTGCATATATATACATATACTGTATGTATACACACACACACACACACACACCGTATTTTCTTCATTATAAAGCGTATCTAAAACATTCAATTTTCTCGCAAGCCGACAGTGCGCCTTATATATATATATAGTTCAATATTCCGAATTCTTGGACGTAGTATTTTAAATGTTCTGTAAAGCGCTTTGTTACAGGTGCAGCAGTTGTGAAAGTACTATACTAATAAAGCTGTTTTGTATTGTATTGATGGGCGGCCCGGTAGTCCAGTGGTTAGCACGTCGGCTTCAAAGTGCAGAGGTATCAGGTTCGATTCCAGTTCCGGCCTCCCTGTGTGGAGTTTGCATGTTCTCCCCGGGCCTGCGTGGGCTTTCTCCGGGTGCTCCGGTTTCCTCCCACATTCAAAAAACATGCGTAGCAGGCTGATTGAACACTCTAAGTTGTCCCTAGGTGTGAGTGTGAGCGTGGATGGTTGTTCGTCTCTGTGTGCCCTGTGATTGGCTGGCAACCGATTCAGGGTGTCCCCCGCCTACTGCCCGGAGACAGCTGGGATAGGCTTCAGCACCCCCCGCGACCCTAGTGAGGATCAAGCGGTTCGGAAGATGAATGAATGAATGTATTGTATTGTATTGTATTCCCTTTAATGTAACTCCATCTAGTGGACACGTAACACTACCATCCCCACTATCGTAGCTTCTATTCTTTGTACCTTGTAATGTGGTGTGCCCTATGTATGAAAATTGCTTTAAAATAAGCCATTCATTGAAGGTGTGCCTTATACTCCGAAACGCCTTATAGTGCGGAAAATACAGTATATATACGGTGTGTGTGCGTGTGTATATATGAAATATCAATAATGTGAAAATGATGTTGAATGAGGGAAAAGGGGATGTAAGTCACATGGATTGATATAGCAAGAGATTTTCTATTCCAAAGCATTAACAACAACAAAAATCTGATATTCAAACAGGTAAAAATGTCCGAAATGCGTTTTGCACGTGAATAAAAGGTCAAAAAGTCCCGGAAAAGCCAGATCAAAGCACCATTTCTTATGCAGACAGCTTCATATTGTGTGTACAAGCTAGCTTGCGATGCATTTCACTCCTCTCCAGCTCGGCGTTGTCCAATCATTTCATACAAACTGCAAGCCAGTTCCGTGATGCTCCACGATGTTCTCCGATGCTACTTCCCTTTCAATCAGCCAAACGGCCAGTGATTGATGTCCATTCATGTTGCAACTAATGAAATGGAAGAGATATGACTGCTACTGACAGAGCGTGATGTTGAGCACACAAACATTACTCCCCTTACCCCACAGGCCTCCTCGGAGAGACACTGCATTACCACTGTCAATATATACAGTATTTTTTTTGCCGCACATCTACACTCTATCACCCAATGTACTCCTTCCATAAACTGTACAGTATTCTCTCTTGCGGAGCCTTTACGCCAATTTCGTGGCAAAAGCTGAACTAAATCTACCCTTTTACTTTTGAAGGATTAAGAGTTAAGGGTGCGATTTAGCAGTTAGTCGGTTTATTGGCGCTGACTGGATTTAACGTGCCATTCTTCTCTTAAATATCAGCACCTGTCACACCTTTCTTTTGCTCAAATGGAAATGTCGAAGTGAAATCACAGCAGAAGAGATTAAATCAACTGGAAGTCTCTATAACTGCTTCAGAAAACAAAGTGTATGCAAAAAAGTGGTGAAGATTGCACGGCTGTCTGTTGTCCTATGTGTTGTGTTGTGTTATTTTTGTTATTTTGACTTCAAAATGGCGCCGCGAGAGTGGCTGCCGTTCCTGAAGCTCCCATATTTTGTTGTTCTACTTCTTCCTTTCATAGCTTTGCTGCTGTGATTTGAGAATGTCACCATTGCGAGACTAATAAAGGTTTTCTTATCTTTTCTTATCTTATCTCAACTCGAGACTTCATCCAAACGGAAAACCGAATAGCTAGCGAGGGGATGAGCTAGCTGGATAATAGCTCGAAGGTGGGCTACTCCAAATGTTGTGCCTCATCTTGGTGGTGTAAACCGTCATCACACAGTGTGTGTCATCAAACAACGCGATCTCACCTCACTCACGTGTTGACTTGGTTGATGTTGGTAATTTGCGCCCACGTGTTTGTGTTGTTTAGCAAGAAGGAACACCGAGTGCCACTTTTGCTTCTCGCGGAGAGACAGTTTGGACTCCTGAACAAATGATTTAAAATGTGATGAATTTCAATGAGAATTTCAACCAAATTACTTTCGAGAGGTCAACCATCAACGAAAACAACAACAGCCAATGTTCCGTGACGGAACACTGTGGCCGAATTTTGAGCTTCCAATGTAATATAAATAACAGTGCTTATATCTGTGCTTGGTGGTTGCGCCTTCTCGGCAGCACGCCTGTACCAGCACAGATTTTGATTGGGAGGAATGTCGGCGCCATTGACTGTCGGTGCTGGACAGACCTGGGGCGCTTGTGTTTTTTGCGCCAGTAATGGGCAGCATTTTTCACAACCCCGATTTGTTTAGTGGCTATGTCGGCGCTGTTGGACAGTTGGCGTTGGTGCGGCTGGATGGATGGCCACTGAAGTTGAGGATGAGGAGAGAGGAGCGTTGGCAAAGAGCGCCGATGCGTATTTGGAACCGTGAGTCGCCGCTTGGAATTGAAATGGATTTCCATGGGACAGAAGTAAACCAATCTCTTTTTTCGTCAATGGATGCTACAGCTTCTTGTTGACTTTGAAACTTAGCTTGTAGCCGACGTGTGCACATTTTGAGCATGACGTCTCTGATCGACTGGTTAAAGGACACTTTGATTCTCTCCTCTGTCATCTCAAACCACTTCAAACAACAAAGCGTGTGATGGAAAAGTGATTAGAACTGCATGACCGTCCGTGTTTTATGTTATGTGTTGTGTTTATTATTTTACTTTATGTTAACTGTTTTGTAAAGCGCTTTGTTACAGCTGCCGCTGTTGTGAAAGCGCTATATAAATCAGCATGTATTGTATTGTATTGTATTGTATTGGGGCGGCCCGGTAGTCCAGTGGTTAGCACGTCGGCTTCACAGTGCAGAGGTACCGGGTTCGATTCCAGCTCCGGCCTCCCTGTGTGGAGTTTGCATGTTCTCCCCGGGCCTGCGTGGGTTTTCTCCGGGTGCTCCGGTTTCCTCCCACATTCCAAAAATATGCGTGGCAGGCTGATTGAACACTCTAAATTGTCCCTAGGTGTGAGTGTGAGTACGAATGGTTGTTCGTCTGTGTGTGCCCTGCGATTGGCTGGCAACCGATTCAGGGTGTCCCCCGCCTACTGCCCGGAGACGGCTGGGATAGGCTCCAGCACCCCCCGCGGCCCTAGTGAGGATCAAGCGGTTAGGAAGATGAATGAATGAATGTATTGTATTGTATTGTATTGTAACAGTGATGGCACATGAAAAGGCTGATGATTCCACTGACTCCATTGCTCAATTTGGTCTCCGATTTTGAAAGATGAAAAATAAATTGACTTCAGCAATTCTGTAAAATAATACAATAATAATAAATAAATAGAAAACCAGAAAAGGAGAATTCATCCAATGTGTACAAAAGGTGCCGACTTGGGCAGTATAGAGTCCCAGCAATGTTAATCAAAAACCTGAGAAACGATAGCTGGAGTAAAAAAAACAAAAAACAAAAACGGAGTCACGGCCAAAATGTGTTTAGTTGTTGCTCTTCATTAAGTTGCAGTTTCACTTTATTCCTTTCAGTGTCTATATTATGCATCACAACAAAATCTATTTCGTCAGTTGACAGTTGAACCAGCTATGGTGGCTGTTGTTGAAATCAATCCAAATGTATGTTTTTGTCACAAAACCAATTTCACAGTACAATCTTTTTGTTCTCTTGTTCTTTCTTGTTCCAATCCATCAAGCCAATGCCATCAGATGATTTGTTTCCCCCCCCCCCTCCCAAAAAAAAGTTGCCTCATACACATGCATCAGTGTTCCATGATGCTGCAAGTTGTGGTGACGGGGATTGTGTTTGTGTTCCTGTGAAACTCTTGACATGACTCACCCTTATTGGCATCAGTCGCAGGTTACCCAACCCGTTTTTATTATCTAGCGTCAATCTCAACAACACAATTTTGTTCCACTTGGGTTCACTCACAAAGTATGAGGATGTGTTTTTGGGGGCGGTCAGTCAAGGTATGGCAAGCTGAAGGGAAGCAAACTTTAGTGCAGCAATCAGACCAACAAGTGATTTGAATGTAATGAAACAAAAGTATTGTTTTTTATTTTATATTTTGTCATCTTACACCTCAATCAGTAAAGGGTGGAATGCTCTCGCCAGGTCAGGGATGAAATCCTGTCCCAAGTGTTAGGAATTCAAGTATCTTGGGTGCTTGTTCACTAGTGAGGGCAGGGCGGAGCGGGAACTCGACAGGCGGATCGGTGCAGCATCTGCCGTGATGCGGACTCCGTATCGTTCTGTCGTGGTGATGAAGGAGCTGAGGCTCTCAATTTACCGCTTGATCTACGTTCCTACTTCACCTGTGGTCTAATCTATCTATCTATCTATCTATCTATCTATCTATCTATCTATCTATCTATCTATCTATCTATCTATCTATCTATCTATCTATCTATCTATCTATCTATCTATCTATCTATCTATCTATCTATCCATCTATCCATCTATCCATCTATCCATCTATCCATCCATCCATCCATCCATCCATTTTCTGATCCACTTATCCTCCCAAGTTTCGTGGGATGGGGGGGCCTCCATCTATCCATTTTCTGATCCACTTATCCTCCCAAGATTCATGGGATGAGGGCGTGCTGGAATCTCAGATGTCTTCGGGTAGTAGGCGGGGGACATCCAGAACTGGTTGCCACCCAATCACAGGGCACACATTGACAAACAACCATCCGTGCTCACACTCACACCTCAGGACATTTTTGAGTGATCCATTATCCTGCCGCGCATTTTTTTGGAATGTGGGAGGAAACCGGAGTACCCGGAGAAAACCCACACAGGCACAGGGACAACATGTAAACTCCAGTAGAAGGCTGGAGCCGCAATCGAACCATGCACCTCTGCACACACACGCACCTTGTTGTTGCTCAGCATGACTTTTTGGCTGCTTGACCCGCTGTGCACACATCAGACAATCTATCCTGGTTGTGTAGTGGTGCTGCAGGGTGAGTTGTCACTCTGCTGGGTTTCGCTCCAAGTCCGCCGACCCACGTGCACATACACACACATACGATCCAGCACCGCTCCCTGCGGGTCCGATGTTTTCAGTCCTTTCCCGCTTATGAGCAAAAACACCCACAGTGCGTTGTCCATCTTGCGCTCAGCTCTTGCGTGCTCCCCAATTGGTGGAAGCTCATGGCATGCTGGGAGAATTAATGGTCCAAGTGGAGACTTTCTGGATGGTTTGGC
Organism: Hippocampus zosterae; assembly: GCF_025434085.1. Classification (NCBI taxonomy): domain Eukaryota; kingdom Metazoa; phylum Chordata; class Actinopteri; order Syngnathiformes; family Syngnathidae; genus Hippocampus; species Hippocampus zosterae. The sequence continues at coordinate 33,998,812 of NC_067452.1, read as the reverse complement.
AGATGGACGGCGAATGAATTTGCTCCGGATCTGTTAAAAAGAAATTGTTTTGATGCTGCTCATACAAATGGCATAGCATCATTGACATGAACATTCGTGTGGTAATGATCCTCAAACCATTCTTGCTGATATATTTTTTTAAACAGAAATATGGCATGATCTTGCAGCATTATAATCAATCTGAATGCAGAGTATGACAGTTTGCATCCACTGAATGGAATGTTTTGGTAATACAGTAAATTTAGTTTGGGAATCTCTTCCAGACACACCAATGGCAGATGGGAATCTGATCATTTTCAGTTTCGCCCATCCAATGTGCTTTGAACACATTTAGACCGTACTGTACAAAATGTCTTTGGTAATACTTGCCAGCGGTTGTCATAAGCTGTGCCATCCAAGACGACTGACTGGGAGCGGTAGTGCTGCGCGAGTACAATATCGTGGCATGAAATATATGGAGCCTAGTAATTACTGTCTGTTTGATCTTAATACTGTAATAAGTGGACCTTACAAACATATCAGGTACCCCCTTGAGTCTGAGGTCGAGTCTGAATATACAAAAGTTTAAAAACAATGAACTGGGCCCACTAACAATAAGCCGTGGTACTGCAGGGGACTGTCAGCTCTCAAATCCTTCAAGGATTCATTTCCCGTCTTTGCCGTTCATGGCACATGATGCCACTTTCCACTCGTCTGTCCTTTACTGGTATTTGCTGTCTGTTATTTAAGCTCTCTCCATTCTCTTTGTTTGTGCAGATTCTCCTGGGCTGCAGGTGCAGTTCAGAGTCGATGACCGTTTTCTCAAGCCAGGGGAGAAGCAATGGTTCCTGCGCTACCTGGCCCTTCACACCATGCATGTTGACATCTGGGACAGTGACTCATTGCTGCTCATCGGTTCAACAGCCATTGAGCTCAAGGTAATACGCTCGGGGCATTGGACTCTCTGTTTCTGAGCAAAGCCAATACCGGGTTATGGCTCAGACAGAAAGAAGTTCTCATTCCAATTCATGTGACATTTTAACTACCGCCGATAGAGGATAATTTATGATAGACTTGCTATCTGTTTTCACACCCCATCATGACATTGCAGTGCATCCACAATTGATTCATGCAGCATTTGCAGATTTGTAAATTAAACAGTGCGAGCATGACATTATCGAGACTCACATCTTGATGAATAAAGCACCCACGTAAAATAAACAAACAAATAAATAAATAACAATAAAAAATTTAAGATTATTATTTAATTCCTTTTTGGTTTCTGTTTTCCACCCGACTATAAAACAAACGTTTTTTTTTTTGTCTCCTATGGTGCCAGATGAGCATCTTATGCCCAAATGACTTAGTTGTTTTCTGATAAAGACATGTTGAAAAGACAAACGTGATACCACAGGAGCATGTGGGGAAAATTAAGAAAGTACTGTACGAATTTGAGAAGAGGGCGAATACTTTTTCTCTGCACGGCACAACAGAAGTAAAAATAGATGCACAGTAAAATGATACACAAAAATCTAACCCTATTGTAATAATAAATATATGCTGATCTGAGTTAATAATTGTTCTCTTCAGCTCAAATCTGTGTTTTTGTTTGAATACACAAAATGGATTTTCAATGCTCCTTTTCTGCTTCGTCATCATCAGCACATGTTGCGGCACGGTAAAATGGCAGTGCAAGCACTCCATGAGGTGGAGGTTCTGACAACCGACCATATGGGAGAGGAAAACTTGCAGACGGGCGACGCCTCCAACAACGCCATGGCGGTCAACACCGTCGTCAGGGGTCGGCTGCATGTCCGCACTGGGAACATTGGCAAGTATTTTGAGCGACACGTGAATTGCACTCGGATCAACACACAACAACAACAACAACAGCAATCATTCATTCATTCATTCATTCATCTTCCGAGCCGCTTAATCCTCACTAGGGTCACGGGGGGTGCTGGAGCCTATCCCAGCTGTCTTCGGGCAGTAGGCGGGGGACACCCTGAATCGGTTGCCAGCCAATCGCAGGGCACACAGAGACGAACAACCATCCACGCTCACACTCACACCTAGGGACAATTTAGAGTGTTCAATCAGCCCGCCACGCATGTTTTTGGAATGTGGGAGGAAACCGGAGCACCCGGAGAAAACCCACGCAGGCCCGGGGAGAACATGCAAACTCCACACAGGGAGGCCGCAGCTGGAATCGAACCCGGTACCTCTGCACTGTGAAGCCGACGTGCTAACCACTGGACTACCGGGCCGCCCAACAGCAATCATGATAACAGAAATTTGATTTGGGGTAGCAATGATTTCATTGTTTACCGTAAAGTTCAGAGTAGAAGCCATAACTTCGTTAATTAACCCCTGTGGCTAAAACAGTAGGTTTTTTTGGGGGGGGGGGGGATCCAGGGAGTATTACGTTTGTCTCCTTTTACACTATCAAATCACATTTCCTGTTTGGGAATTTTTCAATGAGTTCCACGTTGCGTTTTAACTGGTTCATTTTTTTTAAAGTCAAAGCCGCACACACGCTGACACATTTGTATGATCGACATTCAGATCCGCTGCTCGAGTTTGCGCATTCCTCATCATGCTGAAAAATGAGGACTGCAAGTTGAAAGTTAAGAATATTTTAGCAGTAGTTTTGATTTTGTTTCTTTGTGCTGTTTGTCATTGACAGTTTTCCCCCTTGCGTTTGTATGTGCAATATGTGTGTTTTATAACAACAAAATTAGCTTTTTTTTGTGTGTGCGTGTTTTGTCACTTTTATAGATGCAAAATATGTTTGTTTTTTTTACAATATTTACAAGTGTAGAGTCGTTTTGACAGAATAGTTTTGATCATCTCAGATGAACAGAACAGTTCATCTCCCTCTGCCCCCTTGAAAATGTACAAACCACTTTTGCATTCAGGCGATACCCCTTACCATCAAATAATGTTTACTTTTCTCATTGTGTATGGTAAGAAAATGACAGCGGAATCCTTAAGACTGCTTCTTCTGCTTCAAGTGTACAAAAGCAAACACTGTGCCGCGGAGAGAGTACAGTATTTTCCTGTGATCGTTCCATTCCATCTGGCTCGGGTGCTCTCTATTTCTGGTTGTCCTCATTCACTTTGGGCCTGCGCACAGCAATGGCTGCTGACAGTATCTTCTCTTTCCTCTGCATCAACTGCTGAAAGATACTCCCTCCCATAAACAACGCATCATTCTACCCTGCCTAAGAAGCACTGCCGAGTGCCACTGTCACTTCTAAATATGCCAGCACTTTCTCATTGTGCTTATCACTCAAAGCAGGTTGAGAGTGCAATGGCTTATTGGATAGAAGTGGTGGAGCGGGAGCGGGGGCGGGGGCGGTGGGGACGGTTGTGTCTGCATGTAAATTCCAATCAGCGCTCGGTTATCCGTCAGGCAGCTTGTCGGAGAGTCGCAATTAGAAAGAGAGAAGAATTCACAAATACTTTTCTTTGTTTCTTCGCCCATGTTTGCTTCTTTCCTAACATTCTCTCCCTCTTATTTATTAATTTATTTGCCTTCCCTCCCTTTCTCCGGCACTTCTGGGACGAGACAGTGAGGTTGTCTTTCCGTCAGGTTGCCACAAATCAACAACTGGCTGGCTTTTGAGAAGGATATGAACGGCGTTCATTAGCTTGCGGAAAGTTGAAAAGTGACACTCGGATTGAGATGGATGTGCCGTGTGAAGTCTCCGACTGAGATTGGACGAGGAGGAAATCAAACCGCTCACATCTGTCGAGGAGGCGAGCGCTCATGCATCCACGCAGACGTATAGACAGACAGGTTTAGCGGAGCATGGGCGCCTTATGTGATGAGGCTGGAGGATGGAAATAGTCTGCAACAGACCACCGATATTGTGCGAGAACCTGTCCGCTGTGATTTTTCAGTTTTGTTCGTGGATCCTTGTGATTCTAATATGAGTAAATCCACCCTGGCTGTGTTAAAAGAAAACACATGCAGGCCAAGCTATCACCACTTTTCCATTAGGAAATACCGTGAAAACGACCCCGCATTGTGTCTGTCGGGAGGGACACCCTAGCAAACATCAACAACAATGGAGGACAACCAATACCGTATTGACAAAGTACCTCTTTGGAACTGAGAGGAGACTGAGGGTGGCGAGAATAGGACCACTGCAGCAAAAAAGTGAATGTGGAGTATATGACTTCAGTGTTCCTAGCTAAGGCACGGCAACAAGTTAATGTGAGCGTGCATCCTTATTTCTAGCCGTGTATGAGGCAGTTGAGGGTGACAGTGATGAGTGCAATTCAAAAGATTTGTTTGAAATTATCACCAGCATTTATTTATCCATCCATCCATTTTCTGATCCGCTTACCCTCACAAGTGTCGCAGGAAGGGAGGAGGGTGCTGAGCCTATCCCAGGGCACACAGAGACAAATGACAATCCACGCTCGCACTCACACCGAGGGACAATTTAAGAGTGTTCAATCAGCCTTACATGCATGTTTTTGGTATGTGGGAGGAAACCAGATTACCCGGAGAAAACCCACACAGGCCCGTGGAGAACGTGCAAACTCCACACAGGGAGGCCAGAGCTTGAATTGAACCCGGCCCCTCTGCACTGTGAGGCCAACGCGCTAACCACTGCATCACCTATCTATCGACCGATCAATCAATTTATTTCTTCATTTACTGAGGTTGTTGCTGACAATATACAGTACCGGTTAATTATGATATTTATTTGCTGTATCTTCAGAGAGAAGCCGGATAGACAATAGCTTTTAGTTTTGAACATTGGGCAAAATAAATAAATAAAATGAAATTATAGCTTTATGACAACATTTATGTTCCGGTTAGATGTAATTTATATAACGGACTATAATTGTGTTGGAAATCCCCACGTTTATTGATATTTGTCATGAAATGTGTACGATTGTCTTTGTAAAGACATTTTTAGTACAGTCCTGTTGGATTTGACTCGATTCTGCAGTTCGACTAATAAGTGAGCTGTATGAAGTTCGTTTAAATTTGAACTGTTTGTACTCTCACATCATCTCGCTCCTTGACACATCCGTCCTGTGTGTTTCAATCAAACATGCACAAAAAAAGGTTCTTATTCTATTTATCAGATTTTTTTTAATTGAAAAAGTTTACGTACGCCTGTCATGTGAAATGAAAAGAAAAACCGTACCGCCAATTGATGTCCTTTTTAATTATCCTCAAGTTAGATTTGGATTGACGAGTCATTCAATGAATGGCAGTGGGATACAAGGACAGCCTTATTCATGAATTCAATTTCAGCAAGCTTTAGTGAAGAATGAAGTACAAAAAACGAAGTAAAACCCAAGTTTTAAAAAAAAGTATGACAAAATCCCACTTCTCCCATGAAACTGATTGACTGGTCAACCAAGAGGTAATCTATTTTGCTTTATTGTCTTTATCTGATGAAGCCACGCGACCTTGGAGGTGATAGATTAGAGACACGTTACACCTCTGCTTCGATGGCTGCCTTGCAAGCGCTAAATCTCAAATCATAATCATCAATGATGTTCACAAGGAAGTGTTTTTTTCTCCCATTTGCCACTCTATAAGGGAATCTAGGGCAAAGTTATATTTGACCCATCAGCATACACACATCATTGATATGTCAGAAGCCATAAGAGTCTTCCTGATGACTAGTGAGGGGCAAATTTTGTCAAGATGTGAACAGTGAGATCAGACGAGACAAGAGATCAGCAGTTGAGATTTTATTTCCGGGGAAATCGAAGCAAGTTGGCAGGTAGCGGAGGAAGGCATAATACCCACAGAAAACCCACCCAAGTATTGTATAGGGAGAGCGTACGTGCGAAAAAGTTGAGATTTGAACCCAGGACTACTAACTGTTAACTACATGTGGCATTGTGCCACTGTAACCAATCTGTCGTGTTAAATCAGTTTATTTAGCTTTCGAAACATATCTTATAGCCTTTATCTTGCTCTGGCAATAGACCAGGAAGAATACGGTCACACTCACACATAGCAAAGAGAAAGTACATATCTCTTTCTCCAAACATCACATATCTGCAGCAGCCTGATAAGCCCTGGGGAGAGTGCTGCAGCTGCTGAGAGCACTGAGACTCTCACTGAAAGGTGCCATCAGTTAAACAAATTATAACTGGAATTTACCTAACAATTAGGTTGGGACTTCCCAGAACGGCTAATCATACAGTATGTCGTACTTATTAAAAGCGGTTTCTTTGGTCTAAAGGCTTCACTCCATCAACCTTGCTTTTAGCCCCGAAGTGATGGGGAGAATCTGCTTATTCCGAAAGGTCAGTGGCCTGGAATCAGGAATCAGGAAAAATTGATTATTTCAGACTACTTTGAAAGTCCCTCGGTGCTTGTTCCCATTTGTTCTCGGGCCAGCAAATTGCTGGTTGGTTGTGGCTTTCACCTCAAGAACTGCCAGCAGTGCAAAGTGGAGTGGGTCGGCGAGATGCCGCCCAATGCGATTATTGTCATCCAACAGTGTGAAAATATCAATAAATGTGATAGTGTTCAGCCCCCTGCTATTTTGTTCCCATTACTCTTTTCCACAAGGAAGAGGAACAGCTTTACTTGGGTGTTTTCTCCATAGCACAAATACTATTTCAGGGTGCTAATAGTCAGTGGAGTAACTAATATGATATTCCACTATTTTGGCAACAAAGAAAATCACAATACAAGGACTAAACAAGAATTGATATTGGAAGAAAGCCTTCAACAATATATATATTAGTCTATTTTCACGAGTTTTCTGTTACACCCCAAATCTGCCACAAAATACCACCAAATCCCTTGATAACTGGCAGAATTATTGAAGTGATACCGTACATCTTGATTAAGAGACAAAGATCTTGACATGTTAGAAAGGAGCTAAATTTAACCTTGGTTCACCTTGGACCAGATGTTGAACCTCCTCTCTGTACTCGGAGTCATTAAGGGTGTTCACACGGCAACCTTTGCTCCGGTGCAGCACTGGGGCTGCCCCCATAGAGCGTTCACACGTACGTACAAAGTTACACCGGTGTAGCCCCTGAAAACAGCTTAAACCGGAGCACATTTAACCCTGCTCAAGGAGGTGGTTTAAAAATTTGCTCCGGAGAAAAATGCTCGTTTGCGGGGCAGCACCGATGTAAAATGGTATGTGTGAACGCTACAGCGCTAGACTCGCTACGCATGAGAAGAGATGAACACCCCTATTGTTGTTCATGATGTGCCCGACTAAAGCTGTGTTATCCACAAATTTCACTACATGAGAGCTCTGGAATTTCACAGAGCAGTCATGGGTCAGTTGTGTGAACAGGAGGGGACTCAGTACACAGCCCCAGGGGAATCCAAGGCTCTGGATAATGGAGGAGGAGATGATGATGTGGATCCTGCTCGTCTGTTGGTCAGGAAGTCCAGAACCCAGCTCCCCAGTGGACTCAACTTGAGAATGTTCATCTTTTGCGTCAGGTTCTGTGGGATGATGGGGCTGAAGGCAGAGGTGAAATCCAGGAAGACCAGGCGGAGGCAGGAGACCCTGCTTTCCAGGTGGTTGAGGGCTGTGTGGACTGATGCACTGATGAGATGCAATGGTCAGTTCATCATGTAGGTATACTGGTGAGAGTCCACACTGTCGCTGATTGAGTTTTTCATCTGCGCCATGATCAATTCTCAAAGCACTTCATGACTACTAGCATATAAGCTATTGGGTCTCACTCAGAACTGTCACTGTGCAGGTCTTGGATACGATGGGGATAACAGAGGCAGTCTATAGGCAGGTGTTCAAAATATCTGTTTATACCTCAGTGTACTTGCGGGCACAATTCTTCAGGAGATCTGCTGGGATATTGTCTGGGCCGGAAGCATTGCTGGGGGTTAATCATTTGAAGGGTTTTCCTCACATCTGCTGGGACATCATCAGAGGGTGGTGTGAGTCTGACGAAGAGAGTGTTGTTGTTGAGGTCCTCAACGCAGGATGAGCGACTGGTTGAGGGCTTTTGGATTTTTGAGCATTGTTCATACTTGGTGTTGTAGTCTGTGCTGCACTCAATGTGTTTGCATATGCTCTGAGGGTCAATGGAGGGGAAGTGGCCCAGGATTTTCTCAGCAGAGGAGTATTTAGCCCTTCTGATGCCCACAGTCAACTCTCTGTGAGGGCAGCACCGCAAGCATTCAGCAGTGTTCTCACATCTGCATTCAGTCAGGTCTTCAGGTTTGAGTACATGGTGATGGAGACATCATTTGCACATTTTAAGATGAAGCCCAGGACTGATTAAAAATAATCCTCCAGGTTCACTTCTCCTTCCTGAGCAGCTGTTTCCCTGAACATGTATCAATTTCTGCACTGGCAGTCACAGAGTCACGGAGGCAGCATCATTGGGCCACACCTTGATGCTCTGAACTGCGGGCTTGGACCGAGTGCATGGTTTAATGAGGGTGGGGGTCTTCAGGAATTTGTGTGACCCCAGATGTAGACATCCATGTCAACTCGATGGTTATTTGATGAGGCATTATTGGTTGTGACTATTAAATCTTCGATGTTGATTGATGGTTAATTAGAACATATAAAAGATTAAATGGAGGATTATAATTGGATTCATTATTAAGCCATTTGTTTTATTGTGTGCAAATAGTGCTTGATGTTCTTCATTTTGCATCCGTGCAGGCTTTCCTGCATAGTTCCATCCATCACCCAAACAATCGTATGCACAAAAGGAATTAACCGAAAGGCCTATAATGAGTCGCCGAGGCGTCCGCCTTGATGGTTTTATTATGGATTGGAGATGTTTAAGCAGAAGTTATGTCCTCACAGAAGTATTTGGGGAAATAGAACTTCAAACAATTACATTGTGCAGAGTGGGAATGCAGTAACGGCTGATTGATGATGAAGGAGATGCTTTGAGACGGCAGGCACTTCGGCCATTAATCTACAGAACTCTCGTCTGTGTTCATGGCAACCCCAGGCTCCTATTATTCATTTAGATGTTTCCCATTATCAGTTTGTTGTGAGAGTCTGCCTCTAAAACATTTGGAGGATGCTTTTGATGCCCCTTCCAACAACTCCTACATGCCCACTTAGCCACGAGTTCGAGGTGGTGAAGCCTCTTAACCGACACAGCCACCGTATTTTAGATGGATGTGTCCTTGAAGTGATATGTGGAACCTCTTTGCAAAACGATAAAGCAACTTCTCCGTCAATTAAGCAGCTCCCTTGGGTTTGTTTTGACACATCAAAGTGAAGAATTTAATTGAGGCATTGTGTATAAGTGGCCCTGTGTATAACAGGTCTTGAAACGCAATTAGATCTTTCCGCAGGTATACTGACTCCAAACATTTGCCTTGGGACGTCAGAAAGGTTCCAGGACTGGCGTCACAAAAGAGTATATAAATATAAAACAGTTGCCCTTGATGACCTGGCAGCTCAGTGGGATGGTCAGATCATTGTGAGCAGGCGTGTTGTCATGGTGAAGCGGCCACAAATTATCCTGCCTCATCTAATGCGCTAAATGAAGCAAAGGTGGCAGGAACTCTTTGAAGACCCGCTGGCGCAAAGTGAAGGGGGAAATGTATGGTTTGGCTTTGAAAAATAGCTGTTGTGAGAGAAGTCCTGCAATTTTTTTCTGACGCACTCTAAATAGTGTTTTATGTCAAAATTCTGTTCATAAAAGACCCCCCCCCCCCCCCCCCACCCCACCCGCATGTTATGATCTCGCGTTAAGGAACTTCTGATGTTGCAAGATAAACCTATGACTCATTTACTCACTCACCACCCTGGAGTCGAAACTTATATTTTTATGTCTTAAAAACGTCATCAGGTTCAGGATACATGTCTGAAGGACTGACGATGTCTGAGACATTTTTACAATGTAAATGTATTTTCAAAACAGAAGCTGTGATGATGCTACCTCGTGGAGGTAAGATTCAGTTCATCTCAAACATCCTGGCTTTGCTCTGCTGTGGAAATGGTACTCGGAGGTTATTAAACATCAATCAAAATGAGAGTCGTCATGTTATCAGCTCTCTCCATTTCGACTTCTCTTGTCAGTCAAAGATGTCAATTCCTGTAACCCCGCCAGGCTTGTCACCATGGTATCGATCCGAACGTGGGTGTTGTCAGCCAAGATTGTTCCTTCAGTGTGTGTTCATTTTGACTAAATGGAAAGGATTCCGTAAATAAAGCTAGCTGATGGAAAAAATGTTTGTTTCAAGTGAAAACTAAACAAACAAAAACATAATTTGAGTCATCAACCAAATTTGCTCTGCGACAGTATTTCAAAGTATGGGAACAATTTTGTGTCCTGCATTTGTCCTCTTGAGTCACTGACGGAATAACAAGCCATGTCAAGTTAAGAAGCCAAATCATATCTTTGCATTTTCAATTACCGTATTTTCTGCACTATAAGGCGCTTCGGATTATAAGGTACACCTTCAAAGAATGGCCTATTTCAAAACTGTTTTCATATGTAGAGCACACTGCATTATAAGGTGCATAGAATAGAAATGACAATAATGGCTGCGGTTGCACTATGCCTCTACTAGATGGCACTGAGATCGAGGGAATATAATACATGACAGCTTTATTTTTTTACAGCAAAGCCATGCAGAACTGGTCACAAACACGGACATGATACAAAAAAGACAAATGGCATTACAAAACAAATCAATGACAAATGTTCTGAAGGCAATTGATTCAACAAAAAGGCATACAAACCTTGTGGGCTCACATCCACAAAGGGCTAAATTTTCTTAGAAGTCTTGCTTGTTTCCTTCTTCCTTCGTTTAGTCAGAAGTTAACTCTTTTGGTATCATCTTCTTGTCATAATAGTTGTGCAGGGATCACAAGGTCGGTGTCTGTTTGAGTGTGCATTGTCAAATGCACATGTCGATTAGTGTTGGGCAAAACCCTTTTAGGTTACAATTACTTCCTGCGAATAATCACCAGATGCCATAGGAACATTAACAGAGAAACAACTCAATGGGGAATATAAAGAGACTGTAACTCCCTATATAAGGCGCATCGGACTAAAGGGCGCAATGTCAGCTTTTGGGAAAATTGAACACATTTAGCCCCACTTTTTAGTGTGAAAAATAGGGTATGGTGGTTATGTTGTTTATCTGTTGTGATGTATTTCATCATTTGATCCTTGGAGGAACAGCAATTCTAATTTTGGAAGGGGCATTCGAATGACCTTTTTATATACACGGAGGAGCCTGTGTGCCAATCCTACTACTGTTTTTGTAAGATTTTGTTCATATCTGTTTGTACTCGAATTTGTCAAAAGCAGACGGGTGTATGTGTGTCATTGTTACACTCAAAAGCTTAACTGTTATCCCCCCCACCCCCCGCTTTCAGCAAAGGTGCAACACCAATTGTAGCTTAAGAAAAAGAAAATCCATTGATGGCCTTCAAAAAAGGGTTTCACTTTCAATTGACTCTATTTTATTAAGACACGTTTGATTTGCTACTGCATGCCCTCAGTCTACAAGGCTAATTTTGTTCGAGCGTTTGGGGTCAGTGCTCAATGACTGCTCGATAAACATTTGCCCTTTCGAATGAAATAAAAAGTCTGTTTAAACTTCTCTTTGACCTTCTCATGTTGATTCACTCTTTGAGGTATTATACGACACGACTTTGAATATCCAACTTGAAATGGTCTCTCGTCTTTAAAGGGTCCCAAGCAGATTTGAGTAGGAGAAGGACAGCAGACCGCATGCAGTCTCATTCTTACATCATCATCCCCCGTGAAGTCACTGGCGGCTTCGCAGGGGGGAGCTTGTCCACCAGGAATATTCTCCAAATTAATGGTAAGTGAGCACTTTCAACCGCAGCCGACAGTTTGTGTTGTGCTCTGGCGCATCCGCTTTACCTTTCAACATATATCGAAGTGCCTTTGTGTGGGTGTATCTTAGCAATTAGCAATCAGTGTCTTTCACTGCCGGACTACTGACTGCCTTGATCAAGCCAACCGGATCAATTCCACATTGTGGCTGTTGGCTCCATCACTGACCCACTCCATTTTCAGCCTAATTGAGCCTGCAGAAGCTTCTCGGGTGGTGAGCCACAAGCTTGCTGTGTGTGTATGTGTGTGTGTGTGTGTGTGTGTGTGCTTGTGTGTGTACGCGTGTGTGCATGCATGCGCGCGGGCGTCGGAGTGTGTATGTGACGGTGTGTGTATGTCGAGCCCGAGCAAATGCACAACGGCGAGGAAACCACTTTTTCCTCTCACTTAAACAAGCAATGGCTAGTCAAGGATGTAGCATGTGATAATGCCTAGTGGAAAGTCGAAAATGAACACTCACACAAACTTTAAAGGCACTTAGCGGGGCTCAGACTTCAGCGAAGTATGGATTAGCATGAAATGATGCCCCGGCAATTGCTGCTTTTGACAAAATGTTTCTCTGAAGATGCATACATTATTTTGTTGAGAAATTAAAGGATGTCTCGTCTGCAAGGTCCCCAAAAGTGGAAAGAAAAAAAGGGAACTCAATTTCAATAGATATTTTCAAATATTACATTCCAATAATTTAGATTATAGTATGTCAAAACACTCAAGAAAATTTGTCTCTGGTAGTATGAGCTTCTCTCGTATCGGAGCAACTGCTTATTATAAAATACACAAATAGCATTTAGGGCATGTGAAGTTTAGATTCCACCCAAAGGCACTCGCTGGCTCAAAGTCCAAGTTATGCTTATAAACACAGTCGTTCAATTTTGGACATGCTTTAAATCCTTGCTTCTTTGACGAGCTGCGGATAAAAAGTTCATGTTTCTGATCTGTAAAAAGCACGAGTAGGGTATTTATCGAACTCCATATTCTGTGAGTTCTTTTCTGAACAGAGACATGACGTTAGAACCATATGATGTAAAATATACATGTCAGGTATGAAATAGCTGGAGGCTTCACTACGCGGCACAAATGTTAGTGTTATGTTATTTCTGTTTCTATTTTTAGATCTCATGCAGGGCCGCTTGCAGCGACATGTTGAAAACTCTTTACAGAAAGTGTACATTCTTTTCATAGGATACAAATAAAATTGGGCAATGTCATCCATGACAGTGCAATTTGTCTATGTTGAGTTCTCACATGTTTGCTCAGTTCAGTGGCATTTTGACAAGTGCCAGATGTTGGTGTGAGGGCCTTTACCCCGGTTCTATTATTGTAAAGTAACAATGATGAAGCTTAAATACGTTTTGGGACTACTCTACTTACCTCTGAAAATAATTATATATCGTCACCATTCCCCGGGACACTTATTTAAAACGACGTATTTTATGGTCAATGATTTCCTATACTGTACCGTATTTTCCGGATTATAAATCGCAGATGAAAAAAACATAAGTCGCACTGGAGTCCCATTTTTGGAGGGAAATTTATTTGATAAAATCCAAGCACAAGAACAGACATGTCATCTTGAAAGGTAATTTAAAATAAAAATAAAACAGACAACAACAGGCTGAATAAGTGTATGATATGCTAATGTTCCATAACGCATAAACATCGAACTGAGAACATGCCTGCTATGTTCACATAACATATTATGGGCTATATAGATAACTATAGCATAGAGAACATGCTCACAAGTTTACCAAATCATTATCGTCGATTTATCAACACAAGCCTAGAGCGCCCTCTTGTGGTTTAATGTGAAAATAACATATAATCAAATATACAATAAAATCACACATAAATCACTGCAGAGTATAAATTGCACCCCCAGCCAAACTATGAAAAAATGTGATTTATAATCCGGAAAATACGGTATATGTATATGTATATGCATATGTCTTATTCTAGATTGTGTTCCATATCGTGTCGCGGCTACCTTATCTTCAGAGCGGTGCCAATTTCTTATCGACTCAGACATGTTTGTACTGCATGGAAAAAATCTTGCTCAAAGCTTTCTCTCCAACTCCTTGCTAACTTTTCTTTGCTGCTGTTTGTCTGGATTGTGGCCAATTAGTCTCAGACAGTTTTACTCCCTCTGGGATTTGAACCTAGCTCACTGACTGTAGCGGCACACACAGCTAACTTTAATGCAGCCAGTGTGGAACTGATTCCACCTCTTCGGGCTATATTGTCTCACGGACGTAAGAAGGGGAAAAGGTGCACAACTTTGGGTGGAGCAAACCCAAAATCTGTGAGCATTCCCTGTTGAAAGTGCTCTTTAGCACTTTTTCATGTAGACCATTTCAGAGTGTGTTGGAAGTCATATGCTCAGGCAAGGTGTGACATCAAATTGTACTTGAAGTTTGGATGCATGCATACAATAATACAACAATAAAAGAGACTTCCAAAAAACATGTATTTAAATTGTCACAATCTTTTTCTTCCTCTTTTCTTTACCAATCACCCCCTGGCCAGTATTCATGAGTTCAATAAAGCAGGGTGACCAACCACTTTGCGTGGCTGCACAGAGAAATTTAACCGAAATATTTTTGGCATTTCATCGGATCGGCAGTGTAAGTCTACAAATACGTTTTAGAATGCTGGATTTGTCTGGATTTGAATCCAATTGAGATGCTGTGGTGTGACCTTAAACGGGCAGTTCATGCTCGAAAACACTCCAACATGGCGAAGTTGAAGCTATTAGGAAAAGTGGGCCAAAAGTCCTCCACAAGGGATGTGAAAGACTCATCACTAATTATCGCAAACGCTTGATTTCAGTTATTGCTGCCAAGGTTGGCACAACCCATTATTATGTTCAGGGGGCAATTTTGCGCCTTGATAAATCAAATTAGCGTTTCGAAACTGCATTTAGTATTTCCTTGAGTTGTCTCTGCATGATATTAGAATTGGTTCTATGGACTGAAACCTTTGTGTGCAAAGAACACAGAAATCACAAAGGGGGCAAATACTATTTCACGGCATCCGTACATTATTTTGATGTCATTCTTTAAACTGCCGTCGGTCTGCACATTGCCACTGGCCGACGACACATCTGCTGGTGTAAGGTATTTTCCAAAAAAAGGTGCGCTTGATCTTTTTCACAGGTTTAAATGAGATTCATGTCCACGTCTCTGGATTTTTTTTTCACAGCCTCTGTTCTCCATGAATCACGCCTTGTTTCTGCCGCTCCTTTTTTGTGTTCATTGCCAGTTTTTACCAGTGTGTATGTTACCTGTAATTAACTGCCAACCAATCCAAGATGTGTCTCCCCCCCCTCCCCAGTTAGTGAGGCTAGAATCCAGCTTCCCCACAATCCTGAACAGTATAAGCGGTCAAAACGTGCTGGATTTGAATCTTTTCTTAAATATGATGAGCTGCCATACTTTGGCTAAACCCCCAGTTCACTTTTTTTTTTTTTACAGCTTCACACTTTTTCTATGTACTGAAGCTAAAAAGATGCAATGCGAAGTGGCAATGATTTCATTCGTCCCCTGTTTCAACTTTGGCCATGTTGGAGTACTGTGGAAAGTGCAGGATTAAGAAATGCTCTTGTCAGAGTTTTTTTATTTATTTCTAACAGCAACATGGATGATTTGCATGAACCCTGCCAATAATTAGGCACTTCCTCTTAAAGTGGAAGCAGGGTTTGGCGCTTTTTCGGAAAAACAAAAACAAATTCAAAAAAATAGTACAAACAACCTACATCAATCAGAGTTAAAATAATAAATTCTAAACATTAAATATAATGATAAATCAGAACTAAGTTGATAAATAGAGAAAGGTATTGAAATATCCATTATGAATACAAGAGAAAGTTGACGCAAGAGTGCCAGGGTGAGGATGTATATAATCCCGATACAAACCAAAAGTTGTGAAAATATCACGGTTAAGAGCCTTAATGGAGACTTCTTCTTACTTTTTCTTTTCTGATTGATATAAAAATGATTTAGTAGATATAAACACATAACGGGGTAGGACTAGATAAGTTTTTTTACTTCATCCTACTCCCTTGAACATAATAACTGTGTTGAATGAAGACTGATTTCTTTCTTTTTACTTTTTTATCTACCTTATTTTCTGTCAAATTATTACTGTATATGTTTTATGTTCACTAAACAAACAAACAAAGGAGCTGAGGAGGGTGTGGATGTAGTGCCACCAGGAGGGGTTCCGGCCCAGTTGTAGTCCTGCCAGTTGTTTGACTCGACTCATGCCTGTGCACAAGCTGTCGGGTTTTTTTGCGCTCCAAAAATACTTTCGGAATTTTTTGCGCCTCACTCCCATTTGGCGAGCTTTTTCAAACATATGGTGGGAACAACAAAGTGATTAGAATGTATTCTCTTCAGTCAATATATTTCATGCTTGCATATGGTTTCTCCTTCGTAGCAAAGAACACCGCACAGGCGCAGAGATTGCAGGTACAAGAGAAACACCGGCCGGCGTACAGCTTTAGGCTCAACAACGCCACCATCTTGTCAGGGGGAAAAAACAAGCCCGACAATGGCCATCGCAAGCTGGAGTGTATGGCCGCTGTGCACCAAAAGGAAGCTTGTCAAACGACTTGTTTCACGGTGAGGTCACGCCGCATTTTGAGAGTGTGCCTAAAGTCCGTTGGAGCTGACTGCTCCATAATGGAAGATCTGTGTTTGTTGTCACTTAAATAGTCACGAGGTAAAGAAAGAGTTTTGCTTCTGTCTTACAAGTACTCACTAAGGAGGTTTCATGCAGATGTGGGGCATGTGTTCGGGGAGACTGCCATTTTTTTTTTCTTTACCATTGTCACGGTGGCACGCCCTTCAAAGCTCCTGTGCTTCAGCGATTGTACAAGTCGCTTTTAATTGTTCCTCCGTCTGTAGGTACAGCTTGTTCTTTCACCCGCGGGTGCACATGCTAAATGCCGGCGCTTTTTATTTCACACGGCCCTCTGTGCTAATTACTTGCAAAATAATAACTTTTGCTGAGCTAGTTCCTTCAGCTTCACTAAAAAGCACGATATTTTAGATCATTACGCTAAATACGCCAATTGGTTTTATTCAAAAAGACAATTATTATCATTTTTTTTTGTATTTACTGATTTGATTTAGTCACTCCAAGTGATGAATCTCAATTCATTTCTTGTTTAGGTTTCAAAAAAAAAATGTTCGCATTCACTCTAGATTTAGAGTGCCAATAAATTACAATTCATCGCTTGTTACATTATTTACATATAGTACAGCACGGTACTGCCTGTAGGGTAAAGTTCTGGCTGTCAGAAATTTACAGTTGGTCCAAACAGTGTCATGAAAAATTAACAATAGCCATTTGCTACGATAGCATGTTTTTGTTTGCTTTTTTTTCTTTTTCAAAACAATGAACACAGTCTTATCATTTGATATTGAATTGGCAGGTAATACTGATCTATAGAAGAATAACTTTAATGTCCTATTTATTTTTCTTCTGCTTTTATAATTACTGTTTTGGTGTTAGGATGGGGCTAAAGAAGTTCCTTTGACCAAAGAACCTTCCTGGGCCCCCTTCTTTCAAGATCTGAACAAGGCTGAGGGGATCAGCAACATGCTTTGCCACGCCATCACCACCTCGCATCAACTCTTTGCCAGCCTCGGCTCTGCTGAGTACATGGAATTTGCGCTAAAAAACCCTTTCAACACTCCTCAGACAGTCACCATCCACAGCAATGATCCTGAGCTCAGGTGAGGTTCCATCATTTACATTTGGGTTTTTTTTTCGCTGACAGAGAAAATGCAGCCAACTTTGTGTCCCAAATGCAGCACGCCGACTGTGAGCATGTGTTACCCGTGTAGTATGTGCTTGGAGTGTGAACTCCCGGTACACTGACAGTGTAAAAAGCTTTGCCCTGAAATGAAAACATGTTCACACTTTGTGGATGTGTTCCCCATAGGTGGTGAAGGAAAGGAAATATTGTACTTTAGATTCAAAGTTGCATCGACTCTTTCAATTGTGAAAAAGTGAAACATAAAAGTAAAAAAAAAAGTATTTATTTTTTTGTGATTCAAGAGTAGCTTTTGTCAACAGACTAAATGTTCTGTACCACTGAAAACAAAATATCACTTCTGCAGAGGTCTGTAAACTAGCATCATGACACATGATTTTGAGAAAAAAACCCCAAATGAATACAAGCATTTCAAGCTAAATTGCAAAAGGGGATGAAAAGCACACCAAAGAGGACTACAATTTAATCCTACAATTTATTTCTGAGACTAAAACAAAATATTTTTAAAGATAAAATTTGATTGAAACTGATGGGATACAATACTATTCTTAAATAAATCTACTTAAAAATTCGATAACTATCCCTCAAAATTATACAAATTAAAACTGAACATGCTGCTAAAAAAAAGTTAATCATATATTTAAAAAAAAAAAAGTTAAAGCTGTGCGGAGATTAAGCTTCCATTTAAAATTCCACCAATTTGTCATTGAAAAATACAGTGCGTTGCCCGTCGACTGTACAGTTTGAAAATTATGATTTGCTCTTCACCCATGACAATGTACTGGCTGATAGCGGCATCAAAAACAGGATGCCGGACTAAAAATTAAAATCCCGTTTGATGAAAATGATAATGGAGTGCACTATATATCAACAGTGACCACCCAAAGAGCTTTGCAAAGCCTCACCCAAAAAAAATAAAAAATGTACAGTACTGTGGGGGCACGCTTGTAGCTGCCCGCTTCTGTTCTAACGACTAAAACCCCTAACGGCAAGTCCAATTAAAAAACAAAAACAATTAAAAAAACTATTTGTACGCCAGTACATTCAAAGGCAGACTTCCACTTTGTGTTATTTTCCAATATGACTGAATGGGCTTCACACTTGCATTTGATGACAAGTTTGCTTGTGCAGATTACTTCATGCAGTTTGCTAAATGTCGTTCTGGAAACAAAGAGCCGTTTAACGAGAATCGTATCCAGTTCACCATGGGGGCAGCGCAAGAATAATGCTGATGAAATGCTGAGTACTGTTTAATATAGTCCCCTGTATTGCAGTCATTATGATTCCTGGATCACCCGAGCTTTGTATCTTGCTTTGTTTATTTTCCTTTGCGTTATTGTTAATCTGTACACACAAACTCGCCCGTTCGGGATTCAGCTCATGCCCGAGTTTTGGATTAACATACATCACATTGATCAACAAATGCTGGAGAGCGCCACGGATGATTCATTATGGCATTAGCCCAAGCATCAGGTTTACCGAGTCTAAGTGCGACTCATCCATCTTTGCATCTGTCTTCTTATAAGCTATTGCTCCTTGACGTTCTTTATTATTATTATTTTCTGAGATTTGTTCTTCCAACAGTTAGAAATGTTTTCATGTTGGGGTCCGTTAATTCTTGGTCTGTAAACTCTAGATTTATTTAGGGGGGCTAATGAATCTATTTTATGGAAGTTTTGACAATTGCAACAGTCGGTTCCTCAATGAAACAAAAGCTCATGTTTTTAATGTCACTTGTGTGCGATATACTCTCCATCCAGTGTCATCACCAACACAAAAGAGTGGCAGTACTTTAAAGAACTGACCAAAACACCCACTTCGCTGGAGGAGGACATGTTTCACGAGGAGGAAGGAGCTCCTGGGCCAAAGGTTTACCTGCGACCTAAGGAGACCGTTCATATCCCACTCAAATACCAGAGCTTCCTGTGTGACCACAACATGACTCCTCAGGTAAAGTTGAGAGATTTCATCCATTTTCTGAACCGCTTTGTCTTTACTAGGTTTGCGGGGGTTGTTGGATCCTATCCCAGCTGTCTTCGAGCAGTAGGCAGGGGACACCCTGAACCGGTTGCCAGCCAATCGCAGGGCACACAGAAGCGAACAACCATCCGCGCTCACACTCGCACAATTTAGAGCACTGGTGTCAAAGTCAAGGCCCGGTGGCCAGATCTGGCCCGCCACATCATTTTATGTGGCCCGCGAAAGAAAATGAACCATGTCAAGTTCCATGATGCTTGCTAAAGTCTGAACCAAAATTTCAAATTGTCATATGTAATCCAGCGGCCCGGTAGTCCAGTGGTTAGCACATCGGCTTCACGGTGCAGAGGTACCGGGTTCGATTCCAGCTCCGGCTTCCCTGTGTGGAGTTTGCATGTTCTCCCCGGGCCTGCGTGTGTTTTCTCCGGGTGCTCCGGTTTCCTCCCACATTCCAAAAACATGTGTGGCAGGCTGATTGAACATTCTAAATTGTCCCTAGGTGTGACTGTGAGTGCGAATGGTTGTTCATTTCTGTGTGCCCTGCGATTGGCTGGCAACCGGTTCAGGGTGTGCCCCCGCCTACTGCCCCAAGACGGCTGGGATAGGCACCAGGACCCCCCGCGACCCTAGTGAGGATCAAGCGGCTCGGAAGATGAATGAATGAATATGTAGTCCACAATAACAGTCATTATTCTTGACTTCTGATTTTAAAACTAGTTATCCATCAATTTGTTGTGCCCTGTGTATGTAATATTTATATGGAATTCCTAAAATTCATAATGGTCCTCCAAGGGAAACTACAATGTGGCCCGTGACAAAAATGAGTTTGACACCCCTGATTTAGTGTTCAGTCAGCCTGCCATGCATGTTTTTGGAATGTGGGAGGAAACCAGAGTACCCGGAGAAAACCCACGCAGTCATGAGGAGAACATGCAAACTCCACCCTGGAAGGCCGGAGCTGGAATCAAACCTGGTACCACTGCACTGTGAAGTCGATGCGCTAACCACTCAACTACCGGGCCACCAGAGTTTTCATTATTTATTTACTTATGATTTGCATGTCATTTTATAACACCGGATTTTTTTTTTTATTCATGTCACCGTTTCGGCAAACGACAGCCCGTTGGACAACAACTTTTTCAGTGCATGGCTACGTAGGACGTGCGGATTTGCGTGGGTTTGGGGAAAAGTGGCACGATTCGTCCTTTTGATAACAATGTTTCATTTTCGTGGATGGTACAGGCAGCAAGCCAGGCTTTAGGTCGAAGTCATGAAAAGGGGAGCGGCAGCCGTGTGGGGTTTTAGTGAACCAGACGTTTTGACTTTCAGGTTAAAAAAAATAGCCATCAAAATAACTCATATTTCAGAGGAAATGTAATAGCCGTTATGCCAAAGGTAATATTTCATCCGATATATCGTTAACTGTGGAAATCTTGAAATAGCATGATGATGGCCTCTTTAAAACAAATACCCCCTGTGAGAGGTGACTCAAAACCGATCAATATTTTCAAGGTCGTTTTTCATGTCCCGCTTTTGTATTGAGTCGTGCAAGCGTAATTCCTATTGCGCCTCGTTTGATTTTGCCCTTTGGGTTTTTTTATGTGAGAACCTAGCGGAAGATGGGCAGTGTAACTGAAAGGTGCTCATATGTCACTACACCTAAATAAATTTTAACCACTGCTGATGTCGCAGCCGGCACTAGCTTGTAAACAGGGACTGACACTCAATACTTGATGCCAAAAGGACAAACTGTCCTATTAATTACATCCTCATGCTTTCATCTGTTGGTTGTGATCGTTTGCGTTTGTTAATTTATTTATTTCTGACTTGAGGTGCAAAATATAAGATATCCGACGCAGTCGTTCTCGTCCGGGCTTGACAGATGATCAATTTTGATAAGCATTCTGTGTCTTATCATATCCTCACAGGGGCCGAGCTTTCTACCTCCAAGCAAAAGTTCGAATGCGGCTAAGAAGATTCCGTCCAATATCGTTCCTGCCAAAACCGTCAAGGTAAGGCGTTTGCGTCATTGTGCTGGAGATCTCGCTGTGGAGGATCATGTTTACCTCCTATCTGATTTTCTTCTCAGCTGCAAGAATTCTTAAGACGGAACTTCTTGCCGTGTGTATAGCCTCCGCCTTCCTACCCTTCTCCGCCGCCGCCGCTTTGAAGTGCCAACTATTTCCAAAGTTACACTAGCCAGACAAGTGAGGGTGTCGAGCAAAATTATACGCTGGGAATCACATTTATCTTGTTTATCTTACTGAACTTTTTCAATTTTTTTTTCTTTATCTCCAACTGGAAATGTCAGGCTCAAGCGTTAAAGTGCCTCTAAAAGGAGGACAGTTTGACACGTCTGGCTAATCGAGTTAAATGAAGCATGCACGCTAAGTATGGCTAAAGTTACTTTTCCATTTCACACGCCGTTAATAATACGTAAGAAGGGAGGAACAATGTCAATTTAGTACATTTCTATTGGATGAACTTGTGATAAGACCATGTGCTTTTTTTTTAAAAAATCTTCCTGTGATGTAATTTACTCCACAGCCGCATCATATTACTGCTGTCAGCAAAGATTATTTCTGCTACAGGAGATTGCACTTGGAATTTGTATTTTATGCTGCTCTCATGAGGCATGGGAACAGATTTCATTCGATGTTAAACGCTTACAGACTCCAACGTCACCTGACGTGCTAATCGGCAAACATGTCTCAAAGAAGAAAGTACAATAGAATAGATGAGGACAAATTGCTTTTTTTGCAAATCTGTATTCCGTTGACTTTGTTTTTTTTAAAAATGTTTTTTAATTCATTTTATTTTATGCATATGGTATATGTATTATTTGCGTTGTTTGTTTCATTCAAAATTGATATTTTGGAATGACTAGGAATAGGTTATATATGAATAACAATAATGCGGGTTACAGTGCAGTGATTTATTCTTTTTTTTCTTTCTTTTTTAGATGAGGACAAGTTGCTTTTTTTGCAAATCTGTATTCCGTTGACTTTGTTTTAAAAAAAATGTTTTTTGATTCATTTTATTTTATGCATATGTATTATTTGCGTTGTTTGTTTCATTCAAAATTGTTATTTTGGAATAACTTTGGAATAGGTTATATAGTAATTACAATAATGCGGGTTACAGTGCAGTGATTTATTCTTTTTTTTTCTTTCTTTTTTCTGGGGGGGATTGGAGGGGCGGGGCTCCAATATTATTGCAGTCACTAGGCAGCGAAGGCGTTTTCACACTGCACTTGGTTTTCTTAGTGGGAGAGCGCTCAAGGACAACCTCATCCCGGTGCGAGCGAGCCTTTATTTTGGTGTGATTTGGTGGCAGCGAACCAGGAAGTAACATGCAGGCGTTTCCCTTTGATCGTTCTATTGCTGTTGGCACTCTGAAATCACTCCACCGGCCTCTCACCTGTTGGATGCAACTTCTGACATCAACATAAAATTCCACGCAAGTTCCATCCTCAAGCCATCGTAGCACCTGGACAATGAATCAGGCTTACTCCCTCATTCCCAAAACATTCACGTCAGGGTCATTGATTGTTTATATACGGGAGTGTGTGTGGTTGTTTGTCTCTAATGTACCGGGGGATTGAATGGTGACGATTTCAATGTGTACACCGCTTCTCGTGGCTTCTCAATTGGTAAAGACTCCAGTTTACCAATGACACTGAATCAGAAAAGCAGTATGAAAAAATGGAGATGCAGTCATCATAAGTTCAAGTCAAGTAAAGTCAAGAGTATTTATAGAGCACTTTCAAACAGCCATCTCTGCATACAAAGTGCTGTACATACACAATAAACAGTAAGACGAAATGGTACGACGAAACAGTAAGACGAAATGGTAATAAAGGCGGTAGAAAGCACCAAGCAGTAAAATCATGCTGAGTCGAACGCCAAAGAATACAAGTGGGTTTTGAGGAGGGCTTTAAAGATGGGCAGCGAGGAGGCTTGCCGAATGTTCAGTGGGAGGTCATTCCAGAGAGAGGGACCAGCAACAGAAAAGGCTCGATCCCCTCTGAGCCTCAGTTTAGTTCTTGGTACTTCCAATTATGTCTGGTCCACAGACCTGAGGCGCCGGGCAGGTGTGTAGGGGCAGATGAGCTCAGAGATGTAAGGTGGCGCGAGATTATTTAGAGATTTGAAAACAAAGAGGAGGATCTTGAAAATAACTCTAAAATGAATGAATGGGGAGTTATTTGTGTTGAGTACACAACCCGGTCTCATTTGCCCCGTTTCATGAAATAATGACCCAGCTTCCAATGGGCGTGTTGCCATTTGTCTTGTGGTGTCAGAATTGCTCCACCATGCGAAGAAAAACAAACGAGACTCCTGTCGAGGTGAACAAGGTCAGACAGGATGCCAAGCTTTGGTGCCACTATTAGTCAGAACATCGCCATGACCGCATATGGTCAGCACAGGCCTGCGAAGCTGATCCATCAGTTATTTGCACAGCTGCGGTTTGGCATTAAATCAATCCTGTCAGTTTTGAGATTCAATACCCCAAAATGTGCAAGTATGAATGTACAGTATGTACTGAAATCAACCAAATAATTCGAGCGAACTTACTTGACGATCTATCTCCAGGTTTCTTTCAAAGCAGAAAACGGTGACCCCATCGCCATCTGCCAGGTGATCGTGGAGCCATCGCCTCACACTGTCAATCAGACGTTCCGACTTTACCACCCGCAACTCAGTTTCCTCAAGAAGGCCATCCGCTTGCCGCCCTGGCACACCCTCTCTGGTAGCACAGATCTCCACTCCTTCACGCTTCCAAATGTATTTCTGTTTACGGTAGCAATTTTCAAGTCACTGCATCTTATGAAACCCTTTACAAACGTTCTTGTGAAATTTTCAATCAATTTTCAGTCATGCATTTAAAATTCACGGCAGCACTTTGAGGACCTTTTCCTTAAATTTGCAATCCGTTAGATTCCGTTACATACTCTAAAGCGCCTTATAGTGCGGAAAATACGGTCAAAGGTTATTCTCATTCTGCTTCTGCTTATCCGTTTGTGCACTAATATGCCGTTTTTAAATCTGATCTTTCTTTTTAACGCGTGAACGTGAAGCCGTCGGAGGCACGGATGCCGAGACTCACATTTCTGTACGCTGCAGTGACCCAAACGTCATCTGTCAGACCCGAATGATGGTGAGAGAATGACTCACTTTTCCACAGTATATAAACATCTCAGCCCACACTAATGTAAGCGGGGGGGGGGGGGGGGGGGGATTAATTACTAAAGTGATAGCTTCAGCACCATCCTTTGTTCAAAGGCAGAGTGCTATTCTAGCATTCTTTGTAATGAGCTGAGTACCTTTTTTCTGAAGCACAAAGAAGGCTCGAGTCTTTACCCAATTGAATGCTTTCAACATGCTTGTCTGTTATTTATGGTAATTTCTACCCACTTATTTCCCCCCTTACTTTTACCCATTTATTAGTTTCACTCTTGTCACTAGGAGCCAGGAGAGCCTCAGGATGTGTACTTGAAAGTACCCGGAGGTCCGAGTCCCAACATCAAAATGTTCTTTGTGATGGTTTTCACGTGAGTATTCTTACAGTGCCCCTCCCCCACCCCCCGAGTGTCTTGACTATTTTATGAATGTCCTGTAAAAGCAGCTTTTATGATGACGGCAATGCGCGATTTTTTTTTTTTTTCCTCTGTCAGAGGGGTCACATTTTGACATATTTGCAATTATGGTCTGGCGTAGAATGTTAACGAAGTGGCTGTTGTTGGGAGAGAATTTAGAGTGGCTTATTCATACATCATTGAAGGTCTTTGAGGTCACAAATGTTTTTGAACCTTGTTCAAATTTGGTGTTTGAAAGAAGAATTATGCATTTTATTTTAAGATGTCCTTTGGCGCGCACAAGTACATCATAAAATTACAGGGTAACATTTATTCAAAAGAAAAACTGAGAACACAGAACAAAAAAACTGATTTTCGGGAATATGAGGGTCAGAAAAGATGTGTTTTGAATAGGACCTCGGATTTCATCCTTCGCAAGAACTAATTTCTTTTATTAATTGTGGTAAAGATTCAACAGCATCCTACATTTTTTATTTCAGATGACCTTGTTGTTGGATCCCGAATATTTTGGCGAACAAACCTGGAGGGTACATATGAATTAGTGGTGGTTGTCAGTAACCATTGATTTTCTAGTTTTGTTTATTCATAATATGTGGAGGTGATAAAATACGATGTCTCATAAGTTATATCACATCCACGCGTTGGATCTGGACTCACTTAAAATTATTACCATTACGTACTACTTCTCTCTGCTGTTTAATTAATGTGTACAATGGGCTTTTACTGCCGTTGTCTGAGGGAACACAATAATCATCCCACGCCATGTCTTCCATATGGAAGCCTGGTGGAAATATTTGGACAAAAGGGACATTCTTGTTCAGCGTCAAAATTCCCCAAATGACTTAAAAGCGTCTTCCAAAAGGACTCTGAATGCTCTTTAAGTGCCGTAGTCACGGAGCAGTGCTGAGTATGTGACTACATCGCCTCCCACTCTCAGCCCTCAGTCTCGGCTCAAGCCGCTGAGACTTGAATTCCCTTCTCCTCAGCAGTGGGAGGAAGATGATGACGATGAGAATGAGGATGCTGATGATGATGATGATGAAGGACGGTGGTGACAAGCGTTGGCTGATCATTAAAATGCAAGTGCGCCAGGAGATCAGCCTCCCTCATCTTTGACCTATTGATGCCTTCGAGGAGTGGGGGTGGCCGGGATGCTTTCATTTACTGTATTTGTTCCTGATGATGTTTTCCATCCACAGTGATAAGTGGATGACCGCCCCTTCGCAGATGTGGCAGGTTTACGTGCACTTTGTGGAGCGGGTGGATGTCAGCTGTGTCACCGGCCAGCGGAGTTGTCAATCACTGGTGCTGAGGGGGAGGCAGGCTGCTCGCAAGGTCAAATGTTTCTCATCACATCCCCAGGAGATTGAGGTACAGAGCCAGTTTGTAAATGTAGTGCCTAGAAAGTTACAGGATCGCTCTCATTTGAATCTGGTTCCAGTTTATTACGTTTGTTACATTCGGTTCTCTGCCTGTAATCCTTATTGAGGGCATCCGCACAGTCATTTCCATCTCGCTAGCACTCACATAGCAAAATGGTTTTTGGTTTTTGAGTTGTATGGCCACTTCTGTGAACCGCACAGGGTGCTCCTCATTCACAAACCAACATCAATACCAAATGCATTATTTTTAAAAAAAATACATAAATAAGGTACCACACACTACAAGTCAGTTTTATTTGTATAGCCTTGAGAACAATAGGGTCAAAGTCAAGGCCCGGGGGCCAGATCTTGTCTGCTACTTCATTTTATGTGGCCCATGAAAGCAAATCGTGTGTGTGGACTGAATGATTCTAGCTGAAATATCAAATTGTCACCATCAAAATGTTGATATATCACGAGCGTTTTTGTTACTGATCCCGCTTTTCAAGAAAATATTTTTACTTGGCTCCGATTTCAAGACGAGTCATTCATCAGTTTGTTTTGTATAAAAGCATTGAGCGTATTTTCCGCATGATGAGGTGCTTCGGAGTATAAAGCGCACCTTCAGTGAATGAAACTTTTCAGTGAATTTAAAACTGTTTTCATATATAGGGCGCACCACATTATAAGTCACATAGAATAGAAGCCACAATAGTGGCTGCAGTTCCATTTTGCATCCACTAGATGGAGCTACGCCAAAGGGAATGCAATACAATACAGCTTTATTTTTATTGCGCTTTCACAACTGCTGCAGCTGTAACCAAGCGCT
Organism: Hippocampus zosterae; assembly: GCF_025434085.1. Lineage (NCBI taxonomy): Eukaryota > Metazoa > Chordata > Actinopteri > Syngnathiformes > Syngnathidae > Hippocampus > Hippocampus zosterae. Next base: position 33,971,462 of record NC_067452.1, on the reverse strand, counting down.
TTACAGAACATTTAAAATAGTACGTCCAAGAAATGAGAATATTGATCCATATATAAGGTGCATCGGTTTATAAGGGGCTCTCTCGGTTTCAGTGTGCGGAAAATATGATATTCCCTTTTAAAACTAATTTTCGATTTTTTTTATTAAGTCATTATTCAACTAGAGTGACTGCACCTCCAGTGGCTTGTCTCTACATTTCTCCACTTCAAAGTCTGCATCTTGCCAGGAAAGGTTCAAATACGTGCATGTGTGCTTGCGCCACTCGTTTGGCAATCCTGCCTCAAGCTCATCTCATCAGCTCCTGTTTCACGAGTCAAAATGGCTTCACCGCCATCTTGTTCCTCCAATCTGACCCAAGTCTGCGCCCCTTAGTTTTTCTGAGTGACCCTAGGGTATCATTAGGTAGCGGCCGCGTTGCCTCGGCGTATCTGTGTTAGCGTGCCAAAAGCTCGTGTGTCTTTGAGTAGACTGCGTACCTGCTCTCATTAAGTGGATGGTCTCTCTAGAAAATGTTTTTGAGGCAGATGGAGCGTGTGAACCATGAGGTGCAGCGAAAAACTGGCATGCATTGCTGCACTTTTGGACGGCAGCTGCTCATTAATAGATGGAGCATCATCACGCTGCCTGTGTTGCTGTTGTCTCTTTCTCGGATTTCCTCTCTCGTCAAACACGTTTTAGTCTAATTGTGTAGATATGTAACAGACTGTGGCATTTCCTGATGCTAGAAGAAGTTGACTAGTTTCGTCTTCTGTCTTTCCGTTGCACAAAGCACGTCTTGATTTACTCTGCAAAGCCTTAACTTAGTGTGATATCATAACATGTTTCTTGGCCGTAATGACCTTCTCGCAAAAGACAATGCTTCCCAACACGGTGGTGAAGTTGGATACCATGTCTGCCTGATTATTGAGAGGTCCTCAGTGGAATTTTGGCTCAGGCTCTCTCGTAATAGTTTTGCATGTTCTTGCGTTGCTTGCGTGTGGCTCTTCTCTGGGTGCTCCCACTTCCTCTCATGTTCAAAAATCGTGCATGTTAGGTTCATTGAAGACTGACTCATTTTAAAAGTGCGGAATCCAAAACTGATCTCAGTTTGTCTGTATCACATCAGGTTTTTGAGCTATGGCAACCTCTTTTTTTTTTTTTTTAATCTGAAATAAATGTGGATGTGGGCGGCCCGGTAGTCCAGTGGTTAGCACGTCGGCTTCACAGTGCAGAGGTACCGGGTTCGATTCCAGCTCCGGCCTCCCTGTGTGGAGTTTGCATGTTCTCCCCGGGCCTGCGTGGGTTTTCTCCGGGTGCTCCGGTTTCCTCCCACATTCCAAAAATATGCCTGGCAGGCTGATTGAACATTCTAAATTGTCCCTAGGTGTGAGTGTGACCGTGGATGGTTGTTCGTATCTGTGTGCCCTGCGATTGGCTGGCAACCGATTCAGGGTGTGTCCGCCGCCTACTGCCCGGAGACAGCTGGGATAGGCTCCAGCACCCCCCGCGACCCGAGTGAGGATCAAGCGGTTAGGAAGATGAATGAATGAATGAATGAATAAATGTGGATGTACGAAATAAAGATGGAATAGCTACAAGCTTTGAAAACTGAACTTGAAAGCCTTAAACAAAATTGAACTTTCAACCGTATGCCCATGGTTGCACTGAATAAATGAATAAATAAATAAAGTGGTCCACTATACTGGTGATCAAGTTTTGACTGTGGGGTGAGGGCACTTGGATCTGGGATTACTTTGGTGTGCACCTCCATCCTAATGAAATCAAAAGCCAATCTTTTTGCACCGTTGCGTGCACGCCACCGGGTCAATGTTTCTCACTCCAAACCCAAATAAATTTGTCTTACTTGTTAGAAATAAAGTTATGTGATTGAATTCTCACGCATGCATAAAGTACCGATATGGGACATGTTTTCCTTGAAAAAAGAGAATACGGCCTGGGGAAGGAAAAAAAAGACGACAGATGTATTTTTAAAAGATTCCAGCATATGCATCACAGTGGCTGCTTTGATGTGACTCTCAGCAGGATGAGTCGCTGTGGAACGCGTTGTAGGAGTCTTATGAAACGGGATAACGCTCACCAACAGAGAATAGTTTTGCTTTTCTCAACAGATTAAAACAAACAAAAACAAACTGTGATGCAATTCATTTTCATTTTCAATGTCCTGCTGTCTCCCTGCACCCGAATATTTTGTGATTGGTATTTCCTCCCGAGGATGTGCTTTGATTTTTGCTGGTCATACCTATATTAGTGACATCATCAGATTCTTTTTAATCTTCTTCACAGGTCAACCCTGGAGGTGTTTTCCTATTGCCCCCTGCAGGAGTGCAAGAGCTCCAACTGAAGGTGCAGCCATGGCGGGCAGGCAGTCGCTTCCTGTACGTGAACGCGGTGGACGTGGACCAGAGGCAGTTAGTCACCGCTTGGCTACTGTGTCTCAACGTAAACAGGCCTGTGCTGTCCAAGGTGAATTGATTAAAGTCGCCTTCTGCCAGACATTCCGACAAGACGCGCCGCATGTTGCTTTCATCAAAGAAGCACTCACCTTGTCCATCCAGTCAACATAGTGACCTTGTCAGCTGATTGGGGCCTGTTCTGACCGTCTGACACATTGTACATCTAATCCAGTTTAGATTCCGAACCTCTGTTGTGAGCTCTCAACTTTACGCAAGGTTTTGCATCGAGTCCAAATACATTTGAAATGTTGTGTACCAGTGACGTTCAAATATTCATAACTATCCCAGAAACGCAAAGCAAACATAGGTAATGACAGCGCATGAATAAGTGAAATTATGTGGAAGATGTTGTCAGAGGGGTTTGTTTACATTCCAGTTTTCTGGGTCTCTGCACAGGGAAGTGGTTTCATGTGACTCTTCTGTTTAATTGACATGTGAAATTGCCCCTGTGCGTGTGTGTGTGTGTGTGTGTGTGTGCGTACGCAGGCGTTTGAAGTATGTGTCCCAGTTAGCAGTGGTCGTGGCAACTCCAAAAAAATCACCTACACCAACCCTTACACAAGCGGCCGCACCTTCCTTCTCCATTCCGACCATCCGGATTTGCTCCAATTCAAAGAGGAGAAATTCCAGGTGAGGTGAGACAGGGAAATTTAATCTGAATTTATGCCCTATGAAATCTTTCTGGTTTTATATCATTGGCAGGATATAAGATTGAATGCAATCTTTTACACTTTACCTTAAATGTAAGTATTACATTCCACGGTCAGATTGCCAGTATCGTACAAACAGGATCAATGTTATTGGGATTAAAAAAAAAAAAAGAGATGAAAATAAGATCACCACATGAAACTATGACATCACTGAACGAACAACTCATGAAGAACAAGTAAAAAAATGCATCATGCCAAGTGAATTTATGTCCCAAAAACAATTTGAACAATAAGTTAATGACTGGTCTAAAAGCTAAAGTCAGCCAATCACAATCATCTGACGAAGGCTCAAGCAGCTCACATTGCATTAGATCAGCCAAAGTACGGGGCTGAGTGGCCAACTGTGATTACTTGCAAGGACTATGCTTATGATCATATTGTTAGCGGAATGACTGGCATGAGTATCGAGACATGAAACTGAGTCCATAATGTACAGCCCTCCTCTCCTGTCACATTCATGCGTTCATATCCAACTTTGAGGTGATTTCTAGAATTTCGTTCCCGCAATTGTGATGCAGAAACCTTTCAAGCCACTTCAATATTTTAATGAGCATCTTTTAAATAGGTCACGTGACTTCAGTGCGGGCATCACAGGTTCAGTTCCTGCTGGTCCATCTCTTCATGTGACGGTCTGTGGTCTCCCTCACACACAAAGGCAATGGGGATAGACTCTAGCTGCCCTCCATAGTTGGTCACACTAAATAAAGACATGGTGAGAAAATGAAGAAGTCAAAATAATGGATGCATGTGTGTGACAAATGTTCGCGCATCCAGACAAAAACTAACAGGTTGAATGCTGTATGCAGAGATGGCAATTTTCCGCGGATACGCGGAAATCCGGCGTTTTATTTCTTAAATTGATCATTTTTGTGAATCGTCTAAATCAGTTGTGAAAATTTTAGGTGGGGGGGTCAGGTACCTTATCCTTGAGTTTTCACGAGCGCTCCCGATCAGTCTGTCCATCTTCCGATTGTAAACAGCCCTGCGATTGGACGTGTAGGATGTCTTACTTGTTGTGATTGGTCGCCCCCTCCAGGCCACGCCCCTTTCTGCTTTTTTTTCCCCATCACTAGCCATTGCCATCCCTGTGTATGTAAATAACATGTTTTACCAACCACCTAGTTGTAGTATTTCCAAGCAGTTGTAGACATGTCCAGTACGTGACAGCTTTGCTCTTGATTCTCATGTTGAGTCTTCAGGAAAAACAGAAGCGAGCTCACAAATACCTTTTCTGTCATCGAGCAGGAAAATGAGTAAAAGCCGACTTGAGTCACACCCAAGTAGGAGTCGTTGCTGTTATTGCAGCTCTTTTGATGAGATGTGATAAAAGGGAAAAACAAATGACAAATCCTATTAACAATAAAAACCAGTGAGATGCAATGGGAGTCTTTTTCCACATAAACTATTAAGGAGCAATGCTGCTTCTGTCCGGGACCACGCGGCATCAATTAGCTTGAGAGAGAGAGGAAGGTGTGGGCCCTTTGTTTTATTTCATGGTGTTCGCAACGCTCCAGGTGTCTAATAAAGCATTAAGCCTGCCAGCAGCAGTTAGCAATTGTGGGGCTCTTTTGCTTCCTTTCTCATATGACTTGTAATAAAAGAACACATTTTCATGGGGGTGGGGAGGGGGGCGGGTGAGCGCAGCAGAAATCAATACTAATAAGCTTTTGGGGCATATAAATCTTCCACGTAGACCCAACCGTCACATGCTAGAATGCAGAAGTAGAATAAACATAACGATGAAGGGAAATTGGGCACATGGGATGGCAGAAAGTGAAAACAAAATACATACACACATATATAGGCAGGCGGCCCGGTAGTCCAGTGGTTAGCACGTCGGCTTCACAGTGCAGAGGTACCGGGTTCGATTCCAGCTCCGGCCTCCCTGTGTGGAGTTTGCATGTTCTCCCCGGGCCTGCGTGGGTTTTCTCCGGGTGCCCCGGTTTTTTCCCATGTTCCAAAAACATGCATGGCAGGCTGATTGAACACTCTAAATTGTCCCTAGGTGTGAGTGTGAGTGTGAGCGTGAATGGTTGTTCGTCTGTGTGTGCCCTGCGATTGGCTGGCAACCGATTCAGGGTGTCCCCCGCCGACTGCCCGAAGACAGCTGGGATAGGCTCCAGCACCCCCCGCGACCCTAGTGAGGATCAAGCGGCTCGGAAGATGAATGAATGAATGAATATATAGGCGGCCTGGTGATTGAGTGGTTAGCACGTCGACCTCAGTGCAGAGGTCGTGGGTTCGATCCAGACTCCGGCCTTCCTGTATGGAGTTTGCATGTTCTCCCCCGTGCCTGTGTGGGTTTTCTCCGGGTACTCAGGTTTCCTCCCACATTCCCACAATACGGTGATAGTCTCTGCCAGAGACTCAAGGCTAATTTCCTAGCGCAGCCAATAATATGACGTGGCATAAACGCGGCGGCCCCAAGGCTACTAATCCCGTCCGTCCATACATCATCTTGAGTGCCTGTCCTCATTCGGGTCACGGGTGAGCTGGAACCGATCCCAGCTGACTTTGGGCTCTGGTCCAGAAACATTTCATTCAGTCTACCTGAAGTAGAACTGAGATTATGGGTTGATATCATACGAATAAATATCATTGTGACTTCTATCAATGATAAACTAATTTCTTCTGAACACAACTTCTTGAAATGGGAAATTTTGAAAGTCAATTAAATTGAAAGGTTTGTTCAATTTAAGTTGTTGGATCCACGCCAAACCTTGATATTTCCTTCTTTGGCCCACGCAACAACCATCCAGAAATGTTTCCTTGAAAAGCTTTTGAGTTAAGTTGGTAACAAGTGTCCGTAACAAACTCAGAGGGGAAAACATCACCTCCTGGCTTTATTTCAGATCTAGTGCTTAGTGGACAAGTTGTGCCAGTTTATTAAGTGGTAACTACGACACCTACCCAAAACACGCACGCACTACCGGATGGCGCCTCGGCGCTGCGCGAGGCGACCATGTGTTGGTATGACAGGTCAAAAATATGGAGCGGTTTGTCACCTCCAACCAGCTGGTGGAACCTGCTGATAGACACTTAAATATCTGCTTCGCAGGAGCACATTTGTTACACTTTGAAAAGAGTCTGGACTCAGATTATGTCAAGAGTGTGTCTGCCCAGAACGGTGTCCTTGCTCTCGCCCGCACTTTCTATTTCTGCTCCTCGGCTCAGACTTAAACATCACAGTACAGCACGGTTCTCTAGGGCCAAGCGTCTTGTATTTATCGCCTCCGAGGAGGAATAAATCTTTATTTTATGTAAGATTTCCTCTTTGCAATGTCGCTCATTTGAAATTCAAAGTTGTTCTGGGTTACCGGTGCCCATGACTTGTCACTCATTTACTTTGACAACACTACCAGTAAGTATTTCAAAGGCATTGAGTGTTTATTTTTTATTATTATTATCTTTTAATCGGGTCTGTTTTATAGTAATTAGGATGATCCCCCATGATTAAGTCGATTAAGAACTTTATTGTTGTGGGTTTTGCTCGGGAGGTAATTGACTTTTGATCCTGCAGAGGTTCAATTGTTTCAGTCTTCTAAACTACTGCGGTTTGGTACAACAAAACAGGAGTTCAAAATGTCCAAAGATTTTCCCATACCATAAATATCACATGCTTGTTATCCCCCCCCCCCCCCCCCATCACCTGCCCCCCCCCCCTCTATCCCCCGCCCCCAATAAGATGAAATGTAGTCAAATGTTTTAATCAATTATAATGGATGCACTGGTACCTTGACTTACTGGTATTCCCATTTTACGATTATTTGGAGTTACGAGCTGTCAACCAGTTGATTTGTGTGTGTGTGTGTGTGTGTGTGTGTGTGTGTGTGTGTGTGTGTGTTTGTGTGTTAATTTTTGCAAGGCAACATTTAACAAATGAGTTTGACATTCACTGCTGCACAAGAAAAATGGAGAGGGGGCGGGGGTAATGACGTTGGCCGATGCACTTTCTGCTCTTTATTGCACAGCAGAAATAGTCCAAACACACAAATCCAGTCCAATCCAATCCAGTTTTATTTCGAAAGCCCTTTAAAAACAACACCGTTGACCAAAGTGCTACACACAAATTGAGTAAAAGGCCCCAACAATGAAAAGAATAATACAAATAATTAATTGTAACACTGTGCAAACAGTACAAAATGAAAACAATGCATTCTAAGGTGCATAGAATAAAGGCGACATTAGTGGCTGCGGTTGCACTATACATCCACTAGATGGGGCTCCGCTAAAACAATTACAATACAATACAGCTATATATAGTGCAAAGCCACGCAGAACTGGTCACAAACATGTACATTAAACTTATAAATACAAATGGCATTCCAAAACAATCAACGAAAGACAAACGTTATGAAGACAATTGATTGAAGAAAAAGGCATACAAACCTTGTGGGCTCACATCCACGAGGGGCTAAATATCCTTCGAAGTCTTGCTTGTCTCCTTCTTCCTTCGTTTAGTCAGAAGTTAACTACGCTTTTGGTCATATCTTCGTTTCATAATGGCTGCGCAGAGCTGACAAAGTTGTCTGTTGGCGAAGTGTGTGTTGGAGAATGCGCATGATGATTAGTGTCGGGCAGAACCTTTTTAGGTTACAATTGGTTCCTGCTAATAATCACCACTAGATGGCATAGGAACACTAACGGGGAAACAACTCAATGGGGAATATAAAGAAACTAACTCCATGTATAAGGCGTATCGGATTGTAGGGCGCACGGTCAGCTTTCGAGAAAATTGAATATTTGTAGGTGCGCCTTATACTGCGGAAAATACGGTACTTGAATTTTGGAAGAGACCAACTCTGTGCTCATTCTAGAGGTAATTAATTGCAAGGAGGTTGCCAAAGGTCATCCAAACATGCCTTAATGGACCATGTTGGACCTAAAAATGGCCTTCCCCAAACTCTTTCCAATAAACCAGAAACATGCGGTTGTATGAATTGTCTTAACAAGTTGACTAGTACAGTGTTTTCAAGAAAACTAAGGGATCAGAGTCATTGATTGGTTTAAAAAAAAAAAAAAAAGAAAAGGGTGTTCGACGGATACTTTTGAATCACATATCAAAGTTGTCCAAGGTTTCTTGGCTCATTACTTGTCAAATTCTCCCACACTGCAATTTTTTGTAGTTGCAGATTATTCATTCAGGGTTTCAGTGCACCTCTCCGTGATCAATTATCTTAAATGCATCAATGAGGTGTTTTAATTCATACATGCCAACAATCATGGGTTAATTGCAGCTCGAGGGAGAAAAAAGTTCGTTTGATTTTCCCCCTTTCCCAAAGACAAATTTCATCCTTTCATTGTTTTGTTGTGTCGGCTGCTCAGCTTGATGGGGGAGAAAGTTACACCATCGGACTGCGCTTCGCCCCCAGCCAGAGTGCGGGTTCAGTGGAGATCCTGGTCTACGTGAATAACCTGGAGGAGAAGACGGAGGAGACGTTCTGCGTGAAGGTCAACTACTCATGAATCTGTGGCTGTCAAATACGCGCTTTTGTTTTTCTACAGAAATATCCAATTTTGTACTCGCTGTTAAGAGCCTTTTGTTTTCTATTGTGTATTTGTGCGGCTTGGCCTATTAGTCGCTGTCTGAATGGACAAGAGGCGGCTTTATTTTTGTGCTATTTTAACGAGCCTTCCCCAAATAAATCAAACGCTGACCAACACAACTTAATCATCTCAGCCGTTACTCTCTTTGTCCCCGGCTTAGCATTTTTTCCCTCCTTTGAGGGGTCCAGCCAATGATACATGACAGTTCATCCCCGACCATCAAAAAGGGCACTGGGGGTGAAAACAATAACATTTTATGGACTTTAATTACCCAGCAAACACTCTTCAATGCCACTTTATAGTCAGGTTTTAATCTAGCACAAGCCAGGGGTCCGCGCCCCCTTCACCTTCCAAACAATTTATCCTCATCGCGCCATTATTAGATGCGCCGCTATAATGGGGGTATGATGTTTTTAACCGAGGAGCACCCTTCCCTCTTGCTGCGTCTTGCGCAGAGAGAACGGCGTGCACATTGTGTTACATAACGGGCCCGTTACGCAATCCCCCCACACCCCCTCCTGTCTCGTTTTCTCCCTCATTAGAATGCAGGCGGCAAACTAAGCTTTGAGCGCGGTAGCGAAAGCTAATAAAATGAAGATAACAGCTCAGTCGGGTACACTTCATCTTTACCTTCTCTAATATGTGGTCCGAAGCGAAATGCTCATTTTCAGATCTTGACACGGTGCTTCCACGCAGTATCAAAGTTTTATGAGCAGAGAGTACCGGAGGTCTATGAAAGGGGGTACAATGTTGAGCATAAATCATTCATTTTATTCCACACATAAATAGTGATACTTATCTCAAACGATATGTGTTGAAGTCAATCAGTCGAAGTCCAAATGTAGGTTAGAATAAAACAGGACTAGAATAAAGAAAATGCTGAGGAGCGGCAAGACCCAAGACTCAGTAGAACGCCTCCACACTTTGCATCCGAGCGACTGTTTACCACATTTGTTTTATGTCGAGGATACACCGGGAGATTTACGGAGACCCCCCGCCCCCCCATTCCATGAAAAGTGAAGGAGGAAATCATTTCTTACTATGAAGCATGACACAGATTGTTGACATGCAAGGGCCCATTTGACTTACAGCTTACGGTTCTCCAATGGGTGTGTGCGTACGCTCGCGGTGACGTGAAAGCACTTCGGGGAGTGTGTGAGATTTTGAAATCTTTTTCAAAGCATTCATGAAAAAAAAAAAGCTTGATTGTAGGAGTTGCCTCACTGCTAACACGAAAGACAAAGATCCTCGGTGAGACACAAGCCCAAAGTGTCTCACAGAAACGTGTCACAAAAAGCAAAAACAGTCAGGTCAGGGCACAAAAACAAAAACCGTGGCCTGCAGGTAGCGCCTTCAATTGCTAAATATTTGGATATTGACCCAATTTTTAGCATTCCAGCTCTGTACAACACCACGATGGATTTGAAATGAAAACACTCAAGGTGCCGGTTAACAGAAATAGTCCACCGCGAGCGTACGCACACACCCATTGGAGAACCGTAAGCTGTAAGTCAAATGGGCCCTGGTGTGTGTTTTGAATGTAATTCCGTAACAGCGGTGTGACAACGGCATTGTTTTGTACAGTCAGGTCCCCGCTGTTTTCAGCGCTCCTATCGACAGGCAAGACATGGCCGCGGCACTGATTTTTAAACATTCATTTAGTGCCGAGCGACGAGGCGTGACAAAGGCACAATGTCGCCGCCGTGAAATGGCTGGGGGGCTAAAGCCAAAACCTCACATCAGCTTTTCGAACTCTTACGAATAAACTCATACGGTGGTTCTCTGCCTCACAGATCTCAGTGTTCATCAAAAATGAGGCAGAGGTTTTCTTCATCCGTCCATTTTATCGGCCCGCTTTATCCTCATAAAGAGTATATTATTTATTGTAAGCCGCTGCAACATGATGCAGCGCATGAATGTGAACACCGAAATGTAACATAGAACAATAAAAACCTGTATTTCAATTATGATGACATTATAATATGTTGCATACAGTGATGTGTTCGGCCAAGGACCGGCTCGAGGACCAAAGGGCGGTCGTTGGTCCTCGGCCTTGGCCTTGGCCTCGGCCTCGGAGTCAAGTCCTTGGTCCTTTGCCTTGGAGTCAAGTCCTTGGCCTTGGCCTCGGACACAACGAAGGATTAGAGCCTCTAATCCTTTGTCCACAGGTATAAAGTGGGTCAGAGGACAGCAAAAATCACAAAGAAATCAAACAAAATCCATCTAGGGAAACCCACCTTGATGACTTTGTCTGGCGCTTTAAACGGGGCGGGGCTGACAGTCAGTACAACGTGTAAAGTAAGTCGTTTTAACCTAAAAAAACGACCATGTATAGTAAGCCGTTTTTCAACGGAAAAAAACGACCATGTATGGTAAGGAGTTTTTAGCTGAAAAAAACAACCATGTATAGTAAGGTGTTATAATGCGGCTCAGATCTGGGCCAAATGCGGCCCACATCATGGATGCCAGACGTGGGCCACTGCAGGACCGCCATTCATTGAGGTATATGGGCCGAGTGTTCTGCTGTGTCTGCCCCAGAGCTGGGCCAGACCAATTTTGCTGACTGGGTGTGTTTGTGTTTTTATCATATGCAATTGAATAAGTAGACAATTTCAGAATTCGAAATTTGGGACACTCTCAATGCATAATGAGACTCATACTTTTCTGATCAGCGAGTCCCGGTAAACTGTAAAATTATCACTGCAGAGATTACCGCTTTTTCTGCACTCCGTGATTGACTTCTTTGCACAGTCATTTCTCAACTTGTCTTCCGTGCCATGTTGTGCCGGTTGAGTGTTGATTTACTTCATATTAAGAAACTACTGCACTAAAACATTCATTCATAAATGTATACCATATGATTTTATTTTTGTTTTTCTCAGTATAAATAACCCTGACTGTTCTACTCTTTGAATAAAAACACTTCATTCAAGCGTTAAGGAGTGCAAGGAGTTATAATGGAGTAGTGTTGCAAATCATGAAGACCTGCCAAGTGTATTGTTTTATACATGTCCTAGGCCATCCATCCATTCATCTTCCGTACCGCTTGATCCTCACTAGGGTTGCGGGGGGTGCTGGAGCCCATCCCAGCCGTCTCCGGGCAGTAGGCGGGGGACACCCTGAATCGGTTGCCAGCCAATCGCAGGGCACACAGAGACGAACAATCATCCACGCCCACACTCACACCTAGGGACAATTTAGAGTGTTCAATCAGCCTGCCACGCATGTTTTTGGAATGTGGGAGGAAACCGGAGCACCCGGAGAAAACCCACGCAGGCCAGGGGAGAACATGCAAACTCCACACAGGGAGGCCGGAGCTGGAATCGAACCCGGTACCTCTGCACTGTGAAGCCGACGTGCTAACCACTGGACTACCGGGCCACCCTATGTCCTAGGCCTCAGCTTCAAAATCATTCCTTGGTCCTTGGCCTTGGCCTTGGAGTCAAGTCCTTGGCCTTGGCCTTGGCCTCGGGTTGCCGGTCCTTGGACACAACACTGGTTGCATATAAGTCAAATAAAATCTGCCGAAATAAAGGATTTAAAAAGTACGTCTGTTGTTCTTAAAAGTTAAATACAACTGAATGTAGAGTTGAGCATTCCAAATCTTCCGGAATTCAATAAAATCTTGCTGGCATGGTACAGTTAGGACGCCTTGGTTGCAACTGTGGGGAAACGCTGCGGGAGCAGTTTTAGCCACCGCCTTCCACCCCAAGGGCGTCGGAATTAAATCCAGCGGAGGTAGCGCGCCCAATACTTAAAACCGGAGAAAAGGGGCAGTTTAAGAACCGTGTCCAGTATCCACAAGCTAAGACAGCTGGCCGCTTCACAACAACGGCAACGGCAGGACCTCTCTACACGGAAAACAGCTGCGTGTGCCCACTATCAGCAGGAGGAAAGCTCCGCTTTGACTCCACTCGTGATGACTGGGAGAGAATTATTATCACTTTCCTTACCAGACCGTCAACAGTGAAGTGTAAAAAGGGCAGACAACTTACCGCAGGAAGTGCACCACGCCCACAAGGAACACCTGAGGTAGCCCAGCTCCCTGTCACACCACGCTGCTGTGACGGAGTGAAAACAGCTATAAACAAAAGCACAGCGCCCTGTGCCCGAAGGGATACAACTACAGAACAGAGCGCACATACCTCGTGGCAAAACCCAACACCACTCTGTGCCGTACAAGCTCACGCGGCAGGCCAACACGCACGTGTCTGCCGACTCCGAGAGGGAGGAAGAGAAAGAGGAAGTTCCAAGCAGGTGTATTTATAGACGGACATCTGATGATTGATGGCCACCATGTCACACTGCCGCTGCAGTTGGGAGCGCGGCTCCAAAGGATGGATGGATGGCTAGATAGATAGATGAGATAAGATAAACCTTGGCCTCACAATGGAGAAATTCACAATTTACAGCAGTAATTTATTTTGTGCATGTAAAGTGTTTGTACACAGTGAACTGTACACAGTACAGAATGCAATATGAGTCCAGGTTTTCAGGTGCGTCTATTCAGTAGCCTGACAGCAGTCGGTAGGAACGAGCGGCGGTATCTCTCCTTCTTGCAGCGCGGGTGTATCAGTCTCTGGCTGAAGGAGCTGCCCAGTGCTGTCAGGGTGGCCTGGAGGTGGTGGGAGGGTCTGTCCATCATAGCTGTTAGCTTAGCTAGCATCCTCCTGTTGCCCACCTCCTCCAGAGTGTCTCAGGAGCAGCCCAGGACAGATCGATAGATTGATAGATCAGGATTTTGGAGTGGCCAGTGGCTCTGCTGAATGATGTGTGTTTGCTTGAAAACAAAGACGTCAGACATGAGACCAAAGTTCTTTCGAGCTTGGTCTTGTGCACCCAAAATCTCTATTTGACATTCATGTTAATGCTAGCAAATGATGTATGCATCTCTTCACATCTTGCACTTTCTACAAAAAGAAAAATAAAACAAAATGGTCATGGTCCAAAAATAGAATATTATCAAAAATGGTAAATAGAGTGCATTTGTATTGTACTTTGTCTTCATCATGTGTTTACAAACTCATTCGCTTCTCTCATTCAAACATATCAGAGTGGAGCCTCCCTACACTAGGTATCAACCCACGAAAGGGTTTTCCTTTTTAGTGTAAAATAACTTACTTTCATCTCCAGGATCCCGCACCATATCCTGGCCGATAACAGAGCTCAGAGTATTTTTCCAATTTGGTCCCCTTTTAAATCCATTTTTGATGTGCTGTAAAAGCCTTGTCCTCGCTGGCGCTAAGCTAGTTTTTCCTTCAGGTCCGGTGTTTTCAAAATCCCTTTCGTTTCTTGCCTAGCTGGCTTTATTGACTGACTGCTTGACAGTTGAGTTGAATGCTCTTTACCCAGCCAGATATTCCCATACGCATATGCAAGTACTTTTGGGCAACCGGGCCTCCTAAAAGGATCGAACGGAGGAACTGGAATTGGCACAGGAATTCTTCCAATTTTTACAGTGTCCAAAGCTACTGGACCGCACTTCACATATATCCGTAATGGATTCCAAAAGAGTTTTTATTATTCCTATTTTTCATTTTTACTGCAGAATGAATAAATTGTGCACTATTTACCTTAAAATAACAAATAGCCCCAACCACAACCCCCACAGGTTCCTCCACTGTTGAGATAACTTCTTCTGAATGGGTAATGCACTCTGATTTAATCTACCAATGTATAATAATGATTATATGGAAAAAAAATTAATGAAATATATTGGTGAAAACAAAATTAAAAGAAAGTTAAAAAAGCACACACACACACACAAAAAGAAGGAGGAGGGTCAAAATCGACATGACGCGTAAAGAGCTCCAAAAACAATTTAAATTCTATTACCTTGCTACCCGTCTCAGAAAGACTTCCTATGAGCCATTATCGAGGGTAAATACAGAATAAGTGGGGGTTGTTGCATGCGAGCCTGCTATTTTGCACACAACAACAGCGTGGAGGACAAATGATCGTCGGTAAATGGCAGCAAATTTCACGGCGCAATTTCCAACAGTTACAAGGCTTTGTATAATTTATTTCTTTTGACTCAACAGCGAAGAAAAGACTGAATCGGGTTGTGGGACACTGGTGTGGGCTGAGTCATACGTAAGAACTGGAAATTACAATTCCCTTCGATATTGTGCTGGAGATACTTTTGCAGGGCTGAGATGCTTCAGAACTGAGGGTTTTAAGGCTTAGTGCATCACGGCATAGCACGGCAATCCCTACAAGTCGTGTAAATATTCATCCTAAGGTTTGTGAGCAGTGTCGAGTGCTATGAGCTACACTAAAATCTCTCAAATGTCATCAGCCCTAAGTGCTCGAAATGAATAAAATAACAGACTGTGTCAGAATATAACATAGAAATCATGAGAATTAGCATTAAATAAATAGTAGTGAGCGGCTCGGTAGTCCAGTGGTTAGCACGTCGACTTCACAGTGCAGAGGTACCGGGTTCAATTCCAGCCCCGGCCTCCCTGTATGGAGTTTGCATGTTCTCCCCATGCTTGCTTGGGTTTTCTTCGGGTACTCCGGTTTCCTCCCACATTCCAAAAACATGCACGGCAGGCTGATTGAACACTCTAAATTGTCCCTAGGTGTGAGTGTGAGCGTGGATGGTTGTTCGTCTCTGTGTGCCCTGTGATTGGCTGGCTACCGATTCAGGGTGTCCCCCGCCTACTGCCCGGAGACAGCTGGGATAGGCTCCAGCAGCCCCCGCGACCCTAGTGAGGATCAAGCGGTTCGGAAGATGAATGAATGAATGAATGAATAAATAGTAGTGATTTGAAATGTTATTTGTTTTGTTCTCTTTATTGTGGATCAAAATAATTCATACCGAGTGAATTTTGGGTGTATGTTGTGTTGTCACGCAAGTGTACATTTGCCGAGTTAACTTTGATGTTATATGATATCCTCCCTGTGAGTTATTTAAGAAGCTAAATGAATCGAGGAGGCACAGGCGCTTGTGCAAAGAGACCAATCAGTAGCCTTCGCCGCAAGCGTTGGGATGATTGCATCACGCACTTTGCGGTGATCTTAATTGTGTCATTTACGAATTTCTCACCTTACCTGCAAACCACACGGTGCTTCATTCGCACCGCAGCCACAACCTGTGTTATTAAGATCAAGTGAATATAGGCACATAAGGTCAGCAGCACGCAGTGAGAATGAAGACGCAACACAGCTGCGATACATGGCTTTGTCAAAACAATGCGGCCATTAAAGTGAACGTTTGTGCGGGTTTCCAGGGTAGAAACGCAGATTTCTGCACCGAATTGCAGAATATCTGAAATCCAGTGTCTTATTTATAATACTACAACATTAGCCTTTGTGGGAAGTGAGAGAGTGAATGGTGATGAGTTTCGAGTTTTGTGTCAAATGTATTCTTGCACCTTGTTTTAATAAACGGAAAATATTGCACATTTGACATTTAAAAGTGTTTGTGTGCTGTTAGTTATTTATTGCTATTGAACAGTCTTATTGCTGTTGGCAGGAATGACCTCCCGTAGGGCTCCTACGTGCACCGAGTGTGTGAAAGTTTGCCACAAATAAAGCTGCTCGGGGACTCTACAGTGTAATGCAAGGGGTGGCAATGGTCGTCCATGATGGATGTCAGCTTGGCCAACATCCTTCTTTCCGTTATTTCCTCCATGGAGTCCAATTGGCAACCCAGGACAGAGTTACTGTAGCTTTCCTCCTCCACATAAAGCAATGAAGTGGCCATTAAAGAGTCATAAAAGGTCCTGAGCAAGGCACCAATTATGTCAAAGGACCACAGTATTCTGATACCGTGGTGAATGATTAAGTCCTTGGGCCACATTTTATACGTGCTTTTTCCATGATCCCGCTGCTACCAAAACATTTTGAAAAACAATAACTCTTGACGGTGTGCTTCATGTTTAGCAGAAGTAATTTATTGGATGCATGTTTTCAAATGTTGGGATTTTTTTTTTTTCCAAACAGTTTTTGAAGACGACATGAATACTGAGTGCCCAATGGAAGATGATGACCCATGCAGGCTTACTTTTGTGTGACTGGAATTGGGTTGGTAAAAGGTTACATTTTGCTGACAAAGGTACACAATATAACTTAAACCCTTCATGTTGGTGCTGTAAATACCAACTTATTTATTTTTTATAATGAGATTTTTGTCAAGTTGTCGCACATTAAAAGGTCGCACGCCATATGCATCTCAAACCCAAGCATATTTGTGCTTGCTGAGCCGTCGTCGGCTCCATTCATTCTTCTGGGATTAAAAGGAAGCATATTTACAAGTGAGGGAACTTTCTCCTCAGCGGCTCAACAAGTTGGTGATGACAGATGTAGTACTGTATATAACGGATGCACTTACTTGTCATCAGTAATTTACGTGGAAAAGAAGTGGCAGTACAGTACTGTATTTGCGACGTCAATATTTTCACTTCCGTTACTAACGGCCAATTTTTTTTTTATAAATGACGGCATTATTAACTTGCAGTTTTTTTCAGCATCCTAAACCGGCGATTGGATATGATTTCTTGATGGTATTTTGTTGATGACGGTAGCAACTATGTAATGGCACTAAAATTGTGATAAAGTAAGCCAAAATGTCAAAAAGTTAAGTCAAGCTAGCTGTCGCACCACCATGTGGGCAAACTTCAAAATAAAACCTATAACTAAGGCGTTCATGTTTTGTTTGTGAGGATTTTTTAAAGTTAGCTTTTGCGTTGTCTGTGTTTTTCATTTCAAGTACTGTATGTTTAAATCACAGCAAACGCACCAAATTGTTACCTACATCTATCTATCTATCTATCTATCTATCTATCTATCTATCTATCTATCTATCTATCTATCTATCTATCTATCTATCTATCTATCTATCTATCTATCTATCTATCTATCTATCTATCTAGCTATCTATCTAGCTATCTACCTAGCTATCTAGCTATCTTCATTCATTAACTTTTTTCTTGACAAATACTTTTTTTTATATACCTTGTATTACATTTGTTAATATTGTACTTTTATGATGAAATTTTCAGAAAATTACTTCTAAATCTCATGTGAGTATGATTTGTTTTTTATTTGCTTCTAGCCACTGACAAGACTTTGCCGATTGGGCCAACTTGCCTTCGAATTAAAATGAAATTTGGACTGATGCTGTGAAAGGGAAATGATTCAATCTGAAAAGCAGATAGCAATCACTCAACTGGTAGAAGGGATTTAAATTTCAAATGAGAAATCATGTTCTATTTCCTAAGTTTAATCAAGTCTCTTTGAAAATCAGTCCCCAGATTTCTGGTTTAATATAGTCAGTGTTGAAAATGAGGGAGATGGGAAATTAAATATGGATCCCTGATTGGGCATCATACTGCATGTTGGGTCTGTCTGAAGACTATCTTGCTGGCCTGGGTTTACCTCTGACAGCAGTGCTGTACATATTTTAGATATATTTTGGACTGTGTCACTATTTTGTCACATCTTTGTTCTGATTTTAGAAACAAACAGAAGCCTTATTGTTGAAAAAAAAACCCCCCTGTAAATAGCAGTTGATAAGATTCACTTCCAGGCCTGTGGGAGCCAGCGAAGCTCTTCACAAAGTGTTTGACAACTACCTGACACTAAGAAGCAAAACCATCCCACTAATTTGAATTGGTTGTTTTTTAGGGTCATGACAGCCATCTTACTTTTCGTCTTCTACCTCAAACCGCCGGTCAAGTACAATTGTTCCGTCTGCACTGCTTGTGCAGCATGAAGCAGAATCATTGCAACACAGTGACTTGTAAAAAATCTTGCCAGGCCACACGATATACGACATCACTTTATTTAGATGAATGTTTGTACTTCTGTGTTGTTTTACGAAAATTCCAAATAAATCGCTTATCACTGGTGAGAAGACCAAATACAAATATTTTGCTTTGTGTTCGCGTAGGTAAATACACAAGTTGTCCCACAGCTCGGACAATGGCCGAAGAAGCAGATGTACATACTTTCCAACAGACCGGTGGTCACTTGTTGTAGCTGACATGCATCCACATTATCCTTTTGGATTTACACCCTTTTCAAGTCCAAGCTTTATATGTGCAAGAGACACACCGACATTTTCCTGGAACAACATGGCAGCATTTTGATTCCATGGAATCGACAGCAACTGGAAAATTAAGTTGAACCTGAATTATGCGGTGATAATGGAGAGGTAGGGGTCAGTTATTAACCGATGGCTCCGATTCTGATTACTCAATGTAGTCATACTGATCCCAGTGCACAGCCTGAGGAATATTGTAAATATTCATGAGGAGGCTGAAGGTCTGCGGGAAAATAAAGTGGGCCCTTGCCTGTACGTGCAACTGATGTAGTGTGGGGGTCAGAGCGCAGGTAATTTCTTGCAGTGGAGTGGAAGCAGTTCAGAACCTTCCCATAAAATCTGACCCAGATTAGATGGTTTGCACCTTCATTTTACCCTTACTGTTTCCTGCCAACTACAAGATTGTATTCGGGCAAAATGAAAAAAAAAAAAATCGAACACAGTTGCTCTCTGGGCTTCAGAAATGTCCTTGTTCGACTGCCGTTAACAGTAATTAACAGTTAATTTACTCTTGAAAAAAAGATTTGGGTATTTAAAATTGTATCTGTGCATAAAAGCCAGAATGTAAACTATTTATTGGCAAATGAAGTTGAAATGAAATGTTTGTGATTTGTTCAACACTGAGTCTGTATATCCATTATATTGTCCCCATCCACGAGATTTGGACCAGCTTTCAGTTCAAAGGCTCTGAACCTCGAATTCCAAAGTGGATTACATAAGCGGTGTCCCTGAGAGGTCGGTTGAACCAGTGGCGAGAATATTGCACCTAATTCCTTACCGCCTTGACCTGGATTGTTGCCGTGTTAGGAGCCGCTGAATCAATAACTGTCTCCAGCCGTTGTCGGCACTCCTCTAAATGGTCACTGCACTTGGTGTGGTACTTGGAATTATGTAGAGACCAGGAAAACAAGTCCAACGGGTTTGTTTGAATTAGTGGGCCTTTATCTCTATCTCTCGGGGAAACGATTTGATCTGGTGCACAGCTTGGGAATCAATCAATCAATCGCCAACTTTGACTGTGTGAAGCTGAATTTTTTGGTTGGCATGGGTGGGACGACAGCTCAAATCAGATAAAACAAAAATACGAATACCGTATATTCCGCGATATAAGCCGCTTGGAAGTATAAGGCACCCCTTCAAATAATGGCCTATTTTTAAATTGTTTTCCAATATAGGGTGCACCGTGTTATAAGGCGCATAAAATAGAAGCCACAATAGTGGCCGCGGTTGTATTATGCATCCAGAAGATGGAGCTACACTGAAGGGAATATAATATGAATACAGCTTTATTCATATCGCGCTTTCACAATTGGTTGCGGCTGTAACAAAGCGTTTTACAGAACATTTAAAATACTACCTCCAAGAAATCAGAATATTGATCCATATATATAGGGTGCATCGGATTATAAATCGCACTGTCGGCTTTTTGGTGCGACTTATAGTTCGGAAAATACGGTAGCGAAACAATAAAAATAACTCCAAAAGACAATTGGCTAGGCAATTGAAAAAATGCTTTCGGAAAAATGGATGCATGAATGAAAGATTGAACATTGACGTGATTATCATTAAATATTGAACATAACGCAGAAAACGGCAAATCAAGGTGTCTTGCATATAACCACATTCTCTCTCTCTGGCCTTTGGACAAACTGCCATTTGTTTCTGGCAGCGTGCCCTCACTATCTTCGTCCTTCGATTTCTTACCGGTCTGCAGCTCTTCAAATGGCTGAGCATTTAACTCGGCGCCTGAGCTGTGTAAATCAAAATGGAAGCAAATGTTTGAATTCTGGGTGTTTCTTCAGGGCTTCTGCCCAGCCTCTGGGCGCGGCGCCCAGAGAGACTGCGTGTAGTTGTGGGCTTGGGCATGAGGCCAAGCATCACTGTCCACAGACCCGCAGCCAGCCTCCAGTGGCGGGTCGTTGAGGGTTCACGTGGCCGTCAGACAAAGAATGATCCGATGTGTGCGGACAGGCTCACAGTCACATAAAAGCCTTGCTCACTGGGGGATTGTTAGAACACCATTCTGCATTTAGCCAATGCACACAAGCAGTATTACATGTTTGTGTGTGTGTGTGTGTGGAGGGTCGGGGGGTCTACACTTTAAACCCAAATTAAATGTGAATAGAATGGAATAGTTGTTAGCACGTCTGCTACAGAGTCAGAAGATCTACTTTTGAATCTCGGTTGGCATGTCTCTGAGTGGAGTTTGCATTTTCCTGTGTTCGCGTGTGTGTGTGTGTGTGCGTGTGTGTTTTCCTCTGGCTCTTGTTTCCTCACACAAAAACATTCATGGGAAGCAAATTGAATCGTCACAATTGGTGTAGTGCAGTGGTTCTTAACCTTTTTAGAGGTACCGAACCCAACCAGTTAATATACACATTCACCGAACCCTTCATTAGTGGAAAATAAATATATATACGTTTTTACAAATTCAAGATATTAAAAAAAACGCATGTATTAAAAACAGAAAAGTAAATAAAATTTCAAGAGATATGTATACTTAATTTTTTTTTCACGTTGACTACGATGCGACCTAAATTTCCCACAGCACTGATTGGACAAGCAATGTCATGTGATCATCGGCAAGCAGTGATGGCCAAGTGGGCGTGTCATAACGAATTGACATGTCACGTGTGTCTTACCCTACATGGCAGAGGCTCCGTCGAACCCCTGAAACTGATTCAACAAACCCCTAGGGTTCGATCCAACCCAGGTTAAGAACCACTGGTGCAGTGCTTCTTCGAATGAAAATATATGAATGGGCACTTGATGGTTCAAAATCTTTTGAGAGACCAGACTGTTCTTTTTTTTGATCATATCCTGCGTTCAAACTTTTTGAACGTCGAAAGAAATCAAGGAGAAGAGGGGGGGGGGGGATGCTGTGTTAGGTACACAGAGGATGACACAAGATGGAGGGACCAGATGATTTTCAATTCTGGAACAGAAGGAAGGACAACTTTATAAACAACTTTTTTTTTCTCCCCCTTCCTTACATTACTCTTTTCAGCAGCCGTAGCTTTTCAGCCGTGTGTGCTGTCATGACTGGCTGGGAGTGGGCGTGTGATATTCCAGATTCGTGGTACCTCTGTGGTCAAGTCTGCCTCGGGTCTTGTTGCTGTCAGCGCCTCTGCATGTTCGCCTCATTGACAGCGGTCTGTATTCACTGCATGCCACCGAACATCCTCTGTCACTGCCCGCAAAAGGAACAGAGCAGAACAACACATTACAAAAGTGGATGTTTGCTCTCTGAGGAACTTTTTACACCAACTACAGTCATGCGCCACAATCAACCTTTTCATTTGACTCGCATCCCTGCTTAGAGATAAGAAATAGGAAAAAAAAAAGGCAAATACTGTCCGACCGGCGGACTGATGACTTTAATGATTTGAAAACAAGCACATCACCTCTCCGGGATTTCCCAGAACAAGAAATTCCACTTCTCTACTTTTATGTACATGTCTCGACCTGGCTATTTCGGCTGTAATCTCTGCTATAAATATCAATCGGGCCAGAGTAAAAAGGATTGAGGGCATGTTACCATACAGTTTAGTAATCAGTGGTGTTATAAGTCATTAAAGATTTTTGTATAATTAATGCAGCATATGGTTGGACACCTGCTCGAGAGACTCACTGGTGTTAAAAGGCCTTCCTAAAAGTCATTATGTATTCTTTGCACAAGACATTAAGGGAAGCACTGTCAACTAGCATTACTTACAGGACAGTGCGTTATCAGAAGCGGTCGCGCCATAATTAAGTGGTCAATTTACACATGGCTATGAGATTGGGCAATGCAGCAAATTGCATTTAGTAGTGACAGGTACTTGCACCGGTAGTTTATAACTGGGAAGGAATTGAGCCACTGTGTGTTTAATTACTTGAGTCATTAAAACAACGAGAATCATGAATAACAGTTTTATGTGCATTCACATCATTGGCGGATGGTGATGATTTCTCGCCCACGGAAGTACAGAGGTGACCAAAAAAAAAAAATGTCGCCAGATAAGTAAAACACAAATGACTCATACCTGTCTTAATCTATGCCAGTGGTTCTTAACATGGGTTCGATCGAACCCCAGGGGTTCGTGAATCGGTCTCAGGGGTTCGACGGAGCCTCTGCCATGGAGTTTAAGACACACCCGACTCAACATGTCAATTAGTTATGACACACCTGCTTGGCTATCACTGGCTGCAGATGATCACATGACATCGCTTGTCCAATCAGTGGCTGAGGGGAAATTTAGTTCGCTTGGTCGTCAACGTGTGACTGTAAATTAAAAAAAAAAAGTACAGTATGCTTATCACTTGAAATTTTATTTACTTTTTTCAGTTTTTAATAAATGCGGTTGTTTTTTTAAGTCCAACTCTTGGTTGATGAAAATATCTTCCCAGACTTGTGGCGATGTGGTATACCTTGGAGTCATGGGAGTTGTTCATGCTTATCAAACAGCTTAACCAACACTGTGCCTGTGTTGTTTTGAGTTGTCAGCAGCAACAGGTCCAGGAAAATAATTTCTTTCATGGCAAAGGTCTTTATCATCATCATTAATAGCCGTCTGTGAGCATGATTTAGCTCGGTCTTTGTTTACTGATCCGGGAATTATGAGGGTGAATGGAGGCCAGTAAGCAAAGACGTTCTCCACTGAGGCTGTCTATTTTATTTATGTATATAAAAAAAAATGATGACGTTGCTGGAGAGCATCTATTACTTTCACCTTTCCTCCTGTGAATTAACTTTGCTGGCCTCTTAAAGCATCTTCGACTTGCTTCCGTGCCATCTAACACATTATTGCTGCTGAAAGAGATGACGCACACTTGGAAAAAAATCTCATCGGTTTGAGCCCTTTAGATTAATATCGCCACAAAATGTGGTTTGCATTTATTGGAATTTGAATTGAAACACTATTAAGTATAGCATGTGTTGCGCTGAAAGCAGATTTCACTTATCTAATGGCTTTGCACTTTATGGATGAGGTCAATGTTAATGCCTTTATGGGCCTTGCTTTGTCCACGAGGGCAGAAACATAAATCGGAAATATAAAACAGTCCAAAATGTCTTAGCTATGACGAATAATTAAGATTCAGAGTGCGCTAATGAGTTCAGCCCAACGATTTATCGACTCAAGAATGAAACGTTTGTGTGCGTTTCAATACTTTTACTTTCCAAACTTGGCAAACAAATGAGCGTTGCAAGAGCACCAACTCCGTCGTCAACCGCTCCCACACTGCACGGGCAACCCAACGGTCTTTGGCGCCGGGCACAAACCAACAAGAGACACCCTATAAAGAAATCGGCTGTAAAAGTCAACGACAATTAACAAAATGGATTTCAGTCATTCCTTTCCCAGCCGCAGTGATTTTAGATGTCCTCTGTTTGTATCTTGCTCATCTATTTTTCAGAAAGAAATATGACGAATACCTCCTAGAAAACAATTCCCATTGCACAAACACAACTGTTCAAATGTTGAGAACAAACTAAACAGCGTGTAATCCTCCTCTTTTAAAAAAAATATATAAATCATTCAATTATTATTCATGTAAACACCAAAGTGACACTGAGTTATTAATGAAAGCTGTTCAATAGATTATATTGGCTGCATCGCTTGAAAATTTTCAGCAGATGGTGGATCTTGATAGTGTTTGATTTGAAAATATCATCCATCCGTCCATCTATCCATTTTCTAATCCGCCTTATCTTCACGAGGGGCGCGGGCGTGCTGGTGCCTTTCTCAGGTGTCGTCGGCGGGGTACACATACATAGACGCATACATAGACGAAAATTCACTCACCCTTCGGGACAATTCTGAGTGTCCCATTAAACCGGCATGCATGTTTTTTGGGGGGAATGTGGGAGGAAACCAGAGTACCCGGAGAAAACCCACGGGGAAACATGCAAATTTCACATAGAAAGTCCAGAGCCAGAATCAAACCCAGCACCTCAGCACTGTGAGGCTGGCGTGCTAACCAGTTGGTCACCGTGCCGCCTTGAAAATATCAATTGAACATCAAATGATCAAATATAGGTAGAAGGTGGAGTTTTGTTTTTTTTAATCTGGAGTGAGGCTGCACAGCATCAACACATCACTCCAAAGTGCTGAGAATTAAGAAAATATCCAGCAGGGAACTTCTGAGATCCAACGTCAAAGGCTTGCCCTCAAAGGCGAGCAAAAAAACAAAAAACAAACAAACAAAAAAAAACAGCTGTCATTTATTCTAAGTGTGTCATTTAGCACATTACACTGAAGTCATATCAGTTTGAAATTCAATCAATTCATTTTATTTATATATTTATTTCTTGTGAACACACGCCACGATGAGCCGTAAACAAGTCGCGTGGGTGCGTATAACAAAGACAATGAAGTTATGCCGTCATCCTGCACAGACATTTGGATCCTTCATAAATAAACAGGCGAGATCTGCTCCAAGGGGCTCCCAAGAAGTACCGATATTTTAGATGACTCCGGGACATGCAAGCATTAAAGCAGTGCCGTGGTGTGTTGCCCAAATGACCAAAGATTTCAAATTGGAGTTGGGACTTCATCAAAAATTGCCTCTGAGCTCCTTACTATTTGCTATGGTAATAGACAGACAGATAATGTCAGATAGGAGACTTTGCTCATGTTGGTGTTTACTGATGACATTGTGATCTGCGCTGAGAGCAGGGAGTAATGGAAGGGAATTTTTAATTAAGGTGGATTTTCAGCACTATAAGGTGCCTCGGAGTATAAGGTGCACCTTCAATGAATGGCCTATTTGAAAACATTTTTTTCATTCATTCATTCATTCATCTTCCTAACCGCTTGATCCTCACTAGGGTCGCGGGGGGTGCTGGAGCCTATCCCAGCTGTCTCCGGGCAGTAGGCGGGGGACACCCTGAATCGGTTGCCAGCCAATCGCAGGGCACACAGAGACGAACAACCATTTGCACTCACACTCACACCTAGGGACAATTTGGAGTGTTCAATCAGCCTGCCACGCATGTTTTTGGAATGTGGGAGGAAACCGGAGCACCCGGAGAAAACCCACGCAGGCCCGGGGAGAACATGCAAACTCCACACAGGGAGGCCGGAGCTGGAATCGAACCCGGCACCTCTGCACTGTGAAGCCCACGTGCTAACCACTGGACTACCGGGCCGACTCATTTTTTTTCATATATACCGCATTATAAGGCGCATAGAATAGAAGCTACAATAGTGGGTGCGGTTCATGATACATCCACCAGATGGAGCTATGCTAAAGGAATACAATACAATTAAATACAGCTATATTTATATAGAGCTTTCACAACCGCTGCAGCTGCAACAAAGCGCTTTACTGAACATTTAAAATACTACAGTATGTCCCCAAAAAATAAAAATCACAATATTGATCCATATAGAAAGCACATCGGTTTATAAGCCACACTGTTGGCTTTGGAGAAAATGGAATGCGTTCAGCTTATAAAATCCACGCAGGCCCGGGGAGAACATGCAAACTCCACACATGGAGGCCGTAGCTGGAATTGAGCCCGGTACCTCTGCACTGTGAGGTCAACGCCCTAACCACTGGTTCACAGGGCCATCCCCAAACGAAATATCTTAATGATTATCCTCCATGAGCTGTGATTCCATAATTTTTGACCAGAGTTGAATTTGCCCTGTTTGTCAGTCAATTTGGGCTGTCATTTCCAAAATAATTCTTCTTTTTGTGCAGGCAGCTAAATGGTCAATTTAGACAAAATGAGACAATTTAAATCATCGTTTTGCTTTCGTCTGTCAATCGATTTGAAGACGCTGTTAAGTATGTTTTACGAGTTGTTCAGGACTAATTAATCTTTTTTCATTTCAAGTTTCCTTTTCCCTCAATGCATGTGGCAGACGAGTCTTTCGTCTCTGTATAGTTTGGAGAGCTCAGTTTAAATGACAGTTAGTAGAGCGTTAAACGTTTCCTCACTAAAGAATTGGGGTTAATGCTGTCAATTTCACGTGCGCGGACCAAAAAAAAAAAAAACAATCAAGTGTGCAGACAAACTGTTCATGTTAACTCTATTTATTTTCTTCCATCCTATCTGTATCAGAAACGACAATCCCGAATGGAACTGCCAGTCAGTGAAGGGGAGGAGAAGCTTTAATATTCATACTTCTTCTTGTAATGAGTGAGTCAAATGTCAATGTTTCACGACGGAGGCGAAATCCCACCTGCGATGAGCATCCAAATGAGAGCTCGCAAACAAACATGAAAAGACACGCTTGTTATATATGAGTTCCGTGGACGCCTCAGACTGGCACACTTGGGAGAGCAGCCTATGGATAGACAAACACAATAACCGGTGGCAATGAGCCCATTAAAAAGGTCTATATCAATGAAATTCAAAGAATTCTTTGTGTTTTCCAGATGTTTAGGCTTTTTATCATCTGTTTTTATAATTCATTCATTCATTCATTCATCTTCCAAACCGCTTGATCCTCACTAGGGTCGCGGGGGGTGCTGGAGCCTATCCCAGCTGTCTCCGGGCAGTAGGCGGGGGACACCCTGAATCGGTTGCCAGCCAATCGCAGGGCACACAGAGACGATCAACCATTCAAGCTCACACCTAGGGACAATTTCGAGTGTTCAATCAGCCTGCCACACATGTTTTTGGAATGTGGGAGGAAACCGGAGCACCCGGAGAAAACCCACGCAGGGCCGGGGAGAACATGCAAACTCCACACAGGGAGGCCGGAGCTGGAATCGAACCCGGTACCTCTGCACTGTGAAGCCAACGTGCTAACCACTGGACTTACCGGGCCGCCCTATCTGTTTTTATAATCTGCAGCCAAATTGCATTCTGCGCTTCCCTGCATGCTTTTTTTTTTTGAAGTCCCTCCACTTCTCAACAATCATTCTTCATTGTTTTAAAGAAACAAATAGCGCCCAACTCTCCTTGTCGTGCAAGGCAGAATCCTCAAGGTGGATCTTTTTGGCATGACTCCATCGCAGCTGGGAGAGCAGGTGGTGAGGAGAAGCCCTGCGGGACCTCCAGTGGAGCAGGCATGGCCTGTAGGCAGCCTCGGGTATTGCCACCATCTTGCCAGGCACCAAGACGGTTCGCTCTGTCCTCTGACGACTCCATATTTTGTCAAACGTGGAATTTGGTACATTCCAACACTTTTGCCAACATGTCTTTGCTTAAAGTGCTATTACTGTGTTATTACACAGTGTCCAGAATTCTCCTCACACCCGTTGGAAAATTGTTACATAGCTGAATGCTGAACGATATAAAAGATGATCTGAATCGGGTTTTTCTAGCAGTGAAGGTGAATAAGGCTGACCTGGGTTCGATGTGAATGATTGTCCAGGATGGAAAGAAATGTGCTCAGTGATCTCTGCTCCCACACTGGATTAAATGTCTCCATCTTCAGTCCCATTTTGACACCAGCCTTCTTGTGGAATTGATTGATTGATCGATCCTTTTTGTGTTCTTGGCACAGATGCCGCCCCGAGCAGACAACAGCAAAGTGGATGGCGCTTGCTGCCACAATGGCGGAACATCTCCCATACCTTGTTGCACAGATTGAAGGATCCGAGCTTCCGTAGGAAATACTTTTTGCTCATTCTGTACTCTTTATACCATCCCGAATGTACAACTGTAAACAAACAAATATACACCGTAACTTGCTGATCATATTTCAATGCACTTTAATATATCTATGCATCACCAGAGTCTATATTAACCCTTTCAGGGACAGCGATTATTACAGTGGACAGCTTATCATTTTTGGTGCATGAAAGGGTTTAATACATGTTCCAAAAGTTTCTGTGCGCAAGCAATCATGTTTCAAGATGTTGGGTTACTAGATACAAGTGTACAGTGACTTTTCCAACACGCTATACTATTCTTGTTAAAACAGTGGTCTTTCCTTTTTTTCCAACAAGGATTGGAACATTGGTGGGAAAAAAAAAGGTTCCCTGTCGACTTTCTGGAAATTTCATGCGACTTGTCCCACTTTGTCACTTTGCGAGGGCTTTAAAATCCATTTAATTCACAAATCTGATATCCCTTCTTGTGTCCTGTTATCTTTCTCCATGCTCTTACTGAGCTTATCGGCCCCTGGCGAGCATCTTGGATCACAGTGCTTTTGCTATTCCCTATGACGGTGCTGGCGATGTCTCCAGGCTCGAGTCCAACAGCAGCAGCATGTCCACCTCAAGGGGATGTCAGTCGCATCCCTCTTCTTCCTTCTGAAGACATCAAACATTTCCTGTTTGCTCACTCTCAATTTTTTTTTTTTTTTTGGGAGCCAGTTGGTTTTATTTGTGGAGTAACTGCATTTTGCAATTTTTGGGGGGGTCACTCAATCTGTGATCAAATCGGTTGTAAAATTCTGATGGGGGGGAAAATAAGATGGACTTTTGCACAGAGCCATCGCAGGGGGGCGTCTGTAAGTAAATTTGCACCCAAGCACCCATTTTAATCGAACAAGATCATTTTAAGTCAACTATTTCAATCTGTTGTCAGAAATATTATAATTAGTCTTGTTCACGCCCTGTACATTCTATCGAAGGAGTCAACATGATGACTCTTCAAAGTAAGAGCTATTTAAAAAAAATAGCAACAAACAGATTACCCGGTATATATTTGCCGTGTTGAATTTTTTGTTGACGGATTGTACATGAAGCGATAGCTAAAATCCAGATATGGAACTCAAATCGAACCATATTTTTCAGTCTTGATGGAGAATGGATGGATCATGTATCAAATATACATTTTCCTCCAAAGTACAACGCAAACACTGAACAGTGGAACCACTGATAGTAGGACACTTTTTTTCCCCCAGGTATGATAAAATAAAGGACAACAACCGGTAATGAGAATCCGTTCCAGGATAACGGTCACACCATTATGTTGTCAGAACTGAACCAAAGTGCGACAAGTGTACCTTTGGTGACGCATTTACATTTTGTAAAAACGCCTATGTTATGTTTTTTGTTGTTTAAAAAACAAAACGTAGGCGGCCCGGTAGTCCAGTAGTTAGCACCTCGGCTTCACAGTGCAGAGGTACCGGGTTCCATTCCAGCTCCGGCCTCCCTGTGTGGAGTTTGCATGTTCTCCCCGGGCCTGCGTGGGTTTTCTCCGGGTGCTCCGGTTTCCTCCCACATTCCAAAAACATGCGTGGCAGGCTGATTGAACACTCTAAA
This sequence comes from Hippocampus zosterae, assembly GCF_025434085.1. Taxonomy (NCBI): domain Eukaryota; kingdom Metazoa; phylum Chordata; class Actinopteri; order Syngnathiformes; family Syngnathidae; genus Hippocampus; species Hippocampus zosterae. The sequence goes on along the minus strand of NC_067452.1, from coordinate 33,941,547 downwards.
TTGTCCCCAGGTGTGAGTGTGAGCGCGAATGGTTGTTCGTCCCTGTGTGTGCTGCGATTGCCTGGCAACCGATTCAGGGTGTCCCGCGCCTACTGCCCGAAGACAGCTGGGATAGGCTCCAGCACCCCCCGCGACCCTAGTGAGGATCAAGCGGCTCGGAAGATGAATGAATGAATGAATGAAAACAAAACGTGTCATATCTTCCTCTCGTTGTTTATAGGCTGAGAAGAAAAAAAATAATTTGGTTCTGCTAAAGTTGGCAGTGTAGTTCACGAGGGGACTGGTCTTTGCTGTGAAAAACAAGTCACCTTTAAGATGGGAAAGTTTCTTTTAACGTTTTTTCCCCTCCATTTGTGGGATTATCTCATGTATTTCCGTCTAAGAACTCAGTGTTTTGATTCAACCATAAAGTGAGTAAAACTGTCATCATTACAATGTAATCATCTGTCTTAATAACCGATATAATGCACACATCCAACAGTGTACACAGATATCATTGGAGGTCGGGATAAAAACTGCACAATTACATTTGTCATACAATTCACTGTTGGGGTCTTTTATGAGATCATTTTCGCCACCCTGCTGATGCTTTCATTTTGCAGTAGCACTACCATTACGGGCATAATTGCTTCTTCAAACTGCCTGGAGATACACTTTTGTTGCAAAATTCCATTAGCACACCACAACAGTCTGCCTCGGGGACGAATGAGGCGTGGGAAGGTCTCCAAGCCTTGGTATTACTCTTTGAGTGTAAATAAAAACCGGAGACTGTCTTGCTCAAAGTTTTCCATTCAATGGTGGGCATGCCGAGGCTAAAGGCTTTGTACAAGGGACGCCTTAGCCTCACCCCCAAAACTCTTAAGGACCCCACTAAACTCACATTTTCATAGATGAATCCCAACCGAGGTGCCGTGTACGAGATCATCAGGAGTGCCATGGAAAATGAATTTAGTGAATGCTGGGTTTCCCAAGTCCGGTCCTCCAAGACCCCGATCCTGCCTTTAGATGTCCTATTTTAGATGTCTGATCTATCCATCCATCCATTTTCTGGTACCCCCTGAACTGGTTGCCAGCCAATCGCAGGGCACACAGAGACAAATAACCATCAACGCTCACACTCACACCTTGGGACAATGTAGAGTGTTCCATTAACCTGCAATGCGTGTGGGAGGAAACCGAAGAACCCGGAGAAAACCCACGCAGGCACGGGGGAGAAAATTCCACACAGAAAGGCCGGCGCTGGAATAGAAACCCTACACCTCTGCACAGTGTGGCCTATGCGCTAACCAGTCGACCACCGGGCCACCCATGTCTGATCTATTTTGTCTGAAATTATTTATTAATTACAACTGGATCTGAATGTGGCGGCTGAGTGGTTAGCGTATTGACCTCACAGTACAGAGGTACCGGGGTTGATTCCATTTTTTATTTTTTAGGGATGTGGGGGGGGGGGGGGCACAAATGAAGAAAAAGACAATCATGTTGCTTTGTCGGCCCGGTAGTCCAGTGGTGAGCACGTCGGCTTCACAGTGCAGAGGTACCGGGTTCCATTCCAGCTCCGGCCTCCCTGTGTGGAGTTTGCATGTTCTCCCCGGGCCTGCGTGGGTTTTCTCCGGGTGCTCCGGTTTCCTCCCACATTCCAAACACATGCGTGGCAGGCTGATTGAACACTCTAAATTGTCCCTAGGTGTGAGTGTGAGTGTGAGTGGTTGTTCGTTTCTGTGTGGCCTGCGATTGGCTGGCAACCGATTCAGGGTGTCCCCCGCCTACTGCCCGAAGACAGCTGGGATAGGCTCCAGCACCCCCCGCGAGCCTAGTGAGGATCAAGCGGCTCGGAAGATGAATGAATGAATGAATGAATGTTGCTTTGTTGGAAAACATGTCTTTCAACATTCAGCCCCTATCTCACATTTGCGAGTGTTTGTGCAGGCAGCGAACGTTGCACCCTCGCCAGGTTTCGTTCAAGGTGGCCAATGTTCACCAAACGGTTGTTTGTATTTTTTGTGTCGCGAGGGACATGTTCAAAATTTTCTTGCAACAATAAGAAGATTAAAATACATCTAATGAGTGTCTATATGGCTTCTCGGCTGTTAAGTTTCGAAGTTGCCTCACATAGAATGTGTGGCACACACACACACACGCACAGCAACGTGTGTGTGTGTGTATAATTGAAAGCCGGGGCCTATAAGTGAGTACCTTATCAATCATAGCGCCAGAGCCGCCACCATATTGACGAGGCACCAAACAAACAATATCAGCGATGAGTGCTATTCCCAAGAGGAATACATTGTTCAGATCTCCACAGCCAATATCTCTGGGGATTAAAATGAGTTATTCAACATGCATGTGAGTGTTGTCAATTTGGGAAATTGACAACATATTCGACTGGAATGTTCACTAGAGCGTTCATGATGTTGGTCTGTGGACATTTCAAGTCATAGCGATGGGATGAAGGAACATAGCCCACAAAGATGCATTGTAGTTGCCCGCCCATGTTGTCTTGTATCATTTGACTTTGGGTTGAGTTCCTTATAAAGCGATAAGAAAATGACTTTCACAAATCACACTGAAGAATTTTGGATCATCCCATCACAAGGACGGAATGGACCTCTGATCAGGCAGAAAGAAGCGTCAAAAGAGAAATTAACATCTGATCATACATACTCTCATATAATTGCCACACCATTACCGTAAGAAAACCCCATGTTGGTCACTACATTAACTAAACTGATGAGACTACCCCCCCCCCCCCCACCCAGCCCCCCGCAAATTATTTTATTGCACAAAAATTATTATTTTTGTCAATTTCAAATTATTATGATGACCGACCGATGCTGGCAAATTTGGCCCTGCATGTATGCATGTTTGTTTGTGAATACGCAGGCTGCTTCCTGATTTCAGGGGATGGCGTAAAACTCTGGAAACGGACAGACAATGCCAATTGCAGATAACAGCGACTCAAATGGCAAAAAGTGGCAGTAAATCCCTCGATCCGCACCAAATTGGAATGGGTTCCTGACTGATGATGTGCAATCTCGCCACAAAACTTTCCTTGGAATCAGTTAAGCAGCTTTTGCATAATCCTGCCTGACAATTAAATCACTAACAAATGGTGATTGCTACATAACGTCCTCTTAAGCTTTTGCAGAGGTAATTAGATTGAACATCACAAGTAAGACTAAGAGGTTTATAGCTTGTAGGAACCTTTAAACCTTTTCAAGCGCCTAACAAATAAACCCCCAATAATCAGTGTAAAAAGACAATATGTACATTTGTATGCAGACAGATATGGACATACTCCTCCAGCGATGGCAAATTTGCATTCTGATCCAAATATCAGAGGAACTGAGTTCGTTTCACGTTCATATTGGCTTTTGTCACAAAGAAAAATCACACAGATTCAGACTTTCATCCAAAACAAATTGAGGAGAAAATAAAAATACAGCACACGTATTCCGTTTTTGACATCCTTGGTCATCCCCGACATTTCTGCTTTGACCACTACATGAATGCAAACCGTTGTAGTAAAATTAGACCTAAACGAGACACTAATGCAGATGTAACCTTGAATTTGAACTGGGATTTGTTCTTCAAATGTATTCAGAGGTTAGAACCCCCTGGAAGGATTTAGGGGGATTTTCAACTACATCTTTGTATTCTCTCAGGTTACCTTGCTTTTGATGGCAATCTTAGAGCATAAAATTCACAGCTCGCAATCACATTATTCCAAAAGCAGGGTAATGTTTAGCTGATCTATGGCTTACATTATTCACAAATTTGGTTCCTCTCATTAAGCTATAGCATTGTTACATAAGCAACTCTTTTTTAGAACAGTGGTCCCCAACCTTTTTTTGTGTCGCGGACCGGTTGAGACAAGTTCAGGTTGTGCTGACCGGCAAGTATATTTTTTGTCCATTGCTTGTAAATTGCTAGTTTCAAGACACTGCTACTGACAACAAAGATAGTCACAAAGTAATTCAACATTTTATGAACATTCATTCCTTTCAAATAGTGTCATTGTACTGCACAACAAATGTAGAATGGCATAAAATAACACAGTGAACTATGAAGGTAATGGGATAATCCTACATACGACGTTAGCATCATTGCTACATGTAAATTGGGCACGATTGATTGCTGCTTTCGTTCGGGGGCTGCCGGCTAGTTATTAGCGACTAAACTGCTAATGGTTACGTGGGCAGGCTGTGTAAACTCTGCTTGCTTTTTTCATACTTTCCACTTGATCACTTGGGTGCTACTTGTTCAATTGGTGCAACCGCTTTCTTGTATCGCCTTGTTTGTGACGACACATCGCTTTTTAGATACCGTGGGGGGGACTTCTCTTGTCAAAATAGCTTCATCTTCGGAAGTCATGGCTGCCCATCAGCTAACGCGTTTCGCTGTACGTTTGGTCAACTTGTTACAATGACTTCTTGTTTATGGCTTCTTCTCTCCTTTATGGGCGGATTCTGTTTATTTCAACTTGAAAAACCAATGTTAGAAGGACTCCGATTGGCCAGAGTCGCGCATGTTTCTGCCTCGTCTGTTGGAGTAAATTTGCTCACACTCCAGCTCGCTGTTCTGTCTGCGCGGCCCGGTACCGGTCCACATGTTCTGAACAGAAATTTATGTTGCCAAAGCTTATCAAATTTTCCAATGTACGCATCTCAAACTACTGATGATGGCAAATGACCATGATGCACATCCCCGTCAGTCTGAAGCCTCTCTAAATCTGTCAATAGGCTCGAGTCGTAACATTCCATGCTACGAATATCCCTGAAGTTGGTTCATAAAAACCTTTGGGTTCTCTTGGCTTGAATCAGTCTGTCTCTCTGTGCGGTGTCCTGTTTTGTGGACTGTAACTCTCCTCAAAAGTAGAGCACTCCCAAAAATGAAAACAGGTCAGGCCTTTGAGCAAAAACAGTAGGGTTTTTTTGTGTGTGTGGATAAATCTGGCAAAGACATCATTCTTTGTGAAATAAATAATCTGACAGCGGTAGAAATATATGAGAATGATGATGCTTCAGTGAATTAATTTTGGATTGGATACAACTTAATTGTCAAATTAATGAAATCTGATCTGCACATAGGAATTTATTATCATGCATAGTGCAACAACTTTATTCGACCGCCATAGCTGTCCTAAATTAAAAACATTGGTCATTTGATTGTAGATTATAATATAGTTATCCAAAATGTTAAAACAACAACTTAACAATAAAGTAAAGCTGTTAAATTATTCATTTGTTTCCTTATGTGTATTCCTCAACAGAAAACAAAGGTTTGGGTTTAATGCTCTGCTAAAAGTGAGCAACTGGACAACTGGATTTGCCGTAGAAGAGGTTTCACCTCTCGTCTGAGAAGACTTCACCAGTTCAAGTCATTGTTAGGACTGACCAGCCTGAGTTGGTGTGGGAAACCCAATTATATTATTCATACACCAAGTTGGAGGAAGGCACCACCATGATGAATGATATCGTTATTTTGGGACACAAAATAACTATCGTTAGGACGCCTTGCCAAGAGTCCTGTGTCGGTCAACAAGTCAATGGTGACGGGGCGTGCCTCCAAATTGGAGCATAAATAGTTGAGTTTTCTTTAGCAACTCAGTTTGGTCAGTCCTACCCAAGCACTGTTGCATGAACTCATGAAGCCTTTTTCGGATGAGAAGCCAAATGTTTTCTGAGACACCCCCGAGGAGTCCAGTTACAATCAATACAATGCTCAAAGAAAGAAATGGCCTGGATGAATAAGAATTTCCACAAGCCCTACTATATTTGATGAATTTCTGACTTCTTAGAGAATCCCAATGAGATGCCGTAAATGTGTATTCAACCCTTTCAGGGACAGCGGTTACTACAGTGGACAGCTTGTTATGTTATGTGGTTACAAGGTGCATGAAAGGGTGAAAAAGATGAATTTACACTTAAAACGGTGAAACGCTGAGCACTCACTGAAATCTAACGATTTGACATGGAAGCGCTTCACGATGCTGGCTGCTTCATTACATGCGGTCAACTAAATGTGTCAAGCGCTGTCTCGTGACATTTTCAATTCAAACAGGCCCTGTAGCTTGTAAACCATGAAATGAATCACGTGTGAAAATGAAGAACGGTTCAAACAATGGGCGTTTAGCTCGCTGAAATCAACTCTGCTGCTACCTTCACTGAGTCGAAAGGTTAATGACTTCACGCTTTGTCAATCAGATTCATTATCTGAGCATGGATTAATTTCTCAGCATTGTGCGGTCCATTAAAGCACAACTAAAAGCAAAGCCTTAATTGGAAGGAAGTTAATTGCAGTGATTAGGAGCCTCCTCTTGAGGCGTTGTAATTGGACGGATGAACTGAGCTCGCCAGTAATTTACTGTATGGACGAACATCAATGATGAGGTATGGCGCTTTGAAAAGTCTGACATTGTTGGATGAGGAACACCCTCAACAGCCATATTTCCTTCAGCAACGCATCACTTAAATTCCTTTGGACAGTCTGTACTACTTCTCAACGTGATTGCTCAAATGTTTCCATGATATTCGGTGTGGGAAATAATATAATAAAAAATAATAATAATTGAGACTGGAAGCGAGAATATTTGTTCATGCAGCGTGACCGAGTAGACTGGAAGCCTGATATTGGACTTAAGGGCATTGTGGATTTAACAATGCCAGAAGCAGGTTACCTTATCTCAACCTCTGCTCAACCTTGCTGATCCCAGGGCTGAATCCACGTGTTAAATCAGTTGCATGCACGAGGTCTTCGTCAAGCTCGGAAAAACCGTTAGGCACGTATAAACTTTGTCAGCATGCTTGACACTTGCTACGCACCATCGACATCAATAACTCATTTCGTCACTTTATCTTTTTTTGCTCACCAGCCACTGTGGCTCGAGGTTTTTTCCATGAGAGCTACTTGCCATTCATAATTTTCACAGGCCAGATATTTCGGTTGGATGAGATGTGTAATAATACAGGGTGGCCCACTTAAAAGTAGCCCGGATTTTTCTTTAAATTAAAATATTTTTTTAATTTTTTTCAAAACATGTATTTAATTACGTGAATGTTACAAGTGACCCAAGTCTTTCCAAAACCTGTTTTTATAGTATAATAATTAATCCATTCTTTTACAATACACTATTCATTCATTCATCTTCCGTCCCGATTGATTACTAGGGTCGCGGGGGGTGCTGGAGCCCAACCCAGCCGTCTCCGGGCAGTAGGCGGGGGACACCCCGAATTGGTAGCCAGCCAATCGCAGGGCACACAGAGACGAACAACCATCAACGCTCACACTCACACCTAGGGACAATTTGGAGTGTTCAATCAGCCTGCCATGCATATTTTTGGAATGTGGGAGGAAACCGGAGCACCCGGAGAAAACCCACGCAGGCCCGGGGAGAACATGCAAACTCCACACAGGGAGGCCGGAGCTGGAATCGAACCCGGTACCTCTGCACTGTGAAGCCGACGTGCTAACCACTGGACTACCGGGCCGCCCTACAATACACTAATTTATCATAAATCAAATTTAAAAAAAAACACTCCGACTAATCTTTCGGGATTGTAGGGGGTGAGGGGGGGGTGTAGATTTTATTTATTTATTTTTTTGCTACGTCTCCTAATTTAAAAACAAAATGAAGCACATTCCAAGTGGCCAATGACTGGGCAGATGCATACAAGTGAATATTACAACAATACAATTATAAATGACAGGCAGCTAATTGTCAGTGCTTGAGTTGTTAATTTCAAAACACGCAGCCATTTGACAGAGCACTGCTCGGGCGGAGGATGTCAGGAAATCCTGGAAGCTCTAGTGTTGACTATAGTATGCCTAATGGGTCATTTAATTAGTTGTGGTTTTTTTATTTTTTAAATGGAATGAGGAAAGCGCACAATCCTGCAGTCTGAATCATTTTCCTGATGCTCAAGAGAAGTTTAACTTCATCTTAATTCCTGCATTGTGTGCGGTCCCTATCGATTTAGGCTGTGCGAGGCGATCCATCTTCCACTAAAGAGCCTGGACACCCTCCGCTTGTGAGCCGCGGCTAAGTGAACTGAGGCAGTTGATAGCTACCACATGACACAACGGCCTGATTGCGGACAGTTAAGCATAATTCATGAGTTTGAGTGCCGCCGGTGGCCAGCTGTAATTAAGATGGCTTAGTCGGGGTATTGAATGTTGGTGCGCTTGGAGGTCCGGGAGGTCTTTGGAGATCCCTAGAGATAAATGGAGGTGGATGTGTGTGTGGGTGGCGGTGGAAGAGAAGTATTTTGAGCGTCGGGAGGTCAGGTTTTTCCTCTGTGGAAAACATGTCAAGTTATATTTAATCAGCACAGTGAAAGTTAACTTCCAGAATTTCTTGTTGCTTCTTCTTCAAATACACATTTTCCCGCAGAGCTCTATTCTGGCAGTCTGTTTATTCTGTTCACTGTAGTGGTAATCTTCCACATCCTTCCTTCTAACACAAGGGGGGTCTAAACTCGGTCTTCGAGGTTCTGCTTTCAGATGTGTCCCTCCTGCAACACGCCGGATTCAAATGATCAAGATCGTGTTCGGGCTTTTTCGGAGCTTGCTGACGAGCTGATAATTTTGAATCAGGTGTTTTGCAGGAATGGACGCATCTAAAACAGGCAGGTCAGCGGCACTTGAGGACCGGAGCTGGACATTCGTGTTTTAACACATCATAAGATAAGATAAGATATCCTTTATTCGTCCCACACTGGGGAAATTTACAGCCTCCAGCAGCAAGAATGTATGTAGAAAGAAGAAAGGAGAAAGAGAAAAAAAAACAACAAACATCTTTCAATTAAATACAATATGAACACAAATGGATACATCGCAGTACTATTTACAAATTTCCTTCACATCATTTAATTATTATTATTATTATGATTGTTATTTTTTATTCATCAGCCTGACAGCACTCGGTAGGAACGAGCGTCGGTATCTCTCCTTCTTGCAGCGCGGGTGTAACAGTCTCTGGCTGAAGGAGCTACCAAATGCTGTCAGGGCGGGCTGGAGGGGGTGGGAGGGACTGGCCATCATAGCTTTTAGCTTAGTTAGCATCCTTCTGTTGCCCAGAGTGTCAAGGGAGCAACCCAGGACAGAACTGGCCTTCCTGACCAGTCGCTCCAGTCTCTTCCTGTCCCGGGCTGAGATGCTGCCTGACCAGCAGACAATGCCATAATGGATGGCCGAGGCCACCACCGAGTTATAGAACGTCTTAAGGAGTGACCCCTGAACCCCAAAAGACCTCAGTTTCCTGAGTAGGAAGAGTCGGCTCTATCCTTTCCGAATCAGGGTGTCCGTGTTTGTAGACCAGTCCAGATTGCGTTTATGAACTCGCCACCACTTTGAGTTTCAAGCTTTTATTTGAAGAAAGCAATACAATACAATACAATACATGCTGATTTATATAGCGCTTTCACAACAGCGGCAGCTGTAACAAAGCGCTTTACAAAACAGTTAAACATAAAGTAAAATAATAAACATAACATAAAACACGACAGTCATGCAGTTCTAACCACTTTTCCATCACACGCTTTGTTGTTTGAAGCGGTTTGAGATGAAAGAGAAGAGAATCAAAGTGTCCTTTAACCAGTGGATCAGAGACGTCATGCTCAAAATGTGCACACGTCGGCTACAAGCTAAGTTTCAAAGTCAACAAGAAGCTGTAGCATCCATTGACGAAAAAAGAGATTGGTTCACTTCTCCTGTCCCATGGAAATCCACTTCAATTCCAAGCGGCGACTCACAGTTCCAAATACGCATCGGCGCTCTTCGCCAACGCTCCTCGCCAACGCTCCTCTCTCCTCATCCTCAACTTCAGCGGCCATCCATCCAGCCGCACCAACGCCAACTGTCCAACAGCGCTGACATAGCCACTGAACAAATCGGGGTTGTGAAAATTTGAAGAAAGCAATAAGCAATTTCATGGTTGTAGATATGTAAATGTGGAAATGTATGAAAAAAGGAATAGTTATTTAAATGCAATTACCGACAGCCGCACATTAGCTTGTTCCGAGCCACACAAATGTGTCAACCTACAGCGGAACCTCGGTTCTCGAGCAAATATTTTATTTCTTTGATATTGTGAGCAGTTTTCTGGGTGTGCTGTCCGACGTTCTAAATTGTCAATGGTGAAAAGCATCCGAGCTCGCTAAGGTGCAACAGTCTCCCTCCACCTCTTTAAAACAATGCCAACAGCACATGCAATTTCTTGTGAGTGAACAAACTCATTTGAACCAGTTATTAGGGATCCCTCGTAAAAAAATCGAACACCCTTCGCAATATGATTTGTGTATGTTGTTCAGTCACTTCGAGCATAAGCACCGAATGAAAAATAAATGAATTTGATTAACACCAGGAACTGAAAATCTCTCTTCATTAACCCCCTGAACGCGACATGACTGCAACAGCCGACCAGACCTCATATCAGACGTGATTCGTTAATTGAGTGCGTGACCAACTCGGAAACAGGCTTAGTTTGTCGAGGGTATGCCCGGGTTAAAATGTCCAGAGGTTTTGCGGTGTGGAGGAGCTTGTCCACCCCGTCCACTTTTAACCCAACCACGGCTCTAATCTACAGCGTAAAGTATGTTTGACACTCAGCACCCCTGTAAAAGCTGCCTCTTATTGGACTTGTTTTGTCTCCAAAACTATGTTTCTTGTCATGTGTTCTGAGCCCTCAGAGTAAGGCCAGACCAGCTTGACAAAATGTTGCATGCGGACTAAAGAGCATTCATTTATGCAGACACTTGACTCATGTCAGTTGCCCTGATGGGATGAGAAAAAAAAATGCTGGGGCATCACAACCAGCCGCACGGAGGTGCCGGTACATGAAACAGCGAAAGCTATTTGACACAGTGGAGAGGAAAGTAGGACAAGCTTGAACCTTGACGCTTCACAGTGTGAATTTTCAACATGACTCTTTGGTCTCACTCATGTGTGCGATGCAACACTCTTGGAATGACGGCTTATATGACTCATTTCCAGAGTTCTCACAAAGCAGCAACGCAAAATCCGAAAAGAGTCGAAATGTCAATGTCTGAGAGTCGATGTCTAATAAACAAAACATCAAGAGATACGAGATGTGCAGTTGGCTAGAACTGATTCATAACATTTTTGTCTTTATACATATACATGTACAGTATATGTACAGTACTGTATATATAATTAGATAAGTCAACAAAGTCTTTTTTCCTACTAGGCTTGTCATCGCGTGGATCTTTCTATTGATGCTTTTTCAATGACAAAACCACTAACTACCAGGTAGCTGCTGACTTTTGATCAGTTCCAAACATTACAAAACAAAATGAGTGAGCAGCTGCTCGCATTTTCATGCTTTCCAATTCATCACTTAGGTGCTACTTGTTTATCGTATTTTCCGCACTCAAAAGCATTCAATTTTGTCAAAGGCCGACAGTGCACTTTATAATGATCAGTATTCTGATTTCTATGGATCAAAATACATGGATAAATATTCAGATTTCTTCGGGAATGTAAAATTTTAAATGTTCTTAAAGCGCTTTGAAAAGCTGCAGTGATTGTGAAAGCTCAATACGAATAAGGTATGTATTATACTCCGAAGCGCCTTATAGTACGGAAAATGCGACTTCTTTCCGTCTGGGGTCTGCCTACTTCTTATTTCTTCACATATAATGATCGTATCAACTCCATTGTTTTGAACTTTTTGGCAAATTTTCTGAGAATATCTCTATAAAATATAATCATAAAAAAATAAAAAATATATAATTATCACTATAATATTTTGAACTTGGGCGGCCCGGTAGTCCAGTGGTTAGCACGTCGGCTGCACAGTGCAGAGGTACCGGGTTCGATTCCAGCTACGGCCTCCCTGTGTGGAGTTTGCATGTTCTCCCCGGGCCTGCGTGGGTTTTCTCCGGGTGCTCCGGTTTCCTCCCACATTCCAAAAACATGCGTGGCAGGCTCATTGAACACTCTAAATTGTCCCTAGGTGTGAGTGTGAGCGTGGATGGTTGTTCGTCTCTGTGTGCCCTGCGATTGGCTGGCAACTGATTCAGGGTGTCCCCCGCCTACTGCCCGAAGATGGCTGGGATAGGCTCCAGCACCCCTGCGACCCTGGTGAGGATTAAGCGGTTCGGAATGGATGGATATTTTGAACTTTAGGTGCATTTCAACTTCATAATACTGATTATGTTACAGTTCACAATGATGTTATCTAAGACAGTGGCTCTCAACTTTAGTTTGATCGAGCCCTTGGGGTTCGGTGAATCGGTCTCTGGGGTTCGACGGAGCCTCTGCCTTAAGACAGACCCGACTCAACTTGTCAATTAGTTATGACACGCCCGCTGCAGAAGATCACATTACATCGCTTGTCCAATCAGTGCTGCGGGAAATTTAGTTCGCTCAGTCGTCAACGAGTGACTGTCGTGATCGTACATTGTATGATTAAAAAAAAAAAAATAATAATATATTTTTTTAAATACATACTAACCGATCTAAGACCTTGCTTATTTGAGTCCCAAAATATTTACTTTTTGACAGTGACCAGATCAAGATGGCTGTTAAGACTTTTATTTCATGTTCTGTCGAACAGATTTCGTCAAACAACACTCCCGATGAACATGAATAAGCTGTGCGTATTGATCGAACTCACCTTGTCTTATCATGCTGCCAATTTGTCTGATAAAACTAAGACATGCTTTCTTGATACAAAGAAATTGTCACCTCAGTCTGAGATGAGTGACCCTCTTTCTCCGCAAGCGGGTCAGCAAACAAGTCGGAACAATTACTGCTCCTCAAGGACTTTTATGATTCTAAAGACGATTCCAGACTTTGAAGATGAATTAGCAGATTACCGTAACTGTATTATGTGTACATTATTAGAGGTAGGGTGGCATGCCTTCTTCTATCAACAAGTTACATTGAAGTGATTCTTCCCGGCTGTGTGCAGATGGGAAGGTCACAAGCATGTTTGCAGCAAGGCTGAAGGAAATAGCTCTTATGTATCTACATCTCTTCTCGACCTTGTTTGGCCACGTAATTAAGTCGTTGGCACAGTGATCAATCACAGACTAAATTGGATTCGTGCAATTTTTGGAGCTGGATATATGACTTTGACCATGACATTCTCCATAACGTCTGACGTTGAGTACAAACTGACAACGACTTTGTGTGTTTTTTAAGCAATACGAATTGCTGCATTTAAAATATGAAATTGTCTGCCCTGATGATGGGAATGAATAATTTTGGAAATGGAATTTTGTCTTGAAATGTAACAATCCATCTTACGGTATCTTCAACTTCTTTCAAAGCTGTAAGTCGCAGTAGCACATACCTTTTACTACGCTTTCCCCGCTTCCTTATCTGTAAGTTTGTACACCAAAGATGTATGTCATCTCCCACATTTTTGGGATAGGTTCACATAGTACGGCAACAAGCACAAGAGGCTTTTTGCATCACGCTTTCTGGCACACGCACACACACGCACACAGCAAATTAATAGAATGTGGCAGCATGCTTACCGTATAAGTCCTTTTTCTCCAATTCAATTCCCGGACAGGAGATAACAAGATAATGAATAGCAGTCTCTCTACACGAGGTGTACGGGCTGCCGCAGACTTTAATTTCTCTTCACACTGCTGATAGGCGGCCATCTTCAAACTTGTTATTTTTGCTGTCAGATGTGACGGAGGATAGAGCACATTGAAAAAGACAGATTCGCGCCCGGTTTTGTTAATCATACGTACACAGTGAGAAGAAAAATATCCTCGGCTTAAAGTGAACATTAGCACTTTATGTCATGTCTTATATCATGTTCTTAGGTTAGCTGATCATTGAAAGGAGTCTTTGGATTGTTTGCTACATGTACTGTGTGTGCCGTGTCGCTCGCCACTTTGGGTGAGAGAGCGGAGAGGCTTTTAGATGATGGAAGTTGGTGTGAGCAAACAAGAAAACACGGTTGCTTCGGGCTGCCTCTGCCTCAGTGTGCATAGGCAATGGGGTTAATTAGGAAACCCACTTTGCTCATACTTTTCAAAGGATGAAATGAAAAATTAACCACAACAGTCCTTTCACACCAGCGGGAAGCCATGGTGGATCGACAAGAAGAACAAGCCGTCCTGGTTAATGGATCTCAAAGAAACTTATTTGCTTGTTCCCATGACATAACAAGGAACAGTGTACTTTGGAGCAGATGTTGTGATCAAAGAGGAGGGTCTACTCATGGTCTGGGAAAATTGACTGCTCAATATTTGAAATGTTTCCTTTGATGGCCTTTAAGGCAAGACCGAAAAAGTAGTGAGGCAAAAAAGTTTTACGAGAATCCAACACTTGGGCCATCGTTGGAATGCGACTATGAACCGATTGCTTTAGAAAGTCCATGAAGAATTCGAAATTCCCTTCGGCCCTCCTGGATTCGATTATGTTTGCACTTTGCACTTCACGGTGATCGACTAATTAGCACGTTCGCGTCATAGTGCAGAGGTACGGGGTTCGAATCCGGCTCCAGCTCTCTATGCGGCGTTTACATGTTCTCCCCATGCCTCCGTGGGTTTTCTCCGGGTACCCGGTTTCCTCCCACCTTCCAAAAACATGCACGGCAGGTTAATGAAACTCTCTCAATTGACAATTGGTGTGATTCTGACCGCGAATGGTTATTCGTCTGCGTGTGCCCTGCAATTGGCTGGCAACCGGTTCAAGGTGTCCCACGACTATTGCCCGAGGACGGCTGAGATAGGTTCTAGCGCCCCCCCCCCCGCGATCCTTGTGAGGATAAGAAAATGGATGGATGAAATGCCAATGCGATTTGCTCCACTTGTGTCACAGTGAACGCAAGCATAGGAGCCCCAGTGTACACCCAACAAGGAGCTGCTTGGGCACTGAGGCCGAAACATGATTCGAGATGTCAAAGGGACGTTATAGAGGAAGTGGAAGTGCAGAATGCAAAAGACAGTGGTGTCCCTAAACTTTCTCCGACCAATTCTTGATATTATTGGGTGATATAACGGAGTTCAATTAGCAGTCTTAATTGTATAAACAGATGGTGATATAGGCTAATTGAAAGATAATGACATTATTGATTAGGTGGACGACATCAAGGGCTCCCTGTAATGGAAAGCGTGACTCTGAATGATAATCACAATATTTGGTGGCCCATTCCAGAGTGAGAAATGCATTTTCCTATCAATTTCATTAAAAATGAAGAAAACAAAAAAAAAACTGGAATAAGATTTATAAATCATATATTGTCTATACTAGGGCGGCCCGGTAGTCCAGTGGTTAGCACGTCGGCTTCACAGTGCAGAGGTACCGGGTTCGATTCCAGCTCCGGCCTCCCTGTGGAGTTTGCATGTTCTCCCCGGGCCTGCGTGGGTTTTCTCCGGGTGCTCCGGTTTCCTCCCACATTCCAAAAACACCTGTCCCTAGGTGTGGATGGTTGTTCGTCTCTGTGTGCCCTGCGATTGGCTGGCAACCGATTCAGGGTGTCCCCCCGCCTACTGCCCGAAGACAGCTGGGATAGGCTCCAGCACCCCCCGTGACCCTAGTGAGGATCAAACGGCTCGGAAGATGAGTGAATGAATGAATGAATTGTCTATACTTTGCTTAGTAAATGTATTAAACTACACTTGCAATTTCACAGAGGTCGCTACATTTTAACTTATGTACCCGCATGAGGAATTTCAAATTGATGAATCTTGATACACCCAAATTTGAGTTCGAAATTTGTCATGCAACCACATTGAATTAAAATAATGGAATGGTGGAATTACTTCACTAAAGGTTTTTTTTTTTCTCTTCGGGAATGCAAGTTAATGAGATTTTTTTCAACAGTTTTATAAATAAACAAAATTCTTTTGGGTTCATGTTTTAGTTTTGATTTTTATTTATGTACAGGGACTTTATTTTGCTGCAATGTTTTTATTTATGTATTTACTTATGTATTTATTTTTTATGAATAACATTAGGCTAAGTTGTTTTCATTTTTGGGAAAACGGCAAAATAATAACCCAAAAATCCATTTTGGCACATTACAACATGGCCCGGGACCAAAATGCTTTTGACTGCCTTGCTTTTCAGGACTATTAGTTAGGAGTATGTGCGGCGTTAAGACTGCACTTTGTGCTTGACTTGTGCTACAAGAGTAGTGAACTACTCGTAAACCTCCACTAAAATACCAAAATACTCATTTGTGGGGTTCGTGGGGTTTAAAGGTTAAAAATAAATGTCGATTCTCAGAGAATTTGTGCTTGCAGAGAAAGTCTGGAAATATCTGTCATCTCTGTCTCAACATGACTTCTTTTACTTGATGAAGGAGTTCAGAGGTCATTGTATGTGTTAGCCAGCTCGACATTCATTTCTTGGAATCCAAACACCTAAATAATTGAAACACATCCTCGTTTGGCTCAGTAGGATCCCACCTGAGACCTGTCGTCTAAATAATTCAACTTTTATTAAAAGTTGGCATTAAATATGCATGCCGTGCATGGACATCTGGCAAGCATTTGTGATCACCACTTTTTGCAGTGATAATAACTGACAGCTATTATAGGTCCCGGAACATATGGCTTTTGTCCATACACTGCAGCTTGGCAGCACACAGGACCCGAACTGGCATATGAGAGTGCATATAACCTCTGCACTTGTGGACTGAACTACTGTCAATGAGGTGTTTTTTAAAAAAAAATCTTGACCTTGCACTGACTGCGTCATCTCTTCTTGCAGATTTTTTTTCTTTTAATAACAGCCATCCATCCATTTTCCGATCCGCTTATCCTCACAAGAGTCATGGGGGGTGCTGAAGCCTATCCCAGCTGTCTTCAGGCAGTAGGCGGGGGACACCCTGAACCGGTTGCCAGCCCATCGCAGGGCACACAGAGACGAACAACCATCCGCGCTCACACTCACACCTCGGGACGATTTAGAGTGCTCAATCAGCCTGCCATGCATGTTTTTGGAATGTGGGAGGAAACCGGAGTACCCGGAGAAAACCCACGCAGGCAAGGGGAGAACATGCAAACTCCACACAGGGAGGCCGCAGCTGAAATTGAACCTCTGCACTTTGAGGTCGACGCACTAACCACCTTTTACTCTTCGGTGATATTTTTTTTTCTTTTTGACCTGAGCCATCTGGGCTCCATTGCATTCCAGCTATTCCGTTCGGCCTCCCCGCCGTTTCTAATGTGACCGTCAGTTCGAACAATTTCTCTCCTGTGAGGAGTAGTGTGCTAAGCGTGCGTACGCTCAGCACGGTGCAGAACATGAGCTCTGATGTTGATAAGCATAAGTCAGGACAATCTTCTCTATAGGGTTTCTATTGTAAACACGCCACCCACTGACGCCACCACCTGTACACTCACCTACCTACTCCAAAACCGTTTCATAACCGTTGTCAACCTTCGATAAAATGTGATTGCATTCATCTGCTACTCAGTCATTGGCCTCCACCAAGGAAATTGTTTTCATAACGCCTTGTTTGCTTGGAAATGACCTGAATGAAAATGCAGGTACCGGATGTTGTTTATTATGAGCATTAGTATTTATATTCACAATGAAGGATGCCATTGCTGTCTCACTTTTTTGTCACACGTTTCTACGCAAAACTACTCAAGGATGAAGCGTGGGTGAAGGACGAACTATTTCATTCTTAAAGGATTTTTGAAAAATGATAAATATGTTACCGTACGATAAAAGTCTTGTAAATTAGATTCTCTCATATGTGTGGTTATGTCATGTTATTCTTGGCTTTGAAGTCAAGATGGCGCCCGAGTAGGCAGCCGTCAGCAAGTGCTCTCTTGAGCCTTGCTTTTTTTGTTGTTCTTGTGTTTCTTTTGTCACTTTGTGTTTGTTGTTACGTCGTGTGGACTTGATGTGGACCTTTTTTCAGCATTTTTTGGCCACGACATTCATCAAGGAGGAGACTCTGTGCTTGGTGGTTGCACCTTCTCGGCAGCATGGGTATACCAGCACTGTTTTTGACTGGAGGAATGTCGGCGCCATTTGACTGTCGTTGCAGGACAGTCCCGGGGCGCTTGTGTCTTGCGCCTGTAATGGGCAGCATTTTTCACAGCCCCGCTTTGTTCAGCGGAGAGATCGGTGCTGTTGAACGGTCTGCGGCTGGATGGATGGAGGTCTTGAGGAGCCGACGATGAGAAGAAAGGAGCGTTGGCGCGGAGTGCTGATGCGGATTTGGAGCTGGGAGTTGCGGCTTGGAGTTTGAAGCGGATTACGTGGGACAGGAGAAGTGAACTAATCTCTTTTCGTCAATGGATGCTACAGCTTTGTGTTTGCTTTCAAAACTTAGCTTGTAGCAGACGTGTGCACATTTTCAGCATGACGTCTCTGATCCACTGGAGAAAGGACACTTTGATCCTCTCCTCTTTCATCTATAACTGCTTCAGACCACAAAGTGTATGCAGAAAAGTGGTGAAGATTGCACGACTGTCTCTGTCCTATGTGTTGTTGTTATTTTTGTTATTTTTGACTTTAAAATGGCGCCGCGAGAGTGGCTGCCTTTCCAGCAGCTCCTATTTTTTTGTTGTTCTACTTCTTCCTTTCATAACTTTGCTGCTGTGAATCTGGAATTTCTCCATTGTGAGACTAATAAAGGTTTTCTTCTTCTTCTTCTTCTTATTCACGAGCATCTCTATTTGCAGCCACTACTCTCCTTGAGAAGAAGAGTTTCTGCTTTGCCTCTTGGAAGGCACGATGTCGACCACCATTTCGTTTTTAATGAAGCAACAGCCTTGGATTAGTATTGAAACGTCTGTTCGGAGCATGGTTTCCACCGTTTTAAGTGTGTGCATAATTGATTGAAATTTACCAACATTGGTACAAGTCGACCTTGTGACAATGTTGCTGAATACAAAAAACTCAGAAAATTCAGGTTGAGGTGATTTAAGTTATTAAAACACCCTCAGATTTCAAAAAAGATTTTTTTTTCACGTCACAAAAATATCTGTCAAAAAATATATATTTAATCTGACATTATTCATATATTAACACATTTAGTGGGCGGCTTGTGAGGATGTTCCCGAAGTCAAATTTGTTGAGTTCTGCATTTCTTGTACCTTTTGGACCATACTTTTCTGAAAACATGAGGTTGAATTCCTTGTTGCCGACTGCCAAACCTTTCAAGTCCCAAGGGTCCCCTGTGTGGAAAAGGACAAAGTGATACCACTCAATTCCTGATATGAAAACTGCAAACACTCCAGCTAAGTGTCATATCAAATGGATGCTGTTCGACTTGGAGCTCCTGAAGCAAAACTTTACAGCCTGATTCCCCCCCTGAGTGTTGTCAAATGAACTGAAATGCTCACTTCTCTTATGACAGCCAGTCGCATCGACTGGCTGATAACATCGATCGTGGCTATTCACCAGCTCGCACACAATCTTACCGCTATACTGGGCGAACACTTTGACCTTGTGCCATCACATCAGCCATCATTTCCCCGTCAGAGCTTTGTGTTCAGATCTGACCCTCATGTCCATGTCGTTCGTCTCCCTGTTGGTGCTTCTGAGGGGCAGCATCCCACCTGGGAGCAGCTGGCTGCAGGGGAGGCAGGGAGGAAATATTGATCGTAATAAGGCTGGCAAATGACCTCTGGAGTATTTTTAGACCGGAGCCAAATGACGAGGGAGGAAGTGGGCCATTTCCAAGAATGAGGAATGAGCATGAGCTGGTCTTTCTCTCATGCAAGATGACCCCCATTGGGATGTAGGCGTGTATGTAAAACCCTCTCATGAGAATCTGTTCATTATTCAACCCTAACACCCATCCTTGAGGACCACCCCCCCCCCCCACACACACACACACATCCTTTCTCCGTCTCCCATGTGCCCTCTACAAGAACACACCGCTGAGTGATTGAATTGTCTGCTGATGAAACAATCCGCGCCATCTTTAAGTTAAAAGCCACACGTCATAAATCAAAGTAAACATCACGGCCAGCTGCGTGATTAATGTGATTTAATATCTTTAGGTAAATGTCTGTTTCCCCCCAACCTCCCGGTGAGACAAAGACACATATTGAAACATGAATTTTCTTCATGAAAATGTTGGATTAAAAACAAAATATTATGATTAAAAAGGGGAAAAAAAGGCAGTTTTATGCCCTTGTCGCGTGCACTCTGTTTTTACCATGACCACCATGTCATTTCCTCTGTGATGAATCGTATAATATGTTGTCGTAATCTCTTATTGAGGGGCGGCCCGGTGGTCCAGTGGTTAGCGCGTTGACCTCACAGTGCAGAGGTCGTGGGTTCGATTCCGGCTCCGGCCTCCCTGTGTGGAGTTTGCATGTTCTCCCCGGGCCTGCGTGGGCTTTCTCCGGGCACTCCGGTTTCCTCCCACATTCCAAAGACATGCATGGTAGGCTGATTGGACGCTCTAAATTGTCCCTAGGTGTGAGTGTGAGCGCGAATGGTTGTTCGTCTCTGTG
Source organism: Hippocampus zosterae (assembly GCF_025434085.1). NCBI lineage: Eukaryota > Metazoa > Chordata > Actinopteri > Syngnathiformes > Syngnathidae > Hippocampus > Hippocampus zosterae. Next base: position 33,921,127 of record NC_067452.1, on the reverse strand, counting down.
TGCCCTGCGATTGGCTGGCATCCAGTTCAGGGTGTCCCCCGCCTACTGCCCGAAGACACCTGGGATAGGCTCCAGCACCCCCGCGACCCTAGTGAGGATAAAAGCGGTTCGGAAAAGGAATGAATGAATGAATGAATCTCTTATTGAAGGTTGGCATAGTACCACATGGGACTACTTTATATCATACCGAGAAGTGTAAACCGCAATCATATCAACTCAACTATTAGACTTCTGATTCATCGCTGACGTTGTTAAAGCATTATTATTATTATTATTATTATTAGTAGTAGTAGTAGTAGGAGTATATATCCATCTATTGTGTAATCTGCTTCTCCGCACAAGGATTTCAGGCATGCTGGAGCTTGTCTTTCGAGCAGTAGGTGGGGTACACCCTGAACTGGTCGCCAGTCAATCGCAGGACACACGTAGACGAGCAACCGACCGCGCTCACAATCACACTTAGGGTCAATTTAGGGTGTTCCTTTAACCGGCCATGCATGTTTTTTGGAATGTGGGAGGAAACTGGAATTCCCAGAGGAAACCCACACAGGCACAGGCAGAACATGCAAACTTTACACAGGAAGGCCGGAGTCATAATTGAACCCTGCACCTCTGCACTGTGAGCCCGAGGTGCTAACCAGTGGACCGCTGTGCCACCCTATTATTATTATTATTATTATTATTGTTATTATTTGCCAGTGTGGTGATGCAGATGTTTGTCAACCCAATAAGGTAAAGACATGTCCTTGATACAATGCATTATGTGGGCCCAGCATCATTTCATTTTGTTACAGGGAAAGATGATGGACACACAACTTTTTAATGATCATCTTTTTTTATTCAGAAAGCGCTGACCCGAAGGCTGCCTGTCTTCTGTCTGTACTAAAAGTGTTCCAAGAAAGCACATTTCATTTTGATTGACAAGAAATGTGGGCGTTCACACATTTGTGAGATCTGCATCTTCACAACTAATTCCTCCAGAACAAAAACAGGCTGGCCCGTTTCACACGGGGTGCACCCACTCTTCTAATCCTCCATTTCATTTCTCTCATGATGCAAATTAGACAACAAAACAGCGATGTTTCATCCACAGATCGTGATTTCAATTCAAAACTTAGGGTGCAACAAGATTTTGTCCAATGATGAACTCTTCATCTTTTAGTCTTTTAGGACTTGTCATGAGTCTTGCAAATCGCTCCGCGTCACAACAATGTTGCATTAGGCTGATAACATTTCTAAATGAAATTAGGACGTTACCCCTTTCATGTACCAATAAAGATAACCTGTCACCTGGTAACATGATAGGCTGTCCACTGTAGTACACGCTGTCCCTGAAAAGGTTAATTAATATGGTTATAAGAACTACGTGGTGATTAAAAAAAAATGCATTATTTTTTTTCATAGCCATATTTCACAATCGCTACGATACTGCCTTTCAAGAAATAAATATCTTCTGATGCTAAGCACACTTCATACACTCATCATTGGCCATTAGTGGGATCATCTATGCAGGATATGCTTAAATAGAGACGAAGCAGCATGAAATGATGTGCATAGACTATCCACAAACCACATTTTTGGAAATAAATTCATGACGAGATCAGATTGCTTACCGCATGCTAAGATGAGGGTAATGCCCCCCCCCCCCCCTCCAAAGAACAAGAATGTGACCTGGATTAGAAATTTGAATGAATATACAGAAAATAGCATTTTTTTCTGTAAAATTACCATCTAATTAATATTTCACTTGTGCTTGAATGAGGGTTTAGCGGTAGCACTTCACAAGAGGGTAAAAGGATGTCCTAGCTGGTCCACCAACACAAAACACCACAAAGGAGGTTCATTGGTTATGACAGGTTTTTTTTTCTTTTGTCTGATTCGGTATACCAATCACTGTGGTTCTGAAGCTGATAGATTGAAGTGACGCGAAGTGAATTGTATGTTGCACATACAGCACATTTGACAATAAAGTTGTACTTGCCTTAACTTGACTTGACATATAAATAAATTCAATTGGCTCAATCGAATGGGATGTGTATTCGCTTCACTTTAAAGGCCGTCGTCTCTTCCCTATGAATGATATCAGAGAAGCAACCTCCTTTGCAGTAACTCTTAAGCTGCCACCGGGATGCGAGGCAGCCTGGCCAATGAGAACCAAGCGCTACGGAACAAACTGATTCCTCCTGGCAAGGCAAAGCAAAAAGCCCTTATCAACCCACAGATGCTTAGGAAGTAAATGGGGGGGAAGGATGGTTCGTAATGGTGGTGATGAAGGAAGTTGCTCTGATGGGATTTTCTTCCCAGGATTCTGCTGCGTTCACTGCTTGTCTCAGTAAAGCTCCCTTAAACTGCTTAATTGTATTCTGTAAGTTGCCTGATCAAGAGGCATTTGGTAAGCTTTTTGTTGTGGGTCGGGTGGACTTTGTGGGCCCATGACTTCAAATGCATGCTATACTTACTACAAAGCCATATATCACCGTATTTTCCATACTATAAATTGCAATCGCCATAAAATGCAAAATAAAGAAGGAAAAAAAAAAAACACGCACTGGAGTATAAGTCACATTTTTGGGGGGAAATATATTTTAATAAATCCAACACTAAGAACAGACTTCATCTTGAAAGGCAAATAAAATTAAAAATAGAGAACAACAGGCTGAATAAGTGTACGATATGCTAACGTTACATGACGCAGTTACCGCCAAGTGGAAAGTATCAGCACAAGCCTAGACCACCCTTTTGCGGTTTAATGTGAAAATAACATGTGAAATGATATAATGTGTTCATCATTTCACACATAAGTCTCTCCAGCGGCCAAACTATGATTAAAAAAAAAAAAAAACTGCACTTTATAATCCGGAAAATACGGTATTACTTTTCAGTTGATAAATATTTGATTGCCTACATTATCTGTGAATCCTCCTTTTACTGGAAAAAAATGTAAAAGGTTTGTCAAAACTTCTTAGCCTGTTGTGTTTTATTTCATTCATTATGTACGTATGGATAATGTATGTAAGTTGTCTATTTAGCAATATGAGACAAACTCTCAATGAGGATTTCCATCTGGTTAAAAGAAAGGATGAATTAAAATCTGAATTCCAAAAACAGTACGTTCATCTTGTTGGAACTATGACTAACTAATCACAAGAAACCGACATTCGAGTGGCATACAGGAAGTGCATTTTACAAAACTTTCATTTGCCGAGCTATTGTAGTACCCGTGGGAATAGTTGCATTTATTAATGATGTTTCATCTCCTGCCAAAATTTTAATCTAAAAACATTTAAGACTTTCTTTAGGCCGATTGGAAGAGTCTTGTAAATGTAGTTTTCAATGTCATATATTCATCCCCCCCAATTCAAAATCCTCCTGTTTGCTTTCAAGGGCAGTCAGAACCTCACCCCATCATCCCTGTCTGATCTTCTCCATGTCCCCACTTCTCCTGCAGCCTTATATCCTCCATTCACCTGTCCATTCTTGTTTTACCTCACCCATAATCGTGACACCTTAACCCCCGAGGTTCCTTCATGAGTATTGTGGACTCTAACAAAGAAAATGACAAAAAGCCTTTGAAGGAGCAGAGCATCAGTGACTTCTGGGTGGGCCGCCATCTGCCTTGTTTTGGGTCGCGGGAGGAGAAGGAGTAGAGTGAGAGGCAAAGAGAACATGACACCATGCCGTGTGAATAATAATAAAACGCAGGCTCAACCACACATCAGTGATGACTCTGTCTGGTTTGCCCTGTCGATGCATATTTACTTTTAAATACCCCCCCCCCCCCGTATGAAGCTGAAGACTGCTTGTGTCTTGACCTTTTCAGGATCGATTAGCATATGAAAGCAGCTGCTTGTCATGTTGCTGTCCTTGGCCTGGCCAGCAGGTGGCAGACTGAGCAGACTTTCTGGCTGCACACCTGCTGCCAATCTTTCAATTAAGGAACTGTGTATTTAAGGACCAACAATCTGTCTGCTGGTTGTGGGAGTATTGTTTTTGCCTTGATGCCGCCTTGCTCATAGACTATTCTTGCTATAGATCTCGTCGTGTTTCGCTTTTGAACTCTCGGTACCAATGGTTTTGTAAGTATTGGATTTTATTTTGTGAATTGGCTTTCTCCTGCGTGTATTTTGATACATTGTTTTTGTTTGTCTTCGCGATCCTTATTTTCCTCCCTTGCCTTTTGTGCAAGCGCTTTTTGTTGTTCGTTTTTTGTGCCCTCCAGTTTTTTGACCAGCGCTTTATGTTACTACTTTGTCGGCGCGAATTTTGTACATTAAATATTTTTTTGCTTCGGAGACCTTGTCTGGCGTCTACACTTTTGGGTTCCAAAACTTGATTCGGTCCGACCGAATCGTAACACTGCTAAGAAAAACAACCCTGAAATGTTGCACATTCTGAAGGTGCAAAACTCAAATTTGCAAAGTGAGACGCCCAAACTCAACATGTCATAAGGCACACAGAATCAAATATCCGGGAAGTCAGATTGATTGTATTACCCTGTGCGTCAAGCGTTTGCGTCAAATGTGAAGAGGAAAGCTGTTTTTGCATGCATATGCATCATACAGTATATTAATTATTATCAATCAATACTGTGTGTGTCAAAGTGCATGTTCTGTCACCCATTGGGACAACATGAGCCCGCCTCACTGACTTCCCCCACAACACAATGATTAATTGCATCCGCTTTGTGATCTGATACATTTCTCTTAGTTTGTAGCAGAGGTGAAAAGCATCATGGGCACTTTATGATGCAAGCTGTTAAAAATAACAGCTAGGTAAGGTCGATAAGGGAGATTCATTTCTGGGGACGCCGCGTCTTAAAATTTGACCGTACGGTAATGATGTCCCCTGAGGATCCACCGTTGCGGAGTTTCACAACAAGGGGAGAAAGAGGAACTAGAAGCAGAGGAACTTCAAGCTTCACCTTGCCTCTTGTCCAAATTCGACTGGGATTCATTACAAAAAACATGCAGGGCAGGTCGACTGAACATTCTAAATTGTCCCTCGGTGTGATTGTGAGTGTGAAAGGTTTTTTGTGTCCCCATCAATTGGCTGACAACCAGTTCAAGGTGTACAAGGCCTTACTGCCTGAAGACTCCTAGGATAGGCTTTGTCAGTCGTCAGCAATACGGTATGGGCATCCGTCAGTGACGTGCTGAGAGGTCCGTCCACACTAAAAGGCACACTGGATTATGAAGCGCACCTTCAATGAATGGCCTATTGTGTAATTTTTTTTCATATATTGGATGCATCGCATTATAATGCGCAATCTACAATGCATCCACTAGATGGAACTACGCTCAAGGAAATGCCAACAGAACGATCAGATGTCAGTCAGACTCATTTAATAAAGCAGCGACACAGTTCACTTAATCAACAGCAAGTTATAACATTGACTCGTTAACGTTGAACTCTCTTGCCGCTGCTCTATTTCGGTGTTCAGCTGCATAACCGTTGCCTTGAATTTGAACTCTGCATTGTCAGCGTGTCTTTAGCAAGGAGACATTTTGGGGTTGACATATTACCGTAATGACCATACACAAGGCGCATCGGATTTTAAGGCGCACCGTGAGCTTTTAGGAAAATGGAAGGCTTTTAGGTGAGCCTTTTAGTGCGGAAAATACGGTATTTGACCTGGTTAGTGACGATTACACAGATGGGCGAAAACCCACTTCCGTCAGTGCTTAGTCTGCCATTTTTTTAAAATTATTTCCTGTCATTCGTCAACTGCCAGCAAAATGGTGGCCGCACACAATGGGCATGCCACAAACTGCCACGGGGATATGACCAAAAAAAGTCTAAAATGACCAAAAGAATTGAAAACTAGTATACAGTATTATAGAAGGGATGTAAGGAACCACTTGTCATTCGCATTTTGCCATTCCTCAGAAAAGTGATATCGTGAAAATGGTGACAACCATTCGAGTGAAAAAGTTGAACACAGTGCTCAGTTTTGGTGTGCGGAAGCACATGACACGACATACAAAATTGGTTTCTGTACATATTCAATACAAAAGATGTGAGTGTGCGGTTTGTATGATAATCTAAGTGAAATGAATCCCACACAAACACAGAAGCACCCTTTATGATACACAGCAAGCTTTCAGCTTATGCAAATGTGACCCCTTTTGCATCCACATAAGAAACAGTCAGCTTTTAATGTCGATATGCAGCACATCATTTGCAATTGCTCGTTTTATGAGTTGGTTACCTCAACTGTTTTCATTTTCCATTGAGAAGAGACTTAAAACTGTGAATAGGTCAACTGGTTTACTTCTTCAACAATGAATGTGAAACTGTGATTTTTACATAAGGTGTAATTCACCGTCGTTCAAATGCCAGTTGGGAAAGTTTTGCACCGCAACAGGAGCAGAATTGTGATAATGCCACCTCGTTGAGTCTGATTCAAATCGGGACACGTTACTTTATTTCGACTTGTGTCACATGACTGTTTCACCAATCTTAGGGAGCCAGGCAGTCACATCAGCACACACAGTCCCCGTGGCCCCTCACAGGGTCCAAGCGACTCATTTATGGGAAACATGGTGGATATCAGGTGGTCCAGTGGTTCGCGCGTCGACCTCACAATGCAGAGGTACCGGGTTCAATTCGAGCTCCGGCCTCCCTGTGTGGAGTTTGTACGTTTTCCACGGGCCTGCGCGGGTTTTCTCCGGGTACTTCGGTTTCCTTCCACATTCCAAAAACATGCATGGCCGGCCTGATTGAACACTCAAAATTGTCCCTAGCTTGAGCGTTGTTCGTCGCTGTGTGCTCTGTGATTGGCTAGCAACAGGTTCAGGGTGTCCCCCGCCTACTGGCCGAAGACAGCTGGGAGAGGCCCCAGCACAACCTGCGAGCTCGAGTGAGGACAAGCGGTACTTTATTTAAAAGTTGTGCCTGTCAGCATTTCAGCATACAAGAACTCAACTTCAATCTCGAGAAGCATACAAGTGGCTTTCTCAGTTTGCATTTGCAAAATCCAAGGCTCTGAAGAAAAAAAAAAAACCCAACAACAACAACAGGTCAACCACAGCATGTGAATGCCAATTTCAGTTCCTGTTTCCCATTCGCACCCAGTTCTCCTTTCCTCGCTGTAGATAGCATACTGCATATCCAAAAGGTGCGGGAAGGAAAGGCAACCTGCTATTTACAGTATTCACCGCACTGTTTTATCTTCAGTATGATAAATAAAAAAAATAAAAAAAATTGTGTAATGAAGCTGTTGTCAGCATTAATGGAAAATGTGGGTGAATCCATCTCTCGAAGCCTCCATTCACACTGTCGGAATGACTCTCAATTTGGAATTTGTCGTAAATTCGATCTTTTTAAGATAAGATATCCTTTATTCGTCCCACACTGGGGAAATTTACAGCCTCCAGCAGCAAGAATGTATGTAGAAAGAAGAAAGGAGAAAGAGAAAAAAAAACAACAAACATCTTTTAATTAAATACAATATGAACACAATGGATAAATCGCAGTACTATTTACAATTCTCCTTCACATCATTTAATTATTATTATTATTATGATTGTTATTTTTTATTCATCAGCCTGACAGCAGTCGGTAGGAACAAGCGTCGGTATCTCTCCTTCTTGCAGCGTGGGTGTAACAGTCTCTGGCTGAAGGAGCTACCAAGTGCTGTCAGGGCGGGCTGTAGGGGGTGGGAGGGACTGGCCATCATAGCTTTTAGCTTAGTTAGCATCCTTCTGTTGCCCACCTCCTCCAGAGTGTCAAGGGAGCAACCCAGGACAGAACTGGCCTTCCTGACCAGTCGCTCCAGTCTCTTTCTGTCCCGGGCTGAGATGCTGCCTGACCAGCAGACAATGCCATAATGGATGGTCGAGGCCACCACCGAGTTATAGAACGTCTTAAGGAGTGACCCCTGAACCCCAAAAGACCTCAGTTTCCTGAGTAGGAAACGGCTCTGTCCTTTCCTAATCAGGGTGTCCGTGTTTGTAGACCAGTCCAGTTTGTCGTTCAGAAGAACACCTTGCTTACTTACTTCTTGCTTATTCCAGTCCTTCGTAGCCGAAGACGACGTTGCGTTCCCCCATCCTTCGATCCCCGTGTAGTTGACGCCGCTGATGCGCACGTTGGTGCGCCCTCAGACCCGCCAGAGTAGCGCAGCCGCGCCCGCAAAGGTCGCAGCGATAGTGGCCGTCCATAACCGGTCCGGCATGTCGCTTCTCCCTGCGCTGCAGGGCCGCCAGGTTGTATGAGGCGTCGTGATGCGCTGCGCCCTCCAGGGTGCGTCGTCGCCACTCCACCCGATCCGATGCCGCTTCCTCCATGTTGGTCGGATCGATGGCGAACTTCTTGAGAGTGACCTTTATGCTGTCTTTAAAACGCTTCAGCTGCCCGCCGCTGCTCCTCTCCCCAGTACTTAATTCACCGTACAGCACCTTCTTCGGGAGTCTGTCCGGTGGCATGCGAACAATGTGGCCGAGCCATCTCAATTGACGCTGGAGGAGGAGAGTCGTTAGCGGTGGGACTTGCAGTCTGCTTCTGACGTCCGTGTGCGGAATTCTGTCCCACCAGTGAATGCCCAGGATCTTCATTAGGCAGTTCATGTAGAAGCGCTCCAGTTGCTTAAGATGTTTAGCATAGGGCACCCATGCTTCTGAACCATAGAGTAGGATAGACACACACACAGCGTTAAAGACCTTAGTTTTTGTGGTAAGAGTTAAGTTCTTGTTGAGGAAGCATCGCTTGGACAGCCGTCCAAATGCTGCAGCTGACGACCCGATCCGCCTTTGGATCTCGGGCGTGAGGTCGAGCTTCATGTTGACAGATGAGCCAAGGTAGACGAAGTCGCCAGTGTTCTTCAGAGCATTTTCCCCAGAGTGGAAGATAAAGGGGTCAGCGTCGGTGGTCTGCTGCAAAATCTCTGTCTTTGTTGCATTTAGGACGAGGCCAGCGCGGGTATACGTGTCCGTGAGGACGTCAAGGGACAGCTGCAGTCCTGGTGGCGTGTGACTCAGCATTGCAGCGTCATCGGCATACTGCAAGTCCAGCACAGACGTGTTACTGATCTTCGTTCTGGCTTTCAATCTTCTTAGGTTAAAAAGGCTGCCATCGAGACGGTAATTGATCGAGATACCGTCTCGTATTGGGTCGGTATTGTTGTAAACATGTTTCATCATGACAGCAAGGTAGATGTTGAACAGGATGGGTGCAAGGACACATCCCTGTTTGACCCCCACAGCCACTGGGAAAGGGTCGGACTTTTCACTTCCACACACCACCCGGCCTTGCATACCATGGTGAAGGGCCTTTAACACCGCAACAAATTTTGGGGGGCAACCAATGCGTCCCAGCACACCCCATAGGAGCTCCCTGCAGATTGTATCGAAAGCCTTAGCTAGATCTATGAAGGCGATGTAGAGTTTCCGATGTTGTTCTCTACATTTTTCTTGTAGCTGGCGCAAGACGAAGATCATGTCTGCAGTGCAGCGGTCTCTGCGAAAGCCGCACTGTGATTCGGGGAGCACGTCATCGACTATGGTGGAAAGAAGTCTGAAGAGCATAATGCGGGCAAGGACTTTCCCTGCCGTTGCCAGTAGAGAGATGCCCCTGCTATTTCCGCATGCTGCTTTGTCGCCTTTCCGCTTGTATATATAGATGATGTTAGAATCTTTCCAAGCTTGTGGCACGTCTTCCCCCTCCCAACATTCCCGCAGGAAACCGTGGATATCGTCCAGGAGGGCTTGCCCGCCAAACTTCAATAGCTCGGCAGGAATCCCGTCTGGACCAGAGGCTTTGTTGTTCTTCAGGCCATGGAGAGCAGATTTTGTTTCTTCCAGCGTTGGTGGTGTGCTTAGTTCTTCTCTCTGCGGGAGGGGAGGGATATCGTCGAGAATCGTGGGATCAGATGGGTTGATCCTGTTTAAGAGTTCCCGAGAGTACTCAGCCCACCTTGCGAGTATAGTAGGGCGGTCAGTGAGTAGTTGATCACCGTTGGCTGATCGCACGGGGCTTACAGAACCCTTTATTGGGCCGCAGACAGCTTTCAGACCGTCATAGAATAGGTGAAGCTGATTTTGGTCGGCGTGCTGTTGTAGCTGATTTGCGTAGGAGGTCCACCAGGTGTTCTCCAGGGTTCTTAATTGCCGCTGGGCCTCTGCGCGTTGCGTGCGGAAATTATTCCATGCCTGCAGGGAACCCGAACGCAATGCATGGTCGTGTGCTTCGTTTTTCTTCTTTAAGAGATTCTTGATGGAAGTGTTGTTCTCGCAGAACCAGTCGCGATGTTTGCGACTAGTTACGCCAAGAACCTCTCGTGCTGTTGTGAGGATCCCTTTGCTGGTGTTCTCCCATCTTTCGGAGAGGCTCTGGTCTTCGTTTGATGCTGGGTCACTGCTGTCGTCTCGTTGTTGGAGCCATTGAGCAATAGCTCCCTGATACTTGTTTCTGTACCCTGGGTCGAAGATCTTGTTGATGTTTATTGTTGGTACAGCTGGAGTTCTTCTTGCCGGTGGACGGACGCGGATGCGTAGTGAGCTCACAACCAGCCGATGGTCAGTGGATGCTTCCGCTCCACGCATGACACGCGTGAGGGAGACAAATTTCCGGTCCACTTGACGGACGATGACATAGTCAAGCAGATGCCAGTGACGGGAACGAGGATGCATCCAGGTGGTCTTGTGCATGTCACGGAGCTGGAACATGGTGTTTGTTATTGCTAGCTCATGCTCCGTGCATAAAGTTAGTAGGCGTTCTCCGTTTGGGTTGCATGAACCGATACCGTGTTTGCCGATGACTCTGTTCCAGGTCATCCAGTCTCTGCCAACTCTGGCGTTGAAATCCCCGAGTAGGAGGATGGAGTCCCTCGAGTCGATGTTACTCAGCTGTTGGCTCAGCAGTAGATAAAAAGCGTCCTTGGAAGCCTCGTCGGATGTGAGGGTCGGGGCGTATACACTAAGGAGGGTGACAAAGCGTCCGTGGGCCAGTGGAATTCGCCATCTCATAAGGCGTTCGGAGACACCGATTGGAGACGTTGGGATTGATCTTAGTAGGCTCTGCTTCACAGCAAAGCCGACCCCATATAGTCTTCTGTTGTCATTGGGGAGACCCTTCCAGAAGAAGGTGTAGCCACCTCCAGGCTCCGACAGAGAGCCCTCCTCATGGAAGCGGGTCTCACTCAGAGCCGCGATGTCAATGTTATACCGGCGCAGTTCTTCTGCTACCAGTGCGGTTTTTCTGGAGGGTCGATCTTCGTTGTCCAGGAGCGTACGTACGTTCCAGGTTGCTACCTTGAGAGAGGTATGTGAACTTTTCCTGTTGTTGCGGCCGCTAAAAAGGGGACTCCCGACGGGTGCGGCTACCCGTCCCGGGTTTAGTCTTGGGGCAGACATTTTTCTAGGTCACATTTTCTAGACCCTTCCTCGGAGTGAGGGAGGCAGTGCGGACCCTGAAAAGGGCTGCCTCGTCACTCGGATGCTCACCGGAGAGCGCCGCTACCCCATTTTTCCAGCAACTCAACGACGCCGACCCGAGCCGCCCACGTGCAGGGGGTGTGCTGAAGGCTTCCAGTCTAGTCATAACCTGCCCCCGTCGCCCACCTTCCCCGTCGCCGCAGGACTTTGTCAATGTTGTGATGAAGCGGGGTGAAGGGGAGGGGTGCAAATGGTGTTCGATGATGTTTTACGTGGAAGGGGCCTGAACAATGCCCAGTCCACGACTTAACCTCACTACCCTTGAGTCAGCGGCAAGGAAGAGTCCAAGACGGCTGAGGGCTGTGTGGCTGCAGTGAGCTGCCGGGTCTGCAGTCTGTCGCAGTCCGCTTCAGGAGGCCAGCTCACCTGGCCCGTTGATTTTCTGTTAGGGTTTTCTCCCTTAGCCTTTCACATTTAGTGTACCCACAAGGCAGCGGGACCAGTTTGACCCATAGCTGGGGAAGGGATTGGTGAATAATCGGGACGTATCCACATCCGTGGGCCCAGCACTCAACACCTCTGGGGCTCCCTCCTGCTCCGAGATCCCTAGCTGATCAGCTGGCATGTTGCCATTACCGTGGTGCACCTCTGGGAGGTTACGCTAGGGTCTTGTCGGGGGAGAGGCTATAGTCTTGCGCATCACCTCGACCTGTGTGATTGTCACACCGCACCACAGAAGAAGAACACCAAGGTACTTGTAGGAGTACCAAGGTACTTGTAGGAGGTCACCCTCTCTATGTCCATACCCTGGATGTTCATGTTTTTTATGTACTAAACATGACCAAAACAATGCTTTTCCTAATGTGAACGGAATATCTCCATGAAATTTACACACAAAACACGACAGTGAGTGAAATGCACGAAACCTCACGCAACACAGTGTTTTCGGAAGTCAATATGGTCCTCAGGTATCGGGGCTCATCTCAGATGGACAGAGGAGCGAGGCGGGAAGAGGTAGAAATATTTTGGGGAAATGGTACGACGACAACAAATGAACCGTCTGTGTGTCTGATTTTTACTGTCACCACAAACTTTATGCTTCATGTTTGAAGTGGGATTAAAATCAAGTCAAATATAAAATGAACACCCTTAATCTAAACATTTTTGGGGCCGAAATGCTACCGATGCTAACGACAGTAAGTCTTTGTGGGGGCACAAGTAGCCATAAGTCACACCTGAACTCTGCTCAGAGTCATGATGGTGATGACAGCTGTGGTCATGTGACCGACCCCACAGTCCAGAGCAATGGAGTGGGCAGGGACTGATTAATTTGCATGAGACAGGATAGTCCCTTCAAATTTGTCTGTTTTAGCAGAATTGTAAAAAGAAGGCCAAGTGTTTTGACACATACGAGACAGACATGTTATTCAGCTCCAGTTTCCTTGATGAGGCAGCCCTTGAGAACATTTTAAAGAAGCAACTTGAATATTCTTTTGATTGTGATCTGTCACTTTTGCTTCCATCGTGTTGGGATGGGATCACTTTTGGAAAGTGCACAATGAACGCGCGTCAATCACTTTTGTGAAGAAAAAAATTGATTATTCCATACAAGAGATTTAATCCGACTAAATGTGCTTGACTAGTTGAGCTGCTTTCTGGGAGGAACCGAGGCATTTCATTTGCATTTAAATAAACACAGCTGAACTGCCCAAAGTAATTTGCTCATGAGTGTTCTGTAGTGTTTGATTTGTGTTGTGCGAGCGTGCGAGTGCATGCGTACATTCTTCCAAGTCCCTTGTGTGCTGTTAAGATTTCTTTCAATGCATGATGAGAATCCTTCCCTCTTGATTTCCCAGGTACACGGCAAGGTCACACGGAATAGATGCCGACTTCATCCAAATGGGCACAAAGGCTCATTTCGACACTTCAAGGCTGCCGAAGCGGAACATTCATTGGAGCTGATGAATTGGCAGTCAATGTGTGAAATCAACCTCTTAAACTGTTCGGATTCCCAAGCAAAGACTGCTGTTGTCCTATTATTGCGGGACCATTATCGTCGGCATCAAAGTGGCTATTGGGTTTTGCTAATGGCTATTTGGAGTGGTGATTGATGTGACATGAGCATACTTATTACAGTCAGGTGAGTCATATACGGATGGTGTTTATTGAGCATGACACGGACAAAGAAATGCATGCCTGAATGCAAATTTCAAATTGGTTCTCGGTTTCCGACTGATGTTGAAATTCTAGCTGGGAAGTTCGTTTCAATTGAGGGTTTATGCATGTGTGTGCACAGTTCTCTCTTCTTGAATTGCCGACACAATAACCTCACCATCATTTTTGATTTGGTTTGGTATTGTTTAGGGTTATGGGGAATTTGTCAAGACATTCCCCGTTGGACACGAAGACCCTCCGAATGGAAACCGTGTTGTCTACAAAAGGTCTGCTCAAAATTGAACCTTCACAACTGATTGCCAGGCGAGAGCATCATCGCATTTCCAAACCGACCTTCGTGTCCTGACAGGGCAATAGTGAAATACAAGTGCAACATTTTAATTTATTGGAGACAAATAAATAGTGGCAGAAAATACAAAGAGGGCTTGGCGAATGATAATAATAATTGGATGTCTATTGCACACTGAGTGGAAAGGGGGCGGGGGCGTCCGTGCTTTCAGAAACTTGCACTCCTTGCCTTCAGACTTTTGTCTATTTTTTTCCTTTCATCCATTTTTAGATGTCGATGATGCAGGGGTTTAGAATTGCACATAATGCAAAATGTATTTATAATGGTTTGGTTGCCTTGTGTAGTTGCCAGTTATATTAAAAATACATACTATGATACTTTGATGTTTTTGCTCATTTGCTTCTGTTTTTATAACAGCTGTTGTACTTTGCAAATTTACCTAATAGAGTGGCCGGGCTGTCAAAATTCAACAGTGGTTTGGAAATCAACACTAATTGAATTGGAGTGGCTTTGAAGCTGAAGGAATCCAATAGACAAAATGTCATTGTTTGTTCAACGATTAACATTGCATTGTTCAATACAGCCTGGCCATTTTCAGTACAGTACTGATCAATAATTTGTACTAATGACACCCACGTGTGTGGGCTTAGCAATAGTTTTCGATTTTGGTTCGTGAAAAAATATGGAAGTTACCAATTTGTGACATAGGAGGTTCTGACCCAACACCAGGCGATATGTGCCAGTGGCAAAAGCAAGGAGTCTCGGTCTCTGAAATGCATTTCTGTAGTCAAGTATGCTCTTGTTTATTGCCACCCGTTTCTTCTCTCTGCTGCTATCCGCTTCTTACATGACAATCACGCCATGATGCGACGTGGTTTGATTAAAAAAAAAAAAAAAGAAGACAGTATATTGCAGTGGTCACCAACATGGTGCCCGCGGGCACCAGGTAGCCCGTGAAGACCACTTGAGTAGCCCGCCAGTGCCTGGACATTGTGATTTGCTAGTAGAAATTATGATTTAAAAATGCAAACATTGGCAGTACTGTGAGACATTTCGAAACACGATCAAAGTCTGACAATTTAAATCATCAAGTATTAAAAATAACACATCCTCATATTATTGAAGGTATTTTGGACAAATATGTTATTTCAGACGTGTATCAATTTGGTAGCCCTTCACACAATCGGTACACATGAAGTTGCTCTCACCCTCAAAAATGTTGGTGACACCTGGTATATTGTATGTGGAGCCTCAAACAGCGTCATAGTTTTTGGGTAGCAGAGTCCCGGTAAATGTATCATTTATTTTGAAACAGTTCTCCAAATTCACTGACGTGGTCTTTTTGACTTTTTATTTTTGGAACAACGAATAACAAGGATGCGAACATGTCAAGTGTTGACATGAAATCAACCGCTAATGTCATGTATGGGAGAATTAAGACTAAGATTCCTCATTCCCGAAAATGAAGAGTCCGTATTAAAACACTTGATGGTGGATGGTCTCTGCGGCAATAAGTCTCATTTGTCTAATTAATTAACATGATAATGATGACATCATGAATCCAAGCTAATTCTGCCATTTGGAATTTAATTGTCTCGATTCAATGTACCGTAATAGAAATAGTACAGTTCAAAATGAGTAGATGCTAAAACAAAACAAAACAAAAAAGGATTAGCATTACTTTTGAGTATTTGTGCCAGAGTTAAATGTCAAGTCAAGTCAAGTCAACAGTATTTATAGAGCACTTTCAAACAGCCATCGCTGCATACAAAGTGCTGTACATGGAGCAATTTAACATACACAATAAACAGTAAAACGAATCGGTAATAAAGGCGGTAGAAAGCACCAAGCAGTAAAATCAAGAACAAATCTAAGTCATGCTGAGTCGAATGCCAAAGAATACAAGTGAGTTTTGAGGAGGGCTTTAAAGATGGGCAGCGAGGAGGCTTGCCGAATGTTCAGTGGGAGGTCATTCCAGAGAGAGGGACCAGCAACAGAAAAGGCTCAATCCCCTCTGAGCCTCAGTTTAGATTATTCAGAGATTTGAAAACAAAGAGGAGGATCTTGAAAATAACTCTAAAATGAATGGGGAGCCAGTGAAGGGATGCCAGAGTGGGAGTTATATGCTCCCTCTTACGAGTACCCATCAAGAGGCGAGCAGCGGCATTCTGGATGTGCATAAATAATAATTATAAAAATAATGCTGGTAAGAAAAAAAAATGCTTTTATACTTGTCAATTTTTAAACATTCCAAAAAGGTCTAATTAATGTCACCGTTCAATCAATCACAACCATTGATACTGAAAAAAAAGGTGTGTTGAATTTACCCACTTTTATTTCGTCAAGTGGTTGCGTACAATAAAGTGATCCGGATCCAGCTAATTTTTTTTCTAACTTGCTGATACATCTACTTATAAAATGTATGCCCATCCAGATGATTCTATTATGTGCGACCACTTGACCAAAAAAAAAAATTGAGTTACAGATCATTCAACACACCATTTTTTTCCCCTCGTATACTCTTGAGTGATTGTTCCTTCCGAAAACCCCCCAAAATCACTGGTTTGGAATGACTCGCGAAACAAGATGGCCGATCAGTAAGATCAGTAAGTGCTTTTTCAATGTAGATTTGGTATGCGATTTTTCAAATATGAGCATATACGTACAGTGTGTCTCGCATGATATTTTGACATGAGCTCTGAGAATGGAGCCATATATGTGGAAAGAAAACAGGAACACTAACACGAGCATTTCGGTATTCCTCCAGTGTTCATACAGCAAGAGGCAGCAGGTCAGCATGTTCTGGAAGCATCAAGCTTGTATTAATGTTGTCAGCAGTCAGTGCAACTTTTGTAAGCTTCTCTGTGCTGACACAGCCTCAAGAGTACCTTATCTCATTGTTTTGCATCACCATTTGGCTTGCAATTTTGATTATTGATGTAACAAAAGCGGTGTATGTGATTCATTATCCATCCATTCATCCATTTTCGGAACCGCTTTATCCTCACAAGGGTCGCAGGTTGTGCTGGAGCCTCTCCCAGCTCTCTTCGGGCAGCATGGCGGGGACGCCCTGAACCGGTTGCCAGCCAATCGCAGGGCACACAGAGACGAACAACCATCCGTGCTCACAATGTTCATAATAATAATAACAATAATATTAAGAATAAGAATAATAACTATTTCCTTTTATTTTCATGACATCAATATCATGGATTTTCAGACAAACATATCGGAGAAAAATACCTATCTATGATTTAAAATATTAAAGTCCATATTATTTAATTCTGTGAGTTTTCTCCTAATAGTGGTATATTTCTGGTGGAAGAAATAAAATGTCAAAGTACTTAAAGGCGTTGTGATATTGTAAATATTAAATATCTTAAAAAGCAAATGTTAAACCCAAGTACACCGTTTAAAAGATATATTTGCATTCAACAGCTGCTGAAGAAATCAAAAGCTCTTTGGTGAAGGCAAATAGATTTTAGCAGTTGCAAATCAATTATATGGAGTGAATCGATTCCAAGAACAGACTTCATTTGGCTTCACCTCAGCGATCTGAAATCAATGTCACTCAAGGGTTTTTAAAGTGTCACTCTGCTTGCCCTCCTACTTCCTCCCTCCTGTCAGATGATGCCACGCTTCCCATTGTGCCAGTTGATTAAAAAGACATTTGTAAAGCGAAGGGGGGGGGGGGGGGAAACAGTCCCACAGTCTTCCTTGACAACAACTCCTGTTAATTTCTTTTGACTGTGCGACAGCGGAAGAATATGGAGGGAAATGTCTTAATTCCAATAACATCTGTCATCTTTTCTGATAGGAAAGCTGTGCCATAAGCAACGTTAGCGGCTTCCCTGAAGATCCAACGTGAGGTAATTATTATTCTAAAACTGTATTAGCTTTGAATCTCGGCCAAGTGATCGCCTGTGACGAAGACAGTCTCCGTTGGAGAGAAGAGTGCTTCTGACATCTGGGGATGTATTAAGGCAGACATTTTTTTTTATTGTATCTTGAATGAAGGCAAAACAAGTGGCTCGAGAGAGAAATCCCTCGATTTATCTTCGCCACGATTGCGGAGGAATATTCAAGCAAAGCTGCACTTGTCATCCTATATACCTCTTGGGGGAATAAAAAAAAAAGAGCGATAACATAATTTCATCTTACACTGAAGTGATTGAAAGACTCTGTGGTCATACTGCATACGACATACGACATTGTGATATTTTTTCAAAGTGCAAGATTTGTGAGAGGACAGACGGAAAGAAAAGAAAGAACAGTACAGAATAAGAACAACAACAAAAAAATAGAGTCAGAGCATAGAAACAGAGTATGAATACTAAAATAATGCTTAGGCTCAACGTACAACCTGTGAGGAGCATCAAACATGAGGTCGGCATCTCAAGTGAAGCTCCATATCATTTTAACCAGTAACAAGATATTTGCCTTCTTTTGGGTGACTTTTTTTTCCCTCAAAGGACACGAATGAGGTTTCCATCCCATTGTTTCAAACATTTTTAGTAAATGTTATGAAAATGTGCTAAACGAACATGCGACTTATGCCATTTGTTATTATTTAGCGAATATCGAGAGTAGGGGGACTGTGCCATGAGATCACATCATATGCAACAAGCTACTGTGGTAACTGTCAACAAAAGGGATCCTGGGCAGATTGCTGATCTAGCTTTCCTGGTTTGGAGAGAACTCTGGTCACTATGGTCTCAGCGTTCACAGCATGCCAAGAGCTCATGAAAAGGAGAAGGCAAAGAAGAGTGCTTATGTTCAACATACTCTTGGATATAAGGAGACCACCGTTTCTTTCTCTGTCTTTCTGGGAACGTAAACACGTTACTACGTTATTGTCCGCTTATGTAACGACTCCAGAAATCCGCCTCCCCCACACACACATACCTTACTTTATTGTCTGCTGCTATATTTTGTGACCACAATATAAACGTGGGATGTAATAGCTAGTCAAAACATGTGACGTGGTACATATCTGTCAACTTTTCGGAGTGCCAATCTGTATAAACTACCAAAAAAAATCCTTATAAAGAGCAAAACATCCTTATAACATACCAAAGCATTTTGTATGTCAAAATAATGGCAGAAAACCCCCCCAAGAAATTTTCAATGATATTTATTGTAGATCTCCATAATACAATGTCTGGTTAATGTCTAATCATCATTCTACTTAGTGGCATTACTGTGTTCAGAATTGTATTCCTGCGTTACTTTTTTCACCAACTCCAAATCATTTGGAGTTGGTGAAAAAAAAAAAACGGAAATGTTCAGATTCCGTATGATTTGTGCGATACGGCCTGCTTTCTACCCCCTTTATTACGGATTCGTCTTAATGTTTATTGTGTATGTTAAATCGCTCCATGTACAGCACTTTGTATGCAGCGATGGCTGTTTGAAAGTGCTCTATAAATACTGTTGACTTGACTTGACTTATACGTAAGACTCACCACAAAATCCGTATGAACTATGGCTAAACCGTATAAGTTGACAGGTATGCGTGGTATCCGGTTCTGTCATTGTTTATTTGCAAAATTTGTTTCCACAACAAAAGTTTGCATTTTTCTTTTCATCCAAACGCTGAAAAATCCCGCCGCGCTAAGCCTAAAAACTGTTTTGCGAATTTTATGCCTTTAAAAAAAAAATCAATTCATTTTAGCAATTCTTGAAAATTCAAATGGAAATACAGTACATAGATGGAAGCCCACCTCGTGGTGCGAGATAAATATCCACTCTCGTTCAATGTGAGAGGGTTGTGTGGCAAATTTAAACGACGACGCCGTCTCGTGCCCAGTGTGCCCATAATTATAAGTGCTGACTTGGAAGCCTACCAGGGAGTAAAGTTTTGCCACCGGTTCAGATGAAAAGTACAATCTGTATCTTTCATTGTTGCAAAAGTAAGCCCTGCCACTTAAAGGAGGATGGGGAGAAAAGCAGAAGAAAAAGGGAACGGGTGCATCGTTTCTAATGGCTGGGCATGAACTTGGATAGTTTAATCTCAATTGTGAGCTGCAGTTCCAACGAGACTACCGATACTTCAAGGCATATGTCAGACTGAGCAAGGGGCTCTGTCTTCTTAAACACACCTCGGCATCTTTTGTGTGTCCCAAAGCTCGGTACATTGAGACACTGCATTTATTAAGGCTTCCTTCATTGTTCTCATGCCACTAGCTGTAAATAAGGCCACCAAAATAACACTAAATCACTTTGCCAGCAATTCTCCTCTTGAAGACGCTTGCCTGATGCTGCTCTCGAATGCATTTACTATGTGAGGTGCCATCGCAGCAAACATCCTCTTGTCACGTTGCCCATTCCGTGCTTCCCGCACCTCACCAGACACAATGAAAGGATTTTTAACAGCATGCTGCACTCTGCTAAGTGCAGTGTGAAAATGACTTAAGTTACCAACTGTATTAGCATTAGCAACATTGATGAAAAATACACAAATGATTAATTTCGTTTGTTACTTCTCTAGAGTTTACTTTAGCTGAAGACCTTTTTGGGGTGACTGCTTTTCATCACTGGAACAGTTTTGTTCAGAAGCATTTGGACATTTGACCCAGAAATGGACAGGAATTGATTTCAGGTTTTGAGTTGACATTTGAAAACTCCCAATAGAGTCCATTTCGCTCTCAATGCTGAACTAAATCAAATCAGTGGTGAAGAAGAAAAATAACCTTTACAATACAACAAGAATACTCTAAATGTTAGCATTTAATCAAAAGCTACAGATCTATTTCATTGATGCTTTTACCAGAAAGCGCAAATGAGCTCTAACATTCAAGCAGGAAAGAAACAAAAAGCCTCTAAATGACTGGAATCAGATCATTTCAACATTTTTGAAAGAACACATGATCGACCTGAATCAGAATGATGGGAATTAAAAAAAATATAGAAAAAGAAAGGATCAGTTTAGATCCTAAGCATAGCACATCATGTTTCAAACAGCAACAGAGTTCAGATAGAAGTGTTCAGTCATGATCACATGTGGCATTTATTGAGGATGTGTTCCCATAAAGATTCAAACTACAAAACAGAAGACTTCATTGAATATTGTCACTGTTTGTGACCTAAGCTCAAGCCAATGGAGCATATTTAAACACACATACTGACAGTCGTGCCATATTTGAGCATTTTCACTCTCTTGCATTCAAAGTCAAATTCAAAGGCAAACGTTTTCGGATGCCTCTCAAAAGTTTATCCTGAGTGAGTATCCTGTGGTGTGGGGTGTGTACATCAGGATTATTCCACCCCATCTTCTCAGTATTGACAATTGTCAATGTTATACCTGTTTATTAAAAAAAAAAAAAATCAGTCTGCTTGTGTGTGGTCAACACAAGTTTGGCTGAGTCAGGGACTCCGTGATGTTGACAACAAAAGTAACATCAGCCAATTCAGAAGCGACCTGAAGCTTGTTGTTGGACGCAAATAGAGGAACAACTGGTTGTGTTGAGTGTTTGTGGGGGTCTCACATAAAAAAAACAAAACTTTTAGGATGTTAAAAATTGTTGCGTGTAGCCAGCGTGTCACACTCCACAAAAGGGCTTTCTATTGTAATGGAATGCAATATTTTTGTGAAAGTCTTCACTACATTCTCCATCTTGATTGTAGATGAAAACACCAGAAAAACCATGATATTCCTGTGTGACTTTGAAGTCCAAATATCTATAAACTAGAGCAAGGCTAGGTGATCATAAGTTTCAAAAGCAAACTTACACTTATTTCTCCTCGGTCTGATTTATCATCCAACCTTGTGTTCCCTCAGGCGGCACGCTGAATCTGCCAAGATATATTACAGGAAAACTGGTTCAGTGTACCACTTTTAAGACCTAAATATTAACCTACAAAACGGTGGGAAATTCATTACAGCATATTACAGTTGTCAGGTTAAAACTTCACATCATTACATGAGAAGCAAGTGAGAAAAATATGGATTCCAGTTTGTCGATGGTTTTTCAGAGTCAAGGCGTAGTAGCATTTTGGCAAGAATACAGTGCACTCCGCTTAATAGAACACCGGTTAATAGAGTAATCCGCTTAATAGAGCAAAAGGCTCTGGAACAGATTTGCCTAATGCAATTTCCTATAAAGATACTCCGCTTAGTAGAACAGATCTCCGCTTAATAGAACAGGCCGTAAGCAATGAACATTGTAAACTAGTGGTTTTCGAAGTGTAGCTATCGTGATACTGTACCACTATCGCGAGAAAACGCGGTAGTTCTAGCCGTATACAGTAACAGGTAGCACGCGTCACTCCACACATAGACACACGCACGTCACAATGGCTTCAACTTCATTCAAGAGACGAGGGCTATCACCTGCGGATAAGAAGGACATACTCAGACGATACGATGCATTGCCGGATTCTCAGAAGGTACGCCCGCGGTTTCCAGGACTTCCCTCTTATCCAGCGCATTGAGGAGGAAGTCAACCGCAAAATTACGGACTCCTGTTTCCAGACAAAAGCAACGAAATTTTTCTCGTGATTTGAGATGTTTGACTGAAGTTGATTAAAGTTGTTGTTTGATTAAAGATATGGACGTCCGCAGTCGAAATATCTCTTCTAACTCGTCAGCAGGGGGTTTTCTGCGTGCATAACTTGGTCGTCGACGTGTCTGAAGGTGTACCTAATAAAGTGTCTCCGGTTAATAGAAACCCCGCTTAGTAGAACAGAAGCGCTTCGGCCCAATGGTGTTCTATTAAGCGGAGTGCACTGTATAATGTTTGGGTATCAATCAAAACCAATTTGCTCAAATAAAGCTAGCGGTCTTGGAGAACAGACTGGCTCGAGTGAACAAGGGGTGAAGGTGAGGAACAAAGGTGAGTGAGAGATAAATGGTGGCATTTGAATGACATGTAGCCAGTCGAACTAAATGGAGAGCCCGACGTCCAGCTGGAGTCCCGGTGAGAGCAGTTAGGACAGAGAAAAGGGAAACAACAGGGAGAGACAAGAGGGGAAGTCATTATTTGCAGCAGCGGCCATGTCATGACTTTTGCCTTTGGGAGAACCAATCAAGACAGCAGGAAATAGAAACGAAGATGGGAGAGGTGTGAGCTTGAAAAGAGAAATGACTTCAATGGATGGGAGAGGCCGCACATATATAGATTGATAGAAACTGTAGGCTCCACAAAAACCCAAATTCTGTGGATGCATCGTAACTCGATGCTACTGATCTCAAGTACTCAGAGGTGAACTCAACTTTTGTTATCATTGTATTAAATAGCCCCGCGGTCCACATTCAAGCAGCGTCGTTGCTCTTTTGTCTGACAACAGAAACAAATTAAAATGCAAATCAGACAAACCGCATCATGAAATTGTCGGTGAAAACAAAGTAACATTGATAAGAGAGAGCAGGTGGGGGGGTTAACCAACTGTGCCACAAAAAAGGTTCCCTCTCTGTCTGTCTTCAAAGCACTTGATTGAGCAACAGATCCACTCAGTTCTACAATCATTTTTTTAAAGTGATGTAACCACACAACAGATTTCATTTCTGACACTTTTGCTGGCTGCATAATTGAGCGGTGATATAAGCAAAGCAAAAATAGAATCACTTTTAATGGGAATTTTAAGGAGGTCTTCTGTGGCGCACAATATGGCGTCAGCCAGCGACACGATCACTCATTGTGAATGCATACGGCTCATGCTTTTGGCATGAAGTCGCGATATTTGTGTTTTCTAAGAAAAATGCATTTGTCGCTTCTCTGCAAGGGCAACAGCTGCAGATATTGCAAAATTCCTGGCTGACTGCTTCCAAAACTTGAGGTGAAATTAGCATCCGATCAGGAACTCCTACTCATACTTAAAGTAGCGGTCTGTCTGCACAACAAATCTTTCTTCAAAAACAGCTTGTTGACATGACAACAGGAATTTTGGAAGCCAAAAAGGGAACGTTTGAAAATAGCTCTCTAATAAGGCTGTATTTTTCTTGATTTTTTTTTTTCAGCAGACCAATTACATTTTGTAAAAATTGTAGTCAAAACAGCATAGTGAGGGAACCCCCCCCCCCCCAAAAACATATTTGGATATCCTCAGATGGAAATGTTTGCAAAAGTGTATAAAATAAAATATTACATACTGTTGGTGTAATTCTATCCATCCATACAAGATATTATCATGATCAGCCATGCAAGCAATTTGACGGCCAGCCAATGAGATTCAAAATGGAACCATGGGCTCTGCTGTGTTTCTTTTAAACTGGGAAACGATTTGTGACCCAGAGCACAGCAAGGGGGGAAAACATATGCTTTCAACTAATTATGATATAATGTCACTCTAAGTGTGTTTATTCTATGTGTCAACACAGCATCCATTTCCCCTCAGACTTGCAGCATACACACGGATCAATTAGAAAACAGATAGCAAACAGATACAACAAAAGCAATTCGTTTTTTCCCTTATAAATTCTAGGGGGATTGTCTACGATTGCTTCACACCCTCATTTCCCCAATGGGTAATTTATAATTGCCAAATGTTTCAAAATTATTTCGTGTTATTCTTGTAGTCAATAACAAGACAACATTACCACAGTGACCATCTTCATCCTGCTCCCACAAAACAAAGTGTTTGGCAGAACAGAAAATAGTCCAGTGTCACCCTTTGCAAAAGCATGGTACCATTCAACTCCGACACAAACCCTCTTCCCCACACACAGTGATTCTGAATTAAAGATATCATTTTTTGAGAGGAGAGGGAACCCCCCACCCCTCCCACCCCCAAACAATCACACCAACGTTGTTCATTATTAGCAGTGTGCATCTCAACGACACACGATTCAATTCAACTTTCAGTTAGGGACTTCGTGAACACAAATACCTGTACACGCATGCATCGCCGCGTCAAAGAAAAACATGATGTAAGGGTTATACTTATTAAAAAGTAACACACAAGCAATTGTGTAAATTAGCTCGATCAATTTTACATACAATCAAACCTCGGTTTTCGAACGTCTGGGTTCTCGACCAAAAATTTCGAGTTTTTCTTATGCCTCGGATGACGAAAAAAAATTTGGTTCGCTAACAAACTGAGCGCACTTGAATGCACCACTTCACTCCTCTCGCCTTCCTTACACGAGGAAATAACGCTTGCGCGGGTAGACGAGGAAGTGATGCTTCCTCGTGCCGCTTTCCATTGTGAGCAGACGTGTTCAATAAACCGTTTTTTTTAAAAGAGCGTGGTTTCGGTTTTCGAACAATTCGGTTTTTGAACAGCCTTCTGGAACGGATTATGGACGAAAACCGAGGTTTGACTGTACTAGAAAAAAAATGAGAAACATTTGGGGTCTGACAATAATAATGAATTTAGATGAGGAAATCTGTTATCCAACCTGTTTATTTTTGGAGAAAATAAATAACACTGAGGACAAAAAAAAATCGAAATGTGCACTTATATCACTCAGACGACCTTGAGACATTCAGAAGGTCAACAGGAAGCAATCTTCGAACTCAGATCAACAATTGTTTCCTCTGATCCAGATCACTTGATTTACTTCCATACCTACCTGTTCTTGTTCTTTAACTTATCTTGAGTATTTACAGCATATTAATATGAAAAACAGCCCCTGTATTTCTTGAACCTTTTCCCCGCCTGCCATTCTCTATTTTATATCTCATAAAACTTATTTAAGCACTTCTGGATGCTCCGTTTCCAAGGCAACCAAATTCACCCACGAGTATGAAGTCTCTGAGCCCCGAAGCTCGTACGGTATTGCTTGACTTTTTAGTCCGCTCTTTATGAATTTCATTTGGTGATATTGCCATAGTAAACCATATCCGGTGACATCACAGTCACCGTGTTGAATCAATTGGACCTTCATGCTCCAAAAAGTCATCCCCTGTACGACTTACCATTCTATATGTAAAACACATCCATCCATTTTCCATAGGCTACCGCTAATCGTGAGGGGGGTCAGAGGTGAACTGGAGCCATACCGGCTGACTAATTGTGAGAGGCAGCGTGTAACCTGCACTGGTTGGCAGCCAAACAAAACAACCATTTCCACTCACACCGCAGGACAGTTTTGTCGTCAATGAACCTAACACGCATGTTTTTGGAGAGTGGGAGGAAGCTGGAATACCTTGGGAAAAAAAACAAACAAACACAAATGCAGGGAGAACATGCATATAGGAAGCTAGTTTTTTTTCCAAATCTATTTGCAGTTGTCACAGGTGGGTATCATCTTTCACGTTGGCCTAACGATTTGGTTGTGGTGCACTTAGCCGCCCCCCTAAGTCCTGCAACATAGTAAAACCTTCAGATGAATAGACCACATAAGGAACTGTCACTTGGTGTAAGTTTCGAGTGAGACTAGCGGAAAACTTGGTGTGAATCCTTCTTCGCCGCATGAAATATGAACCTGGGAATGCACAAAAAGCACTCTTGAGATCTCCTTCGCATGACCCTCGAAAACATTCGCTCAGCCAACTCTTAGACCTTAATTAGGAGCACAATTTGACACCCTGGTAGTCCTGCGAGACACTGGAAAAAAAACAAGGGTGGGGTGGGGTGGGGGGACAAGCAGCATGAAAGTCAATTGCATCCGACTGCTGTCCGACTTGCACTCTCCTTC
Organism: Hippocampus zosterae; assembly: GCF_025434085.1. NCBI lineage: Eukaryota > Metazoa > Chordata > Actinopteri > Syngnathiformes > Syngnathidae > Hippocampus > Hippocampus zosterae. The sequence goes on along the minus strand of NC_067452.1, from coordinate 33,894,711 downwards.
AGCTAAACACTTTAGGACGTGGAGCACAATCTAAAATGCAACCAGAGTGACGACTGCAGATGGTTGTGTCTTTTAAAGGACGAAGCGCTAAAGTACATTTGCTGCAAAGCCCTGAAGTAAATAATAAAAAAAGATGATGCAGTTTGGATGAGATGAGTTTAAAGACCATCATTTTAAAAGCCCATGCGAAAAAATAATATAAAACCATGGACTGAAAAAATCTTGAATTCAGTTGAAACGTGATTTCTGATATTATATCTGATAAAATACTTGAATATTAATATGAGTGAAACTGACCTTTAACTATACAGTAGTTCATTGTATCGCTCATATCGTACTGAACAGCTTTTAGTTCAACACTAGGGCGGCCCGGTGGTTCGTGCTTCGACCTCACAGTGCAGAGGTACCGGGTTCAATTCCAGCTCCTGCCTCCTTATGTGGAGTTTACATCTTCTTTCCGGGCCTTCGTGGGTTTTCTCCGGGTATTCTGGTTTCCTCCCACATTCCAAAAACATGCATGACGGGCTGACTGAACACTCAAAATTGTCCTTAGTTGTGAGTGTGAGCGCGGATGGTTGTTCGTCTCCGTGTCTACTGCTCGAAGACAGCTGGGATTGGCTCCAGAAAATCCCTGCGACCCTGTTCAGGATAAGCAGTGTTGAAAATGGATGGATGGCTCAGGGGTAGAGTGACCATTGCGACCTTGTCAAAGTGCCCCGCCCCCAGTTGCTCCTGATGCTGCGTCATCTGTAGTTCAATGAGGAAACAGGTCTAAAGCGCTTTGAGTTTTAAAGGTAGAAAAGTGCTCTGTAAGTCACAGCCCATTTACCATTTTGTTGCCTTAATCGGATCAATGAATGAAAGAACCTGAAGAATTGGAACCCGGAGTGAACAATCTAAATCGACTAGTCGTTTGAATAATTAAAGCTGCAAGCAGCAATGAAGAGGCTCATTTAGCCCAACACCCTTCAGGGTTGAACAAAACACCAGCATTACACATTTGGTCCAGTTCTGACATTAGTGGGTTTTCTTTGATAGCAATTTCCATGGTCATGCTCCACCTAAACAAAATGAAGAAAACTTTCACTTTTTTCAAAAATAGATTGACCTGTTGCTGAAGCAAATGACGGTGAAATTTGGTAAGAAATAAATCAATATATTTTTTCCTCCTAGGAAAGTGGCCTAAATGACCCAAAAATGGCTGCCTCAAACCAAAATGTCTTTGCTTCCTCTGTTTTTCTTTTTTTCTTCTTTTTAAAAAAAATATTTTATCTGGAGTAAGGCTCAGAAATGCTTTCCATCTTTAAATTAATCAACAACCCAGGCCATTCTTTCAGCCTCTAAAGATGTTCCTTCTCCAAACCTCTCAATCATACCGCCCTTCACCCCTCTGCCAATATTTGTTAACGTGTCAGAAAGCTGGAACGAATCCATATGAAAACCAATGCCAAGTAAACATCAGGATAGATGCACCATATGGGAGAAATTTTCCAATTGAGATGACTAAATATTGCGCACTCACTCACTTACGTCGCATCGAGCATTCACAATATGGTAACACTAATCCCTCCTGGACTTTGCGTGGATCATTTTGGTGAAAGGGATTATTTTCATTTGTATTGTTTTGTGTGTTTTTACACATGTAGTTCAAGAGTCAAAGGCAAGCGGGGTGGATTTGAAAACATTTGTTGTTTATCCATTTCCAGACAGAGCAGAATACAAATCACGTTGTTGAAACCGACTCATTCACTCCCAAAGATGTTTTTTAAACGTCTTTTCAGACTTGGTCTAGAATTGGATGGTACTGAATGAGTTAAGTGAACTGTGTCGCTGCTTTATTAAATACGTTTTACTGACATCTGATCATTCTGTTTGCGTTTCCTTGAGCGTAGCGCCTTCTAGTGGATGCATTGTGGATTGCGTCTTATAATGCGGTGCACCTTTAAGTACGGAAAAAACGGTAATGACCATTATAAGAGATCTGCATAATAATATGTCGTGAATCAGTCTAATTCATCGTCACTTATAAATTCTTCAGATCCCAAGATATATCGTGCTGTACAAATGTAAAAGTCTCAGCAAAAGGGCAACTGCCATTCCACTGTAAGGGCGCAGCAGTTTAAAAAATTAAATGAGTGTCATCATTATTCTTGGGGTTTTACAAGAAATAATTATATTTGTGTGCATTGGTGAATCTTGTAAAAACTGACTTTCACAATGACTCAGAGGGGAAAAAAACCGAATGGTCTTTTGGATATGGCACAAATCTAGAGGAGGAGGCACAATTGCATGAAACAAAGACAACCATGTAATTGACCATATGAGTAAGTCCGAAACGAGCGATAGCTCCGTGTTTGAAAGACCCCGACCGACCCCCCCCCCCCACCCCCACCCTCCAGCAGGGTGCGGACAAGCTAAAATGTCTGCAGCTGGAAGGAGTCGCAACCAATGCCCTGGTGAAATGTTGGCATTTGCACAACGCTGCTCCGTGGCCAAAGTCTCTTGCAAATGCTACTGCGGCTAATTCTCCAACAAGCATCCACTCCAATTTATGTATGAGCAAATACAAACCTCTCTGACATTGTCATTGATGAATTGCCAATGTTGAATAGAATGGACTTTGATTTTTTTTGGGGGGGGGGGGAAACCAATATATTACAAATATGTTCAACACCCAATCTCTCCCCCTCACACACTTTTTTTTTTGAAACAACATACAATAAACACCAGGCCTGTTTAATCTAAATAAATTAGCCCCAGTTGGAGGCAGTAATAATGGAAGACAAAAGCAATAAGCCGCTGTCTCAAAACGAAATGAAAGCAGTAAATATCCTGTCTGCTGCAAGCTCTGCCCTCCTTCATTGTGGGGAGAAACACGTTCGCTTCTGCACATTTGAAAGCATTAAATTTAATTTAAAAACGGTGATATGAGTTTTTGACAAAAAATACAATGTAATTGCATTTAAGGAACAGCGCTTTCTTTCGGTAACCCGATTCTATTCGCTGGCCTTTGTTTTGGAAGATGACAAGCACAGAGGATGCTTTCTTCTTCTGGCTTTCCTTTGAGGTATAAAAATATGACAGGCAATGCAGGAGATGACATCTTGTTATCTCCAAACAACTTCAATATTTTTGTTATCTTGTGTAATTATGCATGTGCAAAGCACCACAGTGTGTTACTTTTCGTAGCCTACGCCAGAAAAAGTCAGACTCAGGCAGCTTTCGGCACAATAATAATGAAGAGCATAAACAATAATAACCAATACCGTCAGTCAGTCAATTCATATATGTGCCGAAGAGTAGTTGCGATGGGGTGTGGCAGACACATGCCGAAAAATAATCGTCGATGGAGGGGAGGTTAGCCATGTTGGCCAGGATCATCCAGAAACAACACCGGACATTTCCCGATGGCCACGCCGACCCTGCTCTGTATTGCTTAACCTCACTCCGGTCAAAGGTGTACTGGAGCCCCTCCCAGCAGAGAGCACTGCCTCATACAAGTACGGGAATGGAATAACAATGTCGCTTACTTGTTATAGCGACAAGTGAAACCCACATGTGGTTATTTCATGTTGCCACTCACATCATTTTCCGTCTCCATCCAACCATCCATCCATCCCTCCAAATATTTTCTACCGGGGCCAACAGCTTTAGCAGGGAAGCCCAGATTTCCCTCTCACGAACCACTTCTTCCAGTTCTTTCTGAGGGATCCTAAGGTGTTTCCCAGGCCATCTAGGAGATATAGTCTCTCCAGAATGTCCTCTGGGCCTTTTGGTTGAGCTCCTTCTTCAACATGACAGACCGATACCAAGTTCAAAGACCCTGCACCGATCCGCCTGTCGATCTCCCACTCCATCCTACCCTAATTCGTGAAAAAAAATGTGTGTCTATCCCTCCATCCATCCATTTTCTGATCCGCTTTATCCTTACAAGGGTCGCAGGACTTGCTGGAGCTTATCCCAGCTGACTTTGGGCAGTAGGTGGGGGACAGCCTGAACCGGTTGCCAGCCATTCGCAGGGTACACAGAGACGAATAACCATCCATGCTCACACTCACAGTTCGGGACAATTTTGACAAAAATTACATTTCGAGTTGACCCAAGGTGATTGGCAGTGTCCCCATGCACATCTCTTTTCTGGCCTTGACTACCAGCGAAAGATACATATAACGCATCTCCTTGCTAAAAACTGAACAAACCGACCATGTTCACTGTAACTCTCGGGTGTGAGGTTCTGCTCGAGTTTTTATAAATGTGTGTGTGTGTGTGTGTGGAGGGGGGGGGTTCTCCTTTGGCAGGCCTCGAGTGGGGCAAATGCAATTATACAGCAATGCTTTGTGCAAGGTTATTTAGCTTGGCTGAGAAATATTTGGCTACGGCTGCTCTGTGAGCTTTAGGTAGTGTGTGTGTGTGTGTGTCCACAGGGCAGCTGGATGCGGATGTTAAAAGAGGCGGTTGGAGTGCTCACTTTCACCAATCAACATGCCACCAAGTGATTGAGAATGTGCCTTGTGGGCCAAGTGTGCTCACCTTCGTGCTACTTCACATACAAATAAACTCGTTGCATAAAAGCACACAGCTCACGTTTGTGTAATCAAAGAAAAACAATCCTTTTTTTCTGCGCTTTTAAATGGAAAACTAAATTACTGGGTCGCAACCACTTGTGTGAACTATATACCACAAAAAAACCAATAGTGCCCTTAAAGTAGGGGTGCCCAACCAGCTGATCGCGATCAATTTGAATCTTTTGTGTATTCTGACTAAACAACTGGAGGAAGCACGACATAATATGACTGCTTTAAATGGCCATCCACTGTGCCCAGTACTAAAAAAAATAAAAAATAAAAAAAAATGTTTCCAAACAGTAGGGCACCTTTTCAAGCATCATGTTCCTATGATAGACAATCCAGCCATCGCTCATACATATTCACATGGCCGGGGACAATTTCGAGTCATCAGTTTTGACTTCACATGCATATTTTGCAAATGTGGGAGGGAACCAGAGGACCCATAAAACTTTACTTGCCTATTCAAATTCAAGTAAAGAATTCTTGTTGTCTTTTTTTTCTCCCCCGCATTTTTGTGTCCAACTATTTCCTAACTTCCCAAGCTACACTCCCCAATTTATCATGAAATTATTCCGTCATGTTTCCTGAGCCCTAAACTGCCCCAACTTTTTGGAACAAAATCGCTGAGATTTGTTTTTACTTGTTACATAGCATGTTAACACATGCAGAATCTATAATAATATTAGCTGATACCAGACAAAAGTCTCCTCCAAATCACACAGCAGATAAAGGACCAGGAGAGTTCACAATGTGAAGGACAAACAAAGTAAGACAGTGAAAAAATACACACACAAAAACGCCCCAAGAATTCTGCAGCTCCACTACTATTCTGTATGATAAGTAACAAGCTTCTATTTCCGCCCGGTGTGGCCCTCGATGCAAACTTCTTCCTGCTTCTCATAAGCCTGTTACATGATTCACTTCGGGCTTGCTAATAAACTCAAAGATTTTTTTTTTCATTCCCCAATATTTAATATTGCAAAAAACTTTCTTTCCCTCATTGTTAAATGTCAGAGGCATGCATAATTTTACGCCGCTTTGGGATGCCAACAACATGCAAAGCATGGAGAATATCCAAATGAACATGAATCAGACGGCCGTTTTTGAGATCATTAACCTTTTAATTAACCTTTTGATTCTGGATGCTTTTTGTGTCTTGGAGCACGTGGCTGATGGAAGTGGACTGTTTTCTATTCATCATATGCTGATGGATAAAATAATATTGGGTGGTGGTAATGTGAAAGAGAGCCGATAAATTTAGGATCCCATACTGCTAAGCGGACAGGCATCAGATGGAAAATGTCATTTCATTCCAACAATGAACGCAGAACAATTAAAGGCATAATGGAAAAATAAATGCTTGTGACAAGCATTCACACTAATGCTGTTGCGCTAACTTTTTTTTCCCCCCAGACCCATTATTCCATTATTTATTTTCAATGCGCCTCTTGGCAAGAGTCATTTTAAACAACAATGCTCAATGTTCCCAATGTCGTGGACAACATCAGTGATGTCATCGCGTCAAAACGTTTGCTCAGCAATTCATCATTTTACTCTGAGTTCCTCTATAGACTGCTCACAACCACGATGGGGGAATATTTTTCGGATTTCTGCAGAAAGTAACATGTCTTAAAGTCATCGCTATATTTTTCTTGGAAATTTCACTGGAATTGTTCTACTTTTTTGGTTTGCTTCCAAGTACCACAATTCAGACATGCGCCATTGAAGACAAAAAAAAAAAAGACGTGGAATGTAGTACAGTATTTTCAAATCCAAATCCATCATCTATCCATACATTTTCCGATCCGCTTTATCCTTACAATGGTCGCGCTGTGGGAGGAAACCGGAGTACCCGGAGAAAACCCACGCAGGCACGGCGAAAACTTGCAAACCCCACACAGGAAGGCCAGAGCGGGACTCGAACCCTGCACCTATGCACTGTGAGGCGAACATGCTAACCAGTTGTCCACCAGTTCACACAAATCCAAATCAGGTTTTCTCATAAAGCCTTGACAAAACAAAAATAAATACACTAATATTCAGTTTTCACGTACATTGTGACTGTATTGTGCAACCCATGGAGGTAAACCAGAATCAGACACTCGTTACGATCGCCTACAGATCTATTTTACATTGATTGAAACTACAATAATCAACGATAGTTGGTATTCGGTTGCAAGAGTCCTTTTCACTTTCTAATTTTCCTGCCCTTTTTTGTTACTGAAGTTTCCTTGTGTGGCTAATAAACCCGCTGTGAAATGTTTTCAGCTGTGAGATTCATTTGCCGAGTGTATTTGTTTTGTGCATTTTCGGGCGGTATGTTTGCAATAGCCTGGTTTTTGTTCAACGGTAAATGTTGGCGCTTTGTAATGGTAAGGCTGCAAGAAGTGGGACTGAGATGAGCTTTGAAACCCTCATGACAACATGGAGCCTAATGCAACAAACAATCGGGTGTTATAAAAATACGATTGCTTTCCATCTCAGCTCATAGCAAACTCGAGTGACGTCATGGAAGCTGTGATTGCAGCTAGCATGATCCCAGTGCCTTTATACTGGTCACGGGAGACTTGAGTCTTGCTCCTCTCTCTCATCTCTAACAGCTTCAAACAATTTGCAACAAGAGGGAATACAACTCTGCACCCCCTGTATGCCAAGTGCCAGCGTGAAGAAAGCTGTGGTGTGTTTTGACTGGAGAAGAAGCTTTCGTTTGGTTATTTATGTTTCAATTATTTTTTGATGTTTTGCGGACAGCGCTTTGTTACAGCTGTGTCTCTTGCGAAAGCACTAAAAAAATAAAATTGAGTTGAGGCGAACAACGGCAAAAAACAAAACATTGATGAACTTGGACCACTCTGACAGTCGAATTTGAGCATTATAACCTTTGTCAATTGAAATGATTTGAAACGGCTCAATGGGCTAGTGGTTAGCGCATCGACCTCGCATTGCAGAGGTGCCGGGTTCGAATCCAGCTCCGGCATTCCTGTGTGGAGTTTGCTTGTTCTTTCTGTGCCTGCGTGGGTTTTCTCCGGGTACTCCGGCTCACTCCCACATTCCAAAAACATGCTGATTGAACACTCAAAACTCAAAATCGGATGGTTGTTCATCTCTGTGCGCCCCGCGATTGGCTGGCAACTGGTTCAGGCTGTCCCCCCGCCTACGGCCCGAAGACAGCTGGGATGGGCTCCAGCACGTCCCGCGACACTTTTGAGGATAAAGCGGTTCGGAAAACGGATGGATGGAACGCCTCAAGTGGCCATGATGTTCTGGGGCTTGTACGCAGGAGCAATTTTTCTTCAACATTTTGGCAGATAGCGGTCAGTATTGATTGGATTTTGGATGCCAGCGACTGTACCTGTTCTGTATCAGGCCTACCCTTCAAATGTTCACCCTTTGCTGACAACCACTTTCAGCAAAAGAATGAATTTTCTCATTGATTTGTTTCCATTTGTTCCATTTGTTTCTCAGAGGCAACACAGGAAACACCCAATATGGCAATTTTAACACCTTACAGGAACAATCGTCACTACAGTGGACGGCTTATCATCTTATCAGGTTACAGGGTGCATGAAAGGGCTAAGTTTAAAATCTTGGACGTACCAAATTTTTGCACGTCCCACTCATGATCGATGGATTGAGCACCCCGGTTTCTCTGTAGCACTGTTCGCTCGTGATGAAAAAGTAACCTTTGTAATCCTTGAGTGGTGTGTAACTAGACGTTGGGGAATATTTCATATCAGTCTTGGATCATTGCAACATTCCTTATTTAATGTAGAACAAGACATGGGAAATTATAAATTACGATGAAATTTGAAGTAGCCTGACGATATCAATTGGATATCACCCATGTTCAAAATGTGTCAAGACTTAGTGCGCGTTTGGAAAAGCACTCAGAGTGCGCGCTACTGCACGCCGACCGCAACTCACAGTTTCAAGAACGTTATATTTGAATTTTCCACAGCTGGGATCCCATGTCGTGCTCCTGCTGATCAAACGTTCTATGGATAAGTGCTGCTCTGCATATTGTTTTCAGAGGCATCTAGCGGATGGCGGCGTCAAAAGCTCACATTCTCCCTTCAAGTAAATGAGGCATTTTCCTGTGAAGCCATTGCAAACGTTCCTGCAAGATGTTAGACAGTCATGCGTAAGCTTGAGGTTCCTCGTGATTGCATAGGGGTGAAGAGGTAGCACAATTTGGCATCCCGAAGAAAATGATACATAAAACGGGAGCATATAAGTCATATATATTCAAGGAGGGTGGTTCTGCACCTCGCAAAATGTAATCCAACAGCGTCGTTCGCTCCGTGATGAGGTCCGATGTGGGAGGGATTGTTTTGTATTGCATCATGATGGCCAGCTGTTGTTTTTATTGCTTCTATTTCATCTTCTGCAATTGTATCTGTGCAAAAAAGATCAAAGTATTTTATGTGTGTACAGGGTGAGTAGCCCTTTTTTTTTTTACCAGTGTCCGTTTTGAGAATTAATTAAAAACACGACAAAGTTTTCAACCGGAACCGATTTAAAAGCGTGACAAGGGTTCAAAAGGCTTTTTTTTTTGTTCAGTTATTTACAGCTTGATCTGTTTCATCACCTTACTGTTGGTGTGCTGATGGTGTGAATGTCAAAATGTGCATAATTTGATTGCATCACATAATACAGTATACCCTGCAATTGACTGGCAAGCAGTCCTGGGAGGAACTGGCCCCACCTTGGCCTTATCTATTTCATTGAAAAAGAGCGACAGCGAATGCCAAACCTTTTGAAAGAGTCAATTGGTCTAGATCAGGGGTGCCCATTAGGTAGATCCTGATCTACCGGTAGATCTAAGACAGGTCTCAAGTAGATCCGAGGACTGTCGAGAAGAAAAAAAAAAAAACAACCATTTGTGTGTCTTTGTACATGTTAGTAATATATTTTTTGTGTTAATATACACTGCACACTAATTAGTCTCATTTTCACCAAAAAAAAATATTTAAAAAATAAAATAAAGCAGGTAAATCTTAAATTTGTGTGTGTGTGTGTGTGTGCGTGTGCGCGCCGGTAAGGGTAGATCCCGTGAGGTTAGTTGATCAAAAAGTAGATCTTCGATCCAAAAAGTTTGGGCACCCCTCGTCTAGATTTATGTACGGTACTCGCAACTGGAAAAACATCATGGAATCAGAGAACAAACGAAGCAACTTTACGACTTTATTAATCTTGCTCATCTAAAAATATATGTCAAAGCTTGAAGTAAGACTTGCAGTATCCAGCAGCAAAACTGGGAGGGGGGTGGGGGGGGGGAGAAAAAATAAAGTGTTTCATTGCACAAAATAAATGTTTCAGAAAAGAACTGTACACAGTTCAATATAAATCATTAGCAATACTGTATATTTGCATCAATTATAAATTAGCAATAGCATAGACAACTCACCGTAAGGTGGCTGTGCTTTTTGCAATGGTTCCAGATTTTCATATGGAGATTTGAATCCTTTATTCTGCCACTCTTGGTTTACCGATTGTTCTCTCAACCAATACCCACATCCCTACATAGCCGTTTGGACTACGGCAAGTGATAAGGGACAAGCATACTTTGCGTTTTGAAAAAAAACAGAAATATTGCCGACAAACACATGCAACCCAACAAGATCGCCAACACAACTGCCACACACACACACACACACACACACACACACACGTTTTTTGTGTTTTACTACAGCTCCATCACCCCACTTGGCCACAATGTTTACGGTTTGAGGCTATTCATATTGTAGACGCTCCTCAAGGTGACAAAGAGCTGTATTTTGGTCCCCATTTACATTCCTAGTTGAGAAGAACTGAATAGCGATGCATCTAAAGTTGATCCTCAATAGCCACTTTAGCTTTTACGTTGACGCCACTTACTGCTCGATGAAGTCATGACCTCCACATTAATGTCAGAACTTATCAATCACTTCCAAACAGCATGAGAGTAACGCCGTGTCTCTATGTTTTTATGCAAAGTGCTGAAGGTCAGTCATCATCAGTGAAGCTTGGTAAATTTGCAATCCGTGTGATGAGAATCTACAAAAACCTGCACGATAATGATGTGCGGTGGATATAAAAAGTCTACACACCCCTGTTCAAATGCCAGGTGTCTGTCATCTTTTCTTGCATCTGTTAGGAAAAAAATAAATCAGACTCGCCTTTCTGTCCATCATTTGCTCATTATGCCCAAATGTCAGCGTTTGGTTTATCGTTACAAAGTAGGGGGCATAGGATCCTGTCGTTAACTGTATTTTAATTCAAAAGGTGTCAATTTAAAGACGGCATTGATAATACAATGGCCTTATTAATATGTTGTGGTTAAGAAAGGGGTTTTTATTCTATACCTCATCACTAAGTTTTGACCACTTTGGATAATAAATGCCATGTTTTGAGCCGATGAGTGAATACAATGGAATAGTGACAGCTAATATGCAAATGGTTGAAAGCAGAGTATTTCCATTTCAGTGTGTGCACAGTTTTTGAACGGGAATGGGAAATTCCAAATTTAAATCTATCTTTTTACAACCGAGTTTGTCACGGTGACTCTGTTTGTGACCAACAGGTGGCACTGTAGGGCCCCTCCTAAGCGGCACACCTGTTGGTCATGATGTCATGAGTAGTTTTCTGTTAAAAGAACTCCCTGCCCGAACATTTGGGGTCAGATCATTGTTTGTGTTTACAGTCATGTTTTTTTTTTTGTTTGCTTCGGTTTCTTGTAGTTTCCAGGACTTTGTTTTGGGATTTAGTTTCCCCCTCCCCTCCTTGAGGCTTGGAAATTCATGAAACACATTTATCATTAAAACGACTTTATTTCTGTTCAGAAACACAAATAAATATCCATCGTTCGTTTTTAAATGACTAATAATTATGTGCTTGGATATTTTCTGTTATTACACTATAAATGTCAAACTCGGTTGAGAGTGAATGGCAAAAATTTAGCATTGTTACAAGTCGACAAACTATTTTTGGGCACTTCAACTCAACACCCTCACGCATATCATTCACATGCAGTTTTTTTAAAGTAAGGGAAAGTTCAAATTCTGCATCCACTTCTTTGAAGCAAGTCTTTTATAAAATGTGCATTGTTTCTATGGCTCTGAGTAAGATTTGTAATGCTAGCGTCTGTCTCAGTTTGTCATGCGGCAGTGAAACAAGGTTCAGGTGAAGTTCACAGACTTGTTAGCTTCTGGCAAAGGTAGATATAAAAAATTACTCATTCAGGTGATTTCTTGGCAGAAAGAAGGGAAGAGTAGAAAAAGTACTAGCGTGCCCATGCTACTGTGCCTTAGTTGATCATCATTCTGCTACGCGGTGGTTTCACATCACCTTCGCAAACCCGTCACACAGCAGATAACACGTCGGGCCTTGGCAGAATTTGAATGCCCCAGTTTTAGTGCTTGCTACATTGCAGTGTGGCCAACGTTACACTATTGCCAAGAAAGTTGTTCCAATGCCCTTTAAACATTTCCTTCAGAGACCATTCAGTGTTATCTTATATTCTCATATAACAGTGTAAATAATCAATCTACAATTTACAGTGCCTTGATATTTTCGTTGCTGACGATGTGAGCCAGAGTGTGGAGGAGGAGGAAGCAGAGTCACTGGAAGGCATGACATACAAAAAAAAAAAAAAAAAAGCAAAGAACACACTGCAGTGGGGACCGGGCCCAACAAGTGTTGTCATCGCTACATCTGAATTTTGACAGCTACCCTCAAGACAAAACGTTTCACTGCAAGAGTGGACACAGTGGAAATTGAATATATTTTTGAAACGTGGAATATGGGTAGGGTTTTTTTTTCAGTTTATTTTTTTATTTTCTGACATTTCCCTGTGGGGATTTCAAAACATGCTCAAACTGTCTTCTCCTCGATGCAATCTACAATAAATTCTGCTGGCGTAACATGGGCAGCTGTGTGTTGAACAACGTAGCATCGGAATGAAATGCCCCCCAGGTTATAATCTTTTCAACTAAGCCTAACGATATTGTCGCTGTCCACTGAAAAAAAAAGCATATCACTTTTGTAGATGTATGCTGTCAGTGTCTGATCATAAACTTGCAGGTCTACTTTATGCGCCTTTTTTTAAACAATAAAAGTTCTCCTGCATGCGCTATTAAAAAGTTTGAAGCCTACTAATCAAAAAAAGGCTTTACGTCGCAAGTACCGTTTCTGATTTTGCCGCCAGAATTGATGTTCAAACACTTACTTCCACTCTAGACCGCACCTCTGCCATTCACTTGTATCGCAGACACTCTCAACACAGTCATGGGAAGACAGGATCACATTTATTTTATCTTTTACACACCAAGTGTCAAAAACTTAGAATTAATGTATTATCTGAGCAGATGATTCACAAAAAGTCGAAAAATGACCATTTCACCGGAGTGTGAGAGATGCATGCAGGTCGAAACCAGATTGCTCAATCAGCCATTCGTCTACATTACGACGACTCTGACTTAACTTTCAGCACTCAAATCAATCACAAAAACAGCTTTTTACCAGCTGATATACATTTCCAGACTGAAGGATTGCATGCGCCAATCGCTCCCGGAGAAACTTACTCAGGGTTTTATCTCCAGTATACTTGATTATTGGAACGTTTTTCTGACGGGACTTCCCGGAAACCGCATTCAACTCATTCACAATGCTGCAGCAAGAGATCAGAACATATTACTCCAGCCCTATAATTTGCTCAATTCATTTATTTCTACAATGATTCAGAGGATTTGTCCCATGTTGGTGACATATTTATGAATGAAATCTAGTAGCATCCACGAAACACTGATCTGTCTGCCTGTGCCTCGATCGAACCCACCAAGGTCGTGTTATACCACCTGCACTGCAAAATAGACCTCCTTTTAGGTAGTCTAAAATTTGATCTACATTTTGTCATCAAACTGCAAGACGCGCCGGGGGCCATGGCAGCCAGGTCACCAAGAATGCGAAACGAGTCATCGCGCATCGACTAAATTCACAAACTACCGGTAGACTTGCCCCGGTAAGAGAATGGAGATGCATCCGTTTTTTACACCAAGCGCAGTCTACTTTCTGTTAATAATTCATCAGCTACGTTGGGAGTGAGGCAACTCCGAGTGCTGGGACGCAACATGGCCCTAAACGCTGTCCACTAGACTTGCGCTGGCACAAAAACGAAGTTAAGCCTGTTTTTCCACCGAGAACACGGCAATAGTCTACCATAATAGGGCCCGAGTTGTCCAGGCAGGGCCACCAATATTTGACCACTCGAGTCGTTGGCATTACGTAATAATAGAGACACTATTTTAGGGTACCATTAAAATAGATTTTAGTTGTTCTTTTTTTTGTTTTTAATTTCAACTTCGGGCGGCCCGGTAGTCCAGTGGTTAGCACGTCGGCTTCACAGTGCAGAGATACCGGGTTCGATTCCAGCTCCAGCCTCCCTGTGTGGAGTTTGCATGTTCTCCCCGGGCCTGCGTGGGTTTTCTCCGGGTGCTCCGGTTTCCTCCCACATTCCAAAAAACATGCGTGGTAGGCTGATTGAACACTCTACATTGTCCCTAGGTGTGAGTGTGAGTGCGAATGGTTGTTTGTTTCTGTGTGCCCTGCGATTGGCTGGCAACCGATTCAGGGTGTCCCCCGCCTACTGCCTGAAGACAGCTGGGATAGGCTCCAGCACCCCCCGCGACCCTAGTGAGGATCAAGCGGCTCGGAAGATGAATGAATGAATGAATGAATGAATTTCAACTTCATCTCTTTGTATTGGCAAATGTGTTTTCAATTGCTGTTTCCTTCAAACTTTTTTCCCCGATTGCAGATGTAGGATAAATAAGCAGAATGACTCATTTGTTTATCCCCACAAAAAGAACGATGCCGACTGTCTGCCACAGATCTGCCTGTCGTCATGATCAAAGAAGAAGCAGACTGATCGTGGGTAACTTTATTCCCCATTAGAGACGTCTGTGGCAAGCCTGCTGTATATTTGCAGTGAAAACAGGACGAGCAGGGTTTGACACATGTCTGCTTTGTGGGGTCAAGTCAACCGTATTTATAGAGCACTTTCAAACAGCCATCGCTGCATACAAAGTGCTGTACATGCACAATAAACAGTACGACTAATCGGTAATAAAGGCGGTAGAAAGCACCAAACAGCAAAACCAAGAACAAATCTAAGTCATGCTGAGTCGAATGCCAAAGAATACAAGTGAGTTTTGAGGAGGGCTTTGAAGATGACTAAATCACCATGAATGCATCATGTGTGATGTCAGAAAGTGGTTATGACATTTTTTTTCCTGATGTTTTGTATACGTTGTATTCATTTATTAATTAAACGTCAATTGAACTATGTTGATTCCTTTCCATCAAAAAAAGGAAGTAATTGCCTCACACGATGCTTTAATGTGCAGATGCTTCATATGTTTTTGTTTGTTTGTTTGTTTCTCATTTCTGATTAGGTTATCTCCCAAGAGACTTGTTCTCATATGTGTACTTGTCCCCAACCTTCGGGCCACGGTCCGGTACCGGTCCGTGAGTTATTTGGTACCGGGTCGCACAGGAAAAAAAAAAGAACTAACATTACTTCCGTTTAGTTTATTTCGGAATCAGAAAATGTTTTAATTTTTAAAAATTACCGGATTCTCTGCCCCATCCGTCTCCAGTCTGTCACTCTTGACGTGGGTCAAGGTGCGCTTCACGGTCCTGTGATAGGTTACCATTAAAATGAAACCTAGGAGATCGCAAAATGAATTAAAAACAAAGGTCTTTGGGAGGGGGAAATGGCTCAGCCAGGAGACAGAGGAAAACAATACGAAAAAAAAAAAGAAAGCGACACTTAATAGACACAATCAAGAGTCCTATTTAAAAATACCGATTTATGTCAAAGGGAGATTCCCACGCTTCAAGCACACTCTGCATAATATGCGGCGATGGCGACTCGTATTTTTTATGCACCTTGTATTTGCGGCGTATCTTATTTTGAAGGCACGTTTAAATGTTACCATCACGACCAGAGATTGTTGCGGCCAGATCATCCCTCGTGTCATGATTCGTGTTTTTTATTTTGTTACGAAAGTACCACAGTTTTCATGCAGGTCATATCATATTATTTTGTTGTAATTATCCGCCACACCTTTACGGCCAGTCCCTGAAAATATTGTCTGACATTAAACCGGTCCGTTGGGCAAAAAAGGTTGGGGACCGTTGGTTTATATCATTTGACTTGTCAAATCGCTACGCACGCAGCAGTTAGCCTCCAAAAACAAGCTTCCTTTCCCCTCCATAGAAATATGCTCCCTAATCCTACTCCGAACATCTATCTTCACTGCCCTCCAGACCTACCCACATAACTCCAATTCCAACTCATGCAGTACAACTGCACCATCACAACTCGCTACTATATAATTGACACTGTAGCCATTTTTTTTTTTGCGCTGACCCAGCACCCCTTGCTTTTTGCCATCCATCCATCTTGCTCATTTAAAAACAAGTGATTGGTGATGAACGGAGCTCTCACTGTCGCGGTGAAAGGATTTTATCAGCATCTCATATGAGTTGGAATCAGGAATTGCCATTTATTGGAATTAGTTTTGGCAATGTAAGGATTGTTTAAGAAAATAAGAAAACCTTTATTAGTCTCGCAATGGAGAAATTCCAGATTCACAGCAGCAAAGTTATGAAAGGAAGAAGTAGAACAACAAAAAAATAGGAGCTGCTGGAAAGGCAGCCACTCTCGCGGCGCCATTTTGAAGTCAAAATAACAAAAAATAACACAAGACAACACATAGGACAGAGACAGTCGTGCAATCTTCACCACTTTTCTGCATACACTTTGTTGTCTGAAGCAGTTATAGATGAAAGAGGAGAGGATCAAAGTGTCCTTTCACCAGTGGATCAGAGACATCATGCTGAAAAATGTGCACACGTCTGCTACAAGCAAAGTTTTGAAAGCAAACACGAAGCTGTAGCATCCATTGACGAAAAGAGATTAGTTCACTTCTCCTGTCCCACATAATCCGCTTCAAACTCCAAGCCGCGACTCCCAGCTCCAAATCCGCATCGGCACTCCGCGCCAACGCTCCTTTCTTCTCATCGTCGGCTCCTCAAGACCTCCATCCATCCAGCCGCAGACCGTTTATAGTTTATAGGCCTTCATTCATTTCATTCCACATAAATCAGACCATACAGCAGAGTGAAAACACCAACAGCAAGCAATGAAATGAATGGGGGAAAAGACCGAGTACCAAAGTGCAGTTTGATAGAATTGAGGTTTTAGTCCATTGTGGATATCATTCACAATGTGTGAAAATCATGTGTAATATCAGATGGGAAACTTGGGACAGCACATCAGAAAAAAACTGCCGGCCCCACTTGTCACAGAGCTGAAAAATTACACAGAGGCAAAGACACTCAGAGTGGAAAGGGGTTTTGTCGTATGTAATGTGGCATGACTCCTACTTGTGACCGCGTCCAAGTCAGCCGTTACACAAGCTCCAAAAGTGAACTGCTCCATTGACTATTCTGTATGCTACCAGACATTTTCTTTGTGGCTTTTCTTAAATGTTTACACTGGCGGAAAAATACTCCCCTTTGCCTCTAATTTTCGCAATTCATCTCAGCTTTGACAAAACATATTGCAAACGATATATTTCGAGATTGGCATATATTCCTGCCAGAACAAGCAAAATGAACCGCATGGCAATTTTGCCCATTTGGCAGACACAATCCTCGATGCAACCGGTTCATAGATCAGCTTTTACGTGTGTTTGCGCCAATTTCTCCACAGGCAAACCTTTAGTAAAACGGTCCCTTCCAGTTCCTTACACAACAAAGATAATCCAAGATGTGTAAGTGGCATTATCTTCGCTGAGTGATTTAATATAAACCACAAGGGTATAATTTTGGAAGTCTCTGCAGACTGTTATGAATTTAGATTAAATCACCTTCCATTTTGCAAACGTTGCAGAGTCGACAGAGAATGGCAATTACCCAGATTTGATTTGACCTTTTCTCATATGTATAGACTCATAACTGTTCCCACTGGACCAAGAATACACTCTCACCTCTTTGTAGAGTCCCTACTGTACAGTATGAAGTACTGTGCAGAGTTTATCAAGTGAGGCGTTGCTGTTTGTACGTTTTTGGAAATGTTATTCTCTGAACAATAATTATGGAGTCTGCACATTTTGGGTAGTAGAGAGGACGTCTTAACAGCCGCAAAGATCATTTTCTCCCATTCAATGGTTCCTTTCCATAGCAGCCAAGAACTAACTGAACAGTGTCAAAATCTGGCTGAGGTAAAACTGAATGACAGTAAAGCAGCAAAGCATAAAAATCTAAATAACTAGACCAGGGTTGGGAAATTTGAAGCTACAGATATTTTATTTGGGATGACACTGCAACTTGCGTGCTCTGTGATGCTTCAGAACAAACATATTTTTCTGTATACAATAGATATAACAAAGAGGTCAAATATTTATTGATATTAATATTGAGCTTCTCCTCCCATCATATGACAGATGTTCTGTTTCAGACGCTTCAATTGGCCTCATTTATTGTTGCCAAATGACCTTCACTGATATTACTGACTACGATACATTAACATGTGGAGATGGATTATGGTGGGGCTCAAGAAAAGGTCACTACAAACAAGGCAGGACAAAAGCAAGATGGGTTACACTGAATACCTCCCCTCCCCCCAAAGCCCCCAAATACACAAAAATGTAAATGATAAGTTCCCATCACTCTGTGGGTGTAGAAAAAGTTTCTCAAAAGAGGCCAGATGGTTACTTTGTAGCTGTTTCTGTTGACTTTAAAGTAAATGCAAATTACAGAAACTTGTTAGTCTTGTCCATATTCAGGTCACTGTTTGCATGGAGACAGAGCATAATTTACATCCATATGCTAGCCTGAGATGTGATTTCAAAAACAAAAAAACAAAAACAAAGCAAAAATGTAAGATGCCTAAGTAGGCTTCAAGCTGTGAGTTAGAACATGCCAGCACCAGCAAGCGCTTTCGCTCTTGCTAGGAAAGCTAGCAAAAAGATGGATACACTAAAAATAAAATCAACACACAATAATCATTATTGTAAAAATTTGCTTTCAGGACCTTCATTCGAAGGATTGGTACGAGAATCCGTATTGTACCAGTTCGACTGTGAAAGGCAGGATTCCCCAAACACCCAACCCACCGGTTTACAGACCACATACCTGATTCAAATGATCAGCTCATCAGTAAGCTCTGTAGAAGCCTGAAATGATCATGATGAATTGAATCAGGTGTGTTGGAGTAGAGAGAGAAATCTGATTGGACTGACTAAATAAATAAATAAATAAACGGACGGACGGACGGACGGACGGACGGACGGATAGATAGATAGATAGATAGATAGATAGATAGATAGATAGATAGATAGATAGATAGATAGCCCACAAACGACTTGAACCTGTGCGGCCAAGACACATGAAATGAAGACAAAAGGCTGTTAGAAATACATTATTACCATCCATTAACTACCACTGATCTGGGGTCGGGTCGTCCTTGCGGCATCCTTCTGGTGGGACATGCCCTAAACACCTCAAGAAGGAGGCGTCCTTGGAGGCATTCTAATCAGATAGCCCAGCCACCTCATCTGGCTCCTCTCAACGTGGAGGAGAAGCAGCTCGACTTTGAGCTCCTCCCGGTTGACCAAGCTTCTCACCTTATCTCGAAAGGAGTGCCCGGACACCCTGCGGAGGAAACTTATTTTGGCTGGAACTAAAGTATGACCACTTCATTTAGGTTTTAAATGTAGGTCTGTGCAATTGACAGTGTTGGGGCCTGAAGAGAATGGTTTGAGGCACGAATGGCCTGCCATTGATACTCTGTATTATAAATAATCAATGCCAGGGGTGTCAAACTCATTTTAGTCGTGGACCTATTTGGAGTTATGCCTTGCCTTGGAGGGCCGTTATGACAGTGAAACCACAAAATTATCACTTGTACACAACACATTGAAAGATTATAAATTTTGAAAAAAGTAAATTATAATACTGTCATTTGTACAGTTATTGTTCAAGTGAGTGTAAACATTCATTCATTCATTGATCTTCCGAGCCGCTTGATTGCCAGCCAATCGCAGGGCACACAGAAACGAACAACCATCCGCACTCACACTCACACCTAGGGACAATTTAGAGCGTCCAATCAGCCTGCCATGCATGTTTTTGGAATGTGGGAGGAAACCGTAGCACCCGGAGAAAACCCACGCAGGCCCGGGGAGAACATGCAAACTCCACACAGGGAGGCCGGAGCTGGAATCGAACCCGGTACCTCTGCACTGTGAAGCCGACGTGCTAACCACCGGACTACCGGGCCACCTGAGTGTAAACAGTGTCACAAAATTAATCAATGTTATTTATTACACACGACAATTTGACAGTTTGTCACAGATTTTTAGCAAGTTGACACACATGATTTGATTTTGCGGGCCACATAAAATATCCTGGAGCGCTGGATCTAGCCCCCAAGGCCTTGAGTTTGACACCTGTGATCTATACCATATCCTTCACACTCTACTGAGCAGTACGACCTTTAGAGCTCATCTGAAACAAAATTTCAGTTTATAAACCTCCAAGCACATTTCAGCCCACAAAAGTTCATAGGTATGGATGATTTTCAAATACTTTTTTGTGTACTATGGAATCCACTTAAGTGGCTGCCACTGAACGGGATACTTCACAATTTTTGTCCTTGATTTTTGATACTAACATCTGAAACTGGGCAATTGAAACAAAATTTAGTCTGATTGCCTGACATCGCCTTCTAAAAGTGTCTAAGGTAAGTTTTGGAAAGTATTTTTTATGTACCGTAATATCCCTGAATATCTTCTATTATTCATTCTTTAAAGGTTAATTCCATGACATTAATGCAAATGTTTTAGACCATCTATAGCATTTCGCATGATACTGTATATTAGCATTAAGCTAACAAACTATTAGCATTAAGCCAACAGACTATATTAATAGGAAGCTGTGTGGTTGATCAAACATATACCGTATTTTGTTTTGCGTTAATTTTACACAAAAATTCAACGAGAAGAGTCAAGGAACAAGTGAAGGAATCACATGTACTCTTATTAAGGAATTGTTTGTTATTTGCCAAACTGCCCCACACGCGCTTGGGGAAGGCAGAATCGTAACTTCAAGATGGTAAACTGGTAGTGGTGTCATCGTGTCAGAACATTTTTATGAATCAGACTACAAGCACAGATCTATCGCATCTGCACCAATCAGTGCATGCCTGTTTCGATAAAATATAAAAGTGTGGAGAATTTCATTAAGTTCTTGTCAACATATTGCTGTACTGAAAACGGGAAGCTGGCTTTTGAATATTGAAATTCCTCCACGGGCAAAATTAAACATGTAATTTGATTAATCATCTCATTCTGTTTGATTGACATTAATGTGATTCTTTTCGCTGGGCCTCAGTTTTCATCTTGCTCTCTCCACCAACACCAGCTGACACCCTCCATGCAGCAAAGGACAGCACGCATTGACTCTGACTTTGCTATTTCTTGTAGGAGGAAGAGAAGAGGTGGCAGCTCCTCTGACCAGCCGAGCTCTGTCGCTGTAATTGGGGGTTTATGTCAGCGCTGAGACTGTTGGGCATTAATTGGACAGCAGCCAAGAACTTATGCGGATGGTTGTATAAGTCTTTTCCACACCAATCTCACTTACTCCCCTGCTGCAAAAGCTCCATGTCGTCACAATTTACACACAACAACGCAGAAGTACCGGGTTCAATTCTCATGTTCGGCTATCAAAACCTAGCAAGTTATTGTCTTTTTCCCTGATTTGATCAAAATGATTGTCTTTGAATCCAGAAACATCACTCCATTTTTTTTCTCCACAATTGACTGCCAGCAACATGCAGTTGTCTCTGGTGTCTGTTTCGGTGCCTGGAAGCTACTTTCTAAGAAGCTTCGCTTCGTTATGCATGACAATGCCAACGGAAACGCCACCATCAACACATCAAATGATTCGGGCAGTTTTCGCAAACCATCCCACGCTTAGAATTGTTGCTTAGCTGTATGTAAATGTTCACAATATTTATTTTTTTCCTGGTCCCAGTGTGATTGTTTCTGCATTTTAATTTGTCCTTTAGAAAATTTTGTGCAGTCAGTAGCAATTACCACCATGGACAGTTTTACTTCCTTGGTAGAGGCTAACATTAAAAATGACAGATAAAAATAACCTTTGCTTGAACTCATTTACAAACGTTAGCAGCTATTAAACACTGTAAGTACCACACTGTAAAGATTTCCAATGTCAGCTGGTATCAGTTCCAGCTCACAACGACCCGAGGCGAGCTAGTAATTGTGTGTGTGACAGCCTTTTTCTTTATTGTTCACCAACAAGCCTTAATCCCCTTGTATTATACTTTGGTTTTCACAGCATTTTTTTTCTTTTACACCAATTTAAAAATGTACTTTTCATTTTACTGCCACACTAATACACACTGTGTTACATGAGGGGTAATGCTCACATGCAGACCTTGCACACGGTCATACAGGACATGCATTGACTTGTATGATGCAGTAATTGAGACAGTCCATAGCCGTGACGTAGCCGTGGCACTGCCATCCCCCCAATTCAATTCGGCATTTTCTTGGTCAGAGATATGAGTCATTCGAACAAATTTCAGAATGAATTCTGAAGGAAAGTCCGTCAATCCGTCACTGACGAGAAGCTGTTTTGATAGATAGATAGATAGATAGATAGATAGATAGATAGATAGATAGATAGATAGATAGATAGATAGATAGATAGATAGATAGATAGATAGATAGATAGATAGATAGATAGATAGATAGATAGATATTCACAGCCATCTAACCTGGTAGGTGGATCCCAGGATGTCTCGATGTTGGAATGAAGAAGTGCAGCGCTGACGCGCTTGTTTGGCAATGGACTTTTTTTTTTTTTTTTTAGTTTGGAAAGAACTTTACTACAACGGCTTCTATAGGCAAGCAATCTGCAGTACCACTCACTCAACTGGTTGGTGACGTCACTTTCGTTCCTAACATGGCGGCAAGCATTCAAATGAACCAGCACGGTCTAATTTAATTAATTAAAAAGGCCCTTAATTTCGATGTCAATTTGTACATTGCAACCCAATGTCCATGGTTGCTTGTATTCCTTTGACATGGCAAAATAACTTTAAAGGCGAATAGTTTTTCCTCAAGACTCATCAAATTTTTCCAAATGCAATTTCATTAGGTCCTCAATGGCTTGATGGTCATCTGTTTACATGCAAGCGCCTCCATTTACTCTGGATATTCCATCCAGGAGAAAGATTTGACAGAATAGCAGATTGGGATGAAGGAGAAATGTATTGAGATGTCTGTGATCACTCCTTAATGTCATAATTTCCACGCGATACCTCAGAAAGATGACACACCATGTTATTGAATGGTTTGTGTGGCATACTTCTTAACTGCCACCACTGATTTCCACTTTATACTTTTGCAAGTGGGATAAAATTAAGATCAAACATCAACACTGTTACACTTGCAGATGACTACAGAGGGAGTCGTGAAAAAAAAATGCTGCTCCCCCACTGTTATCCTCACCAATGTGGCTCTCTCCACAATGAACTGGACGAGGTAAAGGTCAAAGCTTTTACTGAAAAAAGGTTGAGCAAAAACAATAGCGATAACATGCTGCATATTGACACATTTGCCACCCCTCTCAGATTTGATCGGAACTGTGAGCAGACCGGCAAACAACATGGCATCAGTGCTTGCCTTTATGTAAACACTCTGTGGTGCTCGACTGTGACAATGAGAGAGGAACTGTGCAGTATGGACATTGAGCTGTTGACTATCCTCCTCATTCCAGCATGCATGCCACTTAAAAGGAAGCCTAAAAAATGTGGTTTGCATGGATCAAGACTAGAGTTATCCGACATGACCAAACATTTACATCCGAGACCCCCTGCAGAAACAAATGGCCTGCTTGAGTACATCAAGTCAAGTCAAGTCAAGTCAACAGTATTTATAGAGCACTTTCGAACAGCCATCGCTGCATACAAAGTGCTGTACATGGAGCGATTTAACATACACAATAAACAGTAAGACGAATCGGTAATAAAGGCGGTGGAAAGCACCAAGCAGTAAAATCAAGAACAAATCTAAGTCATGCTGAGTCGAACGCCAAAGAATACAAGTGAGTTCTGAGGAGGGCTTTAAAGATGGGCAGCGAGGAGGCTTGCCGAATGTTCAGTGGGAGGTCATTCCAGAGAAGGACCAGCAACAGAAAAGGCTCGATCCCCTCTGAGCCTCAGTTTAGTTCTTGGTACTTCTAATAATGTCTGGTCCGCAGACCTGAGGCGTCGGGCAGGTGTGTAGGGGCGGATGAGCTCAGAGAGGTAAGGTGGCGCGAGATTATTCAGAGATTTGAAAACAAAGAGGAGGAGCTTGAAAATAACTCTAAAATGAATGGGAAGCCAGTGAAGGGATGCCAGAGTAGGAGTTATATGCTCCCTCTTACGAGTACCAGTCAAGAGGCGAGCAGCGGCATTCTGGACCAGCTGAAGGCGCTTAATGGAGGACTGGCTGACTCCAAAGTACAAGGCATTGCAGTAATCCAGCCGGGATGTGACAAAGGCATGAATTACTGTCTCAAAGTGTTCATGTGAGAGGAGAGGTTTTATTTTGGCCAGCTGTCTAAGGTGCAAGAAGCTTGATTTAACAACGGCACCAATTTGCCGATCGAGTTTGAAATCACTGTCCAGTTTAAGGCCCAAGTTTGAGACCGTTGATTTCAGATAAGGAGACAGGGGGCCCAAGTCTACAGGATGGAATGTACAAGGGCCACTGGGACCAAACAATATCACCTCTGTCTTCTTTTCGTTGAATTTCAAGAAATTTTGTGCCATCCAGGTTTTGATTTCTTCCAGACCGGATAGGAGTGGTCTTAATGAGAAGGCGTCTTTCTTGCTCAGTGGGACATAGATAGTGAGACATTAGCCAGAATCCAACATCTCTTTGGCATTCACCATTCTCCAGCCTCAATCCTAGCTGACAAATTATTCTCTTCCTTCCACCTGGATGAACGGCTCATCCTGTGGCTTCTGGATTTCCTCACCTACAGGTCATAGGGAATGTACGTAAAAAAACATCAGAGAGTTTCTGCATGATAAGACACCTCAGAGTACAAGGCGCACCTTCAATGAATGGCCAATTTGAAAATTGTTTTCATATAAAGGGTGCACCCCATTATAAGGCGCATAAAAGCTAAAATAGGGGCTGAGGTTGTGTTATAGATCGACTAAATAGAGCTGTGCCAAAGGAATACAATACAGCTTTATTTATACCCTTGTGAGGATCGGAAAATGGATGGATTTTAGAATATCAAGTAAAAACTTTTGAGGGATATAATTGTAGCTACAGAGATTGTTGACAGCGCCATAGCACCCCCTGGTTTAGCGCGATCCCTTTTCCTGAATGCTGACACCCCCCCAGATAAACTAGAAAATTTACGTATATCATCGACAACCGGCAAATCACCCTTATAAGATACTCTGAGCTGAGATTCATACAGAGAACCTCTAAATATAAAAAGTTAGAGAGTGCACTTTTTGGCCAAAACTCCATCCTCATGACATCATTTTGACCTTATATTCCCGACGGCATCCAATTTTTTAACTTGAAGTATGAGGCTGACATTTTCACTGAATGGGGCCTTCATGTGTTATTTGAGCTTCTCGCAGCTTTCCGGGCTGGTAAGTAGGGTAAGAAGAGTGGCCACCAGAATGAAAAAAGATGTTAAGTGTGACGAGTACACATACTTAAAAAAAAAAAAAGATAAAAGCACCATAAGCTCAATTGTTATCTCACAGCCTCTTCAGCTCACCTCACACATCCCTGTATTGAAAACACTGTTCAATGATGCACGGCAATTGCTTTGACATGTTTAATACTGGAATATTCTCTATAGGGAAGAATGAACACAAGTTTTTTTTTTTACTGGTAGCAATAATACGTGACAGGTAATTAGTGAACTGGATGACAACTATTGGGGGATGTAGAGCAGGGGGAAAAAAGGATCCAATTACAAATGCACCACACGGTGTTCAGGAGGTTCGGAGAAAATGAAAGCAATGAGTGGGGGGGGTACTTAATTTAAATTTTATTGCAGGATTAAAACATATATTTTTCCTCTTTAATATATGAAGCCAAATGACAGGAAGCTTAAAAGAGGATTGTTAATTTAAGACCTCATTTGACACACTAAGAGTCTCCGCAATTCCAGCCTTTACTTTGGGCCAGACTGGTGCTGATGAGGGTGCAAACTAGATTATTGAAGTACTCCATTCATGCATTCGTTTGCTTTCTTGAACACACAGGAAGCGCATATCTACTTTTAAGCACACAGTTAGATTGCGCTTTGCGCTCGACTTGCGCTCGGAATACAAATAGGGCTCTGAAGAGGAAAAGCTATTTTGAAGAATTGGAATTGGAATTTTCTGGGTCAGGAAGTTAACGTCAGTGGGAAGACTTGCTGGTTAGCCTGAGTTAACTTGAGTTAACCCCAGTGCTGAACGTCGGTATCACTCCGTACATAGAAAAAGATTGGGGTGGGACATGGGTGGCAAACTCATTTTTGTCAAGGGCCACTTTGGGGTTACGTCTTCCCTCAGAGGACCATTACTTCGGTGAAATTAAATAAGATAAGATAAGATATCCTTTATTTGTCCCACTGGGGAAATTTACAGCCTCCAGCAGCAAGAATGTAGGTAGAACGAAGAAAGAAGAGAAAAAAAACAACAAACACCGTTCAATTAAGTGCAATATAAACACAAAATGGATAAATCGCAGTGCCATTTACAATTGTCTTTCACATCATTTATTATTATTATTATTATTATTATTATTATTATTATTGTTATTTTTATTCATCAGCCTGACAGCAGTCGGTAGGAACGAGCGTCGGTATCTCTCCTTTTTGCAGCGCGGATGTAACAGTCTCTGGCTGAAGGAGCTACCAAGTGCTGTCATATGTGACATACTGTATGTTACATACAAGACATGTTTATATTTTATTTCTTTTACACAACAAATTGATGGCTTCGATTGGCTGGCAACCGGTCCAGGATGTCCCCCGCCTGTTGCCCGGAGACGGCTGGGAGAGGCTCCAGCACCCCCCGCAACCCTTGTGAGGATAAAGCGGATTGGAAAATGGATGGATGAAATTCATGAACTACCACTATAAAAATCAGTCAAATGAACTGTAGTAGTTTGTTCAATTATTGTTTGAGTGAGTGTTAACAGGGTAACAAACTTATTGCTAAATTTCAACGTTATTCATTACACATGATAAGATTTTGGTACAAATTTTAGCAATAATCATGGAAGTTGACACACATGATTTTCTTTCGTGGGCCACATAAAATGATGTGGCCAGCCAGATTTGGCCTTAAGTTTGACACGTGGGGTAGGGGATTGGGTTGTGGCAGTATTAGGCAGAGGCTGGCCATCTCTATCAGTTCTAGCTAGAGTTGGCGTGTCTGCTCGACTTCCATCACCCCCTATCCCAGCGGTCACCAAACTTTTTGCCCCAGTTTAAAGTCAGACAATATTTTCAGACACCGGCCTTTAAGGTGTGATGCATAAATACAACAAAATAATATGATATGACCTGCATGAAAACTGTGGTGTTTTCGAAACATAATAATAAACAAGAATCGTGACACGAGGAACGTCCTGTCTGGCGGCAAAACTCTCTGGTCACTATGGTAACATTGAAACGTGCTTTCAAAGTAGGATACATTGCAAATGCTAAGTGCATGAAAAATACGACTCACCATCGCCGCATATTATGCAGAGTGGGCTTGTTGCGTGGAAATATCCTATTGAGATAAATCCGTATTTGAAATAAGACTCCTGATACTGTCAATTAAATGTAGCTTTCTTTTTCTTGAAAGTAATAGGCTCCTCTTCTGCCTCCTGGCTGGGCCTTTTCCCCTTCCCAAAAAAACTTTAAAGACCTTTGTTTTTTACCCAGTTTTGTTTTTTTGCTAGCTCCTGGGTTTCATTTTAGCGGTAAACTGTCACATGACTCAGAAGCGCGCCTTGACCTGCGTTAAGAGTGACATACGTTAGACGGATGTAACAGAGAATCTGGGAAATTTTCCAAATAAAACTTTTTTCAGCTTCTGAAAAGAATAAAACTGAATTAATGTAAGTTATTTATCCTTTCTGTGCGACCCAGTACCAAATGACCTCCGGACCGCTACGGGTCCATGGCGCGGAGGTTGGGGACCACTGATTTAGATAGCTGTAAAAGAGGGAAATATACCAAAGTGGTACATGAAGGCCACACGCTTGAGATGATTTAAAGAATGATAAGGAGCCTTTATTCCCAAAACCAATTCTCAAAACACTCTCGGCCCCATCACATGCACATTCGGCGCGCAAGTCGCTGATTTAATCATCGGCATTGAGGAACTACCGACTGATTCTTTTAACTGCCTCCTCTGTTCGCTTTTCAGCACTCTATTTTCCCGCCTGCCTTCTGCCACATGCTCAACAGTCAGCCCCAAGCCGATATGCATCTAAAGGGCAGAGCGTCAGATGCGTTTAATCAATTTGATCTGACCTTAATTTATACAGAGTAAATAATGAAGTGACCTGTATTAAAACATTGACATCTAAATCATTTAGAAGAGGCAGGGCTGGAATGGATGGCTTTGACAGGTTTCTTCGGATGGTTTAAGAGTTAGTGGCTCACAGTGTGTGCAGGTGGGGACCGTTTGGTTCCTAGTGGGACTTTGAGAGGCCTTATAGGATTTAATGTTTGAGCTCCCCACGGCAAGCTCGATAGCTCTTGTGGTGAAGGTGACAGCGCCCTGACCTTTTAACGGATAATTTACAGAACCGTATTTTCGAAATTCTACCTTGGTAGACGGAAGATAGACTACGTTTTAGTGGCATGCTTTTTTGGTAACCTGTGGGTGTTGAAAATAGAGTTGAATAGAGTCAAGATCAATGTTCAAATGGATAGGAAAATAAAGATCATGAAACTTCATCATGAACTTTTATAAAGACACATAATGGCACTTCCTAATTTACCGGTTCGCCATAATTTACTTTTCCTAATTTCTAAAAAGCTCTCAGATCCAACATGATGCTCCCACTGCTTGCAAAATGTTATCACATTTTTGAGCTAAAAAAAAAAAAAGACATTTTCAGTCAGAAGGAGAAGTCTGCAGAACAAAACTGAAGTCATGGCCTGAACATCAAGACAGAGGACATCAACGTTAAGAAAAAACATGGTTGCTTTTAAAATCGCTCTCTACGTTCATTTATGAGGTGTGAAACACAAAACTAAAGAATGAAAGAAAGTCTGATACAAAAGTTGCAAGATGGATACCATAGGCAGCTGGTCCTCAATGGCTTGATGGTCCTTTCCAGGCTTTCCAGGAGAAAGGACCACTCCCACCCTTCCTCCATGTTCAGATCCCCCATTCACTCAATTTGCATGAATTTGCTATATAGTGTAGCAGTCAACCTAAATGCCAGTGCCAGCGTTCCTCAGTGTGCAGACAGCATGTTACCGTGATTTTATATGAATTGTTGTTTTTTTTCCCATGTTCTTGCAGAGCACGAGACTGTTGTTGGTTAAGAATCTTCTGTATATATTCACAAAAACAAAAAGACATGCAGGAGCAGGGCTTTAGATTGCATGTCGTCGATACAATCTACTGCACTGAATAGGTTGGTAGAGTGGTTTATTTATCATTGTGCGGCTTCAATACATCGAGCCAGAAGTCATTAGAGATACAAGAGGAAACGGGCATTTTCTATACAATGAGCATGACATTCTTATTCTAACATTGCGCTATTGCCTCACAAGAAAAACAATGCTTCCTTGCAGCAAGTTTTCCCTTTACCCGTTGTTGCAGTTGAAAAGATGTCGTCATAACTACATCAAACTTTTGAATGATTTAAGATGAGCTAAAGTGTTTCCAAAAAAATTATTGGCCCACCACGACCTACTGAATTTGTCACAATCTAGCATCATGAAGTGTTTCATTTCTGAGTGTGTCAATTTCAACATGCTCGAGACATTTTAGTCAGAAATAAAACAGGCATCACATTAGACAAAAAAAAGATTGCTTGGTGTGAGGCAAAGTGTTCACACCTATTTTATTATTATTTTTTGGTATTCAAAATTTTCCAGTTCAGTTGCTTTCAGCCACGTCACTCAGTGTACGGCGGGCCAAACCAAACGCACCCGTCGTTTAAGAAGAACGCCAATGTGTTGTCGTCATATTCACATTTACTGGTATGAATATGTAAAGGTCGGGAATGGGTTGGTGGTCATTTGGTACAAAAGCACAGTCTGAAGTGGGTAAAATTGAGTAACTTTTTCTTGAAACGCTTGTCATGCCAGTAAATAAAACACACGCTAAAGTGACTTCTGCTGGCACCGTGCCACTGGCCAGCCTTTACGGAGAGCCAACCGCATGGATGTGGCCGGCCGATAAGCCCTCTGTTTGTATTCCCTGAGTCGCAAGCCTCAGCTGGTGTTGTAAGCTTGAACTCAAGTTTGAAATTTACTTGGACAGAGAGCCCGGCTACATGAAGAAATGTGTAATGTAAATGAAACGGGCAGACGCTCTACAGATCCCTGACGGCATGCCAGATGAGCACAGCCCACCTTCTCGCTCTGTCTTCCTCACCAGTTGTCTCCAAAAGGGATGTGGCACCAGGATGTCAGCGTGATAAATAGTTCACCTTTACATGCCAGGAAAGGCCTGTCTGCCTCTGCCGCTGTGAAGTCGACCACATTACATTTGGAAATATAGTCAAAGACGAACACTAGTTTGGTGGAACTGCAAGTTGGACATACAGAATAGGACTCAAACGTAGGATTGTATTTGCTAAAACTATCGTTCTTCAATAAATAAATATTTGTTGTGGGGCGCTAGAGTGGAATTATGGTGAGTACATCTGTCTCCATAGTTCTGATGTTTCTGATTTGAATCTCTG
The DNA here is from genome assembly GCF_025434085.1 of Hippocampus zosterae. Taxonomy (NCBI): domain Eukaryota; kingdom Metazoa; phylum Chordata; class Actinopteri; order Syngnathiformes; family Syngnathidae; genus Hippocampus; species Hippocampus zosterae. The sequence goes on along the minus strand of NC_067452.1, from coordinate 33,864,134 downwards.
CTCTGGCTTATTTCGAGTTTTTTATAAAGAAAACCAAACCCACAGGGGTGAATTGTATCCAGTGTAAATGAATATGAATTGATCAAAAATATAGAGTGATTAGGATCGAGCAGTGGTCCCCAAACCCCAGGCTGTGGACCGGTGCCGATCCATGGGTCATTTAGTACCAGGTCGCACAGAAAGAATAAAGAATTTAGATTTCTTCTGTTTTATTGATTTTGGAATATGAAAGATGTTTTATTTTGAAAAAAAATAACGGTGTCAATTTATCGCCTTAATTGAGCATTTAATCGTATTGATCTTTAAAATGCCACTTTTTTTGTCTTTTGATCTGCCTCAAAAATGTAATGAATTTAAAATGAAAATAGGGGTTTAATCAGCACTTTTTAGAATAATATTAAAATATAGATTAATTAGATTTATTATTTACAGATCATCAATAATTAGTCTAAAAAATTTCTCGCTTGACAGCACTATGAAAAATGACCAGCTTCTCTGTTACATCGGTCGAATGTGTGTCACTCTGGACGCAGGTCAAGGTGTGCTTCTCGGTCACGTGATAGGTTACTGCTAAAATGAAACCCAGGAACTAGCAAAATGAGTTAAAACCAAAGGGCTTGGAAAGTTTTTTTAATCTTTTAAAGGGTGCTTTTTTTCACAGGTTACTATTTGATTATTATTGGTCAACTTCTATTCATCTTTATTTATTTTGTGTTTCAGACCATTGTTGTGTTTGTTTTACTCATGAAAGATGCCATCGCCAAGTCGTACATGAGGCTGCCCATCTATTAAAATATCGGGCATCCACGTCATGGTTATATGATTAAAATGTTGCATCACATTGTACGCCTGCCACATATTTTAAAGTGGAGGCAGTTTCTCTGCCTTTCACTTTGAAAAGAGTGTCTCCTTCCTCTATGCCACAGGGGTGAAATTTCAGAGTGAATTGCAACAGACTTCATATTGCTTGCATAAAGTGAATGTACTTTGAATGAACGCGTGGAATATATAACTTGTGTTACATGTTTATTGGGCCGCTCCATCTTTTGTGCTCCAATAGAAGCTGTAATAAAACCAAACTCACATCAGTCTCACGTGAATCCTTAATAGCAGCTGCTTTGTTCAGATGACGAGCTTGCAAATTCACCATTTGCATGCCAGTTAAGTTTTATGACGATGTTTGAGTCATTCTACTTCATCACTTAGGGACGGATGTTTCAACGTAGATTCCCAAAACACACGCCTCATTACCCCTGATGTCGTTCGCCTTTGAATCGGAAGGTGCCGACTTAAATCTGCAAACGTCTCAAGGCCGTTAGCTCCGCGGCTGGAACTCGTGTGACAGTCGAATGTGTAAAAATTCAATGCATCCTTCATTAAAGATCAACGAACGGAGGAAACTGAAGAGTTGTTAACACATAAATATGGTCCAAAGCCTATTCCTGATCCGAACGCATCTATACACATCAGGGTCTTTCGGTCTCACATGTACACGCTGTATTTTATTCATAACCAGATGCATTCATGGACCAAGTGTTGTATAATACACCTGAACTTGTGAAGCTAGAAAGTAAAATATGACATCTTGATCTCATGCCATACATACGATGACAATGTTTCCACTATGCAACCAGGCCTGTTAATATTGTGTATTCAAAATCACTCACACATCATAAAAATAAATAAAAAGAAAGAATAAAAAAAGAATAAAAAATCTTGTCATGACTCTGTTCGGTCTGTCTCTAGCAGTTGGTATGGGAGTCTCGTCCCCTCCCGTTCCACACCTGTTCCGAATCATGTCATCAGCTTTCACCTGTTATAAGGGACGATTCAAGCCAGCATCTGTTGTCGAAATATTTGCCTTGCTCACATCTCATATCCAAGTGCTTATTTTTCTTACCTTTCTCTAACTCAATCATAGTCTGGGTTTCTATTTTATTTTCTTGTTTATTCCATGTGTTTCTCGTTCTTGTTCGTCGTGTTATCCTCGGACGGTTTTGGCTTTTCCTTGTCTTTTTGTGCCAAGTCATTTTGCGTTATTGATTTCGTCTTGTCGTTTGCAAGGTGCTTTTTGTACGCCTCATTCTTATCCATGTTATTTTGTTAACAGCGTTTTCTGTCTTGTGACCTTATTTTGAACGGACATACCTCAGTTATTTCCATATTCCGTTCCAGAAGGCTGTTCGAAAAACGATTTGTTTGAAATCTGAAACTATTTTATTAGCCCATGATGAGGGGCTCATAAATTTTGCAGAAATAACAAAAAAAAGTCAGATTTGCGTAAATCACCTCAAACACGTCCGCTTGCAATGAACGAGGAAGCGTCACTTCCTCGTGCAAGGAAGTCGAGAGGAGTCTTCAGATTTGCTTAGTTAGGTCGAAAACGGATTTTCGGTCGTAAACCAAGTCGTAAAAATCGCAAATTTCCTGGTTGAAACCCGATTTGGTGAAGAACAGAGACGTTTGAAAACCGAGGTAGGACTGCATTTCGAACTTCTCTTGGTCTGCATTTGTTGGATTCGCTCCTGTTCCGGACTAGTCCAGAACTGAACTTAAATATGGTAGCTGTGACCCAATGACCCACGGCCTCAGACTATCGCATGGCTCTGGATTTTACTTTTGAATCATGTCATTGACTTCTTTCTAGTAATTCTACTTGTTCTTCATAGCCCTTCATATTCTCACACACCATTTTTTTTCACCCATACAAGCACCAGTTGAAAGCAGTTAAGACAGTGGAAGTATACAGCAGAATTGGCTAAGACACTGTTAAGGACAGGACTCCCTTTCGACTACTTCTTCTGTAATCGTGTTGTTGATCGGGTCCACGGCCTTTGTTTCGATTTTTGGGGATCATTTAATAGTCTAACTGGGGAAAATAAAATCTTCAGGGAGTTAATATTAGTTGAGAGCGCATGAAGGATAAAAGAACCAGCGTGAGTTATTGGAACTGGCAGTTAACGTGTGTGTAAACAACCCTTTAAGGCATTGATGATTGCAAAATCCTGATTGGACATTTTTTGGTTAATTCAAAAAGGCATTCCCTGGGAAAAGTACAAAAACAAGGGTCAACCCATAGTGAGTGTGTATGTGAAATAATAACTGAGATTTGAAAGAACCAGTTTAGTTTTTGTCCAGGTTTCCATTTCACCTAGATGGATGGGAAATATGAAGACACATTCTAAATTAGATTTGGCTACAGCGTGCGGCAGGATTTAACTGAGAAGTAGACCTGATTTTGAGGAACATAATACTACGACTAACGCTTTTCAATCCTCGCGTGGGTGGACGAGATGGTTGAGTTGGCCTGTGTGAAAAGAGAAGCCACTAAACTGGAGCTGAGCCGCTCAGTGCAGTTTGTTCCTCCTTCATCTTTTTTGGATACGTGAAATCTGAAACAAATTGAGTTTGGTGTTACGACGTAAAGCCGAAGGCGCGGGGGGTTTTAGTAAAATGTGATTGTTCCACATACTTTTTCAAAGTTTTGCGTTTTCTATTTTGGCCCGGGAGGGATGTCTACAGTTTGATAACTCGGCGGAGGATCGTTACCATGTCAGTGATGAAAAGAGCAAGTGAAGCATCAGATGGCTGTGAGAATATTAAGATGTCACCTCCCTTGAGCTGGTGTATTGAGTTCACAGTGAGCAACATTATCACGACTGTGAGATAGAGATTACAGCGCTCAATGCCAGATGACCAGATATTCAACCACCGTGTCCAGCTGCTAAATTCAGACTTTAACAATCACACAGTGTCTCAACACTAGAGACATAATACCCATTTACTTGGGTGGTGGGGCACACCTGACGTGCCAAATCTCAGCACAGACACAGACTGCAATTAACACCTATATCCATATGCCAGATTTTTGTGGTACTGTATAACAATATGAAATCATGACAAAAAAAAATTGACCTGTGACCTAATCGGTACCACTAAATAGAAAAAAAAGTTGAAGGAACCGGGAGTAGCTAAAGACAATTCAAGACAGAATATGAAAAGTCCAAACTAAAAGGTCCAAGCCAAGATTGAAATCCAGATTCCAATTTGATTGTTATTGAACCATCCATCCCTCCATCCATCAATTCATTTTCTGTACCACTTTATCCTCGCAAGGCTTGCGGGGCCTGCTGGAGCCTATCCCAGCTGTCTTCGGGCAGTAGGCAGGGGACAACCTGAACCCGTTGTCAGCCAATCGCAGCGCACACAGACACAACCAACCAACCGCGCTCTCATTCACACCTAGGGACAATTTGGAGTGTTCAATCAGTCTGCCATGCATATTTTTGGAATTTGGGAGGAAACTGGAGTACCCAGAGAAAACCCACGCAGGCACCAAGAGAGCAGGCAAACCCTACACAGGAAGGCTGGAGCTGAAATCGAACCCGGTACCTCTGCACTGTGAGGTCCATGCACTAACCACAGTCCGTCGTGAAGTAGGAGTGATAATCAATTCTTTACGATGCTGGAGACTCAGGTTTAAACACACCTTGCTGTACCACAACGTGCGGGGCAATTTTTTTTCTCATATTTTTGAAAACAGAAGAAACCAAATATTTGCTAAAATAAAGGGATGTTTAGTACTGCCTCAAAGCACTCGTAAGAGATCATGCGTTTACAACCTCGGCTTTGTACAGCTGTTTGTTTGTGGGCAGTATAAGACCATAATTACTTGGCGGTCAAAGCCATGAGCCAATGAAGAAAGCATTCAGACCAGAGTGCAGATTTGCAAATTGAACTGTTGGCCAGGGTGAATCATTTAGCAGGAAAGGGAAAATGAAAGATGGTTGAAACGGGTCACTGCCACAATATGGCAAGAGGCCTTAAGGACCTTGTGATGGACGTGTGATGGATTACCGCCATCCATCATAATTGTCATTAGTCAAACAAGTTATAAATAAAGATATATTGTAAATTGTATTACCCAAGACGAGGCAAATACCAATGCATGCATAATGACAGTGCAATGGAATGCAAGTGTCATTCGTTCAATGCCACTCAGCAAGAAGATGACAATGCAAACAAGGTCGCAGAGTCTGATTAGAAGTTGAGCACAGACCTTCGCCATTATAGAAACATTGCGGTCTGCAAATCACCAGAAAGAGTTCCTTGCAAAAGCACACTTTAAAACACAACCTTTTATCCAAATTGCTGTCTTGTTATGTATAAAAGTCAAAGTACTGTATATTCAGCAAGCACAAATTACGAGACTCAAGGAGGGTTGGGAACAAAGCAAACACTTTTCACTTATAAAAGTTAAAAGTTTCAGCCGACGTGGAAATGGGGAGTGCTATAGAATCAAGTCGCAAAATAAAAGGATGCTGCAGTTGAATGACACTTTGTTCTCAGTTTCTAGACTGGGCCACCAACAATGAGTGAACAGTGATCATCATCTTTCATAGTTACTGTAAGTGTATATTCCATATACGTCGAGACCTTCAAGTTCCTGGGAATCACAGTATCCCAGGACATGAAGTGGGAAGTCAACACCATCTCCATCCTGAAAAGGGCCCAGCAGAGGATTTATTTCCTGAGGCTGCTGAGGAAGCATGGCCTGCCACAGGAGGTGCTACGACAGTTCTACACGGCAGTCAACGAATCAATCCTGTGTTCTTCCGTCACAGTTTCGTTCGGGGCCACCACAAAAAAGGACAAAATCCGACTTCAACAGACAGTTATAACGGCGGAAAAAATCATTGGGACCGCCCTACCCACTCTTGAGGACTTGCACACGACAAGGGCACGGAAAATCCTCCTGGATCCCCCGCACCCTGCCCACCACCTTTTCCAGCTACTCCCCTCAGGCAGGCGCTACAGATCCACGCGCACCAAATCCAGCAGACAATCAGCTACTTCCCTCTTGCCATTAACTCCCTAAGCAGTCACTGACGTAGTCTCTCTTGTACTACAAATACTGCTACTGGTCACCCTAAAATGGTTCAATGACTTTCTGCACCAACTGTACAAACTGTCATCGTATTGTATTCTACCACTGATCACTTTAGCTCTGCTTGATACTTTGCACATTGTCTCACTTACATTACGAAATGTCCTTGCATACCTATTTGTCATGTCCTTGTTTACGATGATACTAATGAAGCGTGTTATACCGGAGACAAATTCCTTGTGTGTTCTACATACCTCGCCAATAAAGATGATTCTGATTCTGATATGTTATCTTTGGTCTCTCTTGGAAGGGAGTGCTGATCAATGGAGAGGAAGAGGCAAGGTCACCCTGGATGCCATTGTTGAGCTTCACAGCAGTTTATGATATAGTCCAACATTTGCTACCTGAGGTACCAGATTTGCCCTATAAATTCCAAAACTTGGTAAATTTAAGTAGAATGAAAGAAAATAACTGGAGATGTCGCGGTACTTAGCAGAAAAGAATATACACCTGTACCCTAATTCATATAGCATGGCACTGAGGCTCCTTCATCTTCAGTGACTTGTGAGAGGGTGTTCTCCAACTCTGGAGGTTAACTACTAAAGGCAATATACTTCACACAAGAAACTGTGAAATATGTCATGTAGTCACATGAAAGCAATTAAAATAAAACATTTTTAAAAAACACACAATGCTCTTTCTCTGGCGGTCCAAATCGAATGCATGATTGGCTCACGCTGCATTCAAAACAATGAAAACGTGCTGCCTCGAGACTCCAAAAAGAGGGCACCAAAAACCAATGCCTTTCCTTCGCTTCATTTAAAGCTTGACTGACCCCAGCTACTCTACTAAACAGAGAGAGAGAACACACACACACACGAAAAGACCTATAGCTTTGTAAAGCCTTGTACGAGGGCCGAGGGAGGCAGATGGGGCTCAGAGGAGAGAAAATGAATGGCATGTGATAGAGTGGAAAGCGCCTAAAAGACACTTAGAAAGAGGCTGAAGGCGGCATCACGGGGGCGGTATGTGAAACTAAAACAGCATGAAAACGCTACATTAGCTCCCTCTCTCCCACTGCTGGTGGAAGCAGTAGCCTCCACGATTTGCAACTCTAATGGTCGTGTGGTGATGAGAGCTAATGGATACCGTACTAGGAAATTAAAAAGATTCAACTTCTACAGTTCCCCTCTAGCCCCATCCCCCCCACCCCTTTTTTTCATGTTCTTGATTGATCGTCTACCAGACGTTGCTCTACATTTAGATGTAATCAGGACTGTCTTATCAGAACAGATGAACGTTCTCACTATTCCGGGGTTCATTCCATTTATATGCCACATATGATACAGCCACTTCATCTATCAGTGACACCCTTCCAAAAGTGACATACAGTACATACCTGGAATTTCATATACCGTGTGGATTATCCCATATTTTACGCACTGTTTAATACATGGGCAGCCCGGTAGTCCAGTGGTTAGCACGCCGGCTTCACAGTGCAGAGGTACCGGGTTCGATTCCAGCTCCGGCCTCCCTGTGTGGAGTTTGCATGTTCTCCCCGGGCCTGCGTGGGTTTTCTCCGGGTGCTCCGGTTTCCTCCCACATTCCAAAAATATGCATGGCAGGCTGATTGAACACTCTAAATTGTCCCTAGGTGTGAGTGTGAGCGTGGATGGTTGTTCGTCTATGTGTGCCCTGCGATTGGCTGGCAACCGATTCAGGGTGTCCCCCGCCTACTGCCCGAAGACAGCTGGGATAGGCTCCAGCGCCCCCGCGACCCTAGTGAGGATCAAGCGGCTCGGAAAATGAATGAATGAATGAATGAATGTTTAATACATGGTAATATTTGAACCCATGAGTTTTGACATGGGCGGCCCGGTGGTCGACTGGTTAGCGCGTTAGACTATTTTTAGACTATTCATCAATAAATAAGGCGCAGTGGATTATAAGACGCACTGTCGGCTTTTGAGAAAATGTAATGCTTTTAGGTGCAGAAAATACGGGAGTTAACTATTTCTAAAGTCAAGAATGGATGGATGACCAATCGTGTCGAAACTGGCACCAGGTTTTTCTGTATATATAAAGAAACTGAAGCATGAATAGAGGATAAATGAAGAACAAATCAACAAATAACAAATAAATAAAGAACAAATCTTAATGGCGACCTTGGCTGCCTTTCACATTTTCAAAGTCAATTTATTTCACACGTGTCGGGATTAGACATTCCCTCAAGGGCTTCGGCGATCCGTGTGCTGGCCGCAGCAGCGTCTATCCTGTAGAAGTGATTTAAGCTGCCAACACCTTCTAATTAGGGCAAGAACATAAAGGAAAATGGAAATGGGCTGACATTATTATCAGTAAGCAATGAATAACTCGGCATGTGAACGTAAGCGTGGTGAGGGAAAAGTAGCTGGCACATACTTGAGCGGATACTGATTACACTTGGCATATATTGACAGTGAACATTATTATACTCTGATGCATGAATCGGGGTTATCCTCGTGTCGCTAGTTTCAGCTAGTCTTATCGGCCCTAGATTCATACAAGTGGCAACGGGACAATGGAACTGAACATGGGTAAAGTGACGCTTCGTCGACAGATTAGTTCGTCCAATAATATATAGACAACAACTGTGTCACTTAATAGGCAAAAAATAACCTCTTTTAAATGTGTGTTAACATGGGTTTGTTGACAATTGTGGAAGTGTCTTTGAATAACAAAGGCATTGCTCTTCAAGCCGTCACACTGCTGCCATTATGTTCAGCGATTCACCTCAGCTTTTTATTTTAATACGTCCACCAGTGGCGAGGAGATGGGACGTTATTACATTGGATGACACGATTTCACTACGGCAACAACGAATCTCAAATGGCAGTCTGCCTTGTCTCTGGGTGTAGGGTGGCCAATGGGAATTTCTACAAAATATGTTAATGTTCCCGAACAGCCGATGTATTTCCAGGCCGGCTTTGGCCATCACATACGCTAGCAGTGCCTCCTTTTATCCACATTGTGTAAATTGGGAGTCGATCCTTTTATGTTTTCATAACCTCAATTTCTCTATGTCTGCACCATAGAGCAAGACAATAAAGGTGTTCCTTTCCATTTTATTCACTCTTTCTTTGTTACAGTGGTTGTTTTTGTGCCCTTTGTTGAATGTGTCAAAAGAAGCCGAAATGCAACACAGACCTGCATGTATTGTGAGACAGAGAATGGCTCATTATATCAGATATGGCGCTTTGATCGCTCACACTTGGGTAACTGGAGGTGTTCGAAAGGTAATATGTTATGTGCGCTAACTTGATGTCATTCCAGGAGACGGCGTGTAAATAATGAACAGTTTGATCACTATGCGTTAGGCTAGCAACTGGAGGTTAGCGTGTGCCATTGTGCCTCAAATGCAAAAATAGTGATTCCCTTTGTTTATTAATTGACACCAAGTCAGTGTACAAAAGCTGCAGCTCAGTGTTTATAACAAGAATAGGAAACGATATGTAGTTCTCACGCATCTGTAAGTTGAAGGGTTCGTTGTTTTTGAATGGATGGCTCTACTTTATAAAACGGCAAAAGGAGTGATGGATTCCATTTTAAATGCGGCTTCATTGAAAACACACTCTTTTCAGCAACTAAATCACTTCCTGTCATCTGTGCATGTATTAATAACTTTCAATGCAGTGTGACAACAACAATATACAGTAGTTTGTACAACAATTTGTGAAAATGAACAACTGAAATGATCACAAAAAAACATCGACGCAGCCATTGCATTCTCTTAATCTGTGCATCAAATCTGGTGAAAGTTCCAAAGTGTATTATTATTTAGTGCATCCACAAACACTAAAAAATGGTGTGTTGACTTTACTCAATTTAATTTCATCAAGCGATTGCACGAAATAAAATCATGTCGATTGATTTTTAAATAGACCTGTGATCTCCCTCGTACAACCGCTTGATGAAAAAAAAAACCTGAAAATTCAACCAGAATCTATCTGGATCCAAATTTTATTTCAGGCAAGCAATTTGCTGAAATCAAATTGTGATTCCAAGAAAATCCTTTTCAGTGTACATCAGCAAACTCATCACAGACGGACAATTGTGTATTGATTAGCATTCGAGGAAGACATTTAAAGGTTTTGAGTGGTCGTTGGGGATCCAGGAGCAATTTGATTCATCGGTGTCTATTAACCTGCGGGCTGACTATCATTGACACCCGGTACAGTCCAGAATCAACAAGCAGAGCTCACGTATTCTCTCGTGAGCTAAAGGTTTCTTGCGGAGATGGATGGGGCTATGTAAATCGAGGCTTCTCCCAGTGTGGTATGTCAAAGGTCTTTATATTCTGCTTCTAGTCAGGGGAGGACCTCCTTTAACAACCGTGTACAACCGGATGTTCGTTCTCTGCACACAAAATGGAAGCAATAAAAATACCTGCGCTGTATATAAAGTGGACATTACCGTGAACAAATACAACCTTTTAGACTAATATGGTCAAACCAGAACGGCAGTGGTTTAAAATGAAAGTAATTGTTTGCATAGGGAATTCCCTCGCTATGGTCCGTGCCCGCCAAGGGGTTAGTGAGATTAACTTGAAATTTCCAAGTCACGCACCACCTCCAATATCGCGGCAAAGATGGTGCTCTTACCCGCACTGATCCATCAAGAAAATAAAAAAAAATAAAACAAAAACTGTTTATAGGCAGTATGAGGTTTTCAGTTCAATATTTCAAAGATGAAATTCTCACATTGAACACCTTTGAGCATGTGTACTCTGTTTGAGAAATTCCGCTCAACACAATTTTTATTTTTACAAAAACCAAGGCCATGCCTGAAACCTCTCTCTTCTTTTTTTTAAAACACAATTGCTTACCCGGTAGTCCAGTGGTTAGCACGTCGGCTTCACAGTGCAGAGGTACCGGGTTCGATTCCAGCTCCGGCCTCCCTGTGTGGAGTTTGCATGTTCTCCCCGGGCCTGCGTGGGTTTTCTCCGGGTGCTCCGGTTTCCTCCCACGTTCCAAAAACATGTGTGGCAGGCTGATTGAACACTCTAAATTGTCCCTAGGTGTGAGTCTGAATGCGAATGGTTGTTCGTTTCTGTGTGCCCTGCGATTGGCTGGCAACCGATTCAGGGTGTCCCTTGCCTACTGCCCGAAGACAGCTGGGATAGGCTCCAGCAACCCCCGCGACCCTCGTGAGGATCAAGCGGCTCGGAAGATGAATGAATATATGAATGCTTACCTTCTATTTTTCTTACTTCCTTTTGTACGTTGCTCACTATCCTGTACTCTATGTCGCTGTTGGCAGCTTTGCCTTTCCTCTCTTGAACATTCTCTTCACATTAATAAACAAAAGACAAAAGACTTGCCAATGTTGGAGAAGAATAGATCCCGCCTACAAACTCTACATAGCATGGCGGCAAGGACGCAAACACCTGGTACATATAATCAATCAAACTGAAGTAGTCACCATGAACTCAAGACTCATGCTGGTAAATACCCAAAAAGAAACATTGCAAAGAAAACACTCACTACGAGCAGGTCTGCACCACGGGTATTTTAATTAAAATGCTGCATATGTATATATTTCTTCGGGTATTTGTTAGGCTTTATGTCCACAGGAAAATAATCTAAATGTTAACATTACAAATCCAAACTGAGAAAAATGAAATGAAAACAAACTTTGGAATTGCCGGTGAACAACGGCTGGTCTTGAGCTTTTGCTCAATTCACTGTTTCAAAAACTCAAAGGGGTGAAGCGCAGTCATGACAAATGACACAGAGCTATGTTGACATGCTATGTTTTGTTTTGGTGTTTTTTAAATTATTATTTATATTTGTTTTACAGCAATAAATGCTTGTTTTGACACGTTTGTCACTTATCGTGTCATTTAACTTAATCGTCTTGATGATGTACATTTTATTGGCATTCGGGGCTATACGGTGTCATTCCCGACTTCAAACTAACACTTATCTTTATGGGTGCCCATTTTAACATCTTTATTGAGTGCTACGCAATCTCATGATGTCCATCTTGTGTGGGAAGTGCATTGTGGCGGCATATCGTGTGACCCCCGAATCTCCGGTTCCATCTCGAAGTTATTGACTGCACTCCTACAGACAACTTGGAATCAATAGAAAGGAGTGCAAAAGTCATTGCATTCCAATTGATCCCGCATGAAGTGACACACAAGATTTCAGGCATCGACTCTGAGGCGATTGCCAGATTTTAGCGTATGTGCCGTTTGGATGAGCGGCACAATGTCTGACAATGCTATTTGTGTCGATACGCCAGCATTACTCCCATCGAAACTGCATGATTGAAGAATATTTTTAATCTATTTGAAGTGTACCCTCTCATGTGCGCAGTGAAGGCAGATTGCTCGGACTGTCAGAAGAAGAGGCTGCCCATATTTGGATTTTAATTTTATTTTTTTTAAAAGACACGTGATGTGTGCATTGAAGCGGTGTCAAAATGATTCAACAGCTAATTAATTATCAAAATAATCGACAGATATTTTAGTAATCATGTAATTGTTTAGAGCATGGGTGTCAAACTCATTTTTGTCACGAGCCACTTTGGAGTTGTCTTCCTTCGGAGAGCCGTTAAGATCCGAATAATAGAAAATCACTTTTCTGCTTGGCTCTCGACGAAGGCGGATGCTTTTTTGCACAGCGCCCACCCTCTCCCCAACCCTCTCCTTGCTCGCCACTTAGTCTTTGTGCTGTCTTTGTGTAACTTTTCCCTCCTCCTACCGTATTTTTTCATCCGAAGAACTAACCATGGAATTAGTTGACTGGTCTCTCAATGTAATCGACAAAATTTTTTTGATGAAAAGAGCAGGCAGTGGGGAGCCTGCTAGCCCTCCGGGGACATTTGCTGCCGGATACGCCCTGGATCCGTGGAGAAAGTGGAGACCGGTGTGCCTGGCAATACTGTCCGTGGAAGATGTGGAATACATCTACATTATTGGCTTTTTGATAACAGGAATGCTACTGTTTGGTGTTGGTAGCTTTCTGTTCTATCGCAAAAAATTCAACCAACTGGAGCGGCTTTATTGGAAGTAAAGAAGCTGCTGGTCATTCTGGATGGTTTGGCGCGAATGTCCAAAACTCAGACTCAAGCAGTGACTGAGCTCAACCGCAATATTGATGTGGTTTTGGAGCGACTCAGCGCGATCGACAACACCATGGAGAAGTTTGAATCCGCGCTGCGGAAAGAATTTTCAGATCCGTCTGATCGGCGCCAGTGAAGAGATACAGACCAAGGACTCAAGGCTGTCTGGAATTGTTGGCGGCCAAAACAAACCGCTATCTGGCCTTTCCCCTGAATGGAAGTACGCATGGAGTCTAGGGCCCCCACCACCACCCCCTCCTTCTCGGCCATGGACTGATAAGCCGGGACTGTCTTCATGATGAGCAGACCTCGACGAAGCAGCTATGACCTGTACACGCATACCCATACACAACTGGACAATCACACGCGCATACATATCCTTATTATCACATCTTCATCCCTCCGATTCTTTTCCCCCGTGACCTAGTATTATCTGTAGAGCGCATCGGGGACCGTGCAGCTGGTCAGTAAGCTACGTCACGGTCGCCCTCTTCCCATCCATCCGCCCTCTCATTACATGTTATGTCTTGTGACTTGTTGTAACTGTCATATGCTTATTTATGTGCTTGGGTCTTTTTTTATCCTGGACTTAAATTATCCCCAGAAGAGGATAGTTCGTGCGTGATTTTTTTTCCCCTCTCCCTACCCATTGTTTTCCTTTCTGAACTCTGACTGTAAATTTCCCCATTGCGAGACAAATAAAGGATATCTTAATCTTAATATATAATTATCACATCCAGGCTCACTAGTTTAGAAATCAGTCAAGTATTTGTTCAATTATCGCTCAAGTGAGTGTAAACAGGGTAACAGAATTATTGCAGAATGACTTTGACACATGTGGTTTAAAGCTATTGTTTACAGTAACTTTGTAAAATTGTCCAAATCCTTTGATTTCTTCCTCTCATTTTTTTTTATTTCTGTTGGCCTTCGCGAAAGAAGACTGATCGTTTATCCAGCCATTAGGACTAGATAAGTTTTTTACTTCATCCTACTCCCTTGAACATAATAACTGTGTTGAATGAAGACTGATTTCTTTCTTTTTACTTTTTTATCTACCTTATTTTCTGTCAAATTATTACTATTACTATTATTATTATTGTATATGTTTTATGTTCAATAGACAAATAAACAAACAAACAACTGTCGCCGGGCGTGCTGGGGCCTATCCCAGCCGTCATCGGGCAGTAGACGGGCATACAGTGACGAACAAACATCCACGCTAACACTCACACCTAAAGACAATTTTGAGTGTTCTGTTAACCCTACTATTTTTTTCGGAATGTGGGAGGAAACCGGAGTACCCGGAGAAAACCCACGCAGGCACAGAGAGACCATTGCAATCTCCTCAGAGGAAAGGAAGGCCTGAACCGGAATCAAACCCTGCAACCTGTATACTGTGAGGCTGACTTGCTAACCGGTCGACCACTGTGCCGACCTATATTATTTGGGGAAAACAAAAAGAAAACAAACTGTGCTTTATTGGAAGTTGAAGAACGCATCTTAACCAGAGGTGCGTATAATTATGCAGGGCAGTGTACATATCAGGTTCAAATTTGATCCATCATTTTGAAGCATCGTATTCTTCGATAGTGTAACGACTATGTGGCCTGCACAACAAAGTGCTGGCAATCTGCCTCTGTTGTGAACCTCGATGCTCATTGAAAACAAAGACGTGACAGATGTCGCATTCATGCACTGCTCAGACCTTCCTCTTAACCTCCTTGATCCGTATTCACGACATGCAGATTTACGAGATGCTTTAATGTAGGCTGGTGCATTAGCGGCGCAATGAAGGGACCTTGGACATACTGTACATCCTCTTCTGTCAATGCATAAAAGCATTTTGTTGTACCTTTAAAGTCAGCATGCACATTTAGACTGTTTGCCTGAAAGGCTTATAGGCATTTTGGTGACCATCGCCGCTGCCAGCACTTTGATGGCCAATTCTATTGGTCATACAAGAATTATGAAGTCAAGAGCCAAAGTGCTGGTGTGGGTGTGTTGCAGCTTGTTGCGTCCCTTCCAAGGCTTGTTTAGGTAATAAATAATACACAGTAACAAGGCCTGAAGATGAATTACTGCAGAAGATGCTTTCATTTTTCTTCCGTGGCCAGGGTCAAAACAAAAAAAAGCCTTGTGACTATATTTCAATGACGGCATTCTTGCAATAAAGGATGTGATTGAGAGAATGAGGATCCGCAGTGACGAAGATGGGTGAATGGGTCTTCCCTTTTGTTTTTATTTCTACCTGAAGCTTTTCCTCTTGTGTTCTCTTCTGAATGTTTGCTTCCAGACTCTTTGGAACAGATTGCACCCTGTGTCTACAGATTAGGTAAAATCTTTTTTGCTCTTTGGGATTCTTCTATTCAGTGGATCATAGGAAATCTTCATTTTGAATAACAATACGAACCAACCGGGACAGTGTCTGGAATGGTTTTGTTCAACTTGTGGGACTGTGTGTCTATCCTGGATTCTTTGAGGATTCTTTTAGGCTCTGTAACCCCCCCACCCCCTGAAAAAAAATCAATTCGTGTTCTATTAGTTTCACTCATTCAATTATTTTCTACTGCTTATCCAGTTCAGTTGTGGTTTCATCATGACTTTGGCAGGAGGTGGGATACAGCCTCATTCTACTAGCAGGGACCGTCAAACCTACAAAGGAAGGGTTGTCTGCTCAGTAATCGGGCCACCTCTTGTCTGCCTCGTTTGCACATCAACGAATAGACAACTGTTATTGCTCCAACTGGAAGAGGGCCGTGAATTTTCCGTTGATGTGTGTGTGTGAATGTTTGTTTGTCTATTTTTGTCTATGTATTGACAGCTGGGATAACTTCCAACATGCCGGTGACACTAGTGGGGATGAGCGGGTCAGATGATGGCTGGATGGATGTTTTACCTACTTGTTACATGTCATGCTCTAACCCATAGGTGTCAAACTCAGGTCCTGGAGGGCCGCTGTCCTGCATGTTTTCCAAGTCTCCCTTCCAAGCAACACACCTGATTCAAATTATCAGCTCATCGGCAAGCTCTGTGGAAGCCTGACATTGAACCTGTACATTTGAATCAGGTGTGTTGCAATAGGAAGACTTGGAAAAATGCAGGACAGTGGCCCTCCAGGACCTGAGTTTGACATCTATGCAGTCTAACCTGTCATTTGTTCATATTGGAGGTAATGTTAATGTTCTCTTAAGTGACCCCATTGGGTAAAAAAGCTCTTTTGCAAATAGCTGTTGACTATTGCTTGCTCAAAAAAAGACAACCTTTGCCTCAAGCACTACACTGGCTATCTCCTGTGTAGTACAATACAACGCCAAACTTTTTTTAAAAAAGTGTATTTGTCTCCACTGTATTCAAGAAGAACTAATAAAGAACAGCTGCAATACAAAATATCAATTTTCTTTTGAATGTAAGCATAAAATAACACAAATGATGGATTAAAGTATGAAGTAAATCTGCAATGAATTGGACTGTTGAGAAAAAAAAAAGTAATTAAAGCGGAGTGTGTTGGCCCATTGGGGGCTCAGGAGTAAGAGGGCCAGTCTCATGTTCATTTGGAGCACATGGACACTTTTCCCCAGCTGAACACCGTGCTATTATAGATACCTCAGTGAGTAATTAATAAGGTCCCTAATAATAACAATGGGAGCTGTAAGAGATCAATTTTCTTTGCTGCCCCAACTGCAGGTTTTGGCACAGCCCAGCGGCCCAATTCACTGTTCTTATTAAGGCCGTAGCTCAAAGAGAGCTTCAGCCATCAAGCGTCACATTATATTTCACTGATGGTGACAAGTGCTGGTGTAATGCAAGGCACTTTTAATTATCCTGGGAAGCTACTCTTCACAAATGACCATTTTGGAGTACTGTATTTTCCGCACGATAAGATGCACTTTAAGCATTCAATTTTATCAAAA
This sequence comes from Hippocampus zosterae, assembly GCF_025434085.1. Classification (NCBI taxonomy): domain Eukaryota; kingdom Metazoa; phylum Chordata; class Actinopteri; order Syngnathiformes; family Syngnathidae; genus Hippocampus; species Hippocampus zosterae. Next base: position 33,847,229 of record NC_067452.1, on the reverse strand, counting down.
GCTGAGTGTACCTTTTAATCCGATGTGCATTATATATATGGATCAATGTGCAGATTTCTTGGACGTAGTATTTTAAATATTCTGTAAAGCACTTTGTTACAGCTGTAGCAATTGTGAACGCGCTTTGAAATCTAGCTGTATTGTATTGTATTTCCTGTACCAAAGCCCCATCTATTGGATGCACAGCGCAACCGCAGCCACTACTGTATGCGCCTTATAAAGCCGTGCGCCCTATATATGAAAACACTTTTAAAAAAGGCCGCTCATTGAACCTTATACTCCGAAGCACCTTACCTTGCGTGAAAATACGGTACATTGGGTGAAACGTATTATGAAGTACAGTACTACAGGACTGATCAGCAGCCAATTGCGGGACACATATTTCATTTGGTTTAATGATTGTTTTACTTTTCTTAGGGCTTTAAATTCACAGAGAAACATCTATGAAGCACTTCTATCCTTTCTAACGTGAGTTTTGAACCTGGGACTGTCATGATTCTGTTCGGGACCAACAGGTGGCACTATAGGGCTCCCCCTGCAGCTGCACACCTGTTGGTCATTGGGTAATTAGTGCTTTAAAAGGACTCCCAGCCCGACCACTTATTGTCGGGTCATTGCTGCTCTTGGCTACTGTCATGTTCGTTTGTTGTAGTGATGGGTCCATGAGGCCTCATGAGGCGTGTTGACACACTGACACACTGTGTTGATACTGTGCTAATACTGTGTCACTGACCACTGCCACCTGCTGGACCTTCAAGATCCTTGCATCCAACCCACTCAACAGACTGAACTGACTGATAATTTTTTTGTATATTGAACATATAATATAATATACAATTCGGTAATAAATTGGCAAAAAGTGAATGTAAGATATAAAAAAAGGAAAAGAAAATAGTCATCATCACAAATATGTGTTCAAAGGAGTAGAAAGAAGTAAAAAAAACCCTAGAGTCCTACCCCTTCTTATATATGAATTGATCATTTTTCAAAATAGAAAAGAAAGTCTACATATCAACAAATGCTTTTACCCTTATGTATGCTGTACTTATACATTTGTACAACTTTAGGTTTGTATATACAGTACATACTCATTGGAGCACAAGTATATGTCGATTTTCTCATATTCATAATGGATGCTACATTTCATTAATATATTAAATAATCTCATCAATGTATTGCTATATTTCATGGGTGTATCGAATTTATTAGGTTAATTCTGATTTGTGTAGTTTTCTTGTACTACTCTCAAATTCATTTTTAATCTCAGCAAGAGAGTTACTCATTTTACTGGTCCGTTTCAGAATCATTCCACAGATTTACACCTATTACAGATACACTCCTTTGCGTGATGTTTGTTCGTGTTTTGGATTCTTCTGTATAGGTTAGTACCCCTTAAATTATGACAACTTTCTCGAATTTTAAAACGCTTCTGGATGTTTTGGCAAAGGAGGTTATTGTGTGCTTTGTACATTGATTGGGCGATTTTGAAGTCAACCAGGTCATGAGATTTCATTGTTTAATTTGATAAACAGTGGATTTGTGGGTTCCGTCTATTTGGAGCCAGTGATTGTTTTAAAACTACAATACAAAGCAATCAGAACAGTGTTTTACTGGCATTTCCCCATATTTCCACACAATAGGTCAAATATGGAAGTAATAAAAGTGTGTACAAGGATTTCTTATTCAGCACATCCTTAGTTTTGGGAGGATCCCTATGGTTTGGGATATTTTTCTTTTATTATCTATTATGTAGCTGCCAGCACGGTTTTGCATCTACAACTGTTCCAAGACATTTTCATAAGGTCATTCATCGATTTGATGAAGTGTATACAATATCATTCACATCCATGCATTCATTCATTCTGCAACATTCAATGTGTTCAAATAATGTGAAGATCATTTGAATGAGGATGCTTGTGGGCTTTGATTTCACATGTTTATTGAGAAAAATAAGATGCTCCAATGTTTTAAACTTTAGCCTGTTGAGTCTTTTACAAGCAATTTCTCCTGCTGTGAAGAACACACGCTCACAAGGGATGGATGTGGCTGGCGTACAAAGGAACTCCTTTGCGAGGTGGGAGAGGTTTGGGAAAGAAGTGTGTTGGTCCTTCCAGTACAGCTGCTTCCTGGAACCTTGATTGTCAAACATGGAGTGGAGAGTCAACCAATAATTACTGATTGTCAATTAATCATCAACATAGCAACCGTGAAAAGATGAGTGAACGTTTGTATACCTGGCGTAATACCGGGTGTATCGCGAACTTCATTCTCATGCTTGGCCCGATAATGCCTCAGCATGGTGGAGGTGCTTCTGTTGGCGAATTGACTTGGCAAATTCGACATTTCACCTGTAATGAAATGTGAATAAGAAGTAACTAAGAGTTACCTTGAAGTGTATTCGGATTAGAATGGTACAACACGTCAATAATCTGAGAGGCACTCGGCGAGTGCCTCTCGCCGAGAGGCTCTCGGCGACAGAACGCGATTTGAATAAATAAATAAATAATACCTTATTCTCCAGGACATCAAAATGGTCCCACACGGCGGATGATTTGCGTCTCTGCTCCATAATCGGCAAGGAAGGCAAGGCACGAACACGAAGTCTGCACTGACACGAGCTTCGACAAGCGAGCGTGAGTGAGGTCTGGCTTGTTTCGGCAGGTGTTCCTTATAAGCACTGTGTGGCGGGCTTTTGCTGCGTCAACGCCCTCTGCACTGAGTCGACGCCCCCTGGACTAAGTGGCGCAGCCTGTACTGTGCCAAGCAGCCGATGCAGGTGCAGTTCACGTGTCAATTAGCAGCCTGGACTGTGTCAACGCAGCCGATGTGTCAATTAGCAGCCTCGACTGTGTCAACACAGTCGATGTGTCAATTAGCAGCCTGGACTGTGTCAACGCAGCCGGTGTGTCAATTAGAAGCCTGGACTGTGTCAACGCAGTTCACGTGTCAATCACGTGACGTAATGAGCCAGCACATGCATCGACACGTGGTTTGCTCTGTGAGCCCGGCGCATGTGTCAATGCATCGGTGTCGCTGGACCCATCACTAGTTTGTTGCTCTTTGTATGTTTGCTTGCAACTGTCATGTTTGTTTCTGTCATGGTTCTGTTCCTGTTAGTTTTTTGTCATGGTTTTGTTTTGCTACTTTGGATTAGTTTTGGTCGTTAGGACTTTGTTTGTTTTGGATTCAGTTTTCTATGTTTTATTAAATATAATTCATCAAGTTCACCCTGCTCCTCCCTCCTGCCTGCTTTTTGGGGTCCACCACCACCGCGCAAGGTGACAGGGACTTCTGATTGCGTTAACCACTGTGTGCTTCCTCATTGTGGTTTAGGGAACGCATTTCTACAATTGTCATTTTGCATTGCAATTGTGTCTCACAATTTTACAGGCTGACAGATAGCATCTGAGTCGTGGTGTCAGATGCCTTTAGTAATGGAGATTTGAACATGGGGTAGCAACACATGTTGACAGACAAAACAAAACTCACAGCAACTGTATATATCCTTCATTTTTTCCAAAAACTGACTAATGTTATAACAGTTTACTGACTCAATTGTATGTGTGGACTATACTGCCCAGAGGTGGCTAGGGCACACACACCAAGGAGCAGCACAATGTCCATTGAACTGAAGCAAAAAATGTGACCGAAACAATTTCTCTCTTCTGCATACTAAAGTATAATTTTATAGATGAATATATTTTTTTTCCGATCAAAATACATATTACAAAAATCGTTGTCATATTTGGGAGAGGCTGGAACAGATTAAGGGCATTTCCATTCATATCACTGTAGAACGATGGTTTGAAATACCAGTGTGTGGAGTCACAAGAGTGGTCACAAAACAAATTAAAGTCATGGCAACACCGTACACTGTATACGGTATATGCGCACAAACACACACCCACACACACACTCAGTTGTTGCACTCACCCACTCAAGGCTCTGTCTGAGCTCCCAGGATTCCCTTAGATGAGGGGAATGTTCAGGTTCAGTGACTTGCTGCACTTGACCTCTGGTGAATCATCCAGTAGAATTGAGGGGGATGGGGGGAGTGAATAATCTGGTTGTTTTGAAATGACCCAGGACACACAGTGATTCACAGACAATTGCCTGGGGATAAAATCATGGTGACCAGAAACAAACATACCGGTACTAAAAAATTACAAGCTGATAGAATCAGAACATTGAAAAATGAAGAAAGATAGATCTGCGATTTAATTAATAACAGGATCGAACTACAACAACCTAATTGAATGTGTACACCATAACCGCTAACATCAATTTAAATGAGTTCAATCTTGAATACAGTTACTTGTCAAGTCCCGTGGACTATTTTCAGGCTACACACAAGTTGTCAGGGAGTCCTTCAAAAGTCCTCAGTTTAATTTTTCCCAAACAAAGCTGTAATTGCTTTTTTTTTAATGAAAAAAAAGGGGAAAACTTCATCCTTGAATCTGCCATTCAAAAAGTTTAAAATGTACAATTTTGTTAAACAGGCAAAAGAATCATAAATAATCCTGCTATGCTACAAGCAGCAATGGTTGTAATGTTTTTTCTGCTTATTTCATAAAGTATATGGTGAATAAAATACTGGCAGGATTTCTTGAAATAAGATATTATGTTGAGTCCATAGCTCTAATTCCTTTTGATCTGATTAAGTGCAAAATCCTGGAAATACAAATACCGTATTCTTCGCATTACCAAAATCGTCAGTGCGCCTTATGTATGGATCTTAGCTTTTCTGTTTGCGATCTTTAATTCAAATTCCTTCTTACTTTCATGCATTGAATTGCTAGCAAGCCTACATGTTTTCATTATCCTGGAATTGGAACTACTTTCTGCTTCTGCGACAAAGACTCATGCGAAATGTACAGTAGTTCTGCTGCTGTCAGACCGAACACAACCTGAGCGTTTCTGGTGGTGCGTTTGCAATGTTACAACATGGGACAATATCACTGCCGACTGTATTTACCGAGAGATAAATTATTTAGCAAGATTCCAATAGCAGCTGAGCAAAAAAGTACCAGGCTTCAATAAAGGAGAGCGAGGAAGTTCTCCAGAGTGTATTGACTTGTTTACAGCTATTGAACTGTCAACCAAGATAGCAGTTCACAGCCAAAGCCAAAAAAAAAAAAAAAAACCCAACCACCAGTCACCAGATTGACTAGCGGTGTTTTTTTAATTTTTTTTTATTTTATTTTTTGCAACTGTCACACGAGTCGCTCCCCTTGTCTGTTTGAAGCAATCCCCATGTAGTTGCACGGCGGACAAAATCATTCAAAGCCCCGGCCTGAACCCAGCCTAATAGCGCTAAATCCATCAAATAAACATACAATGCAATTACAATAAACTATTTGACATTCAAAGATAATGTGGCCTTATAATCGGCTTTATGGATGAAAATGTGCCAAAATAGACCCCTTCATTGATACTGCACCTAATAATCCGGTGCGCCTAATGATCCGAAAAATAGACAACGCCTCCATTGTAAGGCATTTTTCACAAGAATACTCGCAGCTCAGCGGGGATTTTTAGATTGATGAATCAGGCGCTTGGTGTGAAGCATATTGTTTGTTGCATTAAAGAGATATCAGAACAGGATATCAAAACGTATGAAAGCAGAGAAGTTATCATGCCAGAAGGAGTTCATGAATAGATTTTTTTTTTTTTTTTAATGATTAGGACTTAAGTGAAAGTGTTATTCACTCATAAAGACTCCCGATGACCTCGGACTGTTCGGCTTCATACTCTTGTGTAGATTGTATTTACAGTGCACAATAAAATGACGCTTGACATTTAATTAAAAGCCAATGATCCAATTTCAGCGGGAAGCATGCGGGGCAGCACAAGGCTAACTTGGAAGGAAAAGCACACTTAATAAAAAGCTATCAAATCAATAAAACGGAAAATAAGGGGACAACAAACCATCGGCGGGTATTACGGTAGTTTTTCATTGTAACATTATGCTTCTCATTCTTCATTATTTGACTACTATGCCTTTTCCCTCAACATTTTACCCTATTTCTTCACACTTGGTTGGTTCCAGTAATGTCTTCACATAGATAATTTCTTCTTGAAACAATGGTGCCTTTAATAATTTTTTTTAATAGGCAGAAGCTCAAAATCATTATAATTGCTTTTAGTTCCAAACATATAAATGCACCAGGAATAATTTTTAAAAAAAGAAAAGGGGAATTGTTTTTAAAAAAAATCTGAACAACTTTTTCCTCTGGCACAAAATAGGTTATGATTCTCCATTGTCTCTACGAATGAATCGCTGTCCATCTCAGTGTATCAATCCTGTGATTAACAAGTGATCTGTCCACGGTGTACCTCTGCCTCTCATCAGCTGGGATGGGCTTCAGGTTTCACGTAACCCTGAGCAGGACTGATTTCATTTGAGGTTTGTTCTGCAAGAATTCCGTGTGACAGTCTTGTCCGAATGACGGGCACACATTGATCGGCTTTCTTTTTGCCGCAATGCAAAGAGGACACTCAAACCCATAGAAAAATACCCATCGTTATCCAAAAATATCTCGAGTGGAATACCCCAAAGTGGAAAAATTAGTAAAAGTCAGTATTTATTTTGGTCGCCGGCCTTATGATACAATGAGATGTCTTTGTTTCACCTTCAGGCCGTGCTAACAGGGATTGTTCACCATGTGACTGGTATGCAAATGTATTTGTTCTTGACATTTTGAATAGTGAAGGCCTTGCAGTATATGAGTCATTGAGTTCTCCTCATAATTCACCATAAGGCTAAGGAATGTCATACATCAAGAAAATAATAGCCTGCTGTTTTTTTAAACAGCTATTAAAAAAAAGACTTCTAATAAGAAGTCATATTTTTGCTTTGGGGTGTTCTCCTTGTTTATAAGCTTGCAGTTGTGCTTTACAACTTGATTGTGATCTCCGCCACAAAATAAAAGGCACTGATTGCTCCGTTGTGTTTTACCTGCAACCCTCATGAAGGCCTCTTACTGCCAGCTCATAAACCAAAGTAATTTTTCTGAGCTTCCACTTATCGAGCTTCTGTAGTCCATCCATCTATCCATTTTCTGATCCGCTTAATCCTCACAAGGGTCGCGGGGGGCGTGCTGGGGCCTATCCCAGCCGTCTTCGGTCAGTAGGTGGGGGTGGGGGGGACACCCTGAACCGGTTGCCAGCCAATCGCAGGGCACGCTTTGACGGACAAAAATCCGTGCTCACACTCACAATTAGGGACAATCTGAGCGTTACGTTAACCTGCCATGCATGTTTTTGAAATGTGGGAAAAAACCAGAGTACCCGGAGAAAAGCCACGCTGGCACATCTGCACGGTGAAGCCGACGCACAGACTTACACCCTGATTTATTCGCCAGCCAATCACAACCCAGGCAATGTTTTTTTTAAACCTTCCACATTCACAAATAAAGTCAAAGTTCAGTCCCCGTTTTCGTCTTGTGGGCTGAAGCACCCACAGAAAAACCCACATACTGCAAGCACTGTGATATTCACTGCTCGAAAATAAATTTAATATTTTCGCTTTGAGGTCTAGTGACTGCAAAATAAACGCGTTATGCTCGAGTACACGTTCGAAAGAAATGTTTTTATCTGGTAAACATCTGAGAAGCACAATCTCTCTGGTAAATGTGAAAAATTATTCCAGTTGTTTATTTTAAAATGTGATTTGGATTTTAGAGCGCAGTTTTGTTATCGAAGCCAATCTAATCCTCGCAATATTTTTGCTGCATTCATTAGGGATGCCTGATGAAGTTTCTAATCAGTATGCAGATTAGCAGCACATCAATTTGTTGACTATTCTCCCGTCATAATTTTATCTCGCAACTCTGCTGTAAAGCAAGTGAACACACCTCGGCAACACATTCAATGTTTGGAGTTTTTTTTTTTCTTTTGCCGATATAAAGATTGATGTTATTGTGGTTCTTGTGGTGTTTTGGATCAAAAGTTTAAAGTTTAACCACATTAAAAAAAAAGTTTAAACTCATTGTACATATCTAGTCAGTTTAGCCTGAATGTGAATCATTCTCTCATTGCTGCCTATTTCCAATAAAGATCAATTTGATACCAGAAGATGAAACAATTTTTAGAGAATTGTTGGAATATTCTGTTAAAAATGTCTGACACAATATTAAAATGACACCCAACAAAAGAGCATTTTATCGTTGACTTACAAAAATGTCAAATCTGTGAAAACACTCACAAGAGCTTGACAGAACTACATGGGCCTCTGAACCCTCTTGTGCCTCTAATTTGGTATTTATTCTAAAGTGAAATATTCATTCATTCATTCATCTTCCGAGCCGCTTGATCCTCACTAGGGTCGCGGGGGGTACTGGAGCCTATCCCAGCTGTCTCCGGGCAGTAGGCGGGGGACACCCTGAACCGGTTGCCAGCCAATGGCAGGGCACACAGAAACAAACAACCATTCGCACTCACACTCACACCTAGGGACAATTTAGAGTGTTCAATCAGCCTGCCACGCATGTTTTTGGAATGTGGGAGGAAACCGGAGTACCCGGAGAAAACCCGCGCAGGCCCGGGGAGAACATGCAAACTTCACACAGGGAGGCCGGAGCTGGAATCGAACCCGGCACCTCTGCACTGTGAAGCCGACGTGCTAACCACTGGGCTACCGGGCCGCCTAAAGTGAAATATATTAAGTATTAATATTGTTTTCCGTAAAAATGATCCTTCAATAGGATTTTTTTGGGAGGATCTTCGAAGAATGAAATATTTGACAGCCTCCGCCCTACATTGAACCTCCTTGTTATAGTGCCGTGTTTTTAATAGTTGCTTCAGGTCCGGGGTTGAAACTGCAACAAATTGCTTCTCAAACGTAATCATTGAAAAGCAAAATTTATGCTTAAAAAGAAAAAGTTATAGATCCTCTTTTCTTTTTTTTTTTTTTTTGCCTTGGCCACCCCCGCCTTTGCTCTTCGTCGCATCTTCGTGCATTATCGTCTCCTTTCCTGAGACCTCTCAACGTCCCACTTCTCATCTAGCCTCTTTCCTTTTATGCTATCCTGCGTTTGCTAGTTCCCCCCACCAAGTACTCTCCTGCCTGTCTCTCGGATCACATAGGCTATAGCGGTCCGGTCTTCTGGAAGCTTTTCCTGCCCACCGAGAGTATTTCACTTCTTCTTCAAAAGCCGCACGACACTCTTCATTCCTCAGCTTCCACCACACGGTACTCAGCTGTGCCTTTTTCTTCTTAATCTTCCTCACCCCCCAACCTAAGGGATCAAGGGGAAGAAAGCTCCAACTTCATCAGAAACCAAATCCCAACCGGTTCACAGGGAAACTCGGAGCATCCTGATGAAGGGTGAGGTGGCCCTCGGGAATTTTGTGAAAATATCTTCATTTTGCCGTCGGTACTGCGCATAACGGCCAGCCGCCGCCGATTATTTTTGAGCACTTTATTGCTACGTTTTGGCGCATGACGGCCCGTCGACAACTTTTCAACGAATGACATTCACCTTGTGTAAAAATAAATAAATGGATGAATACATGAATACATGCCAAAAAGAATTGCTACAATTACCACATTCGGAGCCCACACACTGTGAAACCCGACTCCAAAGACTGCACTTCCTGCATGCACGTTTTTTTTCCCTTCCCCTTTCAGCAGCTTCATTTTCAGTTTGAAGGATGGCACCATAAATATTGCCACTGGTGCGCAGTAATTCTTTTAGTCAGCATAAAGTTTGCATAAAGGCTGAGTCACTTAAAATGTTATCTCGAATGAAGGCACACAGTATTTCATTAGCAAGGGCTAATTCACACTGTTGACGTTTTTTTTTTTCAAGGAGGTCAGTCACCTGAAAAACATAACTCACAAATGCACTGAAAATTATGCCTGGAGGGAATGAAAAACAACAAAGATGATGATGGTGATGATATTGGCCTTTTGATAACAGGTATGCTGCTGTTTGGTATTGGAAGCTTTCTGTTCTATCGCAAAATTCAACCGACGGGAGCGGCTTTATTGGAAGTGAAGAAGCTGCCGGTCACTCTGGATGGTTTGGCGCGAATGTCCAACACTCAGACTCAAGCGTGACTGAGCTCAACCGCAATATTGATGCGGATTTGGAGCGACTCCGCGCGATCGACAACAACATGGAGAAGTTTGAATCCGCGCTGCGGAAAGAATTTTCAGATCCGGCTGATCGGCGCCAGTGAAGAGATACAGACCACGGACTCAAGGCTGTCTGAAATTGTTGGCGGCCGTCCCTCCAAAACAAACAACGCCATCTGGCCTTTCCCCTGATTGGAGGTACGCATGGAATCTAAGGCCCCCACCATCACCCCCCTCCTTCTCGGGCATGGACTGATAAGCCGGGACTGTCTTCATGATGAGCAGACCTCGACGAAGCAGCTATGACCTGTACACGCATACACATACACAACTGGACATCCACACGCGCATACACATCCTTGTTATCACCGTCTTCATCGCTCCGATTCTTTTTCCCCCGTGACGGGGTTCAATATGCGGAGCGCAACGGTGACCGTGCAGCTGGTCATTTCGGCTGCGTCGCGGTTACCCCCCCTCCCCCTTCCTATTCATCCTCCCCCTTATTACATGTTATGTCTTGTGACTTGTTGTAACTGTCATATGCTTATTCTTGTGCTAGGGTCTTTTTTTTTTTATCCTGGACTTAAATTATCCTCAGAAGAGGATAGTTCGAGCGTGTTTTTTTTTTTTCCCTCACCCTACCCAGCGTGAATTGAATCTGAATTCTGATTGTAATTTCCCCATTGCGGGGCAAATAAAGGATATCTTAGAAATATGCACTCAAAGAATTGTTGTTGTCTTTATCAGATAACACGGGCAATGATCACTATTCATTTTCAACCATTTATAAAGCCGCTGGCCTCTTTGACACTTGTCCTTTCCAGAGTAAGCATCTTTGAAAACTTTTTCCTCACTCCTCCTCTGAGCAATCAGGATGAGAAGGTCACACTTTTGTCTTTTTTGGCCCCTCAGAATATATTTTCATCACTTGGCCACAAAAACCGTTAGCAATAACACCTTGTCACCTTGCAAAGCTGTCAAACCCCCCCTTGGAGATGTAGGAACCTAAAATGTCAGTCCGAGGGCAAAATGGAAACCCCAGATATGAAATCATTTTTTGGTAAGCGCTCATCCGTGCATGATGACAAAGGTGGTTACCTCTAATCCCTGAATATAGTTAATAACATGACTCTTGGTACAACACATACTGTAGTTTTATGATACTTATTATTACACTACTACTCATTATTAATAGAATCTAAATCTGTAAATGTTGTTGTGCGACTTTGATCCTCATGACTGACTGTTGAAGCATTTCCTGCCAACACCGACACGTAAAACGTACGATGATACTGATTAACCATTCAGAGAACATGACGTAATACGTAGAATACGTACGCTCTCCTTTGCCACGCCTCCGCTAGGTATACTAATGGTACGAGCAAAACAAAGTCAGTTTGACTACCTAAGGTAAGAACCCCCGAATTTAGCAGAAGTGAAGAGACTTACAAACTACTGGCTATTACTTACGCGGAGATACATCTGTGTGTGGTTAGCCTGCAGTGTTTTGCTGTGCAGCTGCTGTCATCAATAATAATACATTGATTTTCAACAATACTGTGCAGTGTGTGTGTGTGAGAGAGAGAGAGAAAGGAGCCAACGATATTTTTTTGGGGGGGGGGGGTTGGCATCATGAACGAGTAAATGCAACAAAATTTGGAAATATATATCGCTACTATTGCACATTAAAATCTGTTGGTATTTAGCGGCATGTGACTGTCGATGGGGCAAATATTTATTTATTGTGATAAAGCATCAACGATATAAAACAGTCCCGATAAGGCGCCAGATGGACACGGGCAACGCAGCGGAAGTGGGGCCAAATGCCTGCAGTTGTTGTCCATCGCCACAATCCTGGCAACTATGCCAGATAACAGGTCTCAAAATGGGCCCCGCACAGGAAGCCTCATGTCGCACTGCAAGCGAGCGGCACGCATGCATACCCAAAATTCACAAAGGGCTTTGGTGGTGGCGGTTGAGGTTGGTGGGACAAGAAGAATAATGCAGCGGCGTGCGGTTGCTACGTTACCCGTCGTTGCAAGCAAAATGAAGAAAGTGGTTCTTCTTCCCTTATTTTCGACTTTAAAAAAAGTAGCCAATGACCTGCCTCTTCCCCGGCACATGTGACGAACACTCGAAATCAAATTTATGCCAGCACGCAATTCCACAGCTCGTTTTGCATCAGGTGTAAACGTAGCATATCAACTTCACAACTTTTCAGAGGCAAGGATGATGGCGAGCAGTCTCTTAAACAGCCTTCTCAACCGCCGTGGAATGTATGTTTGGCTTTTGGTGACAAATAGGTCAGATGAGCCTGACCTAACCGTCTATACCGCAGATACACAGGATACACATTGTACCGAATTGTACTGTTCGCATCGCATTCTAAAATCGGATCAATTTCACCTAAGCAGAAAAAAATCTGCAGTGTGAACATCGCCTTTGAGGCAGCGCAACATCTTATTGCAGCGTATTGTAGTTCTTGTAGTATAAGTAATTACCAGTGGTATTTTTACAATTGAGGAAAATTTAGAAAAAAACAAAACAAAAAACAATTGTAAAGAACACTGGTCCTTGAAACATCGGTCAGAGTTCAGACATGGAGGAGTGAGGTGAAAGCGAAATAAATAAAGCCAATAAAGCCAAAGATTGTTGAACTCACATTGCAGTAACTGAGGTTGTGCCTATGATTCATCTTAAAGTGAACATCAAGCATTTATTATTTAGGAGTATCCACTAACTGTGGCCAAAACAAATACCACGGGATCCAAGTTCGGATTTGCAGTACCTTCATATTCATTGACTATTCCCTCGCAGATGGAAGCCGCTCAAATCCAACCAAGGCTGCAAGGAAATTCAGTCCGTTGCATCCTGAGTTTCGACTCAAAAGATTTGACACGCTGATTAGACATTTTCTATGTGAGCGTCTCTTACCCCATCAACCGAGACAGCTTGCAAGCATAATTTTAATTGAAGGGAGCCACTCGCAACACTATTAGAATTAATTGCCTGTAAGTCATCACTTGTTTCAACAAGATTAAGTACTCGGTCGCTATGTCAATCGGCACGAAACTCGTACCATGCTAACCAAATTAAGAGTCAGCCATTTTACACTTCAGGCAATGCGCACGTGTGTTTTCTCCCCCTTGCGTCATTCGTTGAGATCAGACTGAATTTCCAGTATTGAAATAGGCAGCCCTATCTTATGTGAAAATGTCGACATCGATCATCGGCTCTGACAGCGTGATGGAGTGCGTTGCGTTTCACTGATTGCCTATTTATATGCTATCCATATGGCCGCATGTGTGCTCCACCTTGCCACTCGGGGAGCGCTTGAATCGTTCTTTTTAGAGTAAACAATAACAAAAACATTGCCATATATTTGTGTTGCTGAGAAACACGTACCGGCGAATATGATATCGAATATACAAGGTCAACTTTAACACTTTGAACCTATAAGTAAGGTAGTAGATCAGGGGGGTGCCCATTAGGTAGATCCTGATCTACCGATAGATCTAAGACAGGTCCCAAGTAGATCCGAGGAGTGTCGAGAAGAAAAAAAACAAACAACCATTTGTGTGTCCTTGTATTATATATTTTTTGTGTTAATATACACTGCACACTAATCAGTCTCATTTTCACAAAAAAAAAAATAAAGCAGGTAAATCTTAAATTTGTGTGTGTGTGTGTGTGTGTGTGCGTGCGTGTGCGCGTGCGCGTGCGTGTGCGCGTGCGTGTGTGTGCGTGTGTGCGCTCCGGGAAGGGTAGATCCCGTGAGGTTAGTTGATCAAAAAGTAGATCTTCGATCCAAAAAGTTTGGGCACCCCTGTTAGATGATGCAGTTGAAAGATTTGCCCGCCACTACCTGCAAAAGCAGAACAGGACTTTGCCTTTTGTTCATCTTTGGACTTGTGTCAATAGATCTGCAACAACTTTAACCTCGAAACATCAAAGGTTGATGAATTATACCGAGGGGCGCCGAGTTCAAGCCATAATTCAGCGTTGGCGTCTCTGTGCTCACCTTGCAGTGCTTCTGGGCAAATGGTGCGCTATTGTGCACAGTGGCATGTGTAGCAAGGCAAACACACCAATTAAAAGAAACTTAGCATTTACTGCATTTCAGCTGCTTGGCAATTATTGAATTTTGCTCCGCTTGCACTTTATACGCAGGGAGCCAAAAGCAGATCCTTTAAAAAAAAAAAAAAAAAAAAAACAACCAAAAAAACCCAACAACACACAATTGTTACAATGACTCTGGGATCAATTAAGTAACTTGACATGGCTAATGAGTCCCCTCGGTTGACAATTTCTTGCTGTGTTTTTAGAATGCCGACAATTTGTTTGTTTTTGGAAGGAATGGTTTCGAGGCAGAAGCAAAATTATTTTAATTGCATGTTCTGAAGTTTCACCATCGCGAACCAATGGGGTTTATCAAATGGGAGTTGTTTTCTTTATTTGTTTATCGCTATTGTTTCTCTTTGGAGTATCAACCGGAGTAGTTTTTGGTGAAATTAGCCACGCTGGGGCTTTCGGTTACAAATTTCACTTACATTTGCATTTACTTCATTGCAGACCCAAGGAAAATTGTTTAATTTTATTACTCATTTTTAAAAAAGTAATTTACGCATCACTGCCAAGGTGGGGCACATGCCATGGAGTGAGGTAACTAATGAAAGTAGGTCCAGCAGCGTAACTGTGAAAACAGGTTAGTACAGGAGTTACTTTCTCATCATTTACTCAGGGATAAAAGAAACACAATGCAACTGAAAAAAAAAAAATAGTGGCACAAATGAAGATGTCAAGACAGAGGATAGTTATGCTATTAAGCTGACAGGACACGGACCTTCTTGCTTCCTAGCTGTTGACATCAATTATGTGAGCCATCCTTTAAAATCAAATAAATAACCACACCGGAGTGAAGGCGTAAAAACAGTTGTCCGAGGACGTCTAAAGAATGAAAGCCGAGATGATTCAAATGACCAAAATGAGTGGCAAGAAGTACAAGATCACTCACGGTATTTTTTTTACAGTATTAATTTATGTTTTTGTCTTGTGTAATAAACTGAAAACGTTTTTTGGGGAGAGAATCAAAATTAGAAGCATGTGAAATAATCTTTAAAGCAGCGGTCCAAAACCTTTTTTGCCCCACGGACCTGTTTAATGTCATACAATATTTTCGGGGACCGGCAATTAAATACAACAAAATATGACATGACTTGCATGAAAAATTTTGGTATTTTCTAAATACAATAATAGACACGAATCATGACACGAGGAACGTCCTATCTGGCCGCAACGCTCTCTGGTCGCTATGGTAACCTTTAAACGTGCCTTCAAAATAAGATACACCGTAATACAAAGTGCATGAAAAATACGACTCAACATCGCCACCTATTATGAAGACTGGGCTTGGAGATTCCCTCCCATTGAGATAAATCCGTATTTTGACTAGAAATCCTCTTCTGTCTCCTGGCTGGGCCTTTTCCCCTTCCCAAAGAAATGTTCCAAAGACATTTGTTTTTTAACACATTTTGCTAGCTCCTGGGTTTCATTTTAGCGGTAACCTATCACTTGACCAAGAAGCACATCAAAAGTGACATACAGTAAACGAATGTAACAGAGAATCCGGTCATTTTTCAAAATAAATAATCTTTCAGATTCCAAAATAAATAAAAGTAAAGTTATTTATTCTTTCTGTGTGGCCAGGTACCAAGAGACCCACGGACGGGTACACTGGTTCAAAACACTAATTGTGATTATCTCCGACGAGGATGAGTTCTTGCTCCACTGAAGAGTCTCACATCACTTTTGAATTACTGCGCTTTATCTTTTTTTTTTTAGCTGCTATTGTTTAAATCTAGAAAAACGATAAAACCACCTTGCCAACCCGATAATAATTTCAACATGAGCGACTATCATCACGGCGATTGTCTGTGCTTGCATAACATTGGAGTGCAAAATCCGTCTATGTGCCAGGTGCCAGTGAAGGGCCAGAACATTGCCACCAGCTTCGTCAATCACTCGGACGACAAAACCGATGACCTTTGAGCCGCATCTCACACACTGTTTTAAAACGCCATCAACACAAGTGGTGTAATGAATTCTCTTGCCACTGCCGCCTCATTCTGCCACCTCCATCAAAGACCGCACTCGCTCGCTCGCTCACGGCAGCGGCTGCATCCGTGCGTGCACTTTAATAAAGCAATGAACTCTTTGGCAGGATCAGTATATTTAGGAAATCCAGTGAGGCAGTTAGTTGAGCACAAGTGCTGGTTTGAACTCAAGCAGAAAAAAAAGAATTGCTGATTGAAGCCATGTGCTCGAGGGCAGTGTCACTGAAGCATATGATAAAGAAGCGTTTTTACTTTCGTGACGAGCGCCGAGCGACATTTGTGACTCAAATTCAATGCAAACAACTCCCACTGAGCTCAATTAGATTTGGAATACTGTATTTTGTTCCTTAATCCAAACCCTTTATGAACTGTACTCCTAGCATATGTACGTATGAAATGAAAATGAAGCTCTGGTGTAATGTGAAAACTTCTCTCTCTGTCTTGGATCGTAAGTGTAATGTGGCAGCTAGCAAGTCGCGTGATGACGGTAGAAGCTAACGTAGCGGTCTTCGCTCAGTTCCTCTTTTCTTTTTTTTAATGGACTCAAATGCTTAACAATGTTCACAGAAGATCCAAATGTGATCATAAAAGTTGTCTGAACAAGTACAGGTCCACCTACTTTCAATTATTTCTTCAAAGAAATTATGAAACTGAGACACGTAGTGCAACTGTTTTGTTTTTTTGTGTGCGTGTGTATGTTCTATCTTTCTACCATTACAGTATACCACCCACACACACATTACAGGCCAACTGCACCAGACGACACCCTATCAGTTAAACCCCCATCACCGAATTTTAAGGGGACCGAGCGTATAAGCTTCCATGAGCTGAAAATTGCACTGTTGTTTCGCAACGGGTGATGTTGCGTAACATGTTTGTTTGGATCTAAATGTTGCACTTTTTTTTAAGCCTTAACAGGCATCTGTGACTTTACAGCAGCCCGACTGTTAGGCTTTCCTTGCAACAGTGACAGGCTGTGCTGACTCATCTTACCTCCCCTCTCAGTTCACCAGCTTAATTCTGTATTAAATCCACTGCAAGCTGGTGTGTCAGATTCAAGTGTCGGTCGTCTTTGCAACTGTCTTCAGGCTGCCGTATTTTTTATTTTTTTTTGTCTCTGTGGTGAATCTAGAGATGGATAGAAAGATTGGAAGTAGCTAATGTGGTACAATGGTACCTTGCAAGTTCCACCTGGCTGTCATCCGCGGCACTCATCATTTCAAAACCAAATTCCCCATATTTCGGCCGAGATTTGGAAAACCTTTGTCAACTGTGCATGTCAAATTTTAAAGGACACATATTAAATAAGTGGAAGAATTATATCACCGTATTCTTGTTTCGCCTATTTTAGGGACCAGCGCCATCTCAAAACACATGCAGAGTTCATCTTTGGTGTGGTCAAGTCAAGTCAACAGTATAGTATGGTCAGAAATTAGATCTTATGAGGTGCACTGTAAATCGTACAACTTTTGAGGTGATCCACATCAAGATATGAACTGTAAAGTACTGTCTTGCGATATTTCAAGAAAGTCTGTCTGCCATCCTTCTGGGAGGGATGCATATCATAACAGTCATGACAGTGAGTTTCCTTTGATGGCACAGTGAGGAACACGGGGCATATTCAAACGCAGACCATAAAGGCTTCATTGAGCCTCCTGGCAAACACTCTCCATTGCCTCCCAAAGTGCACCTGCCACGGCCAATTGGACCCGTGGAGAACCAGAGACGGAGCCATATAGAGGAAAAGGAGAATTGCTGAAAGGGTGAGTCATTGTGGATGGAGAGGAGCTTCATGTGTGACTGCCTTTGCCAGCTAATAGGCCCGTGCTATGACTTCCCGGGCAGCTGTTAAAGTGAGAGGGCAGTCATTCGGTCATTATGTTACTGAATGGAGGACTGCTTATACAAACATATGAGTAGAGAAAGAATACAAAAAAATGTTTCAAGGGATACAATGGGCTGCTTAGCAACAATCTCCAACTACGGACATGGATCGTTTGGTACCAGGCAACACAGACAGAACAGCACACAGCAGGGTATAAACCTCCATCTTGGCCAATACAATATTGCTATAAGAGTGAGAGGTGACTTGTTTTGTTTATTTTTTCTTTAATTAAAGTGTACCTCCGGCAGCCCATTTTGAGGTATTGATCAGTAATGCTGAATAAATATCCGGTGTTTCGTTTTTTTTTTTTTTTTTTTTCGTGACTAGTCCTCTGGTTAATTTTAATGCAAGACATCATCTTATGAACCACTGTTGACTGGGCCAGAACAATTTGCACGATGAGCGGTAAGAAATGTGTACAGTATACAGTATGTTAATATGAAGGTCAACCTAAAGAATCCTTCTCAAAATGACCAGATGATTAATAGGAAGGCACAGTTGAGTTGAGTCGAATCACACCACCCGGATTACTTTGTGTGGGCTCAAAGCCCCCCTGCTGTGGATGGATGAGTGCCCAGCTTCTGACACAAACACTAATGCCACTACACTTACTCACACACACACACAAACACAAAAACACACACGTTCTCATCCATCCCATTTGCATTACCTGGTGCTGGCTCCTAAAAGTATCTCGCTATTCTACGACTAAGGTAACAATCAACATGGCCGACATCGTTAGCCTCACTTTTCCCTGAGGGTCAGGCACAGAAAATAACGTTCCCTTTTCTCTGGCATCTGCAGATCCGGGGCTAAATGAAGACATACAGCCCACAGGTCCGGCGGTCTGCTCAAGGTAACCTCTGCTGTCAGTGAACATTTGCCAGTGCCGCCGCCTGTCGAGGGGAGTGGGCACGGAAGAGTGGAAAATAATATGCCAGGGAGATAATATCCCATGCCTGCTATATTATGAGTCATACTTCCTTCTTGATCCGGGTTCACCTACAGTACAAGTGTACAGGTACAATCCAAAAACGGAGGGCATGATATCGTGACATAAAAGATGACCGTACATTCACTTTTTGGCACTGACAAATGCCTGCATTTTATTTTACGACGGTTAAATTAAACTTCCTCAAACCCAAGTGTTGATAAGAAACTTTTGTGTGCGGGAGCTTCGGTTGGCGGGTATTGTGCCATTGCTACGGCGGCCCAATGGTGCCAAAATTAAATCGATATATCATTGATTCATGTACTTTGTCGTCATTTGTTGCAACATTTTTGTTTAATTTATTATGCAGAAAATTAAGTCGGTGTGGATTGGCTATCACTGCACTAGTTGAAACAGTACTGCTCTTGTTTTCATTTTGGCCTACTTATTTGCCTGTGGCCTCGTGAAATAATGTGATCAGTCATTCTCTCTCATCAAACTCAGTGGGCAGGCACAGGGTGCGTCTAGCCCTGTTCCAGCGCCAAACAAATTGCTTGTTCCTGCACAAGCTCCCTGTGAGTTAACCACGGATATTTGAGGAAAAGCCATGCCTGTATGTTACATTGCGCTTCATGCCCGAGTTCATGACCGGCATTTTAGACCTTGCAGAAAATGCGGTCGAAGGAATATTGGACTCTCAGCGTGTGGCTTGCAAAGCGGAAGTTCTTGTGAGTTATTTGTGCTTTTACCGACCGAAGAATTTATGAAAAAATATAGGAAGTTCCGCAACGTACTAGACCACAACACACACAGGATAGAACGCTCGCCACTTTTGACTTTCGCCACATCTATTGTCGGGCACGTGAAGATGCTGAGTGTTTTGGAAGATTTCAGTCAGAAAGAGCATAAAACATAATGGCTGAAGTATTCATTATCCAATCCATGGCGTTTACCTGAAATATCTGTGCTTCTGTGAGTACTCATGCAAGAAGAAGCAATTTAATTGAGGCTGGAAAAATGCTAGTCCCGCCCAGGGCTCGCCCACTGAGTTTGACTAGAGCGAGCGTACGATGGATAAAATTATTTTCTGACGCCACAAGGGAATAAGAGGACCTAAATGAAATAAATATCTGTACTGCATGAACGAGCGGAAGCTGATATGCAATGATACCCAGTGCGCACATACTAAATTTTCAGCATGCACTGAGACAAGCCTAAAAAAAAGCAGTGATCCTATCAAGCTGACTAGGTTTGGAATTAAACTAACGAACTTTAAAAAAAAAAAAAAAAAAATAGACAATATTGCACAATGTATTCCAAACATGCTAAAGTTAAAAGGCAGGCATTTAATGTGTATATTATTTCCCCACCGTTTTATTCATGACCCAGACCTTGTTTTTCACAGATTCTTATGTGCATGATTCTTAATATTTGATTAAAATTGAAAAACAATACAGAATGCAGGGTGGTATCAAGCGATCAATGAACGCATTTACACTGATTACAATTTTATTGCTTTTTCCAACTATAATTGTTCTGTGAAGCGGTCAGCCACCTGTTGAATACTTAATCAGTCGCTCAATAGCCTGATGTGAGAAGCGCTGATTCATTTACGTTTGCATAGTCAGGTAGCGTAGATGTTATTGACGTTTTTCTGATCAATGAACAGACAGTACATTAGGAGAATTGACTCAAGTGCATGTCTTCAGTTCGTGTGGACAGTCTGTACTATATCCATCAATTATCTGATCCACTGATTCCCAAGAGTGTTGTGGTCGCTGGAGCCTATCCCAGGTGTCTTCCGGCAGTAGGCGGGGTACCTCTGAACAGCTTGCCAGGCAATCACAGGGCACACATAGACGAACAAGCATTCACACACCCAGTGAAAACATGCGCACTCCACACAGGAAGGCCGGAGCCCGGAATCGAAACTTGCACTTCTGCTCTGTGAGGTGGACGGGCTCATGAGTCGACCATATACGACCGCGTATTGAATATAAGAAAAAAAAATGAAAGTAGATTGAAAGGAACAATAGATCTTGATCTTTTTTTTCCAATGATGCAAAATGGGGAAATATGAAATAATATCTATCTAAGCCAAACATTTTTTGATCGATGTGAGACTAGCATTTGAATTGACGGTCCTTGTGTAATTCTGCAAAATAAGTCATTCTAACTACTTTTAACACTTGGCATGAGCTGAAATAGCCATGTTTTTGAAGATATGTCCATCCCTATATGTGGCAATTTGTTCAAATTCAGTGAACACATCTAGGCACTTATATGCTGAACATAGACTCCATTAGAGAGTGTTTTTTTTTCTTTTTTCTTTTTGCTGGTGCCCACTTGAGATAGAGATGACAAGAACACGTCTACATATACTTTTTCCTTCTTTTGGATTCCGTTGGGACTCATCGAAAGGTAGCAAAGGTCGGTATATCGAATGCAATAAGCTTGGCAGGCAGGTGAAATACGGTATCTTAGGGCCAATACGGTCAAGTACTTTCGATCAATTAGAACACTTTTCCCTTCACAGTGTGACGGCTAACCATTGCACTCCCCACCCCCATCCCCCAAGAGGAAATAGTCCATCAATATCATTTGTTTTGTTTAAATCATTCTTTTTGTCATTTAACTATCAGCGGTGAAGTGGCCAATTCACATGCAGCTGTGTACAGAGACTATTGAGAGCAACATCTAAATTCCTATTGCGGGTCTCAGTCTATCATCTCGTGTGTCTTCTTTGTCAGCCTCATTTCAAATGACAGTGAGCTACATTCTTGACCTGCTTCCTCTAGTAACCTGGTTTTTGTTGAATGCATCAAAAAATAACTGGGTTACAATGAGGCTGACTTTCTGATGGTGAGCAAGATTGTTCCGCCGCTGTTCATTTTCCCCTAATTCCCAATTCTCAAAACAAATCACAATGCAATGATTAGCAAATTCTTTTCAATCTATTTTCAGTTGAATACATGACAAAGACAAGAAACGGTATTTAATGCTCAAATTGATGGTCTAGTTTTTGCAAATGTGAATTCATTTTGAATTCCTGCAACATGTTTTCAAAAAGCTGGGTCAGGGGTTACAAAAGACTGGGAAAACTAATGCTCAAAAACATTGTGCGTGCATGTGTTTGTGCGTGTGCATGTGTGTGTGTTTATATATACACACACATTTACATACATACCGTATTTTCCGCACGATAAGACGCACCTTAAAGCATTTAATTTTCTCAAAAGCTCACAGTGTGCCTTATAAATCTATGGATCAATACGGTATTCAGATTTCTTGGACATAGTATTTTAAATGTTCTGTCAAGCGCTTTGTTACAGCTGCAGTGGTTGTAAAAGCGCAGTTAAGCTGTAGTGTATGCATTGTGTTGTGTTCCCTTCAGCACAGCTCCATCTAGTGGATGCATGAGGCAACAGCAGCCATTATAGCTTCGATTCTATGCGCCTTATAATACGGTGCGCCCAACACATGAAAACAGTTTTAAAATAGGCCATTCATTGTAGGTGTGCCTTCTGAAGCACCTCGCGTGCATAAAATACAACATTTATACATTATGTACATATAAATGGGCAGGCATACTGGTGTAAGAAACAATTAAACAGGCCAGTCAGAGCTGCTTCTTCAATATAGGCTCTTGACTCTCAGCGCCTTTCTTACCAACAGTTCACTCAGAAGCGAGTCTACCTTATCTACACCCAACAAAATGAAATATTGACTGGAGTTATTTTCCTTCTCTGCTGGTTCCACACAATTGGACAACAATGGTGCCTTTTTAAACCCTCTGGATGGCGGATTTACGGATTAAGTGCACGTTAAGTCCGTCTTCATTTCGGAATACCGACATCTTCTTTAAAGTAACCAAAATTGTTGTTTTCCTTGGTTACTTTTGTGGGGTTTTTCATAGTACAGTTTTAGATGTATGTTTCTGGACGAGAAACAGAATATCTATCCCAAGCTGAGCGTATGCTGCACTCAACTAGGTCACACAACAATGGCTTGTTAAAAGCAGATTTAACTCAAGAGAATAATTGAAAGTGAAGAACAATTCAACGTGCTTGTGATACTCACAAAATGTGTTTTGTATGCGTGCTTGCTGTAAATCGCATATGAAAGGGCACCGTTCAAAAGAAGACAGAGCTCCTGAAGCACCATTTACCAGTTCACCTGCGTTAAATGTAGTACAACCAGAATTAGCCCAGTTCACAAGTGTCAAAATCTGGTCCTTGAGGGCCACTCTCCTGCATATTTTTGATGTTTCCTTCCTCAAACAGGCCTGACTCAAATAACTCATTGGCTCATCAACAAGCTCTGCAGGAGCCTGATCATTTGTCTCAGGTGTGTTGGCAGCCCTCGAGGACCCGAGTTTGACACCTGTGGCCCTCGTTGACGGTATCATTTTTGACTTGCATCACACCACCGTCGCCTGCAAACTATGCCAAGATAACGATTACTCCGCGTTTATGTTGAAAACCATTAGCTCAGGTGTTTGGGCCCAGGATGGCGGTGGCTTCATGCATTTTTAAAAGCTTCGTTGGAGCCAGGCACGCTGCCTGTTTTCCCGAGTTGAAGTGACAGTCGACATTGTGGAGCGAGCCTAAATGGAAAATTACACGCCGAGACTCTGCTTTCTGACGATACTTGCTTTCCTCTCTTTCGCTCTATAGCAGCATTCCTATCACGAGCCTACATTTTATCTGTTTCCCCCTGTATACCATTGCCTAAATGATTTCCCCTACTTCCACCTCACCCCCTCGAAGCATCTTCTTTTCGTATGACAGCAGTATACGTAGCTCCTTTGGGAGGTAATTAGGGTGAAAAAAACTCAACACATACACACCTGCCTGCTGAGAACAAGGCATTCAATACTCTTGCTTGGTGTCTTACAATCTCAACAATGCTAGCAGTCGGGGATGAGGAGAGGTGGCATGCACAGAAAGCACTCAGGGCATCCTTGGGGATTATTGGGCAGAAGAAATGTTGCTTTGGTAAGCCCAAACATAAATGCAGAAAAGGTCCCAGGTGCCAGTTTAAAATGAACTTGGCTTTTGTCTCTCAGAGGCCATGTGGCTTGTCTGCTCTCTCGTCTCGCAAATGGCACACTCAGTGCAAAAGTAGCCGGCGAAATAAAGACAACATAAAACCGAAGAATGAGGCTACTCAAAGGAGACATATTTCAGCAATCTGGCGAGAACTTGAAGTTAGTTTCCATTCCTTAAACCAAAGGTGTCAAACTCAAGGCCCGGGGGGTGGATCTGGCCCGTCCTATCATTTTATCTGGCCCGCATAAGCAAATCACGTGTGTTAACCTCAATGACCCTTGCTAAAATCTCTACCGAAATGTCAAATTGTCATGTGCAATAATGTTGAGATTTTGCAAGAAATGTGTTGCCTTGTTTACACTCACATGAACAATAATTGAACAAACTAGTACACAGCATCAATTTGTTGTGTACAAGTAATCATACGATTTGATGATTGATCGATGATATTTGTGATTTGATTGTTGATTGATATTTGGTTTCACTGTTGTAACGGCCTTCCGAGGTAAGACGTACTCCAAAGTGGCCTGCGACAAAAATGAGTTTGACACCCCTGCATTAAACACTTGAAAGACCTGCATATATTTGCACTTTCTGCAAGTTATTCTGCAGGCTCGTGAATCCTCAGCAAATGCTCCCAGTGGTTATTTTTGTTAGGAAGAACTCATCAGACTGTTTATCTCATTGTGTTCTTAATCAAGCTGACTGGCCATTCTGCATGCACTCTGCACACAACGAGTGACCCTGTGAAACTAAAGCTAATTTATTTCAGGCCTTTTTTTTTTTTAAACTTAACACTTCTGTCCTCAGTGCTGTTGACCCTAAATCAAATTTTAATTGCACTTGCACTCCCACACTGAATTAGTACCAACTCGATTCACCTTAGTTTGGGGAAGTCAGTTTTCCACTTATAAACAAATATTGCCACGGGAAAGAGCAAAACAAAACTACAACAAACCTAAAGTTTGGACTTACTTGGTCATACTTGGTACTTTGATTTCGCAAATATAGACTGTGAGCAGATTGTGCTATTTGTTATTTTATATTGGAAAGGCTTTCGGATTGAATGTCCGAATTAACTTAAATTGCTGAATGGCAAAATTTACAAAAGGTCTTTGATCCATGGTTGCCTTTCTGTGACTCTTCCAGTTCCTCTGTAGCACTATTTCAGTCTGCTGATGACAACCTGACGCTTACATGCTCAGTGGCCATTTACCTGTGAGGACATCCGGTTTGAAGCCTCGAGATGGTGAGATACTGTTGATCAATTGAGGTGAAGTCCTGTTCTAATGATGTCAAAATGCAAACAGTGCGATTAAAGGATAGTTTGTAAACCAATTTAATTGGAGCCAGGGAATGTATTGGTGGGTTAAATACCTGTGGTGAACACCCGGGGTGATTTTTGCTGCTCGCTCCTTGTTGGGGAACTTAAAGTTGTGCAAAAACTACTGAACAGTCTACACACATTTAAAGGTTAACAGAAAGTTGCTTTAAGTCAATCTTTAAAGGTTATAGTGCATTTTAAGTTCAGACTGAAATTTAAACCAAAAAGTCAAATATACAAAATAACCTTTCATGAGTAGGGCACACTGAGAACTTTCCGACTCACCATTAAGGTTAAGCCAGTATGCCTTCATTGTTTAATTGATTCAGCTTTCCATTGTTTGTGTTTTGAAATCCAACCAGAAAGAATGGAAAGAACCTCCCGCCGCCATCATCGGACATTTGTAATGGCTCAAAATTGTATTGCGATACATCTCATGAACCCGTGACCATGTTCTTGGGCATTATTTTTGAAACGATAGCAACTCCCATTGATCTTGTGACTGCATGTCCGCCCTACAGTTCATAATAATCTGGATATGCAGTGACTTAATCGGCCGGGCCCTTTGTTGCTGTGCACATGCAAATGATGTTATTAGGGAAGGAGAGGGTGAGATGACACAGCTGCAAGTTTGCATTTGTCAACCCAACGCATATATACGTGCCGACAGCCTCTGTGAGGATGTAAACCAACTCCAATTCTCTGAACCTCCACCCAGCTTCGGTTTACTCTATGTTTCAACGTCATGATACTCAGAGATGAGCGGAAGCAGTCACATGAATTCTGGTTTTATGTCAATCTTGTTCACAAGAAATACACTAAATTAAAAAAAAAACTAATTCTAAAATAAATTATTTTATTTTATTTAATTATTCTGGTAAAAACTGAGACATCTGCTCCATAAAATAATTAAAACCAACATTTTTTTTTTTAAAAGAGAAAAAAAGAAAAACTAACTACAGTATAGAGAATAATTGAAAACTATTTTACCTGATCCTTTGACTTGGTCTTGTATATGAAGCTTGTTGTTCATCCAAATTTTGAACCACAACAAAAAAAACACAATTTGAATGGCTAGTAACTTGAAAAATTCAAAAGTTGGGCCACTGATAAGTCAAGTCGCCACAGTATTTTCATTATTACTACGGTATATGCAAATATAAAGTGACATGGTAGGTGAAATGCATCGTGCCTTCTTCAGAAACCTCTGAAAGCATTGTCTTCCTCCTTTTCCAAACGCAAGACGAATAGCCCAATGATGCTAATGTGTTGTTGAAAACCACTAAAGATGGATGGACGGTCACACCGAGGCAGGGTGAGGAAAAAATGCGATAGCTCCTCTCGCAGTTCTGAGCGAAGGGACGGATGATCAAACTGTGCCAGAGCATCAAGGAGGCGGCTGAGGATAGATGACTCACATTTGTCTTTGTGGACTTAAAAAACAGCGAGGACAAACATATTTGGATGGGTTCCAAAGGACAGTGCCTTTGCGAGCAAAGTCAAATGACGGCAACAAAGTTAAACCAAGCTTAGGAAACAGCAGAATTTATACTTTTATAAATCCCCCCTAAGGGTAAATTAAACTCGATCCTGCTGGTTTTTAGTGGCGCATACAATATCTTAATCCAGAACATAAATACAAACATGATCCACACAGTACAAGACAAGTCGATGTGACTTTAGTGCCTTGCTCAAAGGTACACCGATGGTGCACTGGAGGACAGCCGGCTCCATTGTTTGCCATGCAGCACACCTGAAAATCTGACTTTTTCCACCCTAGTAATATCACGTGAAAACAATTTTAAAAATCGTCCGTTCTTCGACGGTGTGTCTTATACTCCAAAGCACCTTATAGTACAGAAAATACGGTATTCCTTTTTCCCTTATGTACAAATGGCCGAGCCGAGCTATCCATAAAACAAATAAATTAAGACGATGCTGGGCGGCTCGGTGATTGAGTAGTTGGCGTGTTGACCTCACAGTGCAGGTTCGATCTCTGGCATTCATGTGTGGAGTTTGCATATTCTCCTTGTGCCTGCGCGGGTTTTCTCCGGGTACTCCGGTTTCCTCCCACATTCCAAAAACATGCATGGCAGGCTGATTGAACACTCTCAATTGTCCCTAGGTTTGAGTGTGAGCGTGGATGGTTGTTCATCTCTGAGGGCCCTGCGATTGGCTGACAACTGGTTCAGGGTGTCCCCTGCCTAATGCCTGAAGACAGCTGGGATGGCTCCGGCATGCTCCATGACCCTTGTGAGCATAAAGCGGATCATAAAATGGATGGATGGATGAATACTATGCTGCCCTTGAGCAGAACATGTTTGGTTATCCCCAGTCTAATTAAATACAGTAAGTACACAGGAGAGCTTCAATACAGTAAGTACACAGGAGAGCTTCTAAAACGGAGTTGAATGTCCATTTGCACAAACTCTACAAAGACCAAACCACCTTCTGTTCCCAGTCCATGCAGACAAATTTTGAGTTCAAACTTGACAGAACGAGCATGATCAGAGAACATGCAGCTTTATTTGACTCAACAGAATAAAATGTGTAAACATATAACGTCTATCTACGTGCTTCTGGAAATAACTTACTGAAATATGAGAACGTTTAATAGGAAATCCACATATTGAGTCCTGTATATGTGATTGATTCAACGAACATTAAAATCTAACATTCAGTTTGTCTTATTTGAGCAACTTTGCAAAGCATGCCCCCTGTCACCTCCCTCCCAAAAACGGGTTGAATTCGGACTGTAGACCTTCAGAGGCGTTAATCTCCAGAGATTCCAATTTATATGTAAATCACCCACAAAAAAAATCGGAATTATGTTGAAAAATGTTCAGAATCAATGTCATTAATCATAATTTGTTGATTAATAGGTTAAAGCAAATGAAAAAGAGCCGGGGTGGCTCTTCAATACTTCCGCGCGTTCTCACTTCTGTTTCACTGCTGGCAAAGATCAAAGGGATATTTTAATGATTTATGATAAGATGTCCATGAATTTGCATTCTGGGAAAGGAGAGATGTGTCGGGCAGGTCTGATGGTCGACTCCGCAGCACTGTGAGCTCTCCGAGTTCTAAGCTGATTAAGAAGTTAAAAAAAAAAAAGATGAAAGCTGGTCGAGCTTCTGAGATGAAAGCTGATGGCCACCGGGTGGATCGTGTGGACACCTCTCTTCCAGCATCAATTTATGACAATTGTCTTCGGTAATCCGCAACTTTTTTTTCACGCGAATCGGCTGACAGAGCCGGTGACGTCTGGTCATCTGACCTCCCTCTTCGATTGTGCGACACAGCCCGTTCTGAGAGGCGACCGGCCTGCTTTATGATTGTGTGTTCGGTCTCGCAGTTTGGGCGTATTGCACATGATCGACGAAGCAATCCAAGATTGCAGTCTTTTACGAAGATCACATACAGTTGGCTCACTTACTCACTCGTTCGTGTTGAGGGCAACAAAGTTGCGGAGACCACCATGTTAGCAAAGGGTTCGCGTTGTAGATAGCTGTGGTAGGTTTCACAACGGAACATTTGAAAAGAGCACCGAAAGCTCAAATTCATTTTGGAGATGGTGGAATTTGGAAGTGCTAGTCGAAGAGCCGAACATACTGGTTTACTTATTGATTTACAGAAACGATATTCATTGCTCAGATAACTTCAAGGAAGCCAGGAGCGGTGTGAAAGTCATATTTTATTATGCTAAATGTTATTCAACTCATTCCAGGCGGCCCGGTGGTCGACTGCTTCACAAGTTGGCCTCACAGTGCAAAGGTGCAGGGTTCGATTCCGGCGCCAGCCTGCCTGTGTGGAGTTTGCACAATGTCTGGGTTCCTGCATGGGTTTTCTGCGGGTGATCCAGTTTCCTCCCACATTCCAAAAAAATGTGTGTCAGGTTAAGACTCTAAATTGTCCCTAGGTGTGATTGTGAGCACGAATGGTTGTTCGTCTCTGTGTGCCCTGCGATTGACTGGCAACCAGTTCTAGGTAGCCCCCGCCTACTTCTAGATGACGGCTGGGATATGGTCCAGCACGTCCTAACCCTCGTGAGGGTAAGCAGATTGGAAAATGAAGTGAAGAATGGAACTCATTCCTAGTGTGTGTATTCCAACTGGATGTATGTGCCCATCTCGCTTAACATTGCATTTAAAACTTGGAATAGCACACCCCGAAAACTACTCTAGTAGAGAAGCCAGCACCAAACAATAGTCGTAACACAATGAAAGTCAAGAGCAATTTTGTCTTTAATGATTTGGCTCGTTCTTGTGACTGACTTCAAATCATACAGAAGGTTAAAAATCGGATTGCTGAATAGACAAGATGTCGCAATCACGTTTCTGGCATTCCATAAGATGTTTACTGGAGCAGAAAGGTTCTCCGTGCCACCTTTCAAGTTGCCTACTCTACGTTGGCACTGCAAAGAAGAAAAGTCAAACGTTGTGGTTGGTCTCAAGTGTTGATAAAATCACATTGGCCGCACTCAGCTATTCTACTTGGAGATATTCCTGCAGAATACGGAAAATGAATTGTGGCAATTTTGACGTTTAAGGCTAGTACACCCCAGCAGTGTCATTTGTGAACGGGAGACTCCCTCCCACCGAAGCTTCAATGGCTCCAAGCAATCTGGTGCTGAAAGTACCAAAACACTCTATTATTTAAAAGTTCATTGAGTCTCTACAGTTGAGTGTCCATTAAACAACAGTCCATCAATGGAAGGCGGGAAAGGCAATGGACGGCATTAAGTGTATGATTGGTAATTAACGTTCTCACCAACTGCCGCTGGAGGAGTGACTTTGCAGAGGAATTGAGCCGCTAAGTCCCAAAGGGTTCGTTGTAAGAAAACAGCCTACATCCGGAACACTTCATCAAGAAAATAAGGTCGAAATTAAAGTGACATGGGCAACTTAGTTCAGGTATTTACTTCTAGTGCTCTTCCCCAAAGTTAGTTGTCTTATATAATCAAACTAATTGTCTCAAATTTAGGGCATGAGGTAATGTTTTATTTTTGTGGCCAACGGAATTATTAACCATGTATCCATTTTCTGATCCGCTTGATCCTCACAACGGTCACGGGGCGTGCTGGAGCCTATCCCGGCTGTCTTCGGGCAGTAGGCGGTGGACACCCTGAACTGGTTGCCTGCCAATCGCACGGCACACACAGACAAACAATCCTTAACTCTCACAATCACACCCAGGGACAATTATTTAGTCATTTTATGTTAACGTTTCTTTTGATGGCGGCGCGGACACCGTGAGGAAAGAAATTTCATCTGTACTCCATGTTGCACATACAGCACATTTGACAATAAAGTTGTACTTGAACTTGAACTTGAATTTGGAGTGTTACATTTACCTACCATGCAGGTTTTTGGAATGTGGGAGGAAATCAAAGTACCCAAAGAAAAACCACACTGGCACGGGGAGAACATGCAAACTCCACACAGGAAGGCCGGAGTCGGAATCGAATCACCTCTGACCTCTGAGGCGGACGTGCTGACCAGTCGTACGCCACAGAATTAAAAAAACAAACAAACAATGAAACGGATACTGTTGAGGAAATCAGAGCTTCGGAGTGCAGGGCTCACACCTCAGCAGAACAGATGCTGCATTGATCACAAACACAATGGTGCCATGAAAACAGCCGAAAGGTCAAGGCGGCGGGAACACCGTCTGCAAAATATGAAAATCGCAAACTTCTGTGATCATAACGACCGCGTGCCACCTCCTCCGTTGCCTGCCGGCAATTAGCATCTGGAGGGGAATATGTCAAGACAGCTAAAATTAATTTCGCACCGTGACATGCAGTCGACTTCAAGGGGGAAATGGTGCAAGCATTATGCTCTATTAACAGCATACACAATACAGCCGTAGGTTTTCCAGTTTGATATAACAGGAGGCTACTTTAGAGCTCAGCGGGCACTGAGATGGAATGCTTTATTTTATTTGCTGACACGATGGCATGAACATTTGCACGTTTTCTTGCACAAGTTCAGTTTGTGTCGTTTTAGCATTGCCACTTGCTGTGTTTCTTGTCTGAAGCAAATACTCGCACAGGATTAAATCCGAGTGCTTAGCTCAAAGCACAAGTGCAGTTTCTCATCCCTCGCTTTCGTCTGGTTCGGCACCCTCAAGTTGAAAGTGGGGTCATCTGTGTTTGCGTCCACATGGAGAAATGCACAAATTTCCTTTTCAAACCATGGATTTAAAGAAAATACAACATGAGGAAAACGCTGGGCGATAGAAATAAAAATGTTTCAATCACTCTTGCTTGATGTTTAACTGAACGTTCCTTAAGTAGTTATGACATCTCAAGTGCCGAGAGGTCATCACACAGATTTCATTAATTTCCTCACCTGTTCTCATGGGCCGATGATTGTATACAAAATCAAATATACAATCCAAAAAGGAAATTCTCCCAGCTTGTTTAAAAAAAAAGAAAAAAAAAAAACACTAGTTGGAGAGAAAAGTATAAAAGCCCGAGATGGCAAAGGGAATCTCGCAGCAGCTCACCCTTATTTAACTCGGTTCTTTTATCACTGGACTTTTGATCCCCTCGACCGACCGACCATTCTGAGAGAAAGTAATCAAAGTTATGTGTGGACGAGAGAAGCGCATCATTGTGACAAAGAGAGTCGAGCGGGCCCCACAAGAGAGAGGTGGGGAGGCAAATCTAGCCTGTCATAAAGTCAATGCGTTCTCTTCAAAGTGGAGACAGGAGCAGGTGGAGGGCAGCGGGGGTTTTGGTGGGTGGACGTTTCCTTTGTGAGAGGAGACGGAAAAAACCTTCGGGCGGCAGCTCACGAAACAAATTTAACATTCAGAGGGTGGAAATCGATAGCTGCAACAGGTGAATTCTCTGCGTGTCCATTGTGTTGCTGCTCAGTGAGATCAGGTCGAGGTTTCGACGGAATTTTCACTGCGCTAGATGGAAAAAAAAAACCTTTTCATTCATCATCCTTATGTAGCCGGGTCTTTGGAAAGACTGGACTGGACACAAAATAATTTTTAGGGGGGCTTTATTCCCGACTGCACAATGAAAAATTGTTCAGCATTAAGATGAAAGACTGAGATGTTAACTGAATTTTAAAAGAGGTCGAAAAGGGATCTAAGAGATCAAAGAAAATCATTTAACAGATTACAGACAATTACGCCACAATAGACAACAGCAGTGGCTTGCTTAATAGGAAAACAGAAATAAAAATACATTATTTACAAGCCGCAATACTTCTTAGTGCAGAACAAATAATCATTACAACCCAATGTTTTGAGATGCAGCCACACTTCCTCGATATGTTCCGGTGTGTTGGGTGTGTACAAAGCACGTGGTCAAACATAAATGATCTCCCCTCTAAAGAACAGATAACACAGTTCATATAATTTACAGTAAAAAAACATATTTACATCTTATAACATTGCGAACACTTACGCTGTACAGCTGTTCACACGACTCACTAGTGGTAGATGTCAAACTCCAACCCAAACCACTCCAGATATTGTGCTCTACAAATACCATTCAACTAATTAATCATCTGTCCAAAATTAACACCTAACATGCGTCATGGTAAACTAGTTACCAATTACCTGAATATCGCCAGGGTTACGAGGATGATCATGGGTGTATCCAGTTGGGACAAGCAGTGGGCACAGTTCAGCGACTACCCTCCTTTACGTGCATGTCACCCTTTCTGGTCTGATTCTCACACGCTGCATATGTTCCGCGTGTTTTGATCTAATGTGGCTCTTAAAGTGACAGTGCTACATTTGTTAAACAAGGAAGCCTTCACTACAAGCATCTAAGTAAGGTTCACCTGGTTACACTTAAAAAACTTTATTTTCTGTTTTTACGTAACTATACATTGACCTTAAAGAATGCATTTCAATCCAGTTGATTCTTGTGTGCAGTCACTTATACATCTTTTTTTTTCCACGTTCGTGTGATTTACCATGGCTTTGTTCATCAATACGGAATGTCGTTACGTTCCGTATTGATGAACAAAGCTTAAATTCTTGGGCAGCCTGCTACCAAAACAACATCTGCTATCTCGACCTTCCCCTGCTGAAAGTATGCACGGAAGCTAGTCCCCCCACCATCACCCCCTCCTTCGTACATTCCCTTGTTTTACCGTCTTCATTGCTTATGTCTTGTGACCTGTTGTAACTGGTACACGCTTGTGCAGGAGTTTTTTTGCCTCACTCAAATTATCCTCAAAATGAGGGTAGTTCGAGCGTGGGTTTTTTTCTCCCCCTCTCCCTCCCTTGTGGTTTCTTTCTGACTTCCGGGTTGAGTGAACGCTGGCGCGTTTTGGCTGCCGCTTCTCAACCCGTATTGTTTTGTGTTTTTTGTTATTGTAAAGTGTCCTTGGGTGTCTTGAAAAGCGCTTATAAATAAAACTTATTATTATTCATTCATTCATTCATCTTCCGAGCCGCTTGATCCTCACTAGGGTCGCGGGGGGTGCTGGAGCCTATCCCAGCTGTCTTCGGGCAGTAGGCGGAGGACACCCTGAATCGGTTGCCAGCCAATCGCGGTAGCACACAGAAACGAACAACCATTCGCACTCACACCTAGGGACAATTTAGAGTGTTCAATCAGCCTGCCACGCAATGTTTTGGGAATGTGGGAGGAAACCGGAGCACCCGGAGAAAACCCACGCAGGCCCGGGGAGAACATGCAAACTCCACACAGCGAAGCCGGAGCTGGAATCGAACCCGGTACCTCTGCACTGTGAAGCCAACGTGCTAACCACTGGACTACCGGGCCGCCCGTATTATTATTATTATTATTATTATTATTTATTACTCTTAATGACACAAAGAAACCGGTTTAAAAAAAACAATGACACTGCATAAGCTAAAGGAAATGATGCCACAAGACAAACGTGTTGCAATCCACATGAAAGGACTGAACATTAAAACATAGTTTTCCTTTGCGATAAAGCCATCACCGCTATAATCATCACGCGCAAGGCTTTTTTATTATTTTTTTTTGTCATGTCGTGCATTTTTATATATCTCCTTGTACACCACACAACAGCCTGACCAAAAAATAAAATAAAAAATACCCGAGCGCCACTGTGCAAGTAAGTGGTCTGTGATAAAGCTATTCTATCAGCTAGTGAGTTGGAGGTTATTGCATCCGTTCCGCATCTGTGAACTGGCTGCTTAAAAACCCAGCAAAGCGACTCTTGGGGAGGCCTGTTTTCAACTGCTCGAATCTCTTTATGGAACGCAGAGTGGCCTGGCCTCAAAAGGAAAAGAATATATTAAAAGTTGTCGCATTCCTGTCTGGTTGTATCACGCGCAGGTAATGTCGGAGAGAACGCTGCGAGAGACAGCTCGGAGATCATGAGCGTTTCAGCAAAGTTTTCGACCCGCAGTTAAAACGAGCATCTCTATTCCTTGAGTCAATATCCGTTGTGGATGTGTGGAGGCTGATCTATGTTTAGCCATGCAAATGTGGGGATTAAAACTTCAGGCAATGCTGGAGAGAGGGCTGGTGCGCGCTGCTAAATTAGTCATTCTCCGAGAAACGCATTCACAGGCAAACGCGCGCATGCAGTCTCACATTAAGCGAGACCCAGTTCTTTTTTTTTTTGTTTGTTTGGTTGCGCTTTTCTGTCAAATTGTAATGTAAAACCTCTTTACCAAAGTGTTTGATGTCAAGAATAAACCGTAAATCTACTGGCATGCCATTTTCTATTTTATTTTTTGGGATGATACTTTACACAGCAAGGGTGAGTGATGTCCTCCTAATGTGACAAACATCCGCTGTCCTGGGGACATCACCAATCTTCTCCGGCATCAATCAGCCCGAGGCGCGATACTTGTCCCCAAAGCCCATTCGGCTCCTCTCATTGATGTGCTTCCCTCAAAAAGGTGAATCATTTGTTCCACCCCCAGACATTCTCTAATTGGATTGTAAATCTTCAGTGATGATTAATCATACGGCCTGCTTCAGAGGTGCTAATGAGGAGCTATTTTAGCTGAATGACATCACCACCAATCACCTCTGGCCAACTCCAGGCGATACGACCGAATGTATTTTCAAATGTGTCTGTCAAAGATGAGATGAATTCGATTGTGGCTCCTTCAGCTGTAAGCACTATCGAGTTCCTCTCCCAGCCACCTTCTGCGATTTACGGACTTATTTCTATGTGACGGGGTGGTAATTCAGATACATGTTTTATTATAATGCGCCCTTTATGTTGGACAGCCTCGTGCAATGTTAGCACATTAAGACTAAATTATGGTCTCATGGGATAAAATCAGAGTCACTATAGCGACTGATTTTGTGTCAAACATTAGTGATTCAAGTCATGCCGAACCTGTCAATATTTAATCATTCACATGTCTTAATGCTTAGTCTATAGTGTACATTAATGCGGTCTTGTACATATGTGATCCTCAAGCTTTCTTATTTTATTTTATTTTATTTCTTTCTTTCTTTATTTTTTTGCCACGGACCGGCCTCACATCAAGCAGTCTTTTTCATTTATTTTCTGTTATGCCAGTCTTGGAAGAAGACCATTTTTTGCGCACCCCTGCATTGTCTTCCACGACTATCAATCTAATTGCTTTGAGCACACTCCTGCGTAATATTCTGAGAAAGAAATGTAGATGAACTGACAACAAAGAATTAAATTGTTCTTTGTGTTTTGTTTGTTTTCATCTCTTGCCACACCTTTCTTTTTCATTCTGGTTAAATATTTTGCCATAGAGTCTCTTAAGGGCTACTTTGTTCACTGCACTTCATATTTCCTGCTCCGTGCTGTGTGCGCATGCTAGAAGCACAAAACAAAACAAACAAACAAACAAAAAAAAAACCTTATACCATACTCTCTGCACCCGCTCAGAGAATGAGAGTGCCACTGCCACCCACTGGAGCAGATGTGCAATTACACTTTATTCTAGCTCGGAAAAAGAAAAAGCATGTTCGAAGCACTTCCGTTAAAAGAGCACATCTTAGCTTAATTAGAGAAAATATCACCTAAGTGCTTTACTTAAATTCTGTATATGTCGTAATTACACACGGAATACGTTTGAAATTGAGATACACTGCCGTACGAGCAAGGCTGTCACCTCATATTCTGTAGAGCAGGCTTCCTTGTGTGACAATTAACTGCAATTAACTGCTACAACACGCATATTAAGTAGGACTGCTAATATTGTAACTTTGAGGCACCATTATTTTTTTTTTTTTTTGGTGGTGATGATGATTTTTGTCGGCTCTTCTTTAATCTCATCAGATGACGTTTCCCCTATTTAGTATTTTAGCTTTTTTTTCTACAAATGTTTGCTATTTATTTTTTTACATTATATTCTAAGACAGAGATCGGCAGTTTGACACGCAGGCACCCCTGAATTTCAAAATTAAACTTTTTTTCCAGACTAATGATCAATAAGGTACTTGCCGTCCAGTCGCTCTGTGTGATGGGATGACAAATGCCTGTCGCAAGGTTTGGGGACACCTGTTCTACGTAGATGAAAGAAAGCCACATTATACAAAGTGAAATGGGTAGTTAATTAAATTTACTGAATAATCACAATAATGATGCTCAGAGCAGAGCTTATTCCAGTTTCAGTCTCTGACAGAAATGTTGTGCTTGCCACAGACACTTTCTGCTCCATCTCGTTTTTTCTTTATTTGGCACTGAAGATGGCTGTTTCTGTGCAGGCATTGTGATATTCATGTCATTTAATGATTCCTTCGTATCGATTGATTCACTGACAGCGGTGGCTAGCAGCGGTAAGAGTTCGACTTTGTTGCAGTCACCTTTTGGTTCGAGAAAATACACCTTTGCTCTCTACTCACTGCCAGATGTTCCCCTATTTTTAACATCGATGGCTCATTCTTCCCACGATGCTGCAGCTTTCCTCTGAGACAGACACAAGTGTACAGCACACCGTACTTAGACTGAATGTCTGAATGTGAATGTAACACTCTCCCCCGGTAGACCCTTTTTATGTAATTGCTAAAACTGAGAGCATATAGCAACTGCATACGAGTCTTGCCTTGCCTTATTTGAGAAAATAAAAACAAATACTTTGTACCTTTGAGTTAAGACGATGTTGCATTACCTTTTGAGACATTTACTACCATGGCATCTCAGAAACCTCAGCAGACTAGTTTCTGGATGTAGCACTAGTCAACAGTGTTCTGCTTTGTGCTCAGTGGCACAAAAACGGATGTCCATCTTGTGATGGGCGACCAGAAACCATAGATGAAAAGCCTGATCAAGTCACTAGCCAGAGTCTGAAAATAGTTGTAAAGTTCTGTCACAAATGCACTGAAAAGAAGAATCTGGAAAGCAAAATCAGACCACAAAAACTCCTAGCACGTGTAGCTGGCAGTCCATCCGAACACTTTCTCTACACACTCGTAAGTCTTCACTCAACCAAACCTGCAGCCACATACCCCTCATCATCCTTGCAAGCTCTCAGCCACCAAACCACTGACGGTGTAACAGTTCAGGAGGTAACATACGGCAAGGTCAAACCCGGGAATCACCGGGTTCTGATGGACTCCTGGGAGGGTACTCAGGGCCTTTGGTGACCAAGTGTCCGGTTATCCCTATCCCTATCTGCAATAAAACCACCACTGTTGGTGGACCACCTCATGGACGACTGCCCAGTTACACTAGCCTCAATTAACAGCAAATGCACGTAGCAGCTGGTCTTACATCACATCAAAGCCTGCTCTCCTTCATCCTTGACCCGACCAATTTGCAAACAAAGCAAATAGATTGGCTGAAGGCGCAATAGCCACGACACTCCGCACAGTCTGGATCCACCTCAAACATCGGGAGGGGTAAAGTCAGGATGCTCTTTATTGACTGATCCCAAAGTGATATGACCTGGGAATCCCTCCTACTTACCTGCTGATAGATTCAGAACTTTCTTTTAAGGACTTCCTTTCCAACAAAACCCCAACAGTCAAACTTAATCCCTTCTTTGCCTTCTCTCAAACACCAAGCATCGGCTCCCTACAAGGCAGTGTGTTGAGCCGTTACACTCCGCACTCTATACCATCGATTGAAGACCTGCCAACTCCAGCAAACATGACAGAGAAATATGGATATGACATCGAAGTGCGGCTTATCACAGCAATATTTCAGGATGCCTGCTGTTATTTCATCAGTATCATTTTTTGTGTGCGTGTGTGTTGGTATGTGATGGCGAGTGTTCATGTTACTTAGGGCTGCAGATTTGTTAAATAGTTTTTTGTCGACACAACCTTTGCACCCAAATGTCATCACATCTGTACCATCCAATGACAGGACAGGTGTTCAATTTACGAACCAAAGTTGTCCACATTTTTGTGACTGACAGACTGACCATCAAACATGGCTTTGTTAAAACCTGATTCACTCTCGGTCTGAACACATAGGGGAGGGATGAAAATCTTCTGCTTTCAAAGAAGACAGGATGGAGTGTCGGTGTATTCTGTAATGCTGGAAAAAGTTACAGAATTATTTTTGAGGGGAAAAATGTCAGGGTGATCTGAACGGACACTCAGTTGGCAACATGGTCACGAGAAACTCAGTCATCCGGGAGGGGCTCAGAGTTGAGCCGCTTGTCCTCCACGTCGAGAGGAGCCAGATGAGGTGGCTCGGGCATCTCATTATGATGCCTCCTGGACGCCTGCCTGGTGAGGTGTTCCCGGCATGTCCCACCGACAGGAGACCCCGGGGACAACCCAGGACATGCTGGAAAGACTGTCTCCAAGCTGGCCTGGGAACACCTCGGAATTCCTCGGGAAAAGCTGGAAGAAGTGGCTGGGGAGAGGGAAGTCTGGGCTTCCCTGTTAAAGCTGCTGCTCCCGTGGCCCAACCCCAGATAAGCGGTAGAAAATGGATAGATGGGACAATGAATGTTTTTTTACCCTGCTCAAACAGGTCAATTTCGGGGGGAGGGGGGGGGGGCCCTCACAAGCAGAGTGAAACTTGTGCTGCAAGTAATTTCTGAGTGTGTGTGTGTGTGTCTGTGTGTGTGTGTGTGTGCGCGTGCCAGGGGGCTGGGGGAATAAAGTGTCCCAACCTTTAAAGAATAATATACTGCCAGCCTCCGCTGGCACCCACCCACGTGGCCAAGCCACCAGTTAGAAGTGGCCTGGGCACTCTCTTCTATACTGGGAAACATCGAACAAGTCAACTGTACCGTCCAAGCTCTTGGGGGAAGTGTCAGTGTGTTTGGCAGGTGCAGGGTTGCAGGCAGGATTGATCACAGCACAGGAAAGTATTTCCCTGGCAGCTGTTGGCATGTGCTGCCCACCCCATTGATCTGGCCCGTCTGTGTAGGCAGGGCTGCATGATTCTACTTAATGTATGAGGAACAAGGGAGTGCTGTAGGCTTGTCAAAGTCAGTGTGGACGTATCCATCTGGCTTTATTCTAATGCAGCCAAGCAACCGCTCTACAAGGACAGACCCCAGCTTCAGGCAGTACTCAGTCTGCCCGTGCAAATCCATCAAACAGGAGAGCACTCTTTCTGAAAACACCTTGACAGCTTGAATGAAAAAAGGGGAATGAAGATATTGCACATTAGTTACTCAAGTTGTCAGCCCCGCACACCCGAGTATATTTTCTTTGATCACAAGGAGGATGCTTGATCAGGCTAATGCGAGTGACTGAATACCTCCAGCAAAGGGAAACATATTTTAATCATTGTTTGTGTGAAGGTGTACAGAAAAAAAATCCATAGTGCTGTCGATCTGTCAAAGCAAGAAGTTAATATTAACTCATGTCAATTCAACTGTATTTATAGAGCACTTTGAAACAACCACCGCTGTAAAAAAAGTGCTGAACATCGAACAAAGATCATACACGTAACAATAAACAATTAAATTAAAAACAAAGACAGAAGGAAGTACAAAAAACTAAAAATCAAATCTGAGTCAAAAGCCAAAGAATACAAATGAGTTCTGAGATGAGTTTTAAGATTGGGCAGCGAGGGGGCCTGCCGAATTTTCAGTGGAAAGTCATTCCAAAGAGGAGGGACCAGCAACGGAAAAGGCTCGGTCCCCTTTGAGCCTCTGCTTGGTTCTTGGTTCCTCTAACAAGGTCTGGTCCACAGACCTGAGGCACTGGGCAGGTGTGAAGGGGCGGAGGAGCTCAGAGAGGTTAGGTGGAGTGACACACAACACCAAACAAAACCCCAATAGCGCCAGAAAGAAAAATAAAACACCTCCCAACGGTACGGAACACCAAATGACGCTTCCGCAAGACATGAAAACAAATGGAGGAATTAAGACTCGGGTTAATCAGCCAGATGAGACACAGCTGGCTGAGCACAAGGGCAGGCAAAAAGCTGATTAAATGAAATGGTGGAAGGGGTGCCGAGCTAATGACAGCTGCAGAAAACCAATGACCAAAAGTAAACAGACACCAGAAAAGCATCTCGCAAACCGAGGAGGAAAATAAACCTTAATGAAAACCAATGGAATTCCAACCGAAAACTGTCAGTTGAGACAGCTCAGCGCCTGAAGTCAATTACAAACCCAATTCCAATGAAATGGGGATGTTGTGTTAAACAAAAACAAAACAAAAACAAAACAATAATTTGCAAATCAGGTTCAACTAACATTTGATGGAATACACTGCCAAGACAAAATACCATACTTCATATTCAAAGTGACCCAAACTTTATTGTTTTTAGGAAATAATCATATACTTAGAATATCAAGGATAGCAACATGTTCCCCAAAAGGCAGGGCAGGTGGCAAAAAAAAATTATATATATATATATATATATATATATATATAGTAATCCCTTGTTTATCGCATTTAATGGGGACCAAAACCACCCGCGATAAACGAAAATCCGCGAAGTAGCGTCCAATTACCATGAACAGGTAAAAAAAAATAAATTAAAGTCCGCAAACGTGTATATACAGTATTTCTATATATATATATATATATTTATTTATTTTTAATATGTTTGAAAAAAATTCACGATGCACTGAACCCACGATAAACGAACCGCGAAGTAGCGAGGGATCACTGTATACACAAACACACACACATGCAGGCACGAACACATAAGCGGCCGAAATGAGTTTTTTCTGCAGGGTGTCCCTTAGAGATAAGGTGAGAAACTCAGTCATCTGGGAGGGGCTTAGAGTCGAAGCCAGAGGAGGTGGCTCGGGCATTTGATTAGGATGCGTCCTGGACGCCTCCCTGGTGAGGTGTTTCGGGCAATTACCACCGGCTGGAGAACGCAGGGACGCCCAGGACACGCTGGAGAGACTTTGTCTCCCAGCTGGCCTGGGAATGCCTCGGGAGCCCCTGCGAAGAGCTGGAACAAGTGGCTGGGGAGAGGGAAGTCTCGGCGTCCCTGCTCAAGCTGTTGCCGAAGCAGTAGAAAATAGCTGGATGGATAAAAAATCTATCTATCTATCTATCTATTTCTTCTTCTTATACTTATTCCGTACCGCTTGATCCTCACTAGGGTCGCGGGGGGTGCTGGAGCCCATCCCAGCCGTCTCCGAGCAGTAGGCGGGGGACACCCTGAATCGGTTGCCAGCCAATCGCAGGGCACACATAGACGAACAACCATCCACGCTCACACTCACACCTAGGGACAATTTAGAGTGTTCAATCAGCCTGCCACGCATGTTTTTGGAATGTGGGAGGAAACCGGAGCACCCGGAGAAAACCCACGCAGGCCCGGGGAGAACATGCAAACTCCACACAGGGAGGCCGGAGCTGGAATCGAACCCGGTACCTCTGCACTGTGAAGCCGACATGCTAACCACTGGACTACCGGGCCGCCTCTATCTATCTATCTATCTATCTATCTATCTATCTATCTATCTATCTATCTATCTATCTATCTGCATGCTCGCACTGTATGCTTGTGTTTTGTCAAAGCAAAGCAACAGTAAAATCTACTGCTGGTTCAATTTGTTGACAGCACAGCTGGAATACAGAAGGCTATATCATCTTGAACAAGGTGTGCCTTAATTAAAATGTTAATGTAGCACAGCTGCCCTAACAAAAGAAATCGTCAAATATAGAAAGAGTCAAGCTTCAGTTCATATTGAATTATTTTATTTTGTGCAGTTTATCCTGAACACTTCTCACTGGGATTCATCTCAACAAAGTGATTATAGAACAGGCTCGTGTTGTTTTACATTTTATTAAGAGCAACATCAGAGTACTAAATGTACAGAAGGAAGAGTCCAATGAGAATCGCATTTACAGTGCTTGCAAATACAGAGCTTTGTCGTACAAGAGTAACCAAATCAAAGTCACTTGGAAATTGGTGATGTGTACCGATGCCTACAAAACGAAGAGGTGCGGTTTGTCAAGACAAACACCGCCCCCCCACCTCCCTCCCCGGAACAAATCAAAGTGTACATTTAGCCTTCGCAACGACAAACTTCTTTGTGAGTTGCGTTGTTTGTAAGTGTTTGTAAATACAGATCATAAAGTCAGAGAGGTCTTGTACAAAAGTTCACAGAGGTACTCATGTATATATTCAACACAAATATCAAAAAACTGTTAGATACAAAGTACAAACCTTTCATTTTTAATGGCAACAACACAACTGGAGTCAAGTTTCTCATGAGAGCGATGAATTGTGATTGTACTTTTAGAACAGCGTGTCACCTTCTTTCTC
Source organism: Hippocampus zosterae (assembly GCF_025434085.1). Taxonomy (NCBI): domain Eukaryota; kingdom Metazoa; phylum Chordata; class Actinopteri; order Syngnathiformes; family Syngnathidae; genus Hippocampus; species Hippocampus zosterae. The sequence continues at coordinate 33,804,229 of NC_067452.1, read as the reverse complement.
AACCAGTTCAAATCAGCCTATTCGACGTCGCTCTCGAAAATATGTCATGTTTATTTCGCACCCCTCTTCCGATCTGTTGTCGGGATCCTTCTGGGAATATGAACATCGGTCAATGTATTCCTGATTTGATCCCAGCATTTTTGAAACCGAGCAGATAATTGGATTGATTGACAGAGAATAGCCGGATTCGCAGATGGTATCCATGTGCCCTTCCGTCTATTCTTGGTTCCTATTAATCACGTTGTGTATTTTAAAGCAGAATCTCTGTGAACAATGTGGCACAATCAGAGGCTGCAAGGCAATTAGACAAAACTAATGTTTATTTTGTCTCACGTTTTTTTTATTTTTTTTATTTCTGCAGAAACCCAACCCAGGGTTGGCTTGCCCAATCAACAGAGGCCTGATTTTTGAAGCAGCTCTCTAATTTTCTGTGCTACTTTGGGATGCTACACAGTGGGAAGAAAATATAACACCTCATAATTGTTTTGTTTTGTTTTTTTTTGTTGATGTAATCGACTTTTGCGTTCTGTCCTGCTGCCCCACCTGCGTACCTGCGGTGGAACCGCTAATTAAATCATGGTATGGTGTATCGCACTTCCTGGAAATTTTGCGACATGAAAAAATAATCATACTAGCAGCACCACAAGGTTTTTTTTGGGGGGGGGGGTGTGAGTAGGAAAAAAGAGGAGTGTATTTTTTCATGTGTAGGACGCCTGCGAACAACTGAGTTGAGAAGACATTGAGTGTTTGCGATCAACTCCTTCCAAGTCATATTTGTGTCACAGACTCGCGTTTACCGATGCCATCCCATCAAATTGCCGGATCATCACAACTTTTTTCACCTGAAATTGCGAGACCGATTTGGTCAAAGCGATATCTCGCGTTCACACCACTGGTGCAACTTGGGCTAATTTGATGCATGACAAAGCCAGTGTCTGTGACAGCGACAATTGCTTGCGACACAAAGGGCCACGAGCGGTTGGGTGATTTCTCCGTGAGATGTGACGCTTCACATTCTGGCTGCAGGGAAGCAGGGAAATTCACAGGTCAAAAGTGAAGCCTTTAAGAAGCATGGTACTTTGACGTTTTGAGATTGTAGAGTATCGATTGATAGCATTGATAAGAGCTGACCTTAGATTTTGTGCGGAGAAACGATAACGGAGCAAAACAAAGCATGACGGCGGTGAAATGGAGAAAAAAAAATGCTCTTTTTGTTTTGTAAAAACCAAGATATGAATTTCTCCTTTTTCGCCCGTGATTTGAACATTTTAGTCGTCAAATTTGAACCGTTTCGTTGTTGCGTCATGTGTCCTTCCGTCTCTATGCTTGCAAGTGAGGACACAACAATGCTAATTATTATTTGCCCTTGTGAACGCAAACTACGCCCTTGGACACGAAAGGCCCGTTTCTCTCAAATATTGTTTCCACGTCTGTCTGAATCGCACTTCTCCTTTGCCGAAGTAATCAATCAACCTCGCAGTGGTGGGAAATCAAGCTTCATGATGTTTGCACAGGTGTGCCTTAGGCTGGCCTCAATAAAAAGCCAATTTCTAAAATGTACGGTTTTACTCACAGCAAAAATGCTACGGATGTCTCAAGTTTGCGGGAGAATGCAAAATGCATGCCGACTACAGGCACGTGCATCAGACTTTCAACACCGTATATCATTTCATCATCATAAGCTGTCTCCAAAGGCGTCTCAGAGAACTCGGCGGGGCTTCCAACCAGCCTCATAACAGCAGAACACAGTAGCCCAGGATCTACACATCCACAATCGTCTCTTCTAAGATCATCAGAGACCACGTTTCTGCACCAACTGTCAGAGAGCGTCCCTGGAGGAACTAATCTGCGTATTGAGTGGGCAAATGTTCACATTCATTGTCGTTCGGACTTTAGAAAGAGGTGTTCTCATCGCACTTGAATTTCTGTTTTCACGGGGAAAAGGCAGATGACAGACCGTGTGTATTGCCGTAGTGGATCGAGTGGCCTACATTGGCGATGGAGGTGGTGGGGGATGGGGTCACGGTATGTGCAGTCCTCTATTACGGTGTACTAACACAATTGCGTTTTATGGGCGGCCTTCACTGAGGTATCACCGAGGACGTGACCCTGAGGCTCCTTTTTTTTTTTTTTTTTGAGTCGTTCATGTCTGACCGCGTCGCCTCATGTTGCAACATGTTCCTGCACGATTGCATCCTCGTCTTTGCATGGCCAACTTCCTCATCCACGGATATTTGGCGTGTACAATATTTGTTGTTTATTTGTTTACGATGACACTAGTGCAGTGTGTTATACGGGAGACAAATTCCTTGTGTGTTCTACATACTTGGCCAATAAAGATGATTCTGATTCTGACAACAGTGTGTTTCTAGTTCCTGCCGATAAGCAGCAACTCCGCGCAGCCGTCGAGGAGGGAGTGGAAGAACGTGCAATTATTTCGGGGAAGGAGAAGCACTCACTGTCACGGATTTCGATAGATATGCGGAAAATGTTGAAGAGAAGTAGGTCTTTTTTTTTTTAATTCGGAGAAAGTCTCAGATCTATCAATTCAGCTCATGAAAAATGCAGAGCAAAAACCAAAGTGCCGTGTTAAAAATTTTTGTTGAAGGTATTAATACTTGCTAACATCTAATTAACACAACTGGCACGTCAATACGTTACACTTGGCGTCATATGGCCGTGCCGCGTCTCCAGCTAAACTGGAATTCATGATGACTGATTGTTTGTTTGCGCAGAGTGGAGCACAGGCTTTAATCGGTGGGCGGAGGGGGGACGATAGTGTGAAAATATTTGTTGTCTGAAAAAAGCATGTCAAGTCTTTGGTGCCTCGTTAAGACTTTTTAGCTACTGGCATGTCTGCACTATTTTTTTTGTTTTTTTTTTGTGAACACTACATTACTGTAATACTTTTGTAATAGGCAACATCTACAGTAGATACAAATGAAAAGGCATCAAAGCACGAGTCATTCTCTTACATATGAGAGGTAAAAGAGATTTTTTTTTTTTCGTTTCCCAAGCTAACTGTAATTCTGGAATCATTTCTGAACATCACACCCTGTATCGAGTCACAGAAATTTGGATTGTAATAAAAATCCCTTCTTGTTCAAGTTTCAAACATAAAATTTGATCAAATTTGATCAACTCAATGTCGAGCAAAAATCTGAGCCTTTCGAGTTGCCAGATACATTGAAAGTCATTCAGAAACAATCGAAATATGGTCACAGTCTTTAAGGGCGCCAAAACGGTCACAGTGGTCAACATTTGTCCGTGTGGCTTTGATATGTTTAAGTATAAATTTTTACCTCATGAGTTTTGGACGTGATTTGCGATAAGCGCAACTTATGTTTGTGATTTATCATTTCCCAGTGTAACAATCAACAGTAATCTTAGAATTAGTCACCATCCACCATAAGGAATTGTCAACAAGTCATTTGTGTCTCCACCGGGAACCTAATCATCATTTAATGGGCTTTGTTTTCCGCAGCAGGAGTTCAGCATCATAAGCGTGCAAACAGGTACCGGATGTATCTTCAATGTCATTTAAGATTCTCATGTGACAGTTGCCATGACTTGAGTTAAGTTGTTGATACGTTTAGGGGAAAACGTTTGATTGCTCATAAACATCGAACATGCTCCAGTTAACACTTGCCGATGGATTGACCGGATGACTCCATGCAATGCAAACAAATTTGGTACAAACCACTGCCATGCAAATGTGAAATTTGAAAAATTGCTGATTTCAGGGAGGTAACACGCTTTTTTAAAAATAAACAAATAATAAAGCTTTAACGTTCTCTCGAGATGATGAACATGCTAATGTTGAGCGGGTGGTATTTTACATTTTCACCACATTAAGAGGGACGGGGAACAAATAAATTCCGCGAAAAAAAGTAAGCAAGCAATCCATGCAAAAAACTAGGGGCCTTCCATGACAAACCAAAAGGCTCGCGGTGGCACGAGAAGACTCATCGGGAGATCAAAAGTTGATGGGAGTGAGTTTCATCAAAGGAACTGCGACCGTCTCCGCAGAAGCTTTTTGACAGGCCATCCAATATTGAACTATTTTAGTTATTTTATCAATTATGTAACGCGCGGACCAACCACCGTATCACCATGACTTGCATCTCGAGAGACACGCGCAGAGTTTAGGAGAAGGCCCGAGTTGGAATAAAATAAAGAGTATCCTTTAAAAAAAGTTTTCCCGATCGCATCAGGGACACCTCAAATCTTGGCATGTGGATTAATGTCGTACACACATCAATCCAATCATCATTTTTTTTTCCCTTTTAGATGTCTTACCCGATTCCCTGTCGCCATAGTTGTCGTAAATGAGTGTGACAAATCATACACGATGTGGCAAAATATGAAACAACATAACAAGTGTGACAAATGAACGGAACACCATCTCGTTCGAATGCAATCGGGCGGCTTCTTGGCAGCTACTGTAAGATGAATCCCGTTTATTGTTCACGTGACGAAACACGGTCTATCATCATAAACACGTGGATGACAGCAAGTCATTGGATTCCCAGCCGACCGTGAGCACAGAACAACCAAAGAGATCGCTGCTTCCCCCCCCCTGAAGCGTCTTTTGCAGCGTCTACAGAAATATTATACTGGTTGTCTAAAGATATAATACACGTACTGCTTGAAAGTGCAGGTAAGAAGCTTGGCACAAGGTTAGTTTTGTGTTTGAAAAGAAATTACCGTCATTACACATGTAAACAAAGACACTATCTCAGACCTAGCTTAAACCGTTCCCGGAAAACGGGCGAGTTGTTGAAAAAAGAAAAAAAAATGTCACACACCTGTACACAAATAGAAGCAAATATATAGAAAATACATTTACACGTGTATAATATACATTGTTTTTTTTTTTCTTCATAACCCTCTGTTGATTAAGGTGAACACTCTTCATTCCAAAAATATATAGGTTATGTCAAAGAAGCAACGAGGCAGCCTGACACAAGTGAGCCTGAACTGGTGTATGTCATTCATGAAAGTGGTTTTCATGTGGGAAAAGGGCAAAAAAAAAAAAGAAAAAAAAGCTGTTTTGTGCCACAGTGTTTGCATCCCAAGCCATCTGGGGACCTCCTTCATAAAATGTACGCAGGATGATGATCTCATCGAGGGGGGAATGTGATGCATGGTAAAGGAAATGACTGTAAACCCAAAATCACTTTGGTGACATACGGTGACCAATGAAGTTCAGTCCACATCTGTCAAGTGCTATCTACAACCCCAAAAAATAAAAAAACATGGAGATTTGAAGAAATGGATTTGTGCTTTTTACAAACCAATAGCACGTACAAAAGTATCTTCCTGAAAAGCACAAACATAATCCATCCGCTCGAAGCTTTGTGTTTCGCCGTTCAATGATTGGAGCTCGGCGCATCTCAAGAGAACCTAAGGGTGCTTTCACACGAGCACCTTTTGGTCCGTTTTGATCTATCGCGTGTTTGTATTTCCCCCTTGGTGTGATTTGTTTGGTCAAGTAAGAACTCGGGCGTGGACCAGATCAACTGCCGCTTGCTAAACAAACCCGGCGTGGTTATGTTGGTGTTTTCATTACCGCTTCCATCCATCCATTTTCTGATCCACTTATCCTCACATGTGTCGCGGGCCGTGCTGGAGGCGGGGTCACCCTGAACTGGTTGACAGCCAATCGCAGGGCACTCACAGACGAACATCACAATCACACCTAGGGACAATTTAGAGTGCTCCATTAACCTGCCACGCATGTTTTTGGAATGTGGGAGGAACCTGGAGTACCCGGAGAAAACCCAGGCAGGCATGGAGAGACATGCAAATTCCACACAGGAAGGCCGGGCCTAGAATCGAACCCTGCAACTCTGCACTGTGAGACGGATGCGTTAACCAGTGGGCCACCAGGCCCCCTTTCAGTACACTTTCTAGGAAAATAAAACCTTATTATTGTTTGCATTATTATGCTCGTCACGGACCAATCAGATAAGTGAGCAATATAATGTGGGTTTTTTGTTGTTGGGGTTTTTTTTTTTGGGACATGTTTTGATTAACTTAAGATTTTTTATTTTTTATTTAATGCGAAAAGAAAACAAAACAGGTCTTCAAAGCCATCAACTGTCATGGACCAGAAAATGTTAAGTATGGAAGCACACCCTCCTACATTTCCTGCCTATGAACTTGGATAAAAAGTTTAAAACACTCTCAGCTTAATCCCCAGAAATGTTGGGTGGGCGAGACTAACTTGTTGGGTGAAACTTTTGGTTCTTTGCAGATTACCTTGATCCTGAGAACCCCTTTTTTTATATGAATGTGTCTTCACGCACCGCTGATTATTTTATTTGTGTTCATAATATTGTGTGACGTCACGTTTTAGTCAAAGCAAAATGATTTTCTTTTCTCCAGATTTTATGAATATTAACTCCGTTCACAGGTTATGAAACTACGTTCTCATCGATTGAATAAACTCGGGCAAGTGTCACCCAAAAGGGTTTCCTCTTGCAATTCTTCTTCTTATTCATGTGAATAACCACATACCGATACATAAAAATACGTATTTGCTTGTGAGGGTCGTTGATCGATTGCTGAATGATGAACAAATGTAGTATTGATCCCAAAACAGCTATTGAGTGTAATATAACAAATTGTTCGAGCGAGTTGGACAGACCTGAGCCAGTTAAATGTCCTGTCCAGTTGTAAGCAGTTTGTTGTGTACAGTAGTTGCCCCCTACTGAATCCGTACATACATGGGATACTGTGAGATATGTTGCAGCATGCTGTTTAAAATAAAAAAAAAGACCCTATGAGAATTTCCAGTCATTCAAATCAGGAAAGAAAATCTCCAATGAGAGTCTCATAAGAGTGGCAAATCCAAGGGGCTTTGGATCTCCGTTGTCAGGGGTGTGGCAGGGTGTTCTGTATAAAAAATAGCACTGTTCTGTTTTTAAAATGGGAATTTATATTAGATTTTTCCTTCCATTTTTTTCCCCCCAGTCTATTAGAGTTTTACATAAATAAACGACCATTTTTCAAAATATCTCTTAAAACTATCCAAATACAATTGTATCATTTTCACAGTTCTTAAAAACAAAACAAAAAAAAAAACAACAACAACAAAAAAACAAAACAAACAATGTCGATACAAGGTTAATATAGCTCTCTTTGTTTTGTCCATCTCTTGTCGTTACAACTTTCTTCTATCCAGGTTGTGGCACATAGTGGCATTATTGGCACATTGTTCAAAAATTGAGTTCATCTTCCACCTACAGAAGCCCCTTTGGGTGCCGTTGTCAAATGTCAAACGCGTATCGATGATTAGAGATACTGGTGATGATGATCCACACGTCCCGTGAATGTCCGTCTCAATGCGCTATCTGGTCTACATCTTCATGGTGAAATATGGAGAGGGTGTGCACTGTGACTGCTCTGTTTGTCATCTCTAGAAAAATAAATATCTTCACCAATGTCCAAAGAGAGATCACACTACTTTACAAAAGAAGCCGCTTGTGTCCATTTGGATCCTGTAGAATGCAAAGAACAAAAACAATTACAGTGGTATCTCTACTTACAAACGTCTCTTCATGTGACATTTTCAAGTTACCAAACGTCTCAACAGGAAATTATGGCCTTTTGTTACGAAATAAATTTCAAGATACGAAAGTCTCGGCCGCTATTCGCAGCTCCGAGTTTCCTGAACGCAACATGCTTCTAGCTGCTCTGCCATTGGCTATTAGCTGGCATCTTCCTGGCATCCCATTGGCTAAGAGGAACCTCTACCGTATATGTCTATGTGTGTAGATAGATACGCGTCTATGCAGCGTCCTAGTTATTCGGCGCTCGGGCCAAGAGGCGTTCCGATAGTTTTACGTAAATGTCAATCACCCAGAAAAAGTGATCACCAGTCCGGCGATTGCTCACTATGCTGATGTCTGCCTTGGACATTTTCGAAGGATTGTTAAAAGCCGACAAAAGCAGCCGTCGTCGGATCAGTGCTTTACAAAAAGCCAGGCAAAAAAAAACTCTTCTGAGAGAGAACATGAACTAAAGAGGGCAAAAAACGATGAAGACGCAGTTAATGGTTCAATAAGAATAAGAAACCCTTTAATTGTGTCACAATGGCAAAATTCCCAATTTACAGCAGCGAATGACCATAATTTTTATTCTTTATTTTTTGTTTTCTACACAACTCTCATTTATTGTGCAATAATCTAATTGAACATGTACTTGTTTCATATTTTGATGCGTTTTTATGCTTTAGGAAACATTTATATCTGAATTTGGGGGGGGGGGGTTGGCTTGGAACGAATCAGGGCATTTTACATGAAAGTCTCTACTGACATTTTCGAGTGAGGAAATTTCTTCGAAAATCAATTAATTTCTCAAGTAGAGGTACCGCCGTACACCTGAATATGAGCTTAGTTAAAAACAAAGAGTCACTGTAACACTGCCCATTTATTCATTTAATAAAATCTTATTTTAGTTGGAGTGACTTTCTGTCCCTCAGCCCAGGGCCTCAAAAATATACATGACCATACGGTACCCATGACCGTTCCATTATATTTAAGGTAATGTCTCTGATATTGATGAGATAATCAAGAATTTTGTGCAACTGGAGCGCTGCTGTAGAACCCTGAATTGACTGCGACAAAGGTATGTCCGGGATCAGGAAGATGCTTTTCTCTTACGACCCCACCTGCAGGTAATCTGTTAATTTTCAAATCTGGGTCAGTGGCAGACAGAATATTTTGTCGGAGTACGTTTTCTTTTTCATGGGAGAAATGAAATCATTTGTTGGTTAATTTCACTTCGGTACGTAAAATGATTGATATCCAGCTGGATTGGGCATTTGATGAAATTTCTTTGACGACGGAGAAAAATCGATATCAATTTAGGGCTTATTTGATTTGTTCTTTTTGTTGAAATGTTTTTTTTTTCATCTCTTGATGAATGTTCTGAATTCCCATTTTGGTTTCTTGCGCTGTTTTGTGGCACAAAAAAAATGCTGTTTGCTGATGGTGGATGCTGTTTGCTGTTTATTTTTTTTGTACTCTCATTCACCTGGGTAGTTCAGATGGGCGGAGCCTGCTTCACACAGCTGATCTCCATGACAATTAACTCAGGCACAAAACAGGAGATACATATCAGGCTGTTGCCTACTTGCCAAATTTGCCATTGTCTGTGCGTGTTAGTTGTGGCTTGTTTTGCATTGCCGTTCTGTTGTTGTACATTCATGGTTGTAACTCTTAAAACACAAGTACTTTTTTGTTTATTTGCTCTTTTCTTGGTGGAACGCTTGAGTAGTTGAAGGTCTGTTTCTTCTGTCGTACGTTTACTTCTTGTGCAGTCACAATTCTGTTCGTTGTGCTTGCTGATGTTTTTGTGTCGTAAACATGCCATTTCACTTGAGTATCTTCCATCTCTTAATCAGGCTCTGTCTATTTACTGGAATTTTTGGTTGTTTATTTTGCACGTCAACACTTTTGTCATTTTCATTTTGCAGGTTGTGGTTGCGATGTTCTCGCTCTCCCTTTTGTACAATACAGTTCTGTTGTTCTTCTTCTGTTCTGTTCTTATTTTGGTCAAAGATTGAGCATATTCCAACCATAACAAGAGTTGACGTCATGCAAACGACACCCATGCTCGACTAGTTCTCTATCTTTTGCCTCAACGGCATCCAGACATATAATCAACAATAAGTTCATGTCCAAACTGTACCATACTATTGACTAATTTTGCCAACCTTTATTTGTTATTGAGTAACCTAATCCTTTGACAGGAGAGAGGAATGAAACAAAGCCCACAATAGGAAAATATCAAACGTACCGTACATACTTGGACAGTGACAATGCAGTACCTACCAAAGCATGGATTCGGGAACTCTCTTCCTCCAAAGGGAAGTGAACAAGGCCTTCAGCTTGTCAACAAGAGATCTCAAACCATTTCTCTGACACAAAGGCGACAGGAATCAGTTGTCTTTCGGAGGGCGAGGGCCTGCGAGTTAAGTTGAAATATGTTACAAGCTCATCATAGGATATTTCAATACGATGTTTAAGTGGACCGTTTGTATTGTATCACAAACATGACTGCATAGGTGGGAAATGATAATCATAGTCAAACAATTGGGTCACAACAACCAATTATAAAAATAAATAAATAAAATAATGTGCCCATATTCGCCAGCAGCGCACTTTGGAGGCAGCGCGCTTAATTATTGAAGACACTTTGGACTGTTTGTACCAGATGAATTACTCTTCCCTCAGTGCCAGCATAATAAATCTGTTGCAGGGATACAATAAGTAAGTGTGACCATCTTTGCATGCCCAGCAGCTCAGATGACAGAAACTGTTATCCACTCTGACAGCGAATGCTGTTAAAATGAAGAAGCTTCTCGTCACACGACACATACAATGTTCAAGGTATTAAAATCCAAAAAGGCAATATTTTAATGTTGCCCATGCCTGCCATATTCATCCCCAAAGTGAAATACTTTCTAAATTGGCGTGAACTCCCTCTTCACCGATGCTTTACCGGCATTTGTGTTCTGGGATCTCCCCGTGGTAAACAAGTTAATGTGGATTTAAAGTCTTAAGTTGCAGTGGTGACCCTTTGTTATTATAGTGACTCCGATGCATGCGCTTGTCAAATATTACATTGGAGTTGAGTTTTCAAAATCGTATACCTGTCTGTAATTTCTATCAGGCAGAAAATATCCCCGGAGAGACTTCATAGCCCTTCTCATCGCGGGCCGAGTCATTTTACACAACAACAGCAGCAGCAGCAGCCCCTGGTAGATTTCAATCATACAGTTGAGTGCGATTTAATGTACGGGGCATGTTGCTCATCCAGCTTTCTTGGGTCCTGGATTTGTGGCTAAGCAAGGTTGCTTCAGGTTGATATAAGCTCATTTAAAGATTAAAGTGCAGCATGTAACCTACGACAGACCAGTCATGTACCCTCAAGCTCGGATTCACCAAACATTAAGACTTGAAATTTAAGCCTTATATCATGCAAATATAGTAACTGGCTGATTGATTTTAAGTTGAGGGAATGTCTTGTAATGTTGCAGCTTGACTCCGCGCAAAAAAGGTTTCACTAATAGCTGACGAGAAAACAATGGCATTATCTTCAACTTGGAAGAACTTGTACACAATTGTGATTTGGTATTGTTTGTAAAGTCAGACAGCTAAATAAAAATCGAGATAGCCACAGGAACCGTGAACGCACAGGTGTCAAACCTGAGGCATGGGGTGCGAGATCTGGCCCGCCACATCATTTGATGCGGTCCGCGAAAGTCAATAATAATAATACATTTCATTTATAAGCGCCTTTCAAAACACTCAAGGACACTACAATCAAAACAAGAACAATAAATCAAACATGTTGACTTCTATGATGCTTACTAACATTTTTGCCAAAATTTCAAATTCTCGTATGTGATATATAGGAGAGCTATTATAAGTTTTCTTGTTACCAAAACCTTCATCACAGTAACTTAAACTATTGTTGAATAAACCATTATTCTTGACTTCCTTATATGGTTTCACAGTCACAACGGCCCTCCAAGGGAACCGCTAACTCTAATGTGGCCCGTGACAAAAATGAGTTGAACATGATCTGCGTTGGGTCAAAAGTGATTTTCCTCAAAGGAAATGAAAATCATCCATTCTATGTTCCCAGCATAGAAACCTGTTGACTTCTATCTGCGATATAGAACGCGATGCATGGCGGCTTGGAGGATCACACTTGAGATTTTGAGACCAAAATCTCTGGCCAAATTGCAACTAGTACGACCTCAAGTATTCTACTGTGAGAGTACACACATGATTGAATAATAAACATGTGTTTATTATAGACATATCCTTGTCTATTGTACCTGTTTCCATTGTAAGATGTCTTGTAGACGGGCGTCTGCTGGATCATCTCGTCAGTGTAGATGGGGACGGCAGTCCGAACACACTCATGAGAGCACTGCAGGTTGTCATTGTAGGCAGTGAAGATATCCACCTTGCTGGGAACCCTGGCCGGGGTGAAATCTGTCAGGTTTTGGCAGCTTTCTTCCTGCTGGTGGATCTTGCGCTGATGGCTACTGTGGCGGCCATTTCCTGACTGTGCACAGCTACAAAAACACGCACCAAAGACAAAAAAACAAAAATAAAATCATACCTTGTGCTTGAGGTGTCTATAGGCCAATCTGAAGAAAGCAAGTGTTCTCTACATTGTCTTGTCATGAGTAAAAAGAAGGGAGACTTTCCTACCAGTTTTTAAGGACAAGTGTTGTGATCAAGGCTGCGATAACCATAATGAGAGACACAGTGATAGTGATTATCTGATGAACTGCCAAACCTAAAATACAGTCAAGAAACAAGAACACAACAATTTTAATTAATAGTTGAGGAAATTCCCCTGAAATAAAATCAAAACACAAAAGCATCAGTACTGTTCATAGGGCCCTGCAGTTTTTCATTTTTTTAACGAAACAAAACGAACAAAATACACATTCAAATCGATTTTTCTCTTGCGGGATTTGGCTTGCTTCTGGAAGCAAAAACATTTTTACTCGGCATCTACCTGTAGTAACTTACCGTATTTTCCGCACTATAAGGCGTTTCGGAGTATAAGGTGCACCTTCAATGAATGGTCTGTACACACATAGGTCACACCGCGTTACAAGGCACATAGAATAGAAACTACACTTATGGCTGTGGTTGCGTTATGGATCCACGAGATGGAGTTATGCTTTAGGGAATACAAAAAAATGTAGCTTTATTTCTATAGAGCTTTCGCAACTCCTGCAGCTGTAACAGAGCACTTTACAGAACATTAAAAATACTACATCCAAGAAATCTGAATATTGATTCATATATAAGGCGCGTCTGACTGTACTGTCATCTATGGAGAAAATTGAATGATTTTAAGTGTGCCTCAAAGTGTGGAAAATACGGTATACTCTTTTGGTTTTTTTTTGTTTTCTTTGTTTCTCTTGCTCTCGCTCACTCACACACACACGCACACACACACCCACACACACAGCTGACAATATTAACCGAGTTGTCGCCTTGCACAAACAGTGAGTCTAATTTGTGTTTTCACAATGACAGGCACGACATACTCGGCATGCACGTCATAGGCCAATCACAATAACATTTTAGGTCCTGACCCAAACTCAATGAATCCTTTTGTATCAAGTAGTCACACAGCCGTACCTATTGTTTCTGGCAAATTCAATATGCAAAACATTTTCATTGTGGCCTTAAATTGGTGAACTTGACCGATGACAATCTTTTAGTTCCAAATGTGTGTGAAGTACGAGTTGGCTGTATTTCTCCCCCCACACTAATGTAGACGATAACCCAGACCCACAACCTTTTTGTTGTGGGTTTGTGGTTTTATTTTTTTATTTTTTGGTGACATTTGTGTTTGAGTGGATCATTTGTGCATAAGTTTATTGTTTCATATCTTAGATTTAGTATGCTGTGTGAGTGAGTGATAGTGCATGAAAGCTTACTGGACACAATGACACATTGCAGCAGGTGACACGCTTCAAGAGGAAAAGAGAAAGAAAAGAGCGGTCATGATGAAAAGGCCTCTGTGGGCCCTCATACGTCTCACCTCTCCATCAAACAGCTGTCTAGTGAGACTGATCCAAGCCAATTTGTCTTTGGGAAAATCAAAAGGAAGTGCAGCTCAGTCATTTTGGAAAAGCTGCCTGCTGCCCGGCTGGACAGCCCCCTCGTATTATAAACTTCTCTGGTCCAAGTCAACCTTGGATAAATGATATGTATACTTGGCAGCTATAACTTCCAGCTGCAATCGTGAGTCCTTTGCCACAGAAAAGACAGATTAACTTCTGACAAGTCATTTGCATTTCCTTCAAACCCTCTCTGGCCGTGACTGACGTCAAGGCTGTGGCCATTTATAAAGTAACATCTGTCCAATCTTAGCCATAATAGAGCAAGGCCCTGACCTTGATCAATAGCCAAGGTCCCTTCAGACCAAAATAGCTTCATTTCATAAATGGCAGTGGGAGTAGGAGCTACTGTACTCTGAGGCATAGAGTAATTGTAAAACAGTGTCTTGTAAAACAACCAATGATTTATTCTGGTAGGTTGGGCTAAACGATGTACAGTGGTAGCCCTACTTACTAAAATTAATTGGTTGTGGAAGAAATTTCTTTACTACAAAATTTTGTAAGAAGAGACACGTTTTTTCATGTAAATGCCCTATTCCGTTCCAAGCCCACCGCCCCCAAATTCAGACATAAATGTTTTCTAAAGCATAAAAATTCATCAACATATGTAACAAATACATGTTACAATTAGATTATTGCCCAATAAATGAGAGTTGTGCATGATGTAAAAAAGAAAGAAGAGAGTAAAGAATCAAAATGATGGTCATTTAACTTTTAACTGCGTCCTCATCGGAGGTTTTTGCCCTCTTTAGTTCATGTTCTCTCACAGAAGTGGTTTTTGAATTATGTTATGTAAAGAACTGAGGCAAGGATGTTTGTTTTTGTCGGCTTTTAACAATCCTTCACAAATATCCAAGGCAAACGTCGGCATAATGAGCGATCGCCCAACATGTGAATCCTTTTTCTGGGTGATTCACATTTACGTAAAACTATCGGAATGCCTCATGACACAAGGGATGAATGACGAGGACACTGCATAGAAGACACATATCTATCCACACACATAGACACGTACAGTAGTCCCTCTTAGCCAATGGGATGCCAGGATGATGTTCGGTAATAGCCAATGGCAGAGCAGCTATATAAGTATGTTACATTCAGGAAACTCGGAGCTGTGAGCAGCAGCCCATCCTGTATTTTTACCTTTCATATCTTGAAATTGATTTCGTTAAAAAGAGGCAATGTTTTCCTGGTGAGGCGTTTTGCAACTTGAAAATTTCGTATGAGGAGACGTTCGTAAGTAGCGGTACCACTGTAATTGTTTTTGTTCTTTGAATCTTTGAAGATCAGAAGGCTTTAAAATGGCTGACATTATGGAAAACACTGCATTGAAAACAGCTAGAAATCCATCCATCCTTTATGGGCATACGTAGTGAAACAACAATCCACACTCACAATCACCTGTAGACAATATAGATTGTCCAACCAAGCCATGTCTTTGGAATGTGGGAGGAACCCGGAGAAAACACAGGGAGAACATGCAAACCCCCATAGCTGGACTCAAACCCTGCACCTCTGCACTGCCGACGTGCTAACCTGTTCCGCAGCTAGCAGTGAATGAGCTAATAATTCTTTAATTAAATACTATTGTGGAGATACACAGAGAAACGGTGGAAACAAAAGGACCACTTGTCCCTTGGTCTGGGTATGTATTATATATCCTTTGTGCAGGCTATCTGGTTGAAAAATCATTTTTGGCAAGCACCTTTCTTCAAAGATACTCAGTTTGGTAAAATTGCTGCCAAGTAAAAGAGGCAGAGAAGATGATATGGTAGATAAAGATGGAGGGGACTGAAGATACCTCTGGGCAGTGAGCATTGGAGTCTCCTCTAAAGCCTTCATGGTGCTTTGATGTACGTGACAAAGGATGGTGGTGAAATGGATTATGTCCCCTTGCTACTTAATTTAATAAGGTATCTAGAGCAGAATATAAAGATTCAGAGCAGTGTTAATGCATGGGCACGTAAAGGTAATCTGAAAATACACCAGTGCAGTTTGTATGACACACATGATCTGTTCAACGAAATGAAAAAGAGGATACACCACAAAATATCCAAATACATAAAGAAAAAATTAATTCAAACGGCCAAAAGAGTAAAGGGCAGACTGCAGAGTACAGCAAACCCACATATTTCACTACTGGCAAACTCACAGTTTATATATTTTTTTAAGTCTACATTGTCCCTGGGTGTGATTGTGAGAGCGAATGGTTGTTTGTCTGTGTGTCCGCTGGCAAACCAGTACGGGGTGTACTCCTCTGACTGCCCGAAGATGACTGGGATAGGCTGCAGCATGTCCGCAGCCATCGGGGAGATTAAGCATTTAAGCACATTAAGCATATGCGGTGGATGGATGGACTATACATCTAGCTATTAATATCTGGATCCAGATGAGTATAATTTGTGCACCTACTTGACAAAATAAAATGGAATAAATTGGACAAAAACCTTTTTTTTCAGTGTAGTTGCCAAGCAAATGAGTTCTAAGTGTCAAACAGCTTTCATTTTGTGCAACTGGCTGGCTATCAGTGTGTAATTGCAGGCAATTGTTGTAAGAGACATTTGGAGCTAATGGAGACAACACCCACGCGGCATCGCTCATAAAGCCGATGTACAATGTGGGGAACGCCTTATCTTTGAAATGTCGATGGAACTGAAAGAAACACAGTCACCTTGTTACCAGCCGAGATTCCCAGAGACATATTTAATACAGCCAACACTGTGTCACAACCAGAAACCTTGACAGGACAGGTGAGGAGAAGACTTCCGTCAAAGGCGGACTGCTGATAGTTAGGAATTGGCAATTAACGTTGGTGTCAAAGTGTCAATCTATACTGATTTCCACTGAGCCACCGGGCAATCTAAAACACTTACTGAAGGACAGAGTGCTGAGAGAGGCGGAGTGGAGAGCGGGGGCAGAGTGAGATGAGGGAAAGGTTGAAGGGGGTATCAGAAACAATTGCTCGACAATGCATCGCTCTCATTGTCAAAGGCATCACTGAATAATTCAGTCAGTCTGGATGGAAACATGGCCAAAAAGAGGAAACTGGGGTGTTTTGCTACGATGGTGGTGTCTTTTAGAAGAGAATAATATCTGTCGGCATTGATCGAATATATTTATGTTTGATATCACTTTTTTTTTCAGAACCAGTATTCACTCTTTTAGTATTCACAAATACATAATGACAAAAATGTGAAAAGAGACCTTTCTTTCTGAAGCAGTAATAGCATCACAGCATAATCGCATCAACTGCAGCCGAGCTGTACTTAGAATGTCAGATTTTGTTTCCCTCAAGTATCGGTGGCCGGTATTGGCAGTCACCACGAGTACTGATACCTTAAATATACAGTGTGTAGAATTTTGTGCCATCTAGTGGTGAACTTGTAGAATTCAAGACGTAAGCTCAAAGTGCGTGCATTTTGAAGCATGCGTACTACGGTGCCTCACAGGGAGGACACTTAGCATGCCTACCAACAATTTCTTCAGCAGACGTGCAAGCAAAATGTCGCCCCAAACGACTTTAAGTATGACCTCAAGCGACTGAGTAAGTGCATGGCTATTTTTACAGATGCTGTAGTCATCATAATGAGGAAAAACGTTCACTAAGTTTGTCTTCTGCGGGTATCCATCGCAAAAAGATGGCGGTGAAACATGCCCACCTCCTGTCGGGAGGTGTGTCCAATCTATATATATATTGCGCGTCGTCCCGCACGCGGTCTGTCCTTCCGTCTGTCCCTTTTCAAAACGTACCTACTTCACCGCGCCGCTGCGCGCCGCCACTGCGCGCCGCCACTGCGCGCCGCCACTGCGCGCCGCCACTGCGCGCCGCCACTGCGCCGCTCAGGCAGTGGCTCACTACGATCGCGTGGGCATCTTAGCGAAAAAATGTTGTCTACCCACAAGCATTGCAATAAAATTGTTAGTTATTTAGTAGAGCTAAACATCTCTTTATTTTCGCGATAAGCAATGAAGATGAACAAAAAGTTGAATCAAGCAACAACACTTTTGTGGGCCGAAGGCCCACCTTACCAGCCTTCCGCAGGAACTAGCTGATGAGCCGCCCGGAGGGCGGCGAACCACCACCTTACCAGCCTTCCGCAGGAACTAGCTGATGAGCCGCTCAGAGGGCGGCGAACCAGCTAGTGTAATATAATTAGTGACTACTTCACCGACAATCATGTTTAAAAAAATATATGAATGTAATAAAAACATGTTTTCACATATTATTGTAATTAAATGCATGCTTTTGAAATACAGTTGTACCTTTACTCACGAAATCAATGTGTTCGGCAAGAAATTTCTTCAATAGAAAATTTTGGAAGGAGAGACGCATTTTCCATGGAAATGCCCTAATCTGTTCCAAGCCCCCCCCACCCCCCCAAAAAAAAGAAAATCACACAGAAATGTTTCCTAAAGTATAAAATGCATCAAAATATGTAACAACTACAGTGGTACCTCTACTTATGAAATTAATTTGTTCTGGTAGAAAAAGTAGCATTTTCCATGTAAATGCCCTAATTGGTTCCAAGCCCCGCCCCCAGCTCCCCTATGTGCATCCACAATCCATGTCACATTTCTGACATTTAAAATTAGCTAGTCCCTGTTTCCGTCAGGAGAAGCTTATTTTCTTGACTTAGATTATCTTAACTGGTTAGCAGACGGGCAATGGAATACCATTCATCTCAAATATTCCAAACGGCTCTCTTTCCTGTCTAATCGTGGTATAAAAAAAAAAAAAAAAAGACAGCATCTGGACCTCTCTTGCTCGAGGCGGATATGTCAAGCCATGAAAAAGTTGCTGAGCAAAGGACAGACAGTGAAAGCATCTGCACGCTCTGGTCTCTTCATGTCCTCTTGGCTGGGTGTAAATTGTGGAAAAGGGGGTGTGACTCGCCTAGCCTGTCAACCGCCATCAGCATTTCAGTCTACATGAAATACCCGGGAGAAGATTGATTTTTCATCCATTTTCAATCATCAATACTGATCATGGGGAAATAAATTTGACAGGCCAGGGTAACTGCAGTGAAAGTGGTTTGTGTGTTTTCATGTCCTTTTTTTTTTTTTTAAGAGGCTTAGTGATAGGTCTTCGCAGGTCTTAACACAGGTTTGAATGATACATTTCAATGATCAGTGAATGTTTTTCTTTAAGCTTGTAACTCCTACTCCACTTGATATTAATTTGAAACGTCCTCACATTGCTCCACTCTCAAAATTGCATTCATTTTCTGACTCTTTTCATTTCACACTCTTCCTCAACCCTCCAGTCACCTCTACACTTCACGGTTACAAAACAAAGGTGGAAGACCGCAATACATTACAAACGGCACTTTTATTTGCATTTATATTACCATTTCACGAGCATTTAGTAAGGGGCAAATTATCGGAAGTGCTTTTTCCGACTGCATTTTCAATCATCGCTTTATCTACAACGGTGCCAACAGCCCCGTCGGTTCGGCATTCAGTGAGTTGGCAGTTTGAACAGCACAGCCATTCAGAATTACCAGGAACCATACGAGGACATAGAAACGCATGCTTTGGGGTCCCTCCTGAGGTCATGTATAAATTGAGGTTCCACTCAATTTATTTTAATAAATGTTTCATGATAACTCTTATTTTTTAAAGTGGTCTTTTTGTTTGTTTGCTTTAGTGTGTTTGTGTGTTATTCCTACTTCCTTGGCTATTATTCAGTTTGCTGGCTGCTCTGAGCTGTTTAAGTGCATTTCGGTCCACCTGCCTTCAAGCAGCATTTCGTGACAGACCTTGATCGGAATGCATTTGCAAAAGAATAAGATTATTAGCTTTTTAAAAAAAATTTCAGCCAAGAGTAGCCTGTCATGTTCTGTTTGTCAAACTCTACAACCCGACTACACGTACAAATGGCAATATTGAAGTGATAGCTGAGCTATCTATGGATGGCGTTCATCTGCACGTTGGCAAAATGGGCCGGAGCGAATGTGGTGTTGCGGCTATTGGACACTCTGTTATGCTCCCACTATTATGTCAAGATCGTGCTCAAAAGTCTGAATTATAGCCGTGCAAATAAAATGAAATAAAATGGAGAGTTATTATATCGAAAAGAAAGGGAAGACAAAAATTCCACAGCAAATTCCTTCTATGAGGTCGGGCATGTAGGTTTGAACAGTGTGTTTCCTGAAGAGCAAAAAAATCTTGAAAGTGTGTTTAGCATGCTCAGAAGCATCTGCTTTATCCTCACAAGAGTCACGGAGGATGCTAGAGCCTATCCAGCCTATCCCAGCTGTCTTCTGGCAGTAGGCGGGGGACACCCTGAACCGGTTGCCATCCAATCGCAGGGCACACAAAGACAAACAACCATACCTCACTCACTCAAACTAAGGGACAATTTCAAGTGTATAATCAGCCTGCCATGCATGTTTTTGGAATGTTGGAGGAAACCGGAGTACCCGGAGAAAACCCACACCAGCACGTGGAGAACATGCAAACTCCACACTGGGAGGCCAAAGCTGGAATTGAACCCTCGACCTCTGCACGCGCTAACCAGTTGTCCATCGAGCCGCCGTGTTTCAAACTTCATTGTGAAAATACTTAGAATAAGAAAATTGAATTGAACTCAACTGAAGTCTGGGTAATACATCCACTGCTCACCAACGAATTTCCTGTCAGAGGGGCGTTTTTCTGAATGAATTTGGGGGATTGTGCACTCAACACCCGCCCACCCAATACATCCCAGACAACTATAAACACACAAATTAGATATGTGCTTATTCACTGAGACAAAGCATATTAATGACTTTCATTTGTGCTGACTGCTGACGTTATTCATGAGTCAGTTTGACTCATGCAGATTATTTAGCGCAAGGGTGAGTGCACATACTGTAATCTCACAGTTACTGAGAGCCTGACTAATTATGATAAGTACTTTTTTTCCTAATCTGTAGTGACAGGAGCCTTATGTAAAGTTAAAAGGAGTATTTAAAAACTGCAGTTTCTTCAAATGTTTTGAATTAAACAAATCAAATTGAATCTGGGGCAAAATGTCTTTGGATGATTTTATACACCAATAATGTTACATTCAGCTGGGGGTGCAATTGATGCCAAATGTGTTAAACAACAAACAAAACAAAAACAAAAAGCAGGGCGACTGAAGTCTTAATTGTGGATGCATAGTTCAACAGAGAAAACATGATGAACCTGGTTTAGGTGAATAGGAGTGTGTTATGTAGCCCATATGAGAGAAAAACGCCTGCTGGAGAAAAGGAATGTTTAGGCTTGCCTTCGCTTAAATAGGACACGTCAAACTGGAATGTACGGTGCATTTTTAATCAATAGCTTGAAATATTTAGCATGGTTAAGTAAGTTGGCACCGTGGGGGCAAGTCTAAAAGACAACATGATGATGAACATATCGTCGCTGTCCTGTGAAAAACACGTACACCCATTTTTCTCATAAAAAAGAAAAAAAATGAATGGTTGTCCGCGTTCCACAGGATAGCGAGGATATATTCTATCCACATACACCCAAAACAGCTGGGTTCCAACTGCACACAAATACATGTCTGATGCAAGACAGCAAACATACATCACAAAACAACAAACAACACAAAAAACCTTTTGCCAGAAACGCACAATGAATGAGACAGTACTACTTGCACTTTGGACTATGCGTGGTGTTGATGGTACTACTGAGGCCGAACAGTGATATGAAAATATAAATTCCTCGATCAAAATTTTTATTCCACTCTGCACTGAAATGTAATCTAACTACTATCCACAAAGTTAATGGAAATTGTTTGTGTACCATATTTTCCGCACTATAAGGCGCACCTAAAAACATTTGCTCAAAAGCTATCAATGCGCCTTATAATCAAATGGCCTTATATATGGATCAATATTCTGGTTCCTTGGCAGTAGTATTTTAAATGTTAAAATGTCAAGTGCTTTGTTACAACTGCAGCGGTTGTGAAAGCTCTGTGTAAATAAAGCTGCAATTGCATTGTATTGTATTCCCTTTAGCGTAGCACCATCTAGTGGATGCATAACACCACAGCAGCACCTATTGTAGCTTCTATTCAATGTGCTTTATAATGCGGTGTGCCCTATACATGAAAACAGTTTTAAAATAGGCCATTCGTTGAAGGTGCGCCTTATAATCCGATGCACCTTATAGTGCAGAAAATACGGTAACCTATCCACAAGGTTTGTGGAAATCCTTTGTGTCAGATTTGTCCAATGCAAACAAAGTAACCCAATAACATGCAAACAGCCAAGAGGGAGGAAAACAACTGACTCATCTTGTTTGGTGGGGGGTTATGGCAGTCTAAATAAAACTTGTTTTCTCCACACAATGAATCTCTGTGGCAGTGCAGACAGACTGATAAGCAAATGGCTGGAGACATCTTACCTGATGTATCTCCATATGGCTTTGGTGGCTTGACAGTCTCCCCAAAGCTGTTTGCAGCCTTTGTGGTGCTGAGCCTCTTGGGTTCCGGTGTAGTCACCATAATAAACGTCCTTTGGGAGAGCCTAGTAGTACTGCTAGTGGTTGTTGCCACTGTGGTAGTTAAGGCCCGGGTGGGCAGGTTAACTTTGGGCTGATGTTTACCGTCCTCATCTGTACTATCTGTGCCTGTAGGTCCCCAGTCAATAAATCCGGCCACCGTAGTAGTCCGGCCCTCCTGAGACTTGTCGAAGCTCTCCCATTTGAGCTGCCTTCTGGCTCTGAGTAGCAACCTTGCTGCGTCTCCCCTGTTTGCTCTGGAAAAAGCCGCTGGAGATTCCGCTATGACTGGCTCACCCATCTCCATTTCAGAGTACGGCAACCTGCATTCCTTACATGGTGCCGGTCGTTTGTGCAGGGTCTTCCGAGACTTTTGCGCTGCGACCTTTGGCCCTATCCTTAATTTATTGTCTTGGGGTGGAGGGATAGGGGTCAAAAGCTTGCGCGCCAGAGGGCTGACCGTTCTCCAGTGGATGGTGTTCGGCGTGTCCCAAACGGGCTGCAGGCGAGGTCTTGAGCGAGGCACCGGCTTAGGCATGAGTTTGAGCGCCAAACCTTGACTGAGGGGGCTGCAGACAGAGAAGTCCAAGGTCATGTGGGTCATTGCCAGCAGAATCCATACCCGGTGCCCCACACAGCTGCCTGGCTTCAAAGCAGATGGACTGCTGATAAAAGAAGACATGAAAAGAGGAAAGTCATTTGAGAATCAGGCTGCGCACTACGTATTCAAACCATACAAATTTGATAAGTAAGGGTCTATCATAAAGATTACGGTCTGTATTTACCCTCCATTTAAACTCTTGGCCAAGTTTTACTCCATAACTTTGACTCAATTAAGCCGCGTTATTAATTTGTTTCACTGAAACCCACTTGAATTAAAGTGTAAAGGTCAGAGAAAGTGAATGTACAACACAGACGATGATGGTTTTTATCCTTTGACGTTTTGCATTTGGAAGGCCTTGAATTTCCAGATGCATATGAACCCCGGGATAATTAAAGCAACACACAAGGACGTTCACCCTTTACCTAATCCTCATTTCATGCCTTAGTTACCGCAGACACAAAAAGCATATGTTTCCCAGAGGCTAATTATGATAGCGAATGCATTGCTATGTTCAGTAAGGTAACTCTCCCGTGATACACCCGGAACAGAGAAAAGAACAGCATGCACATTGCAGAAATCTTGATCCAAATTCTTCCCTTTTTATGTTTCAACGGTAGACAACCACGAATGCCGCCCGGTGACAAAGCCGCATTTCTTCCTTGATTCATTCAAGTATATCTTGCGTCTATCCTTGAACATGTTCAGCTCAAGCATGTGAAGGATTTGATTTGGAATCACCACATCGATTTGAAGTAACAAGCCATAGCATTGCAAAACTATGACATGGTCGAGGCAAATAACACTTGGGTTTTATTTGACACTTTAAAAGGAGTTAATACTTTTCTTTTAGGTTTCTCCGTAAGCCTCACTGGCACTGAGACACTATGCAACTTACTCCCAAATATAAACACCGGAGAGGAAAGCACAAGTACACTGCCTGATAAATAATTTAGAATGACATTTTAATTGAGCCATAAAAGGTAACTGATGTGGTCACGACACCGTAGTGACAAGGTCGACATATTGTTGACAAGTATAATTAGTATTTCAAGAGCTTCAGCCCTGACCTCGACTCAGATCCTGGCAATCATCACAATGGAGGCGACAGTGTTTGGAGAAGAAAGCTGAATTAAGAAGCATACGGTGGACAAATGACCGCAAAATGACACCGGGTGCGCAATTTTACAAAACATTATTGTTTCAAGGAGTGCGCCAATCAGTGTTACATACACTAAACTAGGGCTAAAATTATTAATTTGATAACCAGTCAAATGGGATAAAGTCAAACTTTTTTTTTTTTAATTTCCACCCCTCTATTCAAAAACACATTCTTTCAAATTGGCAGTGCACAAAGGTACACAGACAGGTTGCTGCATTAGCTCTTATAGTCATACAATTATGAAGAAAAAAAAAATTATATATATATATATATATATATATATATATAGGGCGGCCCGGTAGTCCAGTGGTTAGCACGTCGGCTTCACAGTGCGGAGGTACCGGGTTCGATTCCAGCTCCGGCCTCCCTGTGTGGAGTTTGCATGTTCTCCCCGGGCCTGCGTGGGTTTTCTCCGGGTGCTCCGGTTTCCTCCCACATTCCACAAAACATGCGTGGCAGGCTGATTGAACACTCTAAATTGTCCCTAGGTGTGAGTGTGAATGGTTGTTCGTTTGTGTGTGCCCTGCGATTGGCTGGCAACCGATTCAGGGTGTCCCCGCCTACTGCCCGAAGACGGCTGGGATAGGCTCCAGCCCCCCCGCGACCCTAGTGAGGATCAAGCGGCTCGGAAGATGAATGAATATATATATATATATATATATATATATATATATATATATATATATATATATATATATATATATATATATACATATTTATATATAGGCCCGGTGGTCCATAGGTCGACCTCACAATGCAGAGGTACCGGGTTCAATTCCTGCTCCGGCCTCCCTGTGTGGAGTTTGCATGTTCTCCCCGGGCATGCGTGGGGTTTCTCCGGGTACTCCGGTTTCCTCCCACATTCCAAAAACATGCGTGGCAGGCTGATTGAACCCTCTAAATTGTCCCGAGGTGGGAGTGTGAGCGCGAATGGTTGTTCGTCTCTGTGTGCCCTGCAATTGGCTGGCAACCGGTTCAGGGTGTCCCCCGCCTACCGCCCGAAGACGGCTGGGATAGGCTCCACCACCCCCTGCGACCCTTGTGAGGATAAGATGATCGGAAAATGGATGGATGGATATATGTGTACAAATACAGTGTTCACTATCTGAGTGATTGGTTGGTCGGTCGGTCGTTTCCATGTCTGTCAACAGCAACCCCCTTTTGATGAGCGCCCCCAGGTAACACCCCCTTCTGGGGCATAAATCGAGGGAATCCACATAGAAAATTGAGAAATGAAGAAGCCTTTTGGGTTTTTAAACTACTGTACAGCCATTAGCACAATCCCAACACAGTCTCTCTCTCTCTCTCTCTCTCCCCCTCTCTCTCTCTCTCTATTTTTAATGTGAGCAAATCTTGTCAATCATTTTACGGCTCTCTTAAAATAGTCCAACTTTGCTTGTTTTGGAGTTGTTTATTGACCCTTACGTTGATTAACACGTATAACGGGTTTATGTGAACTCGACACGTTATGCGTTTTACAAACATCGCGAGCAAAGCAAACAGATTCACTGCAAAACCCTGTCAACAGAGCCAGCGGCTAAGAAAAGGTTCTTCTCTGGCTCCAAAAGAACATTCATTCATTCATCTTCCGAGCCGCTTGATCCTCACTAGGGTCGCGGGGGTGTGCTAGAGCCTATCCCAGCTGTCTTCAGGCAGTAGGCGGGGGACACCCTGAATCGGGCAAATCGCAGGGCACACAGAAACGAACAACCATTCACACTCACACCTAGGGACAATTTAGAGTGTTCAATCAGCCTCCCACGCATGTTTTTGGAATGTGGGAGGAAACCGGAGCACCTGGAGAAAAACCACGCAGGCCCGGGGAGAACATGCAAACTCCACACAGGGAGGCCGGAGCTGGAATCGAACCCGGTACCTCTGCACTGTGAAGCCGACGTGCTAACCAGTGGACTACCGGGCCGCTATCCAAAAGAACAATTTTTCAAAACACTGCATCAACATAAAGCTCATGTAACCCGACGGACAAGTATGTATTCTTCCTATGATTACAAACAAGTTATATTCAATGCGGTTCAGTCTTCAATTGCTTCTTCTGGTCTTTCATCTGACGTGATTTGCATGCGCATTTCCCCCAAAGAGGCCAAGGCGCACACACAACAGGAACAGCACACTTCAATACAAGGTACACAGCAGGGACAGAACAGGGTGACTGATGTAATAATCACGCAACACAGCAAATTGATCATGAAATTCATTTTGAACTTTTAGCGATTTTTTTGTTGCCACCCTATACAACAAGCGACGCCCCTCCCGCGCCAAAAAGTAAAAATAAAGAAACTGATTCAACAGACATCAGGGATTCGTAATTTAATATCAAGACTAATATTTTGAGACCATACCAAAAAATAAAAATGTAAAAATTGCATGTGTACATCACAGATGAAAGCTAAAGATGAGTATTAGCGATGAGAGCATACCAGATTGCTTTCTGATGCAAATGGGTGTCTGGTGTCCTACTTTTTGAGCACATGCTCCATCATGCCGTCATTACCAACCTAAGTAAAAAAAAGTTAAGCCTAAACAATACGGTTGGAAATCCTTTTAGTGCAGATTGTGATGTTCCCTGATTCAGAGGACAGGGTCACAAAACATAATGGCGGTGAATGCTCTCTCTGCGGGGAAAAAGACAGATGGGTTTTGGTTGGAAAGCCACATTTGGAGCTCAACACTGAGCAATTGAAACCTCTGGTGAACCGGGGACAATTCCTATTCACGATTGGGAAGGTTTAAATTGACCAAAGGTATGTAGAACATGAGCATTATTAGCAACCTCCTAACTCTTTCATTCCACAAGACGTATTTGTGCGTCTTTTTAAAATTAGGCCCTGCCTACCAAGGACGTACTTGTACGTCTAAGTCTTTTTTTGCATCACAGAGAGGAGGAGGGTCTGATGCAATCTGTGAATGAGAATAAGCCGTTTGCATTGTAAATCATTTTTTTAAAAAGCGACCAGTAGGTGGCAGTGGTACCTCACGTGATTGAAAAGCATAATTTGACAAAAAAGTCTTTTTCTCACTTTTTTGCCCAGGAATCACCATTTCCATGAAACTTGTAATTTTGTAATGCCGATTGCTGAAGAAAGGAAAAAGATTTTTTTCTGCTGAAAGAAGAGAGTCCATACTTTATTTTGGTCGGCTCCATGTTCATATGCAAGATCGGTCAAAATCCAGTAAAACGCTGGGATTGAGGGGGTTGCTCCAGTGAAAATGACTGTGATTGAATGAGCTAATCAAGAATCTCAAAGCACACAGTAGAACCGAATAGTTTGTTGTAAAATAAAATATGAAGTAGCAGTCGGGTGGCAGTGTTGGGAGGGGCGGTTACACACGGCTCGACTTTGATCTTCATGTTTAATCTCGAATCTTTGGCAAAGAAAGTTGATTTGATGTTGTGCCAAACAGACATTTGCGATTGAACCATTCCTCGTTTTCATGGCCACACTATTATACACCATAGCGGTGGATTTAATTGCAAATATTTTCAGCACTACCGATAACCAAAATTTTATGACAGCCTAAAATCTTTTTCTTTTGTACTAGGTCAAAAATATAATTTGTTGGGTTCAGTGCTTTGCAAACACGAAAAGTGAGGACAGACTAATTAGCTGAAAGGCTCAAGTTCCTCACATCATGAAGGATGAAATGAGCCTCATATTGCCTTTCCAGTTAGCTTCACAACAAAATGCTGAATAAAAGGCAGGGTAAAGGATGACGATGATTGTTTTCATTCTTCGATTACGGGGGGTATTAAGATAAAGATTGTTTTGCATGAGAGGATATTGGCCTCGTAACCTTTTTTTCTCAAAATGTTTGAAATGAGCCACAATGGAAGTTGAGTGCTTCTGAAATCTGGGGACTTACTATCCAGCCCTTCTTTTTGCTTCATGTCAGCGTTACCTCGTGGATTTCATGTAGATATGATCAACTGGTGCTTGTATTTTAGCAAAGGGATGTAAGAGAGAGAATTGTGGCCTGGAACTGTCACAACAGTGCAGCCTAGATTAATTGCACAACTGCCTTGACGCCACTACGATCAAGCTTTTACATGTCCGGGTCTTCGCACTTTTTCGTCGCTGCTCCTCCGTCAACTCTGCACAAGTAAACCTACTCGCCCATCTATCTACTTAACCCTATTATTTTAAAGGTGGGTTGTTGTAATAAAGCGGACATTATCCCAGCTGACTTTGAGGCAAAAGATGGGGTATATCATGAGCTGGTGACCAATCACAGATGAATAACAGACAAAATAAAAAACAGACTCTCACACCAAGAGTCTTCAGTTAAATAAATGCCAAAACACAGTGGATCTCATGGATTTCAGTGAGTTAACTCCAAAGCACTCACCATGGTAGTCGGTGGCCTCTGAAGTAGCGGATTTTCATAGGCCGCCCCAAGGTGAGTTGGCACAAAACACCATGGGGGTTTACTCTTGCACATTGCTGCGCAATGAAATGGTCATTGTTTTACAGCGCACTGTGCTGCTCCAGTAATTCATCATCATCATCATTTTTTATGTACTCGTGCTGTACATTGTGCATATGTGTGTGTGCTTAACTGTAAGCAAGTTACTGTAGTGTATTTTTAGAGGTGCCTCAGTGTAGCTGGTGCCAGTATTGCTTTCGATTGGTTGCCGTGACAACCAGGATCAAATTTATTTCAAGTTGTTGTTTTGTGAAAGACCGGGCGAGCCCCTTGAACATATTTGATGATAAGCAAATAAAATTGATTCCATATTTTCATCACAATTGTGTTATTACGATGACTGGAGTTGCAGTTGTAAGAATGCTACCAAAAAAAAAATTAATAATAAAATAAATCCACCAGCAGCATGTCTGAAGTAGAAAAGCTCCAGGTGAAAAAAAGGCTGCTGGCGTAGCTTGTTTTTGGAGTAGGAGGTTGGGGGGCAGTTAATAGGGTATAATATGTTAATGCAATGTGATAGGCACACATTACGAGTGTTGGTGTAGTCGGTAAGTGCCAAGTGCCAGGTGTGTCCCACGCCATCAGCACAGGTCGGACCTCGCCTGGCAGGCGGTTAACTGAATCTTAACGTGCAATATCGCATTTCACCTTCACGGGGCGCTAGACTTACAAAAGCATCTGGAAGAAGAAAAGTGTCGACGGAAGAAGGCAAGCGAGCAGCATGGACCCCATTCTCCCGGGTGGATTCAGAAAAACTTATGTTGGAAGTGTTAAGTTACTTTTGGCATCATTTGTTTCTATTTGACATATTGCTGGTCGTGAAATTCGTAGGAATGCTCTTCTCGGGTGCGGCGGGACTCGTCGCTGGACACTGCTTAATCGTCGGCCATCTTACTTGCTTTTTCAATGAATGGAAAGGCTCCAAATGATAGATTTCTGTTGATGGGAGAATGCACGCGGCCAGAAATTTTCAATTAACGGCAAATGGTACAATATAACCCGAAATCATCAGGCGATATTTTCTTTCTGTCACATCAGATCCCATAAACAATCATCTCTGCAGCTAATTAGAAATGGCACCCAATTATTGTCTATTGTACTGTATCCTTGGCCCACTTCTAGTGTCGGCATCACACTGTGATCACTTGTGTGGAGTCGTGCAGGTCTTTAATTAGAACTTGTCTTGAGTTTGCAGAAGTGATGCTTCAATAGGTGGTCTTCCCATTTTGGTGGGCGGAGGCGGTGAAAGAGGCATGTCTTTCATTCTTTCATCGCCTTGCAGCTCGGGGCTGTCAACGCTATCAGCGTGGTCTTGACAGCCTCACTGCTGAGTCCACATCATTTTCTAACCCACACTGTCATTGAAAGGTCCCTCGGTGAAGGTGACTCCAATTCTATAAAAGGCAAATGCGGAAGCGGATTCTCTTTGGCAGACAGGATTTAGACTGAATCAATGATTCAATGGCTGCTTTGTTTTATCTCTCAGTGGGACGTTTTCGTGTCGGGGTTTAGCGAGTATAGTCAGGCCCTCGCTAAGATTTCAGGGAACCAAAAGTAACTAATGCTGTGACTCGTGGTAGCATTAGCAATTGATAATGTGTTTATGTGCTTAACTGTGTTTCCTTGTTCTCTCTCACTGTCTCTCTCGCTCTCTCTCTCTCTCTCTCTCTCTCTCTCTCTCTCTCTCTCTCTCTAACACACACATCCATTAATGTCACTTTGAGAAAAAAAAACCTACTGTGAAAAAACTGTTACAGCTTCAGTTGAGGAAGTTTCAAACTACAGTGGGTGGTTTTCCCTGGCGGATCCAAACAGAGAAAGGGAACTTTCCAAACATATTGCAAGAGTAATACATAGCTGTTATTACAAACGTTTTTTTGGGGGGGGGTTTGTCGGACATTTGACAGCAATTGGGTCACAGTTTTGAGCAAAATATTAGTCTGTGTAAGGCTCTGACTGGGATCGTGTGCTCAAAATTTCAGTTTAATCCTCTGACCATACATTTTGTTGTTCAATTAGATGTTTCCCAAAAATGCATCTCAAAGGTGCACTAAATGAAAAATTCAAACCGCCATATTTCATAAAGTTACGTGAGATCGCGATCCACTACGGCCTGATTGATCAGTCAGACAAGATAATCGGTCCCATTACCTCTTTTCCAAATACCGGTAATCACATTCGAATGGAGTTTTGCTGATCACTGACATATTCTCACTATCTCATGAAACAGGGCATGTTGTTCAGAGTTGCAATCATTCAGAATTATGTACTTGTGTCATTTGTCCACGAGCTGAATCTTTGACTCCATTCAACCCAGTAAGCATCTCGAGAGACAATGACGTGGTGTCCCAGTTATGTGGCTATGCGTGAACATGGTCATTATCTACAACAACAATGACGGATTACCGGGTAACATCTGAATCTCCTGAAAATGATTTTGCTTTTACAGAAAAATAAAAATAAAAAAGTTGAAGTGGCATTCTTTAATATTACTTTTCAAATGTTAACGTGTGTCAGTGTTGTTACAATATAGCACAATATATATGAACGTTACAAAATAGCACAACTTTGTTTATATGGTGCATTTCACCACCATGACCGGATTGCGGTCAGCCCTTGAAGTTTCTCTGAATAATATATATTTTTTATTACAGCCAATTTACGGTGCATTTTCTCCGAGTGAAGTGAGGATGTATAACAGGGGTGTCAAACTCATTTTTTTCGCACGCCAGATTTTAGTTACAAATTCCCTTGTCGGCCCATTATGACTGAAACCATATAAAGAAGTCTAGAATAACGGTTTATGCACCTATTGTTTCAGGTACTGTAATGAGGGGTTTGGTAACAAGAAAATGCTGACTGTATCACTCTTATTTATTTCAAATGAGAATTTGAAATTTTGGTTGAGATTTTCGCACGCAACATGAAAGTTGACAACTTTGATTTGCTTTCGAGGGCCACATAAAATGATGTGGCGGGCCAGATCTGGCCCCCAGGCCTTGAATTTGAGACCTTTGATCTATAAGAATGTAACAATCATTGTTTTCCTTGGCGTGTCAGATATTTTTCCTATTGAAAATGAGCGTGGTGTTTTTTTTATTTATAGCCATCCCCCCACCCCCCTCTGCAAAACCTTGATACACTCACACTTCTCTTGAAATGCCTCAGGGGGAATGAGTGTGTGGATTATGACTCCTTTTAAGTCTTGCACTCCGAGACATATTCCTAAGTATCTCCGATTGTTGTGTTGCTTGATTGAGCAAACTCAAAAGTTTCATGAAGAAAGAGTGAGGATGCCGGAAGAATAAACGTGATGCTGGTGAGCGCTCATACATTGTGGTTCCATCCATTCCACTTCCCCTAATTCTGCCAGCCTCGAGGACAACCAGTTCACACTGGGGAGAAGACTTAAAATAGAGGGATGGCGACCATGCGTTTATACTGCCCGAAGAGAGCCAAAGAGATTGAAAAAAAGAAAAGAAAAGAGAGACCAGGGAAGGAGTGAGGCAGCAATCTTTGCCCTCTGGGGGGGTGTGGGAGGATGTGGGGGGTGAAAATTCCCCGATAACATCCAGGCCAGAGAACAAGGGCACTTCTCCTTTCACGGCTCACAGTGAGGGCAGATAGGACCCAGTCGCCGAAGAAAACTGCATTTGACTGCTTCATCAAATTATAACAATGGCACCATGAGTGTGAATACAGAAAATGGCATCGGGGCACTGCAACAGAAACATGCAGGATAGACCGTTGAGATTGGTGTTTGAATTAACTGTGATGACGACTTACAACTTTTAAAAGTGGACTTGTAATGACCTGTAATGCATTTCACTGAGCAGAATAAAATGAGACATTTACTTCCATTTTTTTGTCAACATTTCCCTGTGAATTTTTTTTCAATTGTGCGCATTCAACTATCCATGCATCCATTTTCAGTCCTCGCTTTATCCTCACAACGGTCGCGGAGAGGGGGAGGGGTGGGGGGGTTGTGCTGGAGCCTATCCCAGCCGTCTTCGGGCAGTTGGCGGTGGACACCTTGAACCGGTTGCCAGCCAATCGCAGGGCACACAAAGACGAACAACCATCCATGCTCACATTCACACCTCGGGACGATTTAGAGTGTTCAGTCAGCCTGCCATGCATGTTTTTGGAATGTGGGAGGAAACCGGAGAAAACCCACGCAGGCCCAGGGAGAACATGCAAACTCCACGCAGGGAGGCCGCAGCTGGAATTGAACCTAATACCTTTGCACTGTGAGGACGACGCGCTAACCACTGGATCACCGGGCCTCCTAGTAAATAATTATTGAAAAGTATTCAGCGATTATGAATCATTTTGTCCCGCCTTGACAAGATCGTGTAAGAACTGCACTCGTTTGATCCTAATTGCTTCAAGAAGCGAGTCATCAATAACAACAACAAAATGACACACAATCAATACAACCCTTAATGATTGATTAGTTCATTATTACGGCCATCCCAAACGGTCAGCATAAATCATAACGCATTTGATTTCAGGTCAAATTACGAATGACTTCCATCCCTCTGCCTTTCACGATGGCTTTCTTTTCCGACTCAAAAATTACAGCTCATTTCCCGTAAATACGACACGGCTCTGATAGTTGCCATTGTTTGGTCCATCAGCAGGGTAGACACGATGACA
Source organism: Hippocampus zosterae (assembly GCF_025434085.1). Lineage (NCBI taxonomy): Eukaryota > Metazoa > Chordata > Actinopteri > Syngnathiformes > Syngnathidae > Hippocampus > Hippocampus zosterae. The sequence continues at coordinate 33,771,217 of NC_067452.1, read as the reverse complement.
ACCTGACATTTACTGCTGAGCCATGACAATAAAGTGGAATTTTGTGACTGAAGTTCGCGCATATCTGGACTTGCAGCTGCTAGGTCATGCGAAGCAATCAATGTATGCTCAACGAATGAGATAATATGCTCTCAGACTATTATTACAGCCCTATCAATTACGTTAAATATTATTATTCATTCGGTTCACGCTATCATAGCAACATAGTCAAATGACAAACCCATTAGGCAGTAAAATGCTGCCTAATCTTCCAACTGATGTCTTGGAAAAAAACATCCAACCCAAACAACGGCCAACAACAACAAAGAACAAACCTAAGGATTAATAACGTGTTTTTTTTTCCCGATCACTCTGCATTTCTGTCTTCCTTAATTGTCTGCAAAGAAAACATACCCTGATATGAAGCGGAAACTATTCTGACCTTTATCAAATCGCCGTGGGAATTTGTTTTCACGCTCGAGCCCAGTCTGTTAACAAAATGAGGGCAAATCAGTGCCTCTCTGCCCTTGCCAATTCTATTAATTTGGGAAAGCAGCTTGGAGGGAACGTGACCCAGAATAATCACCTTTGCCAAGAGGTGCACTCTGGCTTACTCAGGCTTGATTAATACAAGAGAACTCTATCAGTGATGGGATTTCTTGGATTTCACTAAATACAAGGTCTAATTTGGGCTTTCTTATGGGTTGGGAGAAATAATCGATTTTTAGATGCAATCGGGGGCTTAGCACAAGAAGTCTCGGCCCTCATACATAATCCTCATGAGGGGCCCCCCACCATGCTTTAGTCAACAGTGGTGGGATAGAGGTTTGGGGGGGGGGGGGGGGGGTGAGGGGAGGGCAGCCCTGGCATGTATTTTCCCAATCAAAAACTAAAGTGAATTATTGCGTGGTCGGGCATTGGTGTGTGTGTGTGTAAGGGGCGGGGCTTCCGAGAAACCGAGAAGTCCGATAAGTTTTAATTGCACAGCACTTTGAGTTGCATTTGTATGTGCTCTATAAATACATTTTGATTGATTGATATTTTCCTTGCCTTTTGCAAGCACCTTTATGTTTTTCTTGTCATATGGCAGAGTGGCTGCCTTTCCAGCAGCTCCTATATTTTGTTCTTCTACTTCTTCCTTTCATAACTTTGCTGCTGTGAATTGGGAATTTCTCCGTTGTGAGACTAATAAAAGTTTTCTTATCTTATCTTATATCCAGTTTCATTATTTGTACTATGTTGTGATTGTGTTTTGTCCATAAACCTTGTTGTACCATCATCTTATCCGTGTCTACGTTTGTGGTATCCACCTTATGCCTAATTTCAAAATGTTACAGATTGAGAGTGAAAGATATCACTCAGACTGTGCAATAGGGGAACTGGGCATGGATGAATGCACAGACTCCTAAAGGCACACAAATGTCTCCGCAGTTGTGAGCTCGAATGTTGATGCAAATGAGCAAAACCGTGGTGTCGTGATGACATTTATTGTCCACTTGCTAGCACAATAGAGCAAAATGAAGTAAGATGCCACCTTGGTGAATGTCGGAAACGTCCGCTGTCGTATCTGACCCTGTGATCCCAGGTGCTCCTTCGGATTTCCCGCCGCCCACAGCCATTCTCTGCTAGGTAACTCCGCTAAGGCGAGTGGAGCGTGGCCCGGTCAGGTTGCTCAAAGATGCAGTGTCCAGATACACGTGTGGACAACCTCATTGGCGCCACTCACGGGGGCGGTCTTCAACTCTCACCCGCCCTCAACACCACCATTTTGGATGATGGCTTCAGGAATCTCCCCCTCCGTGTCTTTGTTGCCACAAACTACCGTTATTGTCTGGGACGCACTCATTATTACGCTACTATCACACGCTATTAACCCCACAGCCAAAATTATGGACATAGTAATCATTCCGCCTGGTCTTCTTGACTCTCTTCCACCATCTATGTCCCGGCTCATTGTCCACAAGGGGATGAACGAGACAGCGCGTTGACAGCCGGAGCAGACAAAAAGAGACTTTCATGCCCTCTTTGCCTTGCTGAGAACTTGCTGGCTGTCGGTCTGGATAAGCGGCATTATACCGACGCTATCCCGCAGCATCAAGCGCTTCAGTCGTCCTTTAATGCCCGAATACATGGCTCCTACGCACTTGTGGTCATCTCGATTTTGATTTTATTTACAATTTTAACCAGTTTTGGAATCGTCCTTCTTTTTACCAATCGGATGGTGTTCATCCAAACTTTGCTTGATGCTAGCTGCCAACATGCAGTCATCAATTCCACTCCCTGCTAACTCTTGTTAGCAAATGAATCAACCTGTGTCCCTGCTTCTACTTCTCCCCTTAACCACTGCAATAATCTCACAACACCCAACTACAGGCCATTACCAGATGCTCTCAGGACTATCCACCCTCACTAGCTTTGCATACAGGCCCCCGCTATCAATACCACCCCCGTCAGACAGTTTCCCCATTCAAACTGTCAGAGGCTGACACTGCCCCCCTCCCCCCCACAAGCAAACAACAGGGTTTCAGCAGTGACAATCTTGTACATGTTAGCACTTCCCATTCCCACAACCTGATGGTAATTTACGGCCTGTCCACATAGGTGTGTTCTCTGTTGTTGACCTGGCTGTGTCAGACCACTACGGTGTATATTTTAACATCACCAGTTTTAATCATCATGAGACACCCCCCCCCCCCCCTCCTTTCAAATTTCCTTGAGCTCAATCAGGACAAAAATGAGTTTTTGGGCCCTGAAGATCAGAGAGAGAAACTTTTACCCAAAGGACAATATCTTAAACCCTCACAATGCGAGAAGAACTTGGGCGTCATTTTTTACTCTGAGCTTAGTTTAATTCCTCATATTAAAAATATAACTAAGATTGGTTTTTATCATCTCAAGAATATAGCCAGAGTCCGCCCGTTTCTCCCTCAGGCCAACACGGAAGTGCTGATGCATGCTTTTATTTCCTGTCACTTGGATTACAGTAATGCCCTGCTCTCCGGTCTTCCTAAAAAGAGCGTTTTAAGTTTGCAATTCCTCCAAAACTCAGCCGCACGAGCCATGACAAGGACCAGATGGTGGGAACACATTCCACCAGTTTTAAAATCGCTGCATCGGCTCTCTGTTTGTTTTGGCGTTGATTTTAAAGTGCTTTTATGAGTTTTTAAGGGTCTTAATGGTCTTGGGCCATTTTATTTATCTGACCTGTTTTTATCACATCAACCATCGCAGATACTGAGGTCCTTTGGCACTGGACTTTTAATTATTCCCAGGGTGAGGACAAAAACACATCGTGAGGCTGCATTCAGCCATTTTGGTCCCCAGCTATGGACGAGCCTGCCAGAGAACATCAGGTCTGCAGAGACTGTTGATGTTTTTAAGAGAAGGCTTAAGGCACATCTTTTTAGCTTGGCTTTTGAATAACTTATTTACTTTTTAAAATTCTTCAAATTTAAGCCTCTTTAATTATTTTATTTACCGTTTTTCTTACGCTTCCTCTTGGGCGACCTCCACGCTGGGAGGTGTGGTTGCGCTCCACTCAGTGTGGATCAGTTCCCCATGGGTGCTTTTTTTCCCCACTTATGGTTTCTGTGTGCCTCAACGTGTTTTTTTTTTAATATCATGGTCATCAGAGTATGTGTGCATGTTATGTGTTTGTGGGTGCGTGTGCGTAAGCATAAGCATGCATGTGGGAATATATATCCTATGTTGGGAGAGGAGGAGTCTTCTTTTAATGTTGTTGTTTTTTTATTGCACAGCACTTTGAGTTGCATTTTTATCTATGAAAAGTGTATAAATATAGTTTGATTGATCGATTGATTGATTGACATGATGTTGCCACCTATGAGGGAACCAAATAGATGGAGCCTCAATGCATCATCACCATAATACAAAATGGAGAGCTGTGACACATGTCCTGTTGACTAGGCAAAATGTTTGTTGTTGGAAAGTGGAGGTGGAGAGGCCAGCAAGCTCAAGCTCTTTGACTGCGCAATCCGGGAAAACAAAACCCAGCATGGAGAAATTTACACTCTCATACAAGCACACAAATGTCTTTGCAATTGTCAGCGAGAATGTCAAGTCGCAAATGAACAAAATTGCTTTTTACTTGTGGCAACAGAGGAGCCATTTCAGCCTGTACATTAGCAATGAATCATTTACATGAAACATTTTGGACAAACCCCATCGCTGTAATATTCACATTGACTGATTGACTTATTTTGTTCCAGGTTCTCTGACTATAAAAATGTATTTCTCTCATGATTATTTGATTTATTTTCCCTCCCTCTAACAGTGGCTTTGTTGCTTTGAAAAACAGGATCAGTGGTGTCAAATTAAGCCCCCCACAGTAGATATCTTGGATTTAGGAGAAATATATTACAGAGTCGACTCTGCAAATAGTTGCTTGCCTCCGCGTAGAAGGCCTTTGGGGAACGAAGGGTGAATTCAGTGTAAATAAATAAATAGATTGTGGTAAGGCTGAGCAGCTGCTGGTATAGCTGTGTAACAGGAGACTTGCTGCACTTGTGAACTTCGCCTTTGACACAGCCCTGTCCCTCAAGGCTCAGTGCTTGGCCCCCTCCTCATTCTCTCTTACATGCTTCCCCTTGGTCACATCATACGCCACCATGGTCTCGATTTCGACTGCTATGACGATGACAGCCAACTCGACATCTCCACCAAAATCCATCACTGCTGACGTTCATTCAACTCACTTATCGACATTAAAAAACAATGGATGCAGACCAACTTCCTCAATCCCAATTGCAAGAAATTAGAAATCCACATCATCTGCCCGATAGCACTTTAAAATTCTTGCCCTGATTTCTCACTTTCTATTGACGGCTCTACCCTTCCCACTTCTACCCATTACCTTGGTGTCATCTTTGATCAGTCACTCTCATTTGAAACCCACATCAACCACATCACCAAAACTGCTTTCTTTCACCACAAACATTTCACCCCTCTCTCTCCTTCATCTGCTGAAATACTGATTCACGCCTTTATCACTTCATGCCTCGACTACTCCAATAGCACTCTTGAGGGTTTACCCACCAAAACCCTCAACAAACTTCAATACATCCAAAATTCTGCTGCCCGTCTGCTCACCCACTCCCGCACCAACGATATCCCCCCAGTTAATATTGATATTGTCTTATTTTTCCTATTCTTTTTTGGGTTTTTTTGTCTTTTGCTTTGTAAAGTGCCATCATTTTTTGGAAGCACTATAAAAATGAAAGAATAAAAAATGAGCTTGCTGCATTACAAAGAGCTTCAAGAGCGAGTGTGCAGAATTCGGCATCCTATTGCTAATGCCACTCTGTGCACAAGGTTCTCACTATGGTGAAAATGACCCTCGTGCGCAAAAACATAAGCAAGGGCGCAAAGAAAAAGAGCTTAAAAGGCTCCAATAACCTCAGAGCAGCACAGTCAAATATGTTTTTATTGCATCCGACGTCACAATCCACATCAGTTACCACTAATGCGTGCAAGAGATGCTTTTTCTCATTTTCAAAGTACTTTAGTCAAAAGTGCCTTCCTGACAAATGCCAAGTTTGTGGCAAGGTCCATGACAAATAGTAAATCTGATCTACTGGAGAGTCAGTATTGATCCGAAAAAAAATTAAAAGTGCACTACATGAATCCAGATGGGGCTCTGTTTTGTGAGGTTCATCCCTCTGTGCTTTAAGGACGTGTTCAGAGGGAGGGACGCACACAATGTGTAAAGTAGACCAAACTGAAATGATGCTCAGGAACGCAATCGGTTTGCTTGCACCGTGGTGAGACCCTGGACATTGAGATTTGAACGTGTGCGTATGTATGCAGTAACATGAATGCCAGTTTGTCACAGCCCCGCGCCTGAGGCTCTGCATATGTGCTTGCTGGGTAGAAACTATGCCTCTGATGTCCTGCACATTTGCATCACCCGCACCACACGCCGCCGCTCTTAAATGGACATGCTGTAGGTTCTTCCCAAGGCACGCAAATCAGAGAGAGCTATTCTGATTTTGAAATCGGAATTGTGCTTTAATGAGGGCATGTTTGATAAGGTTTAAGTCAGCGGAAAGGCAACATTTAGTTTTCACTCAGTGACGGTGGGAATATGAGTCTGAATGGTCATCCGTTTCTATATGTGCCCTGTGACTGTCTGGCGACCAATTCAGGGTGTAGTCCGCCTTTCGTCGACTGGGACAGGCTATGGCAACCCATGAATCTGAGCAGCTTAAGTACCGTAGAGAATGAAAAGTTCTTTTCCACCACGAGAAACTCAAACTTAACAAAAGTATCGATTCAAAACAGATTGCAGTCATCCTTTGGTCAAGGTTCCATCACTTCATGTGTCTGTTCACCGTAGTTTCGTGAACTGCCCCTACCTGGATGGGAAGGGGTGTTGAAATCAAATTGCAATTTTTTTTCTGCCTGTGACCTGGTGTCAGAAGTGGGTTAATATTATCAACTTAAACCTAACAGAGTTGCATCTGTGACGTTGCAACAGCTCCGTAAACGAGCACTCCGGCCAGCACAATGTCCTGCTTTTGAGAGAAGGGCACAAATGAATCCATGCTAGTTTGTTTTTGATGCACCAATTCTAAAAGCGAGGAACCTCTCTTGCCATTTTGCACACCTTTCAGATGGCTATTGTTTATTCATGAGGTTGTTGAAAATGCATTTAAGTACAAAACTTCATGTTCCAACACCCATGAGTGGCGTTGTCATTTCTGTACAAGTAAACAAGTTGTGTTTTTTTTTCCCCTCCACTCTTGTGCTTGGCAACAGTACGGATTCCAGCAGGAAATAGCATACGCGTCTTCCGTCGTACGCTTTTCAAAGGGAGTGCCAGTTGTGGTCCTTCTAGATTCAACAGACTGTGATGCACTGGGTATTTATGACGTTGGAGCTTACAGACGCGCAGGCATCTCCAGAGGATAGAATCTCAGAGAAGCAGCACAACCTATTTCACTGCAAATTAGGTTAATCATGCTCCAGAGAGGCCCAATTGCTAATAGCCCTCATAGACGCTATTAGGGTGGCACCTAAATTACATGAATACTGGAAGATCAGCGATGCCAGCTTTACTCCTCGACATCTGTGAAGACTTCTAACTGGCCGTATCAAAAGCATTCATCTCTGACCACAGAAATCACCTTGATGAGAAATGTCATTTGTTTCGTAAGGGAAGACCCTTAAAAATTGGTTGAGAGGCAGACTGGACCTTGGACAGACCATCTGTCAATCAGAAGACGGACTCAGAGACAGACGACCATTCGCATACTCACATATGGGCAGTTTCAAAGTTCTTGGACCAAACATGTTTTTGGATATCTAGAAGGGAGCCGGAATAAAAACTTGCTTTTTTGGGGGGAAAAGTATAGACCGATCTTCATCAGTTTGCTTGGAAACCCATCGTGCTCTTGTGGAAGCTGAGCATCTATTCAAAGTAGCATGCAAACCATTCATCTCGTTCTCCCAACTTTCTTTTGTTCTTTCCTGCAACTAAATGGCTTCCTATATTTAACTATCCTTTTGATGTGAAGAGCTGCTTACAGCGCCCACTTGAAAGGCAACTGGTGTCTGCCAGCGATATTTTTGCAGTTGCATTGCGCTGTATATTCTTTCCAGTGGTGGGAGGAGAGATTGGTGTGGGGAATCTTGACCATGGAATGAGCATGAAATGTGCCTAAGAAAGCTAATAATGATTAATGGAGGATTCATCTCTGCTGGTAAAAATCTAAATACATGACAGGTTCTGGATCTTTTCCTGAAAAAATGAATATTTTTGATATATTAAACAAATATACATATTTTTTTAAACAAACAAAACGATTCCCAACTGACCCCATTTATAGCTTGCGGTTTACTTTTTAAATGCACAATCTTGTGTCTTTGATACAATCGTGATCTTGTGTTTATCCTGAGGAGAATGACTTCAGTAATGAGGAGCTCGTAGTTTGTTTGCTTCAGTTTTTGTGTTCAATTGGATACAATGTGATTGACAGCTGTGTAAGAAATATTTGGAGACTGATGTCGGCAAAGACAATTGGGTTCATGTGACTAGCATCATTATGACAGGAGTACATTCTATCAAGTCAAAACATAATGACGGTATTTTCATTAACTGGAAACTGGTAAACTGCACCTCTGATTCATCTGTCCAAACCCATGGTCGTGAAGTACTTGCACGTTACCCATTAAATAAGCATCGTATGTGTGTCTCCAGAGAACATAATTTCCCTGCGAGGTTAGCCGTGAGATGTTCAGTATTGTCATGCATGCATACAAGTGACCTGCCATTCGATCTGAGAGTAAATATCGAATTGCTGGTAGGTCTTATGTATCACGAGTAAACCAAAAACATAACACTTCATTAAGTCAAAGTAGGTGGTCTGATCTTCATTTGCCTCCCTCCTATCTTTGCTCTTACTAGACAACAAAGAAGGCATCCATTAATGGTGTTGTTGTTTTCACCCGGTAATTAGCCAGATAATTGTGCGTACGTGGGAGTGCGTGTGCTCTCACAGGTGGGGAGCGGACCCAACCTCGTGTCAAAAGCGCTGCTTACGCCGTTACATTGGCGACCCCCAGCGTTCAGATGATGTATTGTTCGCTCAAACGAGACACATAATAATAATAATACAGTAATACTAATAACTTAAAACACATGAAACCGATATACATATGATTAGAATATAGAATGAGAATATTTATTCCAAAGACTCTACCAGACTATACTGAAGTATTAATAGAGAGCTGCCATAAATCATCATATCTTCAATTGGAGCGACGTAGTTTGAAAATCAAGGGTTAGCGATCAGAAGAGTGAAACGCACATTTTCAAATCCACTCAAACATTTAATAGAGACATATACGGTGTTTTACATATATATGTGTTAAGATGTATATTTTTATCGAATCTTACCTGCGTGCGACACTCCGTTTTATCCGCATGTTCTCCTTCTCAAATGCCGAATTAGTCCATCGGGTATCTTCCCATTTAGATTAGCGTTCAACCAAAATCGAGAGCGGCTAACGACACTCAAGTGACGGACTTTTCTCCATCTAACGGTGACGCCAACATCATTTAAGCCATATCCACTGAGCTGCCGCACATATAATTCCTCCAGCGATGCCAGAAAACAACCTCTAACTTATTCTACTTGGTAATGATCTTCAGAGTAGACGGGATGGGGGGGTTTGGAGACATTTGGGGAGGCTAATGGGCGTGTGTAGGTGGGCAGGTGAATCGGAAGGCAAAAAGCGAACACTCAAACTTTGCATTCATTTCTTCACCCCCTCTCAAGGCGAAGAAGACTAAGAGAGAACAAAAAAACAAGAGACATAGTCGGCATCTTCGCCTGCTCTCTCTCTCTTTCCTACATCGTTGTCAGTCTGATATACGTCCAGAAATGTTGACAAACAGCTGGAGAGAAGTCGTCGCGAGTTAGGCGCTCCAAGCATCTCTAAGAAGGAGGTAACATCTCTGGTTGGGGTAACATCTCTGGTTGAGAGATAGAGGAAGAAAAAGAAAACCAAAGAAAAACAACCAAAATAAGAATAAGGAGGGGTGGCGAAGGAGGTGGTTGCGGTTGTTTCCGTGGAGTTGGAGCGAGAAAGAGGATGAGAGCGTGTCGGTGAGGGAAATGGAGCGAGAGAGGGGAGAGAAAGAGAGAGAGTCAGAAAGAAAGAGAGCTCCGTCTCCTGCCGCCGCTCGGCTTCGTCTCTGCCGTTGACAAACGAGCTGCCTGCTGAGGCTCGCGCCTCCGTGACGTCATTTTAAAGTCGAAGATGTCACGCGTCTGAGCCTGGCACGTCAAACGAGAGCGCACACACACACACGGCACATGAGGAGTGTTTCCTGAATCACTGGAGGCACCAAGCAAGACCGACCGTAGACCTTCTCCCCCCCCCCCCCCCCCTCTCCCTTCCCCCAAAAAGAAAGCCCAATGGAAAAGCAAATATAGTTTATTTAACTATTTACAGAACAGCCCGCTCAGTAAACATGCCTGCACCATTATGGAGGTTATCGCTGTGTGCGATTGAAATGGACCAATTTCAGATATCTCTCGCTGGCCCCGACTAGCCGCCAGCCATCAACAGCTAGTAGGGTCTTTATGCCAGGGGATTCCCAACACTTGGTCACGATCAGAACAAGTTGAATCTTGGACGACAAGAGTAATGTTTTGAAGTGGCACACCAGATGAAGTGAGAATAGTGTAACTTTTGATCACAAAGGAATTAGTCTGAGAGTCTTTGTTTGAAAAGACCTTGTCAATGTTGTAAATGCGCTCCTTTTCACTTTGTGGACAAATAACACCGCACAACAAATGTGTGTCATGATTCAGTTCGGGACCAACAGGTGGCACTGTAGGGCTCCCCCTGCAGCTGCACACCTGTTGGTCATTAGGTAATCAGTGCTTTAAAAGGACTCCCAGCCCGACCACTCATTGTCGGGTCGTTGTTTGCTCTTTGCGACTGTCATGTTCGTTTGTTGCTGTTTGCTTGCAACTGTCATGTTTGTTTCTGTCATGGTTCTGTTCCTGTTAGTTTTTTTGCCACAGTCATGGTTTTGTTTTGCTACTTTGGATTAGTTTTGGTTGTCAGCACCTTGTTTGTTTTGGATTCAGTTTTCTCAGTTTTATTCAATATAATTCGTCAAGTTCACCCTGCTCCTCCCTCCTGCCTGCTTTTTGGGGTCCACCACCACCACGCAACGTGACAATGTGGTGGCATGGTGACAAACCACCGGAGAAGATTTGTTGAGTGCCAAGTGTTACAAGAACATCAGGTATGGTTTTTGTGTGTGGTATACATGGCACATTTGTGTTAATCAACTTCTGAAATTGTTCAAAGGATCGTCGCAATAGTTTGGATTTGAAGGACGGTAAGCATTTTTCTCTGTAAGCTGGAGTGAAGGCCTATGAAAAGGAAGACGTTATGCTCATGAGATTTAAAATATTGGGCCGATCGTTCTTGTATTTACAGCGCTTGGAGTTGACACAAGTAGAGAGAGATGTTCACATAAACTTTGAAGATCTATGATAGTTTTTTGAGATTGAGTGATGAATCTTGTTTACATTCAGCATCCTAGCCATGTGGTTGCCATGCAGTGGGAAGTTGTAGGTTTGGCTGGGTCCTATATCTGCTTTAAGATCAATAAGACTGTGTCTAACCTCTTTTTACAAAACGCGACCAACTTTGTGACCGTGTAGGTACTGATACGCCTCAGAGCTTTTCAAGCAAAGGAGTTTGTAAAGTAGTAGTACTTGGGACATTTCCTTTCAAACCCCCGCCCCCCACCTCCAGTGACCGTGTGAGTGGTTGGAGTCGTCCACCAGCCAGGCTTCTGGTATTCAGGTGGACGGTTAGCAAGCCGATGGAAGGCCGCATGCATTGTTCGATGCTCGCCAGTGGGAAATGGTTTACATATTTTGAGTAAGTGTTCAAGTGAAGACATTTTGGATATATTTTTTTGACTTGGCGGACATTTGACAAGTTAGCCAGGACAAGGCTAGTATGCTCAGGGAGACATTTTACCAAAGGCATACCGAGGCAGATGAGCACAGGCAAGCTGGTTCGAGGTCGGCTGTTGTCGCCTGAGTGTCCTCCATTTAGCCACGCTTTTCCAGCAAGCACCGGAAGGATTAAGCCGGATAGTGATACCGTAAACAAAAGCCTTGTAATGGTCAGATTGACTGATTTAATCGCTCAATGCCGCATATTCACTGATCATGCTAATTTCCCCCCTTTCTCTCCATTGTAAATCATCTGATATTATTTTACCAGCATGGTGGCGTAAACAAATAAGTCACATGACGTCCAGTTCTCCAAAGGACAATATTAGCTGTCTTTCTGGCCCCCGTCACAAATTGAAAGTGTCCCTATGTACATATTTGAGACAAGAAAATACAGTTTGATGTGAAGCGCAATATGTGTTTACAAAAAAATTAAAAAGCGATTCTAATAAAAAAAAGGAAATAAACTGTTTTATTGTTATATTGTCATGTTTTTATTGCTTAATAAAACCCTTGCATCAGGTACCTGGGATTTACCAGAAAAAAATTGCTCATCTGAATTACAAAATTGCTCTTCAAATGAAGTAATTTAGCAAAACTACTCCGCAAAAAGCATAATTCTAATTCCGCAAGGGGAAATTCCACTCACGCGCTGGTGTTTATTTGTGTGGCACACCGCACATAGAACCGGACGAAACATGTGCAAGCATGCAAGGAGAGATGTCAGAGCAAGAGGGGCATGCAAATTGTGCAGTGCAGCTTGACTTTGGGTGAAAGGCCAGTGCCTTGCTCAAGGGAACCTCGACAGTAGTCAGGAAACAGACTACCATCTATCCAACAACTACTTGCCATTTTACATTTTTGTCCGGAGCGTGACGCAAACCGTTTTTTTTTTCTTTTTTTCACATCCTATCACATATGTACAACCACTCTCTGAAGTGGCAGAGGACTAAACCACACTGTCAAATTCTGGCTGAGTTAAAACACAATAACAGTAAAGCATAAGTAGCCAGATAATTGAATGCCCGGTGGCAACACTGGACGAACACAAAAAAAAAAAAAATCAGCCAAACTTCATTTTACCAGCTAGCTTATTGCACACAAAATGGAACATGTTTTGAACCATATTCTATTATAATTTCTAATTATCCAAATCCTCAAATGTAATCCTCAAACAAATTTCCTTTGTTTGCATCAAAAAGAAAATGAAAAAAAATCTGCAATGTTTCGAAGGTAGGATATCTGCTTTGACTCAAAAGTTGGGAAACACCGCACTAAACATTTACATTTACCTTGTTTTTGTTTTCCAATTCGTAAATACTGTATATTTATTTGTAGTCATTGAGTAGTTTGCACATTTGCCTCTAATTTATGAGGATTTAGATTGCCGGTATGTTAGGCCTGTCTCTCTCTCACACACAGACACACACATACTTTTATATATATGTTTTGTATTTGATCATATTAGATGTTGGGGTACTTATTTTGTACAGTATTATAGGTGAACAAAATATACATATATATACTGTATCTATGTGTATATATAAGTATCACAGCAGTTCAGTCTGTAAGATCTTCCTGCTGGGTTAGATGAAAGTAGATGTACAGTCTGATCCCAGACCTCATGTCAAACACAGCTGGACCCTTTTTGGGCTTTTGATAGTTAAAATAAATTTATAATGAGCATTATTCACAGTTTGTTTGCTGGCTGTTTGCTCACAGGAAAGCTGAGTCAGCGATAGAAGGTGGCTGCCGTTAATGTCAGTGTGGGATTCAAAAGTGCAAGAAATAATTTGTACGCAGGTTGAAGCCTCCGCTGCTTCAAAGGTCACCACTTTGTGCAGGTTTTATTTTTTATTTTTCCGGTGGGTCCATAGCTAAAAATAAAGGCCAGCCAAGAACAGTGAACACAAAATGCCTCAAGAAAAAGAGTAACATGGCGCGTACCTGGGATATGTGGTGATGTCAGACTGCAAGAACACTTGGACATCAGGATCAATCATATCACGCTGAGCATCACAATGTCTGAGCTGAGTTTTTAAGTTGTTTCCCACTCATAATCGTAACCATCGGAATGCTGAAGTGAAGGGGGCTGAAGTTGGGAGGGTTACTTATTCTACCATAATTCCCGTGCGACATGAATGCAGCATTAAACTGTCACCCCGGAGGCTTTTTTACATATCTGTACTACAAGATGTCAGCAGTAGGCAAAATCCATTACCTCACACACACGCACACCAAAATCACCCATGACAAGATCAACTCTTGCGTGAGAACAAGAGAGAATGTGGCGCCTTTCTTGTAAAGCTCCAGGTCAAAGTGTCAAACCAGTGAACGCATCACACCTGCTTTAGCCGTTGCGACTGCTCTAGCCTTTTCTTCAGCAAACCTATTTTTTGGGACCGTGGTTTTTTTAATGCTTTTGCTGGTGCTTGTTTTTACACAAAACCGAATCAATTATTCATTGCGCTGTCTTCAGATTTTCTAGGTGGTTTGTTGAAGTTTCAATTGTACAATTTTTGCAAATTTCATGTCGTTATTTGTAAAAAAAAATCAAATTCTGAAAATTAAATGATTAAATCATATCTTCAGGATGCACACATACTAATAATTGGATCAAATGCGAGCATTTTTAAGCCTTTACCATCAAAGTCAACAAAGATTGGATGAGCGACTACTTTCTTTCTCTTCTTTCTGTTTTCCGGCAGTCTGGCGCAGGTCAGTCTTGGTACCACAACAGAAATGAGCAGGAGACTCACAATTTTCAGTGGAGAGAGTATTTATGAGAGTTGTGCTGTGTTGGTCAGTACCGTACATGAACACACTAAAACAAGAGACAGCACATATGTGGTAATATTTTTCTCATCATGTGTGGGATCTCCCACCTTTAAAAAAATGGTATCGTCTACCCCACTTTGGTAGAAAAGTACTTCACCCAGCTTTACTTGTCGGTGTCTTTGTGGGTAATCACCCACATGCCATATCACGGGGAAACTCTTCATCCTTCCATTTCTATACCGCTTATAATCACGAGGGTCGAGACACAGTACGCCATGGACTGGTTGCCAGTTAATTCAAATCAACCATTTGAATTCATGTTTACTCCTATTTTATGGATAATTTAGAGACTTGAATTAACTTAAAAAGTGTTTTTCCGGAATGTGAGTGAATGCCAGAATACCCGGAGAAAACCTATACAAGCACGGGGAGACTCCACATAGGAAGGCCGGACCTGAGATTGTAACCCCGTACTTTCACAACTGTGAGGTAGACATGCTCATAATTCGTGAACTGTGAGATTCCTACGAGTACTCAGGCTTTCACCATAATTAATTACGTTAATTGGCGATTCTCAGGATCCCTTTTTTGTTGACAGGTGCAGTGTTCACGGAATATGGTCCCACATGTAGGGGTTGATCTTTTTATCATTTCATATTACCAGGGTAGCAAAGTGGGAAGAGGTAGAAATATTTGGGGGAAATAAGTTGATGCTCTTATTTCCTCCAAATTTTTCTACCTCTTCCTTTATTACACACGCCATTGCCGTGTGTAATAAAGGAACCGCCTGCGTGGCTGAATTAGTATTACCACCACATATGTCAACTTGATGCTTCATGTTTCAAGTAAAGATAAATATAAATACAACACTGTTACTAAAAACAATTTGGCAGATTCATGGACGATTGTCAGTTGTCTTCTTAGCACTGTGTGGGTATCTGCAAAGAAATAGTCTCAAGCTCCACGGGGGATGAAAGCTGTCATTCTCTTTCTCTTTATCAGTTCCTTCGTCCCCCCACCCTCGGCCCCTCCCCCACCTCCCATCTTATTCACCCTCTCTCCTCCTCCCTAATGTTTTGCATGATGCCTTGGTGCATTGCATGAATGGCAAAAAATACCTGCACTCCGCAATGTGAACAGGCTTATTTTAGCCTCAGAGACACGGTCACAGGTTGTCATGAATGTCGACGTGTGTGACGGCAACACACTTCAGCTCACATGGACCCAAACACAGCACGCGGTGGCAAACATCTGTTGTGTAAGTCATTAGCACCCCACCATGGCAGTGCGAATTAAAAGGATGACTGATTTGAGGAGGGTTCTGTATCTGCTAAACTCCAGTGAGTCACTCTTTTTGGGTGTGGTTTGTAGTGTTAAGTGGATTTTGGTATTATAGAAAGAACAGTCAGTCTCTTTGCATTTCTAGAAACGCTTTATATAAAACCAATTTTTATATATACAGTGTGTATATATATATATATATATATATATATATATACAATTTAAAAAATATATATATGCAGGCGGCCCGGTAGTCTAGTGGTTAGCGCGTCGGCTTCACAGTGCAGAGGTACCGGGTTCGATTCCAGCGCCGGCCTCCCTGTGTGGAGTTTGCATGTTCTCCCCGGGCCTGCGTGGGTTTTCTCCGGGTGCTCCGGTTTCCTCCCACATTCCAAACACATGCGTGGCAGGCTGATTGAACACTCAAAATTGTCCCTAGGTGTGAGTGTGAGTGCGAATTGTTGTTCGTCTCTGTGTGCCCTGCGATCGGCTGGCAACCGATTTAGGGTGTTCCCCGCCTACTGCCCGAAGACAGCTGGGATAGGCTCCAGCACCCCCTGCGACCCTAGTGAGGATCAAGCGGCTCGGAAGATGAATGAATGAATATATATATATATATATATATATATATATATATATATATAAATTTTTTTTTTACAAGTAACTACAACTTGTAAATTGTTTTCAGCTGTGCCAAAACCACATGGGTTGTGGATATCACAACCTCCCCCCACATTTTTTCAGATTCCTCACCTAAAAGCATTACTGGCCATGTTAAATGTAAATATTGGGGTATGATGCTGGCCACACAAAAAAAAAAAATGGATTGTGGCCCGCAGATGCCCCCCGAATCACAGTTTGGACACCCCTGCTGTAACGTCAGGATATTGCTATGAACTCCAAGATGACTGACAATTTAGGAGAATGTCACATGCGGTCCTTAGAATCGAATTGATCAAACACATTTGATCTTGTTCTGAGTGACATATCCTCTTCAACATTTTTCTTCCCATAATTCTTTGAAAGGGTTCTGGTAGTTAGCAATCATCATACTACTGCAGATGACAGTCTCTTGTGTGGAGTAAATCAAGCCATACTTCATTTAATTCAATTTAATGTCACTGACGAGCGTGAGTGATGTTTTAGTTCGGAGTCTTTTACGCCTTGAGTGAATTAATAACTAATCAGATGTCCAGATGATGCAAGGTCTTTTATTCGTGTATGCATATAGAGGTGACAGACAGTATGTTTGTTGACAGCGATGAAATATAGTCGTGATGTTCACGTTGTAGTCCCGGAATAATAAAGTCCAGCTAATAAGTTGTTTTTTAGGTTTGGATTCCTCCCTAAGGGCTCCATTTTCGTTCAAAATCTGCGCAGAGGCAGGCCAGACTTTGTTTTGTTATTTTCACAGATTCACGTAGTTTGGCACAGTTTAAAATGGGAGTTTGGCACTGTTGTGGGCGTGAACACAGCCCACTTGATTCACTGCCAATCGAGTGGCTCCTCGCATCCTCCTTTGAAATCAGCGTGTGAGATGCGCTCAGTCCTTGTCATGGCACAAGGAGAAACTGATTTGCTGGAGTCCACAGTGTGGAAAGTGTGTTCACGACGAAATGCAAACGGGCCTACATGGATAGTTAATGTCAAGTTAACCAGGGAGATCAGAGACCTGAGAAGTGGGAACTTGGAGATTTGCTTCCCACCCCGATTACACAGGTGCATCAGTACCGGCCCTCACTCAGCCTCAATAGATGTCCCGCCGCCAAGGGAATTTATTTGAAAGATATATCACAAACATTATAACAACAATACAGAGTTCAAAGACTTATTTTTGCAACGATTCAGAGGGTTCAATGTACGCTGTTGTCATATTTGAAATTATGTACGCCACACGTTCGTGGAGCTCAAAATACATCTGCCTGCACCTTGATCAAATTCACACAAACTGCATACCACGACCTGCACCAATACTTTGACGTAGTTCCGGCAAGCGTAAAGTTAAAAATTTTCAAGTGTCAAATTGTCAGGTGTTCCAGGGATATGACAAAGGAAGTGTCCTCAGGATGCCAAAACACCCAGCATGGCACAGAGAGATGATGCAAATTCACGAGCAAGGGCATCAATGAAAATCATGAAAATCACCTTACACCAGTTTATACACTGGAGCATCATTACGCTAGCAACTAAAATGCAGGGAAATACAGGAACAACATTTCAATATAATGCCAACATATTGTGTTACTCCAACACAGACAATTACATTTCCAGCCAGCCTAAAAAGCCATCTTTGCCAAAATGGGAAATACTTCAAAATATCATACATTTTGTGGGGATGGATAATTGTTGGAATTGCAAGAAAGAAAAAAAAACCTAAAAGTTGCACATGCTCTTGGGTGCACACAACAATTTGGGAATCTCTCTTAGAACATAAGGAACTGTATTTATTATCTTTGAACTCTCAAATCTATTGCATTCTGACTAGCTAATTAAGATAAGATATCCTTTATTTGTCCCACACTGGGGAAATTTACAATTTAAATGTTTTTCTTTTTTTTGTATCATGGTGAACAGACAGTTTTAAATCCCACATTAATTGTATCCATAATACTGTTGAACCATGAAGAAGAAATCACAGCAGTCTGCATGAGGGCACTTTTTAACCCTTTCGGGGACAGCGGTCACTGCAGTGGACAGTTTATCGTTCTATCAGGTAACACATGCTGTATGAAAGGGTGAAGCAAGATTCTTTGTAATTTGATGGGGGGGTGAATGATGAGTATTTATTCATTTTGCATTGGGTGACAGACTTGTTTTAAGTCACCGTTTACCGGAAATTTACACACAAAGAAACAATAGTTTTAAATCAAAAAATATTGTTGACTACATCGCTACACGAGAGCCATTCCACCGCAACAAGCTTGCTGTATATCATTATGTCTGACACGACTCATTTCATGAAAAGCGGCTGTGTTACCATAGCAACAGCATCATTTTTGGCTGACTGTTATAGAGGCAACTGTGCTGGATATTCTTCAGTAACTTTGAGGATCATTAGTTTTTTTTTCCCAATAAAAAGGCATTAGAGGAACTGCCACAGATGTATTTTTCTTGCACTCATCATGCGCAACATTATGGATTTCGGAGCATTATTAAGCTCTTTCAAGGAGGTCATGTTTCACCACTGTCATTTGGCTGAAGTGGACAGACATTAAGGGCAATTTGTATTTTTTTTCTTTGTAAGACGATTCATTGTGTTTATTAGTGACAATTCTTAATTATAGCAAAAAAAAAATACAGAAAAAAGATGCAAATAACAAATATGCTAAATCCTGAAAAAAAAAAATTCTAATTCTTGGTCGTGACTGAAGCATTCGAGCCAGACTGTTTGCTCAGTGTCTGTTCTCATTTTTATCCAGTGGGCTGCCTGTCTATGCCTAAAGCAACATTCTTTTTAAAAGGGATATTTTACATTTGAACTGCTTTAAAATGACAAAGTAGCTCCTTCCTTCTAGCTTTATATTAGACCAAGCGGTATTACCTGCATCATCTACTGCCCACTCACTCGACTTTAAGAGACCCAGTTTTGTAGATTCCAGTGACAGTTGAATGCTGTCAACTCCTTCATGATAAAGTTTTATTTTTTTTAATGCCTCGAAGCTTTCTCTCCTGCCTTCTAAAACCTCTCCCTTCTCATGAACACTTTGAGACAGTATTTCATGCCTTTGTCACATCCCAGCTCGATTACTGCAATGCCCTTTACTTTGGAGTCAGCCAGTCCTCCATTAAGCGCCTTCAGCTGGTCCAGAATGCCGCTGCCCGCCTCTTGACTGGTACTCGTAAGAGGGAGCACATAACGCCTACTCTGGCATCCCTTCACTGGCTCCCTATTAATTTTAGAGTTATTTTCAAGATCATCCTCTTTGTTTTCAAGTCTCTAAATGACCTCGCGCCACCTTACCTCTCTGAGCTCATTCGCCCCTACACACCTGGCCGCCGCCTCAGGTCTGCGGACCAGACATTATTAGAAGTACCAAGAACTAAACTGAGGCTCAGAGGGGATCAAGCCTTTTCTGTTGCTGGTCCCTCTCTCTGGAATGACCTCCCGCTGAACATTCGGCAAGCCTCCTCGCTGCCCATCTTCAAATCCCTCCTCAAAACTCACTTGTATTCTTTGGCATTCGACTCAGCATGACTTAGATTTGTTCTTGGTTTTACTGTTCGGTGCTTTCTACCGTCTTTGTTAATGATTTGTTTTACTGTTTGTTGTATATGTTAAATTGCTCCATGTACAGCACTTGGTATGCAGCGATGGCTGTTCGAAAGTGCTCTATATATACAATTGAATTGAATATAATTTTTCTTCTCATCATGTAGACCATCTGAGGTGCAGCTGCCTCTTGGTATAAGAATCGAATAAATACAAATAAAATGACGGATCCAGTCTTCTCTTTACAAAAAAAACACTGCTGTTAGTCTTTGTCGTTTTCTCTCATTTATTGATGCAGATAACAGCAACTTACGTAATATACCGGTGTGTGTGCGCGTGTGTATGTATGTATGTATGTATATACAGTATATATGGGCGTGCTGGAGCCTACCCTGACCGACTTCGGGCCTGCCTAACTTCATCTGTGCATTTAATCACACATATAGGACATTTGACAATAAAGTTGTACTTGATACTTGACTTGATAGGCGGGGTACACCCTGAACTGGTTGCCAGCCAATCGCCGGGCGCTCATAAACAAACCACAACTCAGACTTACAAGCACACATAGGAAAATAGAGTGTGTCCAATTTATCTACGATCCATGATTTTGGAATCTGTGAGGAAAACCCAGATAAAACCCACAGAGACACGGGGAGAACATGCAAACTCCACACAGGATGGTCAGAGCACAGATTCGAAACCTGGACCTCTGTACTGGGAGGCGGATGTGCTAACCAGTCGTCCACCATACTGCCTTATATTTTTGTCGACTTCAAAAATGTATCTGGATCCAGATCATTTGTTTTGTGCAACCACTTGACAAGATGAATTTGAGTCAATTCAACACATCTTTTTTTTCTGTGTAATTGGTCACCATATACACTACACAAACACACACACACACAACCTATATATAGTATATAGTTACCGCAAGCTGTTACTCAGCTGCTCCATTTTTGGATGAGTAGCAGGTGTCTTGCCTCCAGCAGCCCTGGAAGAAACCTTGGCATTACCTTTGATCAGGATGTATTCTTCAACCCCCACAAACAGCAAAAGCCAAGGACAGAGTGGTTTTTTTCCCCCCACTTCTGTAAAATCCACAAAAACTAACGCCCTGTCGCTTATTGATCCTGGAAATCATAATTCACTTTTTGGTTTTTAGCTTTGGTGACCTTAAGGCTTGATGAGTGTAACTCTTCAATAACTGGCTGCTCCTGCAAGTCTCTAAATACCCTCCAGATGGATACAAAATGCTGCTGCCAAATTACTGTCTAGAATGAGGGGTGTGGGGGACAATTTTCAGGTAACCACAACATCATTATGTTTACTTTCATTCTCTTCGAAAGTATTAAACCATGAACAGTTAAGAACAACCTTACAGTTGCTCATCATCATGACTTAGGCAGCATTATTAAATTTAATATTCAGCATTGTCAACTTTAATTGGTACAGGTATTATTGTCCACATTTCGTCATTCTGGAAAGAGGGTGACCATAAAACGCTCACCTTGAAAAGTTATGAAGATGGATATGAAGCCTTAAACAACGTTCTACTGTAGGGTACGCCTCCTGCGGCTCTGAAGAACATTTGGAAAGCGTGAGCATTTTCAAGTTTTTTCACATGCTGCCAGTGCTGGGATGCAATATTTTACTGCATCACTATTATTCTGAGGCCATCTTTTATTTTGATTCATTCTTTTATATATTTTGTTTCCAAGCCAGTTGATATGCTAGCGTTTCCCCGGGCACATGAATTATTACCTCTGCCAAGTAGGTTTTCTTTGCCCTGGGTTTATTTGTTTGTAATATTTTTGATAAAGGAACCTTTTTTTTATGGCAGGTTGGTTTTCTTCCAAGGAAGCTGCTATTAAACGTGTGTGAGAGTACTTCACAATGACAAGGCCACAAAAAAAAAAAAAAAATACAATAGCCATGGGCACAATGTCAAAACCATATCGAGTTTTACTCAATTGCAACCAAATGAGCAGCGCCAAAATCCAAAATCCAAAATCCGTCAAACCAATGTTCACTCCAATATGATCCAAAATGCCAACAGTTTTATCGCTGTCAAATGCAGTTCAAGTTTTGGATTGTTCTGCCTTGGCAGAGGTCTTCCCACTAATCAATCCCATGGCATTAGAATTGTTTATTTTTCTTAAAGAATTTCTATATGTCTGGTGACAAGTGAAGCTTGTTCTCTCAGTGAGTAAACTTTCAAATAATTATCTTTCTTTTGCTTTTTTTTCCCTGAAATATTCATGTACCTGTATATGTGGATGGACAGCTTGTGATCACACAACAGTCTTAATTGTGGGCTTTTTTTTTAATTGCTTTGACAGGATGAAGGATTAAGAAAAAAAACCCCGAAATGTCTGAAATTGTTAATTTATCAGAGTGAGCCAATCCCTTTTTTCCTGCAATTTTGAGTAGGCATGAAAATGCTTGAAGCCCTCTTGATTGAACAATACTAATGCGGGTGTTTTGGGAAATTAAAAACTCAGCATTACTTTTGTCGAGCTCTCGGATACATCCATTTAGAGAATTCTCAATCCCTAAATTGGTAGTCCATATTCCATTTATCATACGCAACATTTGGAAAGCTATTTAAAGCCATTTAGAGTAAGTCATTTGACATTGTTTGTGCGACATGATTTGTCTGTTAGCAAATGAGTTGTGAGTAAGTGCGAGAAAGGCGGCTGTTAGAGGCCAAGCTTGGACCCACAACGCTGATTAACTGTCATCCATCTCTTTTAAATTCGGAATTCTTCTGTAGGAGTCCTTCTAGAAGCATGCTACATAATGCATGAATATGCTCCTGCCCACTGCTTGATTGTATTCAAAACCGATCCTCACACAAAGACACTAAGGCTCTATTTGTGGGTGAGTGCCAAGGCCCACTAAGTGAAACCTTTTTTTGTTCATACGTAAAGGTTGTTTTAATAAATCCTCAAAATGTGGTTCGACGCACATGTACTTTTGGATGGAGAACCAAACAAGTGTTTTTCTTCCGCCGCGTGGTACTTTATTCGGAACGCCTGACACAAGAGCAAAGAAACTGTATTGATTCGTTGATTTGTGTATTTACTTTTGGCTTCTGGGCTTCCCTTACACAAATAAAACTCACAGTATTATAACAGTCAGTGTTTGCAAAGATATTATATCTTGAGAATAACAATCTTTTTTTTCTTTTTATGCAAGTACTGCTTATGAATACCTTTCTATGCACTATGAATGGATGATGTGGGGCACAGTATACAGTAAATGCATTGGTACTTTGAAGTTGTCCCATTTGAAGTTTTATAACAATC
This sequence comes from Hippocampus zosterae, assembly GCF_025434085.1. Classification (NCBI taxonomy): domain Eukaryota; kingdom Metazoa; phylum Chordata; class Actinopteri; order Syngnathiformes; family Syngnathidae; genus Hippocampus; species Hippocampus zosterae. The sequence goes on along the minus strand of NC_067452.1, from coordinate 33,748,148 downwards.
TGTAAAATGTGTTTTTTCTACCGTCAAACATTTATGGAGCAATTTCTCAGATCACAAGATGACAATCGACACAAAAGATGTGTGCTTGTGTTTGTGTGTGTCTGTGTGAACATGTTTTTGTTCCTTTGGCCTTTAGCAATTCTTTGTTCTGGATTCTGGAAGTAGAAAATGGTAAATGAAAAAGAGTTGTCTACTGGAAGTCACCATGAAGTAAGCTGGTGTCAAAGATTATGGGTCGTGTTCAAGTACTTTGGTCCAGTGTTAGCAAGTTTTTCAGTGCCAAGATCGTCGGAGATCATGACTGAGGTGATGTGTTTATTTTATTCAGTAGTTAGCACTCTACTTGCTATTTTTGTTTGCCAATGGCCAATATTGACCGTTCTTATGAACTGTGGTGGGTAATTTAAGTCAATCTTTTTGTGATGTTTGACAAGAGGAAGTGAAGCTAGCTAACCACAGAATGCTATGTTGCCATCTACTGTACTTGTTAAATCAAAAACTAAAGCAGTTATGTGACTTGAAATTATAAATGGGTGTAAATTAGTGGTATCTTAGATATAAATGCTTGAAATAAATATGGGTGTTTTCTAAATTGGTCGCATTAGGGTTGTTTTGTCATGCATGAGTACATTTGACTGAAGCAGCTAAAGGGTGACCAATCAGATTCATCCACTACACTACAGGGGGAGAGAGTGAACACGCTAGTTGACTCCATGATTAGATAAGAGAAGGAACATTATGTTTGTCTAGTTTCAACTGTCTCATTTTCCTCAGCTCAAACAAATGAGATTTTTTTTTTTCTTTCCAAAAGCAAATTATGGCATCAGCATCAAGAGCTGAGCACTAATGCACGACTTCAAATGATGTTGCATGTTACAGTACTTCACCCCAGATCTGGGCTGCTGCCGCTGCTTGTGTTTTGTCATTTGCCTGAATCATACAAAGACAGACAGATGAATCAGTCAGAATTTGAGCTGCGTCAGCTCAGCGGTGCCCGTGGAAGAAGGAGAGCGCTGATGTGGGGAGCTGTCCTTGAAGGATGTTCAATTTGTGTTAGTGATGGTGTTTGGCTGGATTCTAACAAAATGGTTCCATGTCTCAACCTGCAGGATGGAGAGAATGATGCCAAATATAGAAACGTGCTGAAGGGAAATTATTTGATATGACACAATGACAAAAGAAGAACATTCCATTTTTTTATACTGTAGAAACTGGTGCTTGATCAGACCTTGTAATTATCCTCGAATTGTATCCCAAGGTAAGAGTAACCTATTGTTATTTCCTCTATTGTTATCTCATTTAGCACACGATAAAAGAGTCACAAAGGCATTATTTTGCGCTTATTGACATTATCAGAGCATGCTGAAGGACGATTGCCTTTTATTTTTAAACAGTTAATTGTCAGACTTGCAGAGGCGCTGTAAAGACAAGAAATCCTACAAATAAAGTGTTGTCATTCAGGCATTCTAACCTGGTAGCACAGCGCGTAGGAGCACAGGAGTCATCGCTATGGAAACAAGCAGAACACTGACAGACTGAGGCATTCATAACTTAAAGCTGCAGCTCTGGCACTGAGTGAGCAATGGATAAGGGGAGGAACTTTTCGGAGGTATTCCATTTTCGCGTGTGTGATTGTCAGCCTGTCGTGAAAATGCTGTGATCAATTTGGACACATAACGTGCATCAAGAAGTAGAGTAATAATCAAATATGCTTTAGACTCAGCATGAGACTTGATGTCCATCGATTTTCCGAACCGATTGATCCTCATTAGGGTCGCGGGGGGTGCTGGAGCCTATCCCAGCCGTCTTCGGGCAGTAGACAGCGGACACCCTGAATCATTCATTCATTCATCTTCCGAGCTGCTTGATCCTCATTAGGGTCGCGGGGGGTGCTGGAGCCTATCCCAGCTGTCTTCGGGCAGTAGGCGGGGGACACCCTGAATTGGTTGCCAGCCAATCGCAGGGCACACAGAGACGAACAACCATTCACCCCCACACTCACACCTAGGGACAATTTAGAGTGTTCAATCAGCCTACCATGCATGTTTTTTTGGAATATGGGAGAAAACCGGAGCACCCAAAGAAAACCCACGCAGGGAGGCCGGAGCTAGAATCGAACCCGGTACCTCTGCACTGTGAAGCCGACGTGCTAACCACTGGACTACCGGGCTGCCCAGCCAGGGTGTATATTAAATAAATAAATAAACTCGACAAGCACATGCAATATAGACCCACTGGCCTTAAAACACATTTGCATTTTACACAATAGCGCCATCTGCTGTATTTGGTGGGACCCTGCCCCACTTGCCTTCCTGTAAAATCAGAGTCTGAACTTCCATCAATGGAATAAAAGAAGGAACCACCCTCCTTCCACATCTCACAAGCACACACACCCTTTGGATCAAATCCTATCCCTTTTTGAAGCCATTTGAGGTAGATTACCAACAGTTTTCTTGCAGTTGATGTCACCACACACAAGTGCAGTGCAGAGGTTGAATCGTGACTATTGGAAATCCAGCAAAACCAATATGACACATGGTTGACTTTGGCATTAACGAGAGTGAGATATCCATGAAGAGAGAAGGAGGCAGCAAAGGCGGCAGATAAATGGATTAAATGTATAACACATGGCACTGGCTCGTTCTGAATACAGCCCACATGAATGATGTACCGCACACGTGCTTTTCGAGTACATGAAAGTACCATCAGTCAATTATCATGTATATTTATGCAGCAACCAGTCGCGGAGCCATTGATTTAGTCATATCTTTTGCAAGCTAAAGAACAACGTAACATCAATTCTGGAAAGTAGACTTACTGTAATCACACAAAAGACCTGATATTTCACATGTCACCGCGTGGAAATAGGAGTTTTTGAAGATTCAGAAGAGGATTCTCCCATCCACATAATAGTTGCAAAGTAATAGTCCTCGAAGGTATTTCACTCCCATAATCAAACAACGGAAACATTTGGCCATCTAACCTGTTTTTTGAATCAATAATTGCTTTGACATGAAGTAATGAACAAAATACAAACTTTGAAGAGGAGTAGATGAATGTTGACATGGAAGGTGACTTTGTTTTACAATGAAGTAAGTGAACAAACCAATGATGACAACTCTTTGAACAGGAAACTAAATTTATCCAGATCGTCACTGAGATTTCGTGGGAACAGCAGTGGAAAGAGGACGCATCCTTGTGGTGCCCCAGTGCTGATGGTGCGTGTTGATGATTATGTCTTTGCCTCACCTGTTGTGCCTCGCCCGTCAGGAAGGTAAGGATCCACTGGCAGATCATAGGGGACCCACTGAGCCGGAAAAGCTTGGAAGTGAGGAGTTCCGGGATGAGGGTGTTCAACTCAGAGCTGAAGTCTCATTTTGTGGACTTCAGCTCTGAGTTCAACACCATCCTTGCGTAGGTCCCTGTGCCGTCGAGGTGCTCCAGGATGTAGTGCTTCCCCATGTTGACCGTGTTGTCTACGGACCTGTTTGTAAGCAAACTACAGGCGGTCCAGCAGGGGTCTGGTGATTTTCTTTATTTGGTCCAGCACAAGGCTTTCGAAGGACTTCTGACCAAAGATATCAGAGTGATAGGCCCATCGTCGTTCAATTCGGATGTAACAGGTTTCTTGGGGACTGAGATGATGGTGGACTGTTTGAAGCAGGATGGGACCTCATACAGCTTGCAGGGATTGTGTGAAGACCGGTGCCAGCTGGTCAGACTTTCAGGCTGGAGGGAAGACACCAGCAGCCGTCTTGATCTTCTGCTACTTGAAGAGCTGTCTCACGTCCTGTTTGTGGATCACCACGGCAAGAAATGGGATCTGGGGTGTGAATAAGGGCGTGAGGGTGGCCAGGTGTGGGAAGTGGAGGTTTTCGAATCTGCAGAGAAAACATGGTCAGATCGTCAGCCATCCCTTATAGTTCACTGCTTGAGGGAATGGTGCCCTTTAGTTTGTTACTGCTTTCAGGCCATTACACACAGAGTTGTTAGCAGAAAAACGTTTTTTCAGCCTCTCTGCTAGCTCTTCTTTGCCGTGTTAATTTCCTTTGTAAATTGGTTTCAGGCGTGTTTGTCGAGAGCCCTCGCTCCACCTCTGAAGGCGGCCTCGGTCCCTTCTTTTCTAAACTATTCAGCAATACCACAACATAACAATTGTTTGACAGAAGCTGAACAATTGTGTGGTGCGGTAAACGCTGGCGACCTGCCAGCGTATTCCGAGGATCTTATTAGATGTCAGTTGCTTTCATCTGCGATTGAAAGGATTTTCCTCACCAGAATAATTTGCCTTTTCTGTCGTCAGCTTTCTTTTTTCACTTCACATTCAGCAGTCTGGATTTTGAGGGGGTGCTTGGGGTTGTGTTATTTATTTGAGCTTGTCTTGCCACTCATCTCTACACCTTTTTTTTCCCTTTAGTACTCCCCTGCGTTTGTGGGCTGTGGCACTGCCAGTGACAGGAAGGTCGCAAATCCAATAAAATTCATCACAGGCTCAAATCAGATTAGTTTAATCCAGTCTTGGGCAGGTTGCTAGACCCACTTCCTTGGGAAAATAAAAGCCCTAACCTCTACCAATCCAATATTATGGATAGGACCATCCCTTTTTTAATGTTGTGTCCTGCGAACTTTAATAGCGAAAAGGAGAAGACTTAAAGGCGCGTAACATACTACGACCACATCATCTGGATATGCTCTAAATAGCTTCTAGATTTCGACAATCGTCTCTTGAGTCTCATGTAAGTAAAATTGTGAACGATGGTCGTCCACGTTTTGTGACTTTTTTTGATGCAAATCCCGATTTTCAAATTTCCATTAAATACTTGTAAAAGGTTTGCATGTTCTCACTGGGCCTGCGTGGGTTTTCTCCGGGTACTCCGGTTTCCTCCAACATTCCCAAAACATGCGTGGCAGGTTAATGGCACAATCAAAATTCTCCCGAGGTGTGAGTGTGAGCGTGGATGATTGTTCGTCTCTGTGTGCCCCGCAATTGGCTGGCAACCGGTTCAGGGTGCCCTCCGCCTAACCCCCGAAGACAGCTGGGATAGACTGCAGCACCCCCCGCCATCCCCTGGTGAGGATGAAGCGGATCGGAAAATGAATAAATGAATGAATTCTTGTGAAAACACGTTGACATGCGCCTGATTTTAGAAATTATTTTGATGATACTTATCTGGTGTACAGTCCTGTCTGCTAATTACAATCTGTGCTGTATGATGCACACAGAGCATTTTGACAATAAAGCTGACTCGACTAGTCCTACTCCACTGTTGCCAGTTGTACAGAATTCCATAATCCTCAAGCGCAATTTAAGTCAAGTCAAGTCAAGTCAAGAGTATTTATAGAGCACTTTCAAACAGCTATCGCCGCATACAAAGTGCTGTACATGGAGCAATTTAACATGCACAATAAACAGTAAGACAAATCGGTAATAAAGGCGGTAGAAAGCACCATCAAGTTTCCGAGTAGAATTGTGACAGCCATGTAAAACCAAGAACAAATCTAAGTAATGCTGAGTAGAATGCCAAAGAATACAAGTGAGTTTTGAGGAGGGTTTTGAAGATGGGCAGCGAGGAGGCTTGCCGAATGTTCAGTGGGAGGTAATTCCAGAGAGAGGGACCAGCAACAGAAAAGGCTCGATCCCCTCTGAGCCTCAGTTTAGTTCTTGGTACTTCTAATAATGTCTGGTCCACAGACCTGAGGTGCCGGGCAGGTGTGTAGGGGCAGATGAGTTCAGAGATGTAAGGTGGCGCGAGATTATTCAGAGATTTAAAAACAAAGAGGATGATCTTGAAAATAACTCTAAAATTAATGGGGATCCATTGAAGGGATGCCAGAGTAGGAGTTATGTGCTCCCTTTTACGAGTACCAGTCAAGAGGCGGGCAGCGGTATTCTGGACCAGCTGAAGGCGCTTAATGGAGGACTGGCTGACTCCAAAGTAAAGGGCACTGCAGTAATCGAGCCGGGATGTGACAAAGGCATGAATTACTGTATCAAAGTGTTCATGTGAGAGGAGAGGTTTTATTTTGGCCAGCTGTCTAAGGTGAAAGGAGCTGGATTTAACAACGGCACCAGTTTGCCGATCGAGTTTGAAATCATTGTCCAGTTTAAGGCCCAAGTTTGAGACTGTTGACTTAAGATAAGCAGACGGTGGGCCCAAGTCTACAGGATGGAACCACTGGGACCAAACAATATCACCTCTCTCTTCTTTTGGTTGAATTTCAAGAAATTTTGTGCCATCCATGTTTTGATTTCTTCCAGACAGGATAGGAGTGGTCTTAATGAGAAGGTGTCTTTCTTGCTCAGTGGGACATAGACCTGGCAGTCATCTGCATAGCAGTGGAAGGGAATACCATGTTTCTTTAAGATGGAACCCAATGGGAACAGATACAGCGAGAACAGCAGAGGCCCCAGAATTGAGCCCTGTGGAACACCACATGACAGGGGAGCAGTGTGTGACTCAGAGCAGCCAATGCTGACACAAAAGTTTCTGTCAGCTAGATAGGACCTAAACCACTCAAGAGCACTGCTGCCAATGCCCACCAAGTGCTGCAAACGAGTCAGCAGAATACTGTGATCCACTGTATCAAATGTTGCAGTTAAGTCCAATAAAACTAGACACACGTGGTCTCCAGAGTCATTTGCCGGGAGGATGTCATTAGAAATGCGTAACAGGGCTGACTCCGTGCTATGCATCGTCTTGAAACCTGACCTCCAAGATGTTATGTTCATCCAAGAAAACTTTCAACTGCATGTGCACCACTTTTTCAGGATGCAATTTGTCTTTTTTCCACTTGCGTTCAGCTTTGCGACACCCCTGCCTAGCTGCACGGGTAATGTCGTTAAACCAGGGCTCGGGTTTAGGTTTTGGGAGTACAGTTTTTGAAGGAGCCACCAAATCCAGGATGGCACGGCATGACGAGTTGAACCAAGAGGTGAGTTCCTCTGTGTTATATGAGGGTACGCAAAGGTTATTAAAGGCATCAGAGAAACGACTAGCAGTGCAAGGGTTAAAAATTCTGCGTTTACAACTAGGAGCGGCAGATTTCACAGCATGCAATAAGACTACGTCAAATAAAACTGCCATGTGATCAGAAATCCCATATTCAAGGACTTCCAGATTTGACACCGGTAGACCATGAGCAAGGACAAGGTCTAAAATATGTCCTTGTTCATGTGTCGGGCTGGTCACATACTGCACAAAATTAAAAGAGTCGATAAGTCTTAAGAAGTTTTTTGCTAGCGTTTTTTCCGGACAGCACACATGGATATTAAAATCCCCCATTAGGAGGATATGATCATATCTCAAACTGATTTCCGCAAGAAAGGTTGAAAAGTCGCTTAAAAAATCTTTGTTGTATTTAGGAGGACGGTAAATGACAGCACAAAGCACCGGGAAAACACGACCAACGTCAAAGAAGTTTTGGAAACAATTCTGAGCGAATGTCTTCCTTCCAATTTTTTGACAAGCACTGTGCTCTTGTGCATCAACCTTTAACGCAGACCTTTTTTAATCCACTTTTTATATGTCGTTTCAATCCTGTTTCTCACTTTATTGCTCACTGCTGGCACCCTCGATGGCATCTAATTAATCATGAATGTATCGAATGAATGTATTTTCTGACTCCATTATATTGAGATGTGTGAGGCTTATAGGGCTTACCCTGAACCTTTGCCATCTTGCCACCACCTTCCAATTCCACTCTCGGTGATATATTCATCACGTTTCGTGACAAGTGACTTGAATGATTTAGAATGTCCTTTACATAAGCTTAGTTTGCCTGTTGACATGCAACACGGCGGCGGAGTGTGCCACTTTGCTGATTTCAGAGCGACTTGCGCTCAATACGCTTGCACGCACCGTACTGCTCATCGGCAGAAAAACTTAACAGCGTCTGTATCACGTTTGCTTCCCGGTCGGTATTTGATCATCTCTCAGTGCAAGTAAGACAAATGGTTAGATGTCATGCTACAGGCACGCAAGGACACTTGTATCGCCACGATCAGCCAAGTAGCAGCCAGCCTGGCGTGTCGTCACATTTGTTTTGTTCTTTTCCTCTCTGCTAAATCCAATTGAAGATGACCTCGGGGCTCCTTTTCTATTTCTCTCACATGGGGTCCACTTGTCCGAATGGCAGTAAACATACGGTAATGATGCCTAGACAGGGCTTGGTAAGTGGTCAGACAGCTGCGAGCTACAGAGCAGATGGACTGATGTACCCTTTTCTGAGCTGAATGTCATTGGTTGGCATTTCCTACCATGCCTTGCGGGTAAGACTGCAGAAATGGCCTTAAGCGGAGTGGAAAGGCCCATCTTAGTGCAAAGATGTACACTTCATTGTGAAGGAGTTTAAGATCGGCTTTACAGAGAGAAGAAATTATATACAAAAAAAAAATGGTGTGGGCATAGAGCGTTATGAGACTTTCTCGGTGCGGGAAGCAAACAGAACTGGTAAACAATTACAGTAAATGCACAATTTTGTTGCTTCCCTTCCCACACAAAAGGAAAACGTACAGATATGAAGAGTCAGCATCGGAGTTCCTGCTGTCTGTGGGACACTATTAGCGAGGGCGACCAGCAGAGAGGCTTCAACAAACCAAAACAAAAAAAATCCAAAATATGCTTACAGGCTGATTTACAGAAATAAGATGATGCTTTTCATAAGTAAACTGGACAAGGACTGACTTTAATGACGTGGTTGATATGAGTCTGGATTCATACATTAGAATTCAGAGGTGTCAAACTCATTTTTGTCACGAGTGACGTTTGTGTTACGTCTTCCCTCGGAAGGCCGTCATGACAGTGAAACCAGAAAAGTGTTTAATCGTATGGCATTATTACTTGTAAGGGTAACAAAATTATTGCAAAACCTCGATGTCATTTATTGCACATGACAATTTGACATATCAGTACATTTTTTAGCAATGATCATGTGAGTTGACACACATGATTTTCTTTCAGGGGGGCCACATAAAATGATGTGGCGGGCCAGATCTGGCCCCGGGGCCTTGAGTTTGACACTTGTGCATTAGATTGATCAAATAATATTTGTTATATGGCAGGACCTACAAAAAATAAAATACTCGTAATTGTTTTTTTAACCTGTTTCTGTTCTTGAGCTCTGACTACAACAGTACTCCACAGTCTCCCCTTTCCTGCAGGGGTCCATTTTCTGCTCTCCTCAGTCTCCTTTCAAACTGTCTCCATAGTGTGCAGTCACTTGCCAAAATTGAAGGCGGCTCCTTTTTTTTCCACCAATACTGCTGCTGTTGCGCATGTTTCATCCGGACTGATTGTGTTCAAAGAGGTTTTTTTTGCCATTCCGCCAGTACTATTTTAATTATTCAAGGGAAAAATAACTCAAAACGGAAGGTAGCCAGTACTGGCATGTCCTTCTTTTGGAATAACTGTTGTAAATAGTCAAAGAAAAAGCTATGCTTTGAGGTTTTTGTGGTACTGTTGACATTCCCCTGGCATTGTGCATGACAACAGTCCATCATTATTTTGTATTTGGGAAGAAAAGGAAATGAAAAAGCAAAATCACACAAAGGCAATCCTCAGATGCTGTGTGAAAAGGGTACATGTTGAAGTTTTGTGAAATTTTTGAGGGACTTTTTTTTCTGGAATTGTTTATGACCTCAAGCCATTTGAATTGTATACGACAATGCAAGAAAATGTTGACGTTCTTCTAAAATGTTTATAAATGTCCATGAAACTACTACTTAATACAATACAATACAATACATGCTGATTTATATAGCGCTTTCACAACAGCGGCAGCTGTAACAAAGCGCTTTACAAAACAGTTAACATAAAGTAAAATAATAAACACAACACATAGCATAAAACACGGACAGTCGTGCAGTCCTAACCACTTTTCCGTCACACGCTTTGTTGTTTGATTCTCTCCTCTTTCATCTCAAACGGCTTCAAAGTGTCCTTTAACCAGTGGATCAGAGACGTCATGCTCAAAATATGCACACGTCGGCTACAAGCTAAGTTTCAAAGTCAACAAGAACTATAACTACTTAATGATTCAATTTCCTTAGGTATCAGCCACAGGACAATAGCTTTGAGATCTTTGAATAAGTAATATTCTATCCACCCATCCATGATCTAACCCACTTATGCTCACAAATGTCACGGGGCGTGCTGAAGCCTATACCAGCTGACTTCGGGCAGTATGCAAGTTACACCGTGAACCGGTTGCCAGCCAATCGCAGGGCACACACACAGAGACGAACAACTATTCGCGTTCACAATCACATTCTCATCTGTTCTATTTATACTTTGACAACAAGGAATAAGAGTGAGCTTTTCAATGACTTTTTTTTTAACTTGAAATACTCACCAAAACACTAGACAGTATTACCAGCAACAACTAGTGTGAGCTCCAAGCATTCCCGCCCCGAATCCCCACTTCTTTAATTTGGAGTCTGCCGTTGGCGGTAGCAATAACTGTAGATTAGCAGTGGGGGGATTTCTCCAGGGAGAGGGACTACAGAGGAAATCGTTCCAGGCCAATCCTCGCCAAACGCTTTTCTTTCCAATGGCCAGAATTCGCCGCTTCATTGTCTTTGCAGTCCCCCGTCTTACCTCCAACACCACCGCTGCAGTTTTTACGGCTCTTCTGAGGGACAATTTGTTTGTTGGGCCACGGTTTTATTTGCTGGTGCTCTGCGAAGGGTAGGAAAGGACATCAAATGAAAGCCATTAATCACCTCACAGGCCATAAGAGATAATTGTGAAGGGAGAGAGAGAAAGACATTGAACTGTGCCGGAAAGGAGGTAAACGAGATAAATCACAAAGTGTGTGATGTTCAGCCTCTACATACAAACCGCCTTGGCCTTCAGTTTTACATGATTTACTTGCGCGCACAAGTGAAATATGAGCGTAACCGAGGGATTGTTTGTACCAACAAATTGCAAAAACTGATGAGGCTGTGCTGTGTTTATAGGACAGAATACAGCAGTTGGTCGTAAGACAAATTTTGACAATCTGTTAAACAAAGAAAGAGATGTGACGGACAAAATAGCCTCTATTCTGTATTCTTAATATTGATGACATATTGTCAGAAGCGTGGGTGTAGTCCAGGGGTTTGCCCCGTCGCCATTCCGGGGATTGATGCGAAGACACGAAGTGCAATGAGAAAAGAAGCGAAAGTGAATGAACCATACAAGTGGAGCACATGCCTCCAGTGAAGTCCAAAGGACTTACAATATCATCAAATGGCTATTTTCTTTTGTTCACCTCTTATGAGCTAAAGATATTTCGATAATTTATCAATACAGCCTATGGCCACGCCGAGGACGTCATTGGTATATAGTGTACATTTCAACATGCTTAACAACATTCCAATGGAACGTTAGAGTGAAGGTCTCCCTTAAGTCAAGTACCCAAAGGTAAAAAGATGATCAGAGTACAATTAAATCTTTTTGGCAGTTCTTGGGAGGGTGGAACAAAGAGCACATGGGTCGTTAACGGGGAAATAACAATTTTGTAACAGACATGGGGCTCACATAGTCATAGTTGTGGGTTACTGAGTGTTCTTTGTGTTGCGTTGACTTTGTTTTGATTAGATTTACCGTTGTTTTATGTATTCCCCGTGCTCCTGTCTGTTTCGTTCGGTTTTTGTTTCCACTCTTCCTTTGGGTCAGCAACCTGTCAGTCTTGTTCAGGTGTACCTTGTTGTCTCGTCTGTTTGCTTGTATTCCCGTTTTTCTTTCTTTTCTTTTTTTTTGTTCTGTCTGTGTCGTTCTACTATTTCTGTTACTGTTGTCATCACTGACATTTCTCTTGCCGCGTCTTATTTCCCATTATTGTATCCCATTCACAACATTTTCTTATAATGCAATGTGCCCTATATATGAGGACAGTTTTAAATTAGGCCATTCATCAAAGGTGCGCTTTATAATCGGAAGCACCTTATAGAGTAGAAAATACGGTTGTTTAAGTTTGTAGTTCTTCTTTATGTTGATGATGGTCCAAGCAGACGTCGCACTTTTCTCTCGTGTTTACATAGGGTTTCTCTACAAAGTAAAGATAAACATCAGTGCTCCCTTTCTTTCATCCCTGACAGATCGGAAAGTTGCTTTCCATCGAGCAATGTTAGTTTTTTGAAAGTGATTTTCACAATCCTTTACAGTTTGCCGGCTTTTGTTAATGTTCCACGCCGTTCTTTGTGTGCCAACGATGATTACGTCAGCTTTGATTACAAACTGAAAATGGGTCTATTCAAATACCTGGTGTTTGTTCGGATTGGAAAACGGAATACACCAGCCCTGTAAATCCGAATGACAATTCCGTTTGGATTGGGCTTTGTTATTTCGATTGAGGTGTGTTAATGGAGCCGTTTGATTCTGTTCGGTGATTCGGAATCAATCGAAATACATGAATCTATGAAAACCCGTCCGCAAATGTATTTTCCCTTCTGGATGGAGTCCCTCACGTTTCTCCCGCTCTGATCAAGGAATGACAGATTTCTATGAGGGAAATGTGGATTCCAGGTGGCTCGAAAGCATGTATGTGGTCAGGTCATACTTGATACTGCCCACGCTGTGCCAGAATGTAGTAGAGCACAAGTTATATCATGCTGGGCTGGTAAACTGCCACATGCACCGTGATTGAGTGGAGCAAAAATGGTTACCATAAACCAGAGGTGGGCCACTTCTGTCCTCGAGAGCTGGTATACTGGCTGTTTTGTCTCTCTGCTCCAACACAATTGATTCAAAGGACCATAGATAATCCAGCTTCTGTCGAGCCTGTTCATGATCTGATCATTTGAATGAGGTGTTTTGGAGCAGTGACGCATAAAAAACATGCAGGACCGGAATTGACCACCCTTGCCATCCACCCTAGATTGTACTGAGATCAATCTAGGGTGGTAGATGAGTACCATGAAATCCATCCATCCATTTTCCGATCCGCTTATCCTCACAAGGGTCGTGGGGGGTGCTGGAGCCTATCCCAGCTGTTTTCGGGGAGTAGGCGGGGGACACCCTGAACCGGTTGTTAGGCTATCGCAGGGCACACAGACAAACAACAATCCGCGCTCACACTCACACATACGGATAATTTCAAGTGTTCAATCAGCCTGTCATATTCTTAGAATGTGGGAGGAAACCGGAGTACACGGAGAAAACCCACCCAGGCACGGGGAGAACATGCAAACTCCACACAAGGAGGCTGGAGCCAGAATCGAAACCTGCACCTCTGCACGGTGAGGTCAACACGTTAACCACTGGACCACCGGGACGCCTCCAGCGTTGTGAGATACCAGGGAAATACTAAATACTATAATTTTTATTCTTGTTTTGTGACATTCAACTCGTTTTACTACAGTTTAATTCATTGATTAGCACCATGACTCCCTGGGCAAATTTTTTAATGGTTTAAAAGTATTGCTTGACATCTACCGCAATCACGTCCCTGTCATGTTTGCCTATCCTGTTCCCCGCTGTTGTCTCAAGTTCATTCTGTCTAGTTTAAACAACAACGTGCCATAATTGGATTCCAAAATGGCAGCTTAGAATTCATTACAATGCTACAATGGCTCGAGTAGCGTGCCATTCAGAGCGCTTGCTTTTAATATGGAGTATGTTAACCAGATATGATATATGAGATGTCGGCAGATCTCTTTTACAACACAATTAGAGGCCTGTTAGTCGCTGCCAAACGTTTCCAAATGGATATGTCGTAATGATCTTGAAATACAACACTCTCATGTAAAATAAGTGTGAGCTGTCACGGCTCGCTCCTTGTTCTCATGATTCTCCTGTCATTCGAAATCGGCCCTGAGCATTCTGTCATTTTATAACATTTGTGTTTAATAATTTCTGAATGTTGACTCATTTGAGTTGCTACTCAAATATGCACATCCCCTCTGTGTTTTTGTTTCACAGCCCCCGCTTATAAAAATGGATATGGATATCTGTGCAAGTGGTGGAGTTGATGCCATACCGATCCAGACGATGGTCCACATCAAGACAGATACTCGGGTTGACATCAGGAAATTGGACAAAGCACAAGTCAGCGATCATATCTTATAATTAGCACTCCCACAAACCGTCACGTTGACCATTTTGATTAATTCAGTTTGATCTCACACACAGAGCCAGATGCGATGAGACGGGTAGTTGCTCGAGCACGGCGATATTCTTCTCCGCCAGGAACTGTCAGATGCTCAGAGTGTTAAGAGCAGGCACGTAGTCACGGTGAGGCAGCCATGAGCTCTCCTGCCACAACGCTCACTTCATCTTACGCGGTTAAACGAAGCATACGACACCGAATCTCTGTAGAAAAATGCTTGTTGACCTTCTGGCCCACATTGTGGTGGAAAATTGATCGTTTAGTGGGTTTTAAATACAACTTTTACAACTATCCGGAAACATATTTGACATACAGTACCTTGTATATACTGTGTGTGTATATTTATATGTACATACAACGTACATAAACCATGAAAGATAAGTGTATGAAGAGAGCCGGGATAGGCTCCAGCACGCCTGCGACCCTTGTGCGGGTAAGCGGCTCAGATAGTAGACGGATGGATGGATGGATGTTATAAAACAAGATCATTGATTTCGCCAAATCCGTTCCCGTTGATGAACGATAGTAACCAGTCCCGATGGTATTGACTATTTTCCAGCGTAATTTAACTTGAAATAAATTTAAATGCTATTAAAAGCGAGGCTCAAACATAAAAGTGATGTAAAGCTTCTCGCAAGCTTACACACCCGACGGGTGAACTCGCGAGGGGGGGGCCGCTTAACAAAACATCGATGAAAAGAGTTGTTTGGGCCGCGTTGCAACGATGAAACTTGGAACTTGGAGACTGAGAAGTCAAATGTTTGAAAATGAACCTCGACTGCCCAATTCAGATTCAGTCAATACTTAATATCCCCTTTTTTGACTCTCTTAACTCATGTCAACTCTGTTTTGCTATGTATAATTTGTGCTGAGTTGGTCATTTCTAATCCGCCACTCACGTTGAAAGCAGTAAGCACATGCTGGGTTTTTTTTTCAATGTGTGTGGAAACAAAATCAACTAGGAAAAAAAAAAGAAATCCTCAACCCAATTGTATGCCGAATAGTTGCATTGAAAATCTGAAGAGCAGAAGGTAGTGTGAATGTGTGAGTCTCTATCATGCTCCAAAAATTTATACCTTTTTTTTGTCACTCTGGCCTTGCAGCATTGCCCAACACTGGCTGGCCTTGAGAGGGACGCGGTCAGCTGATGATCACCAGAGAGTCTGAATGTGTATTTGCACCGTCAATACCATCTGTGCTTTTTATCACCTATTTTTAATCTCTGACATTTTCATTTTCTAACCTGTTTTGTCACCTTAATTGTATTGTGTGTAAACTACTGACGACTGGAATTTCCCTCTGGATTAATAAAGGTTTACGTCTGCTGAAGGCAAGCAAAGGGACGTATTTTCAATACAATCATCGTGATGTCACTGCCATCCGTTCAAAGAAACAAAAAGTCAAGTTTTCTCTCAGTAACTATTGTGTTGATGATAGCTTGGTAAAAGCCTGCAACCATTTCCAAGTTTCATCTCCAAAAAAAAAAAAATATATATATATATATATATATATATATATATATATATATATATATATATAAAATATATAAAAAAAATATTGGGCGGCCCGGTAGTCCAGTGGTTAGCACGTCGGCTTCACAGTGCAGAGGTACCGGGTTCGATTCCAGCTCCGGCCTCAATGTGGGGAGTTTACATGTTCTCCCCGGGCCTGCGTGGGTTTTCTCCGGGTGCTCCGGTTTCCTCCCACATTCCAAAAACATGTGTGGCAGGCTGATTGAACACTCTAAATTGTCCCTAGGTGTGAGTGTGAGTGCAAATGGTTGTTCGTTTCTGTGTGCCCTGCGATTGGCTGGC
Organism: Hippocampus zosterae; assembly: GCF_025434085.1. Taxonomy (NCBI): domain Eukaryota; kingdom Metazoa; phylum Chordata; class Actinopteri; order Syngnathiformes; family Syngnathidae; genus Hippocampus; species Hippocampus zosterae. The sequence continues at coordinate 33,732,246 of NC_067452.1, read as the reverse complement.
AACCGATTCAGGGTGTCCCCCGCCTACTGCCCGAAGACAGCTGGGATAGGCTCCAGCACCCCCCGCCACCCTAATGAGGATCAAGCGGCTCGGAAGATGAATGAATGAATGAATGAATGAATGAATGAATCTCCAAAATCACATTCTGATTTCTAGGTCCAAGTTTGACAATTTTAGTCAGCAGTCACAGCTGAAAGTTGCAACGTTATTCAAATCTTGGGCATTCCATTCGATTCAAACTGAAGTATTAATTAATTTTTAAATAATCACCTTTCGAACCCGTATCCAAATTATTAATGTATTGATTTATATAGTTTGTAAATACAGATTTGCTAAATCCCATTACCATGGTCTGTTAAATTTTGGTGACTAAAAGCCTTATCGGCGTCTTATTTAGCTTAGATAACAATTTCACAATATATATTTGTTTGTCAATAATTTCATGTTTCACTGTTCTTTTTCCTATCTGCGCTTGGATAGCTTGACAAGACTCTGTCCGAACCTGCAATGGACCGGCTGTTTTGGTCATCTCCTGAAATCCCCAATGGCCACCACGTCGCGGTTTTGTTCGTCACAGATCAGCAAAACTTCAGTTGAAAACAACAACAACAAAAATCTGTCAACTGTTGCAGCATGCAGAAAAGGAGAATATAATTGTAACAAAGGAATTTTCACCTTTTTTCTCGAAAGTTGTTGGCATCATTACACATGAATTGACAATGATCCTGTGAGACGAATTTCCCCCTAAAGTCCCTCCACCCAGCGGTTTTTAATAACATTCCCATCTGCTGTTTTAAGGATAACCGGAAGCTGTGATTAAATGTGTTCATTATCGTCCCTGTGTGACTGAGTACCACCATGTTATTTTTGCACAGGTCAGGCAGCCCGAGAGCAATATCCGTAAAAGAATATCTGTCGTGTGAAGGGGGCGGATGTCATGCCCACTTTTGAATAGTCAAAAAACTTTCCTAAAGATACAGAAGATCAGAAGACTCTAGATAGCTCTACTGTCAGGTTCTTGGACCAAACGGAATCATGTTTTTGGATTCCAGAAATGGAGGCTCAGACAAAGTGCAACAAGAAAAATATAGAAAAGCAACAATGTACAAACAAGAAATCGATGGTCACAAGGAGCCAGGAAAAACGATGCCTCAAAAAATAAAAGTGCTTGCAAAAAAAAAATTGTTCGAATTAATGATTAATGATATGCATTTCTGTGAAGATACTAATCGGATTAGCGATTTCTCACAAAAATTATGAGAAAGAAAAATATCAATTGGCCACACTTTGTTTTAAATATCTGCCAGTGTTCACATTTGGAAATGATCTGCAATATTCCTGTAGAATCACAGTGTCTAATCACTGGTGTGCTATTTTCCGAATAGGCCCGCGGGCTACTCATTTAGTCCTGGAGGGCGACCTCGTGCCCATGTTGGTGACCCCTAACGAGCCAGATTTGCAGTTCTTCACTACATGGCAGGCTTGATTGTTAATGCGAAACAGGTGCGCCTGCCGGAGGGAAACGCCCTCCAACATGTTTCAGCATTGCGGTATTGTCATGATTTCCGGGCAATTTCTTCATCAAAATTTAGATCTTGTTCCTTTTTACCACTAAGAAAAATCAGTTTTCAGTCGATTTATCTCACAGTGGCGTCAAAGTTTAACCTTTGAATGATGGCATGGACAGCAAGCCGGCAGAGGCAAACGTTTCAAGTGCCTATGGGATATATTGCCACGGTGACCTTGTTGTACAGCAAATCATCAGTGCAGAGGTTGTGGAGATGACAGTAGATATTTCATTATGACAAGAGGTCAGAAGATTTATCTTTTGTGTTTTGACTCAGAACTTGTCTTACGTCTCCAAAACTTGGCTTTTGCTGTGAGTGGAATGGATTCCAAAAATTTACACTTGGAATCCCTCCACTTTAAATTTATATCTCCCTTTGACTTTGTTTCCTCACTTCCCAATCAGCCCTGAGCAACCTGTAAACACAACTGACACGTGATTGGTGCAATAATCAATCGACAATGTGATCGGAGTGAGGGCATTTGGCGGGTACGTGTTCCTACATGCATACTTTTTGTCATGCATGTCTCGTTGGCAAGATCCGGCTTCTCTGAAAAAGCACTTTTCTGTTCAGGGTACACAGATAAGCTAAATCTATGACACATTGTTGCCTAAGATTTTAAACCTCCGATTTGACTCTTTGACTTGATCAATGCAGCGTTAATAAGTCCATTAATAAGGGTTCGAGAATGACTATTGTTTTATTTTCCGTTCATCCATCCTATAGATTGTGCTCTCATTAAGATCATGGGTGAGTTGGATCTTATCCCAGCTGACTTTGGGTCACAGGTGGGATACTTACTGGACTATTCACCGGTCAGTCTCTGGCCTTGTTCACCTGACCTTATTTTTCTTAGGTCAAATAAATTCTGAGTGCTGATCCTTACAAAAAAAATGAAATAAAATAAAAAATACTGGTAACCACATTTGGCAGGCGTGTTCTTCCTGGTCAAATTAATAAGCAGTAAAATTGTTTTTGCGACGCTTGCCGAAATCATTTGCAGACGGCAGAAGTCAGCAACCTGAATTTTGATATGTCATGAATTGACTCATAAAAAAAGTCTGAAAACACTTGATTGACAAAAAACACAACATTTCTGCAATTTTAAGTCACCCCCCCCTTACCAGAAGTCTTCAAAAACAAATGTATCCATTTTTTTCAGTTTTTTTTTTTTTTAGACCATTGTGAACCATGTACAGCATCAGTCCCCAACCCCCGGGCCATGGACCAGCACCGGTCCGTGGGTCTTTTGGTACCGGGCCGCACAGAAAGAATAAATAACTTACATCCGTTTCAGTTATTTCGGACTCTGAAATATATTTTATTTAGAAAAATTACCATTGAGCATTGCAGCCAGATAGGACGTTCCTCGTGTCATGACTCATGTTTTGAAAATACAGCAGTTTTCATGCAGGTTATATCATATTTTTTTGTTGTATTTGTCTATCACACTTTAAAGGCCGGCCTCTGAAAATACTGTCTGACATTAAACCAATCCGTGGGGCAAAAAAGGTTGGGGACCGCTGATGTACAATATAGCATGGAGTATTCATCCTTATATGTGTGCAGAGCAAAGCTGTGAAATTTGATGACTGGCCACATCAACTCCACAAGGTCAGATCTCTGGAAGACGTGGAATGAAGGTGCTCCCCTGAAGAGATTCATTGGTGCCGTCTACGCTCATTGAGTTCCCCGTCTGGCAAATCTCATAACTTTTCAATGCCCCTGATGGACGTAGTGGTGCAGGGACCCATTCATCGCTGCTTGCAGCTTTAATTAGTATTGTAATTAGTAGAGCTTACTGCCGCCAACAATACACATTTAATTGAAAGCATGAAGGAATACCAAAAGGGATCATATTAAAAAAAGAGGCTGAAAAGTTCCGGGGAACTTTCACTGGTTCTTTATCTTCAGTGCTCGCTACAATAACAGTAGCTACCGGAAGACTATATCATCTCAAATAAACTATTGAATGGATGGCAGAAAGATTGACACACGGCCATGGCGCCTTAGTTGCTTCATCTTTGGAAATCTTTCATTTATTGGCAGATTCTGTTTACTTCCACTTGCAAGCTAAAGTTCGAAGGAAAAGCTCGACTCTGATTGTCTGCAGTTGCACACGTCGGGCTGTATCAGGTCATCAAGCAATGAGCAGAGTGAATGATTATGTGACCATTGAGATCAGACTTGCTACAATGAGTCACATGATGATTCACAGACCTTCAAGTATGAGACGTCACCAAGACGGAAGAAAAAAAGACAAGCCCAAAAATCGATCATGTTGATGATCACAGCCTTAGATATGAGGGGGAGCATCCACTGCGAGTTCTTGCCACCGGGCCAGGTGCTCAACCATCAGGTTTAGATCCTGCAATGTGTACCTGCAAAATGAGGTGAATGTTGCAGCATGACAACTCACAAGTGGTCCACCACGACAAAGCGCCTGCTCACAATGTCCTGAGCAACCGACAGTTTATGGTTGAGAAGATCATCGGCGTGCTGGATTTGATTGGTTACGAAGTCAGCACTTTTTTTGGTATGGACCAAATTGGTGATTCATCTCAAATCAAATGGTCATATGCGCCTTTCTACGTTTTGAGTGTGAAGAATTTGAAGAGTGAGATTCCATGGCGGCTTCAAATGCAGCAGTGCAATGACATTACCTACTCACCCAGACAATAAAAAATATATTTCCGGGTTGGAAGCCAACGGTAGTCGATCGAATGTGAGATGGACAACCCGGTGCTGGTGCCAGACAGTGGCTGGTGATGGCTGAACAGTAGGACACCACCGTTCGTGGACACCTTGAGGATATACACTGGATTGTGTTTTAAAATGATAATTAACCATACTTATAATGTCATATGGGTGAAATAGCGTGCCGGTGACATTCACTTGATTAATTTGATCGCACTGTCTCTATTCTCGTACAAGTTCTCTTCCAACTGTCATTCTTTCTATTATTCGCTGGGTTCGAATTCATTGCACGGCCTAGCCATAGTGTTTTTGAAAAAAAAACAGCTGCAGAAGGAAAGAAGAGAAATAACGGTTGAAATTTGAACAGTACCAATCCCAGCTTCACTAGTCAGCCAACCTACTGTAGCTCAATGTGAGCCCCCGCCCTTCTCTTCAAAGCTCAAAGGGGTCATTGAGAGGTCCCGTTCTGAAGACGTGGACAGTGAAGCTATATTCAGGATTTGAATTGTGTCTTTTGTGACACCAGTCCTGGAATATTTCTGACAGCCTGTGTACACAAAACAAACGGCATTAAATTTCCAAGCGACTGCTCTGTTCTTTTCATCCGAAATATAAAGTACCAAGTTTTCTTCTTCTTCTTCCTGTTACTTGTCTTGAGTTGCTACATTGAGAAGACATCCAAGCGTAAAGCAGAGTACACAGGGAAACTTCAGCTACTGCACGGAATCCAATTGAAGATATGTCTTTTTTTTTTTTATTCCTTTGCGCCTCAGACACGATTGCATATCATCTTTGCAGTGAAAATAGTCTGAAGTCGTGGAACACTCCTCCAAAACCTCCACCTAACCCTGTTGGAATAAACATGAGCATCGGGGTATTTCATTTTGGAGTCGAAACATTTCATATTACAAATTTTTTTTCATGGGATAACATATAGTGTTAAAAGCTTGACAAAACCATCCCCATTAAAACTGTTGCCCCAAATATCATTTTAGTATTAATCTAATGGGGGAAAATTAATTATGGTGTTTGTCAGTCCCTCTTGAATGTTTACATTACTGAAAGGATTTTATCACAGTGTGCCTTTTGTAAAGCGATCACAGCATCTTAAGTAGTGAATAATCCTACATTTGCATCACCCAGTGGTTTGGGGATATATGGTTTTGAAATTATTTTGTGTGATTGAGTGGAAACTGCATACAAAGACAGATGCGATAGTAATCATTGAGGGGTTTGATTCCCAACCAGTGTGCCGAGGCACAACAGCATGCCGTGAGAGATCATCAAGTGTGCCACATGAAATTATCCAATGTCAATAATTATGATGATTTTTATTTTTTTATGCAACCATGACTTGCCCCCCACCCCTCCCTGGCTCCTTATCTTAAGCTAAGTCTCAAAATTGGCTCTTAAACTGGACATTGTTGTTGAATTGACAACTTTGTACTGTTGTTGAATCCAGCTTCTTTCAATTTGTGGCAGCAGGCTATAGTAAAGCCTCTCCTTTCTCGTCAGCACTTTGAAAAAGAAATTTATGCCTTCATTACAACCCGGCTGGATTACTCTAATGCAATTTACTTTGGGGTCAGCCAATCCTCCATTAAGTGTCTCCAGTTGGTCCAGAATGCTGCTGCTCGCTTCTTGACTGGTATTCGTAAGAGGGAGAACTCCTACTCTGCCATCTCTTCACTAGGTTTCTTAAACACTATGTTTGGTAAACACCGATTTGTGGATACTTGGATTTTTGTTTGTTTTGTCAGTATAACTCAAACCAAAGACATCGTTTTCCAAATTTACATGATGTTGTGTGAAACTGAAACCACACCCACCCAGACTATGGTCTCAAGAAAGACCTGAAAATGGCATTTGTTCAACTTTGCCCTGACTTCAAACTCAATTTTAAGCATTGGGAATGACATGGATTTAATCATTGAGTCTCTGAAAACGTGAAGTTCAATTGAAGATGGCAAAAAATTCAAAGTTATTGGCATGAAATTTTGAACTACATCAAGTCACAATTGCTTCATATTGGAGAGAATTCCAGTTTATGGCACTTTGGCTTCACCTTCAGCCGAGAAACTACTTCTGTCACAGACTCTTAAGGTCAAGTTTTATGGAGGATGTATTATTTTTGGGTCAATCCTTCAATCACACTTGTTCTTGGCCTAAGCGTTTTTTCCCTCGTTTCAAAACATATTTGTAGTCTCCCCATGATCCACATCATAAAGCTTGCCCATTACTGTACTGCATCAGTGACGTCGGTCACTCTGCCTGCATTGATTCTGTCCTCTTGCCACATCTGAAGGATAAATGATTTGACTCTCAGCAATGACAAAAGCAGTGCCTGTAGTGTTTTAATGGACAGCTTCTTCATCCGCGCGGTTTTGTCAATAGCCCATGTAAACACCCTGACCACAAATCTTCGTGTCCACTCTTTTAGCTCCCCTGCTCGCAGCGCAGCACAATAGGCTGGACAGAAGGTCATGATAATAGTCTTATCTGTCATTTTGTGCTGACTTGATCCACAGTGTTGTTTCATGCGCAAGTCAGCGTGTTGACAGACCCTGAAATTAGTTTTGTCAAATGTTTTACTAGTTTCTATGAATTTTCTTTTGTTATTGAGCATGGAAAAAAAAGACAACAATGAGAAGTCAGGTAGAACTTTGACAAAGAGCGAGAGGACACCTTGTACATGCGCTCACGGCTTACGAGTGATGACAGAAGAGACAAAATCTAATTAGCCAATACAAATACAAAGTGGGTACCTTGCTGTAAAACGACGTGCTTCCAACCTAATAGGAGTGATCAAACAAAGTCAGGCAAACCGTGAAGCCCACCTTCCTTGTCTGGTTAATTAAGGAAATGTGTTTTCTGTTCAAATTCCGCTCAACTTCCAAAAAGCCTTTGTAACAATAATACAGAGGATCAGGCATTGACAGAGTTTTTGCCGAGTGCATTTTACAGCTATCAAAAGTTGAACCAAATGTTAGTTTTCGAAAAAGTGTTGAGACATTTTGAGGGAAGGAAGGTTTATTTGAAAAAATGTACTAGAATGTCATCATTACCAAACTGTTCTCAAGCAGCATGAGCTTCACTGGGAGTCTCATGCCACTCAAAATAAGAAAGAAAAAATGACCAACGAAATGTAATTGCATCTCAACCATCTCGCCAGCAATACAGTACAAACAGCTGAGTCTGGTTTCTCTTCCAAATCGGTTGCAGTATGGTAGCGAATTCGTGACTTATTTCCCTTTTTTTCCATTCTTAGGTCCCGAAATCCTCACTGATAGCCTCACATGTATTGTCAAACTCCAAAATCACTTGAGCATTTAAAATCATTCCTCTCCAGGCACACTTGAGAAAATGTCACTCCTTCCATTCCCGTCAGTTCTGTTGTGCACCAGAGCTGTGTATTGGGGCCACTTCTTTTAACCTTATTGGCCATATCTTTTGTAAATTGCACTTTACTAATTTAATATACCTGCATATGTTGCTAACACCCAACTATTCTTGTCAACAGAACCCAATCCTACCCTGATCATTATTTTAACCACACTTTCGTTATTGCTAAATTACAGTTCATCACCAGCTTTTTTGGACCGTCAGTCTAGTCTGTCGCCATTATTTTAACCATGCTTCCCTTAGCGCTAAACTTCAGTTCAACTGCTATTTTAAGACCATCAGATCAATAGTTTCTTTTTCTTCTTCGTCTTGCGGTATGCTGTCGGCAAAAGCCGACATCATGGAGTTGAGAATATATTTACTACGTCAGATGTATTCACAGCACAGACACTCACACATACCTGTTTGAACACATTGTCTGTCCACTGTGTGACCCCTCCCGCTGTTGTGTTTTGTGACCTTTCCCTTAATTCACTGTCGCCCCAATCACTGCACCTGTCTCACTGACACACCTGCCAGTCTTCACCTCGTCAGCGCTTGGTCAGCTATTTTCCCTGCCATACTCGGTGCTGCCTAGCTGTTACGTTCAAGCCTTCCCATACATGTTGATTTTGTTTCTCTGACTGCCTTTTGTTCCTTCCTGCCTCCTTGACCTGTCCTGCTTCCTGAATGTAAACCAGTACTGAGTTGATTTGTGTCAGCCTGCGGGTCCTGTGCTCAAATCAGGCTAAGCCTAACAAATAAAACAATAAAAACAATCTAGGACAGGGGTGCCCATTACGTCGATCGCGATCGACCAGTAGATCAAGAACTGGTCCCAAGTCGATCCGAGGAGTGTAGAGGCGGAAAAAAGCCAAACATTTGTGTCTCTGTGGATGTTGGTCATATATTTTTTTGTGTCAGTGCACACTGCACCCTAATCATTCTATCAGTCTCACTTTCACAAAAAGTATTTTTAAAAAAGAAAACAAAATAAAACGGGCCATCTGGGTCACTGGAAGTTGTTCGTACTAAGCAGTTGCAGATTGTGTTCAGAGTTGCTGCGCCATATCTTTTATCGTTATCATTATTCGCATTCAGAGTTTGTTTTGTACAATTCACGAGGGGACGGGCAAAGAATGGGAATCTGGAGGGCCGAGAGAAGTATTTTAAAACGGTACCCGTGAGCTACGATCGTTAGCAGGCTGCCTAAGTGAGTCGCATGCCTCAGCGTCAAGCTATTGCTCATCATGGCATGCGTATGTACGCGCGTTTCGATCGCGGGAGGTTGGTTGATCGAAAAGTAGATCTAGGACAATGTCCTTTGGGACCAATGAAAGTTTGGACGACACAACCAGCTTCCTTTACCGGCTGGGATAAACTATAAAATGAGCAGGCTTGGTGAATGGGAATGCTCACCACAGGTCACCAGATATGTTCAATCTTTTTTTTTTCCTGTCAGAAGACAAAGAGACCAACTGCGAACAAGCACACACGGTGCATTTCATTCATCAGCAAGACACGAGTCCGTCAGTGATGGACTGACAAGATCCAATGGAGGGAAACCACTTCTGTTTTGTGCTTAGTTCGTCAGTTTTAATTCATCACTCCCCAGCAAACTGGACATTCATCAGAGATGGGCTGACAGTATTATTGACCAGTGCAAGAATGCGGTTTAAAAAATGCAGTTGGATTTTTTTTTTTTTTTAGCTTTAAGAACATGACACCGATGTTCAGATTAATTCTTGAGCCCCCCCCCCCCCCCCACCCCACCCCACACACACACACAGACACACACGCACACAAAAATTGAACTTAACAATTTAGGTGACGACCATCTTCAAGTCGACACAATTCACCAAATATTCGAGCCTGTCCTCAGAGTAATGCAACAACAACCACAGGGCAAGCTATTAGAAAATGGCAGGCCTCATAAATGTAAGCAGTCTGGGGACGCAGAGATTCATTTTCTTGTTATTGAAAAATTATTCAAATGAGAAAACCATTAATAATATGATTTCTTCTGAGAAAATCCCCCGTAATAGGTCCAATGAGATGAGCGATTTGATAAAAGACCGTGTCCCAGTGGTTGAACACCAGGAAAAGATGAATATAGCCCATGGGGTAGATAACCCATTGAGAAGAAGACATCCCTGAAGCAATGTTACTTTTTGTCGTTTGTCGGTGTTTTGTTTTGTTTAGTTTTAACGAGGGTTTTCACAACAAAGCAAGACTGGGTAAATGTGCCGGTTTGCTTACCTGTGCTAACTTTGCCATCAGCTCACCAGTGATGATCCAATTCCCATTCAAAATAATCTATCACTTGAACACTGGCAATAAAATCCAATGGGGCACAGACCGGTACCGTGCCAGTTTTAATTATCTCACCAACAGATTTCAACAGATGCTCTCTATTTAGTTCTCTTCACACATGAAGGAAATCAATGCCATTTTACGGAAGTTTCTGGTCTGCTCCATTTTCCTCCCCTCCCATCTCCCCACTTTTGTCATGTAGATTTTCCTTTATGTTTTTTGACCATGTTAGGTTACTTTTTATCATGTTGGGGAGGGGGGGGGTGCGGTGACACTCGGCATGCTAGTGACCTCAATGCATCATCTTGTCAGAAGCTGCCGGCAGGATTAACAGGGTCTGCAATAACAGATTGTTGCGGTTTTTAATTGGTGTGAAATGACTTTCTGGTGTAGTAGTTGCCCATAACTGCGTTTAAGATTCTTGAATGACAAGGTTGTGTGTCGGTGGGGGTGTGTATAAAGTGCCACTGGTGATCATGGCATAGCATTCACGATACAATAACAGCTCCAAATTACAATCGCAATCGTCTTCCGTTGTGAAAGAACCACGAGCTGTACGAGAAAAAAAAAATCTAAAATTGGACTTTGGTGGTCTATTGTAATCCACATCCCTCTCACCTTTCTGAGGTTTTCAGGATTTTTTTTGTTTTTGTCTCCAGTGAACATATCAAAGTGGATTACGACATGCTGCCTTTTACTTCACCTGCAAATGAAAGCAAATTCTGTGACTGATTCCACATTCGCTGCTTTCTGTTGACTGAATTAAAAATGCCGGAGGACGCACCTGTCAGCCACGGTTCTTTTGCTAACATTAAAAGCTTTGGCGTATGCAAACAGAAGGTGCAATCACCTTAAACATGTTTAATGTTCTCATGCATCCTTTTAATGTCAAATGTCATTTTCTGCAGCAAAAAAAATAAAAGAATTGGCTTCACCGTTCCAAAACTTTTGAAAGGGGGTGAACTCGGAACTACATAATTGTTACTCGTCGAAGGTTTTGCTGTCATTCGTTCAAGTGTGAATGCCACGGAAACGGCAACTTCAATGCAGAGGAGAGCTGGCATGTTGCCGCGCAGCAAAGCTCTTTATCTGTGGCCAATCAAAAATAATTGCCTCCTCCTTTCCCGATCAAGCTACCTATAGAAGAGGAAAGATCCTGAAAGCACCCCAGCGGTTGGAAGCACATATTTGATTATGAATATCAGGATGTTAAATAGGTGCCAGAATATCAAGACACATAAACAAAGAGGTCCACCTCCTCACACCCACTTGAGCAGGGATTCGTTTATAAACAGCATGAGTCAGTCAGGTCGGCTTTTTCATTGCAGCCCTCGCTCCGCACACGGCCGTCCTTGGACCACACTCAGCCAGTCGCGCCGGCGGAACCGAGGGAGATGGAGTCCATCCGCAGTTATCAGCAGCTGACCACAAATGGCCAGAGAGCAGGCTGACCAGAGGCTGTGTTCCTCTTCAGTAATTGGCTCCGTTTTAGATCTTAATTCATTCAACAGATGTACGCTGGAGCCGTGAGCCATGGAAGCGCCAACTGTGGAGGAACGCGCCCCCCGTGTGCTGCAATGTCCTTGTTTTTCAGCTGCCTCATTCTTTCCGCTTGATTCATTGGCAGGGCTCACATGTTCTATACATCGCGCGCGGTTTCAGCTTCATGTTTGGCGGAAGCAGAATGAAACCGCTTTTGGGTGAGATGATTTTAGCGGTGATTTATTTGCACATGAATTAAAAATAAAAATAACCAGCTCAGTGCATGACGCAAATAAATCAACTTCTAAAATACGATGTTCGCTATATAAAGAAGCATGATATGTTTGACATGACATCTACGGGAAGCGTAAGTATGAGTATGATTATTGTGATGAACTGAGTACATCTGTTTGACAATAAAGAGCACTGAATGAAGGTAGTGGCCTGTTCAGGAAGTCAAATCTCCCAATCTTCACACAACCTTTCCTTAATCTTTATGGGATATGTCATGAGGGCAGGCAAAGATGAAAAAGACGCTTCCTTTCAAACACAGGAAAAGACACCACTGTTTCAAGTCAAGTCAAGTCAACAGTATTTATAGAGCACTTTCAAACAGCCATCGCTGCATACACATTTTTTTCTTGCTGATTTAATTTTTTTTATACTTTTCATGTTTCCATACCTGTATACAGTATGTCCAAATATTTTGTGGTTAGTCAAATCTTTTGTAATGTTTTGTTTGTGTTACAATTAATTAAGCAATTTCTCATGTTTGCACTGCTGCTATTCTGTAAGACTGTAGTCTTGGACTCTGGAAATAAAATCCATCCATCCATTTGCCGAACCACTTTATCCTCAGAAGAAAAAAAAATTCCAGAGAAAACCCGTGCATGTTTTTTTCACATGTGGGAGGATACCGGAGTACCCAGAGAAAACCCGTGCATGTTTTTTTTCACATGTAGGAGGGAGGATAACCGGAGTACCCATAGAAAACCCGTACATGTATTATTCATTCATTCATCTTCCGAGCCGCTTGATCCTCATTAGGGTCGCGGGGGGTGCTGGAGCCTATCCCAGCTGTCTTTGGGCAGTAGGCGGGGGACACCCTGAATCGATTGCCAGCCAATCGCAGGGCACACAGAAACGAACAACCATTCGCACTCACACTCGCACCTAGGGACAATTTAGAGTGTTCAATCAGCCTGCCACGCATGTTTTTGGAATGTGGGAGGAAACCGGAGCACCCGGAGAAAACCCACGCAGGCCCGGGGAGAACATGCAAACTCCACACAGGGAGGCCGGAGCTGGAATCGAACCCAGTACCTCTGCACTGTGAAGCTGACGTGCTAACCACTGGACTACCGGGCCGCCCATGTATTATTATTATTATTAACCACAGTACCCAGAGAAATCCCACGCAGGCACAAAGGAGAACATGCAAACTCCACACAGGGAGGCCGAAGCCCAGAGTCGAACCTTGGATCTCTGTACTGTGAGGCGAACGAGTTCATCAAAGTCAGGTCAGGATTAGCCTGGGAGCTGAAGTTTATCCTCTGTTACGTTCACACCCATGGACAATTTCGGGCCTCCTCCTCCTCCTCATAGTAAGGCTTGGCCACTCAAACCATGCCAGACTGTCTCCATCTCCTTCCCCCCGTTGGCTCGCTTTCACACTGCTCTTCAATCATTTGAGTTTGGCCCATCCAGTTGTGCCATCACTTCACATTTCAGAACTTTGTCTCATTTCTTCCTGTTGTTTATTTCCGTTGTGCGATTGAGATCATGAAAAAACTGACAAGAGGAACCACTGCATTAGTTGCGCATCTGCCCGTGAGTGTGACATAGCGTGCCGTGGTCTTAAATTGAGTTGTCGGATTTATTTAGTTGATGCAAGGTGACAGCTATGATGAATAAATGCTACTGATCAATCACATTACAGTAATTGCATGACATATGTACCATGTACTGTAAAACTGCAAAAGCCCACCTCTTTTAAGTAGACATACAGGAAGGGAGGTGGACTAATCTCGGGTACAATATCCAAGTGAGCTCAAAAAGTACACCCTGAGGGTCACTAATTAATCTAACATGCGGGTTTTTGCGCTCCGGAGGAAACATGCCAAGTCCAAACACAAAAAGGCATCAGGCTGAGATTGAAAGACAACATTCCTGTCAGTGAGGCAAGCATACGAGGAACCTATGCCACTGCGATGTCTATAAAATCATCAAAATTCAAAGGTTATTTTTTAAGTCACCTGAATTCAGTTCTTGGTGATGCACTGATGTTTGCCTAACAGTTGTAAATCAAGCAAATCAATCCACCAACATACAACTCGTTTCATTCTTTTGAGATAGTTGCTTTTCCAAGTTAGAGACCTTGAGTAGACGAACTACGGCTGTTAATGGAAAGATGGAAGACTAACAAATAAAAGTAGTGAAGCTTGTGACTACAAAAACCAATTCACTTTGTTCTTTGGCTTTACTGATCGGCTTTCCAATTTTACAGGGTTTTTTTTTAGGGGGGGAGGTGGTTTTTTTTAATATTGCTTTGAATTCCCAGAATGTCGATATTCGATGGATGAAGAGTAAAACTGATGTTGAAGTCTCATGTTGCATTTGACAAACTTGGCAAATCAAAAATCTGTTTTTAAATAATTACATAAGAGTGTAAACTGTACACATGTAATCATAATAATACATTTCATTTCTAAGAGCCTTTCAAAACACTCAAGGACACCTTGCAATCAAAACAAGAACAATAAAACCACAGATAAAATTATAAATGATAAAAGTACAATTGTACCTGCTTTTGAACTGTGGGAGGAAGAACCCAGAGAGAATATTTTTATTGCGATTGGAATAGACTATTTATGTCAGCCCTTATGATACAAATGTTGATACGTGTCCCATATTTCAGACACATAAGTCAGATGGCAATGGCAACTTGGTGGGGACAATGCGGTTTGTATTCACTAGACCAGTAATTCTTAACCTGCATTCGATCGACACCTAGGGGTTCGATGAATCGGTCTCAGGGGTTCGATGGAGCCTCTGCCATGGAGGTTAAGACACACGCGACTCAACATGTCAATTAGTTATGACACGCCCACTTGCCCATCACTGGCTACAGATGATCATATGACATTGCTTGTCCAATCAGTGCTGTGGGAAGTTTAGTTCGCTTCGTCGTCAACATGTGACTGTCGTGAGAGTACGTCGTAAATTGAAAAAAAGTACTGTATACTTATCTCTTGAAATTTGATTTACTTTTTTCTGTATACTTATCTTTTGAAAATGTATTTACTTTTTTCTGTTTTTAATAAATGTGTTTTTTTAAATATTTTGAATTAGTAAAAAGATTATATATATATTTATTGTATATATATATATATATATTTATTTTTCACCAAGTGTTTGGTGAATGTCCATATTAACTGGTTAGATTCAGTACCTTTAAGAAGGTTCAGAGCCGCTGCACTAGACGAATGAATTGATTTTTAATTGCTTCAAAAGTGTCCACAATATTACCTTATGCAATCATGACTTTACCCCTGATCAATGTACACGCCTGCTTTAAGGAAAACAACCTTGAGCACTCCCTCCCCCTCCCCCCCGAGGAATTTGTTTTGGCGAGAAACTCTTGATGGGGGCAGCCACTGTTCGCTTTGCAACTCTTTTAAAGCCCCATAAACACTCTCTTCTCAACAAAAAGCCCCTTTATTTGCTTGCTTTGTTTTTCAAATGTGGCCTTGTCGGCCGTGGGCGGGAATTAATTTGTTGAACATAACACACATCGGATGCGTAGAAGCCATTAAACAGGAGTGCATTTGCCCACTGTCTTGTCTTTATTTCTTGACTTGAGTGAATCGTTTAGGGACAAGCATGGATTCACCTTGGTACATCACTGGTTCAATTTTATCTCTAACTTTAATTATATAGCACTTGACATCATTGAAACAGCACGTAAAAATATATTCAAATTCATCTTCTTTAAAAAAGACATTCAGGAAATGAAAAAAGTCTGAAAAACACAGCTAGCTGGCTGTTACGTACGACATTGTACATGTGTCGCTTATTCCTAGTGGATTTGGCCTCATAACCTTGAGGGCGAATGTTCTATCTTCTCAGCATATTCCACATGTCCTTATCGTGTTATGACCCGCCATGACCGCTGAAATGGTGTGTCCTTATAATTGCCGCAGAAAATGTAACCTCTATTAACGGTGACGCCTTTTTCATTGAAAACGGTCTCACCGGGTCAGTGAAATTGAATCTTCCACTTTATATTCAGAACGGGAAATGCTTTTAGCTGATTTTACTGATTATTTACCTCCGCTGTGGTGTCCCAGAAGTCAATGTTTACCCCTCCTATTAAACATGAAGAATTGAACGTACAATATAATCTACAGAGGACAGATATGTTCACTTGCTGCGGTTTAACAACATTAATAGTTAAATCCATTGCGTAATAGGACTTATGCATAATAGGGCTTTCTGAGCCATTTTTGAATGCGAATATCCGCGGTCAATTCCAACATTTTTATGACCATCATTTTTCTACCGGCATATGTAATGAAAACATCTAGAACACATTTAAATATTCATGCCCCCGCTCCCACCGCGTCCCGATGTTCTTCCACATTTTCGGTTTTGTCACCTGATGATTTCCTCCGAGTAACCTATTCCATACGTCTTTCCATGAAGTTACAGCACAGATAAGTCTTACTAGTCAGTGTGCTAATAACTTACTCTAGCAAAAGGTGCTCATATGGCCAGACCGCCTACTGAAAGAAAAGTGTCCGTGGTGTGAGTCTGGTTGGGCAGTTCAACTCCGATGTGAAATGACACATCACGTGGAGTTTTATCCCCAGTTGCCAAGTTACTGATTTTACTAATTCTCACAATCTCCGAGCTGAGCTATGATGGAGACCGTAGTGCAGAGGTGCCCAACCTTTTCGATCAACCAACCTACCACGATCGTCCCTTACCGCATACGCACGCATTTACACAGGAGCGCAATAACAAGCAACAGCTTCTCATCGTCCACAAGCCATCATCCATCCAGCTACAGACTGTCCAACAGCACCGACAGTTCCGCTAAACAAAACGCGCGGTGAAAATGTTTTCCCGTTACAGGCGCAAAAACACCAGAGCCCCCGGGTCTGTCCAGCACCGACAGTCAAATGGCGCCGACATTCCTCGAAATCAAAATCAGTGCTAGTCCACGAGTGCTGCCGAGAAGGTGCAACCCACCAAGCATATCTTCTTCTCCTTTGACAAATTTCGTGGCCAAAAAAATGCTGAACAATCCACATCAGGTCCACACATCAGGCCCACACGATGTAACAACAACACCATGTGACAAAACAAAACACAAAATGAAAATGCCCTGCGATTCCAGAAGATCCTGCCAAAACCACGTCTAAATAGGAATTGGTGTCAGGGAAGAGAGACCCCTCAATCGAGAGACACATCTATGTTGTGGGGAGCAAAGTTGAATCATTTTTTTCTCACCAAACGTGTTATATGGACAATAGTACAATATTGTGTGAGTTCTGGAGCTTTAATGGTCCGAGTGTCAGTTTGCTGACTTCACTGAGAGTGAAGCCTATGAGTCCACGCCGCTGCCTCAAAAGTTTCCCCTGAATAAAAGAGTTTGTCCATTGATGTTGATGGTGTCAGCTAGAGTTCCACGTTCTATCATACCGATAAACCAATAGTTGGACATTTTGAACACCATTAAAACAAATAACATTGCCCCCCTCCCATCAACACTTTAATATTGTGGACCAATATGCTTTGTGGCCGTAATGGGGGAGTTCCAGCATCTGGGGAGTCATTAGAAATGATTTGCAGTTTCGCCGACAGGTCTTCATTATTTTGCATGGATGTTTTATGCATATGTGGGAGTAGGGGAGAGGGAGAGTGAGGGGTGGGGGGGGGGGGGGGGTCAGTGAATGGCCAAAATGGGATTAATATACCATGAATCATTCTCCTATGACGACCTTCACAGCATTCGGTTTATGAGTAAACACCATTGCTGGGAAGGGAAGTCGTTTGTGGCCAAACCAAAAGAGGCACCAATATAAAGCACCTTCAGGATTTGTAAAAAACCAAATGGTGAATGCTTCCACGAATAAATCTTTCCCATTTACAGTCTGGTCACTGAACAGCAGAAATCAAGGAGATTGTGATCCATTTAAAAGGAAATCAATGCTCTCTAGTTAGTGGTAGGTTCCACTGAGGTTCAACTTTCCCCAGTGAATCGTGGCCAAAGATTTATCACTGTAACTTTGAACTGTGATTTCCTCGCTTGTTGCGTTTACGACCACAGTCATGTCCCTCACCAACCGTTCATCCGTCCATCTCTTTACTATGCCGTTTATCTGCTTCAAGGTCTTGGAAAAGCTGTATTGTATTCGCTCTGACTTGAGGAAAGAGATACGCCTTGGACTGATCGACCTACAAAAAAGCAGATGGTACCGTCTATTGTACAGCCCATTCCACAAATCTATCGGAGTGAATTGTACAGCCTTGTCCAAAAATGTTTAGGCGCTCTGCATTTTTGATGTTTCCAAGTGACCCAAAATACCTCAACTGAACTAGTCGACTATTTTAGGGTTGCCGTTCGCAGTGGTATGTTTCTCTCCGTCTGTTCAAACTTCCATGGATGGAGTGGATAGTGGATTTTTTTTCTTTGTGCTAACACATTGATGATTAAATGAAGCTAATGGGTGCCATACTTTCTCTTTTCCATCCTGACATTTTTTTTTAGTAATGTGCTTTATGAACACAACACTTCAAATTTGACCTCAGTTCAAACTTGACTAATTAGGCTACAGCAGACCTTTGTAAAATACTGTCCAATCTACTCATATTTTGAAGCGGCTCATTTTATGTTGAGGTGCTGTATAAGTGAAAAAGCGACTTTTCTACAATGTTGTCAACTTACTGTCACTCCATTCAGCAACTTTTCCAACCACTCTAGCAACTATTCAAAGAGAAGAAAAAAGCTTGGAAAGTAAAGGAGAGGATTTACCCAGTTAAGGATTTATGAGTTCCACTTTAGAAAAAGCGAATATGAGTCATTGGTGCTCATTATGACAGCACAGTTTAATTTTTTTTTTAAATGTGCATATACTGTATGTTGATTACATGGCGATATATTGTTCGTATAATGTTAATGACTGCTGAATACTTTGGTCAGTATGTTTATTTCTAATTACAACAACATGAAACAAGTCATAGCTAAATAATACAACTTAATGCATAACATAAATACATTCAATAAATTTGCAACATGATTGATCATGAATGACCATGGCTCTCTACAATCGTTCCGGTTAGAGCAAACCATTCCCCGTCCTTATGCTGTGATGCTATTTCATCATCTTTAACCTTCGGTAATTAAACCTCATCTTGTTATTGCTGACTATGGTGCAGAAAAAGCCTGAAGCAAAAGTAACGCCGGCTGCTTCCTCTGACTCTGTCCATTGAACCTCTTCCTTCCACGAGATGTCAGATGTCAATTTGAT
Organism: Hippocampus zosterae; assembly: GCF_025434085.1. Lineage (NCBI taxonomy): Eukaryota > Metazoa > Chordata > Actinopteri > Syngnathiformes > Syngnathidae > Hippocampus > Hippocampus zosterae. Next base: position 33,713,270 of record NC_067452.1, on the reverse strand, counting down.
TCATTATTCACCGCCTCCCTTTGAGTCTTAGGCGACTGCAACGCTTCTCCCATAACGTCGATGCAGGATTTGATTCAGAGAGTCTGTATGGTCTCCATATGGTCTTTGATGGTGGATGATGAATTGAATGCATGATTTGGGAGGGAAACGTAGCTGAATGTGGTAACAACACCGGCTCAAAATAATTGGCCGAGGCTACTGTAAAATAAATAAATAAATAAAAATTCACACACAATCGGTCGTCAAACGGCCCGCTGGAGGGGAAGGATTTGAAAACACTATACAATAGGCATGTTCTTACCATGCAAGCAAATAAGTCATTATATTTGTGAATTTGCAAACTCATTTTTGTCGCGGGACACTTTGGAGTTACGTCTTCCCTCAGAGGGCCGATGGCTCACTCGTTTTGAAATCAATCAGATATTTGTTCAATTATTGCTCAAGTGAGAATAAATAAGGTCACAAAATTAGTGCAAAATGTCACCGTTGTTAATTATGTATCATAATTTGAGATTTCGGTATAAATTTAAGCAAGGATCATGAAAGTTGACATAGATGATTTGCTTTCGCGGGCTACATAAAATGACGTGGCGGGCCAGATCTGGCCCCTAGGCCTTGACTTTGACACCTGGGCTGTACATGAATATGTTCAAGTTGCTCTGGGTGCTTTCATAAGCCAACAACAGTCCTTCCAACAATTTTACAGACTCCATTCCTCTGCTAATGTTTTGCTAGTGGCCATCATTTTGTTTTTTGTGGGGCAGATCACCGGCGCAGATCGCAGATCAGAGACCAAGGCACATCCCACACATGTCAGAGCACCACTGAACCGCTTGGCCAGCATACAAAATTCCAACAATCTTGCATCACCGTATGCATCCATATTTTCTCTGATAAGTGCTCATCTAAACGGGGAAATTGTGGAGACGAGACGTCACTTTTGCATCTTCTGTTCAGATCGTCGTCAAATACATTTTTGGCTTCATGGTCATCCTGTTTCATCATCCTCGCTTGCCCTTCCCGTCTGGACGCAGTCGGGCATGTCCTGCTTAGGAGCTGCGGCCAATCGTATTGCAGCAGGGTGTGCCCTGCCCGTAGCGCGAGTGAAATTCATAATCAGATATAACTTCAACTCGTGACCAATTGCTATTTTCCGACAATCCACGTTGGGCATGACGTGTGGCGTTCCCAATACAGCTTACAAAGGTAATAAAGTCACTTTGACCCAAAAACATATCAAAGGTTCAAAACATTTCATTTTGGGTGAAAGAGAATATATCGAACGAGGACAACAATAATCATTTCAAAACTGAGGCTTATATTGAAAATCCTTTCCTTGCATTTCCACACATCTTCAGAATTTCCTGAAGGTATTTGTTAACAGATGAATCCGAAAGAACAGAGCACAAATTGACAGTCAAAGTGAATTACAAGGACAACTATGTTACTGAAGCATTATTGGCGAACTGTAGATAAGTGTGTGAACCGAGCCGGGTGGCACTGAGGCGTTCCCTCAAGGCCCACGCTCTCCTCAGGAGAGACGGCACTCAAGCAAAAAGCCATTTATCTGTTCAACACATCCTCTGGATAATTTATCGCTGTTGTACATGGCACCCATTCACTGGAAACTCAGTTGCCAGGACCACTCAGGTAAATCAAAGTGACTGTTCCACTGAATGAGGTATGTAAAACCATTAGGGCAAATTGCAAGAGCCAAAATGGCTCGCCGCTCCCCTCACATTGTGCTGCGCAAACTGTGGGTGTCGTGTATCACCAGCGACGCATCGGCTTTAAAGGGGGAGAAGAGGGCGGTACGGGTGGGCTTTGAGGTCACTTCTCACATAGGCAGCTTTATAGTTAAGTGAGACATTTCAAGAGGGCCCCCCGACTAATGGCTTTATATTGATGCACATCCACACGTCTTGTGTCCCTGCGACCTTTCGGTGTTAATGCAGTTTGCCGTGGATGCCCGTGCATCAAGGGATGCCTAAGCGTGGTTATTTACATTGCTCTTCCGATGCGTTAGGGGTTTTCAAGACCTCGCTTCCAGCTCTCCTGCATAAGTCTCTCAGTTGATGCTTCTGTTGTGTTTGAGGAATCAACAAACAGAATGATATCATGTTTAAAGTTCTATTTAATTTGGGCCGTGTTGTGTATTTAGCGCCCCCCCCTCCCTCCCCCAAATGTCTGTGCGCAAGGGTGTCGCTGCCCGAGCGTTCTTTGAAGTCCACAGGGAATCGGTTGTCTTACCGTTTGGGAGTAAACGGTTTAGGAACGAAGTGTTTTAGAACATCAAAAAGACTGTCTGGGAACTGATCGCGGCCCAGGCGAGCATTTGTCATATGGGAAGTCTGCGACTTGTTTATTCGTGGGAGACGGTGTTAAAGTATCTGTGGTTCAAAGCTGGACAAAAGTTGATCACATCTTCGACCAAGGGGCCGGACTGGGGGTGTGGTATGCAAATATCGGGGCAGGGTCTTTCTTGTATTTTGCATATCCATCCATCCATTATCCGAACCGCTTGATCCTCACTAGGGTCATGGGGGGTGCTGGAGCCTATCCCAGCCGTCTTCGGGCAGTAGGCGGGGGACACCCTGAATCAGTTGCAAGCCAATCGCAGGGCACACAGAGACGAACAATCATCCACGCCCACACTCACACCGAGGGACAATTTAGAGCGCCCAATCAACCTGCCATGCATGTTTTTTGGAATGTGGGAGGAAACCGAAGCACCCGGAGAAAACCCACGCAGGCCCGGGGAGAACATGCAAACTCCACACAGGGAGGCCGGAGCTGGAATCGAACCCGGTACCTCTGTACTGTGAAGCCGACGTGCTAACCACTGGACTACCGGCCCGCCTTATTTTGCATATGTAAACAATAAAAGACCGACGAGGAACACGAGGGACTTTAAGTGTGATCGCGGAGCAACTGCCCGCCGTTCGCTCTGAGAGAGCCGCTCCCGTCGGGCTGCACCAACAATCTTCCCTGAGTCAAGTTCTTCTGTTTAAACTTGCTCGGGTATAACTCTGACATGTTGCAAATATACACATGCACTGAATGTATTCGAAGGCATCCAGATTGTGATCATTAATCGGGGAAGCGGAACTGTTCTTGGTTGTTGAAAACGGTTTTAACTTCTTTGGCGTGTGTTGTCGTGGGTGCCCAGGGTGTTGTCATATGACGGCTGTTGTTGTTGTAATGTGGCTGGTGAATTTTGCATTAAAAAAAAACCCTCGTTCGCCTGCTTTGTGGCAAACCGCCCCACGAGTGGCCAATTTACCCAACGTCTGAGAGCATTTTTGGGAGAGAGAAAAGATTGTGGAAAAATGACTTCAAGAGAGGGTGTGAAACGTCTCTGTGTGTTAAGAGAGGGCCTTTCTACTTTGTAGTTTGGCATTGAGAAGCTTCAAAAAAAGCAACAATTTCCTTCTTGAACAAGCGACCCACTCTGTCCAGAATATTTTCCTCAAAGGAATGTCTTTTTTTTTTCTTTTTTTTTTTTGAGATGCAAAAGGCCTGCTGCCTCTGGACCCCAAAGTGGCTGCCTTCTTAGGTTTGTACGAGTTTGCCCCGGTCCCTCTGATGTAGAGGTCACAGCACCCCTCTCTTTGCTGCATTGCATAACATCATTACTGAGTTTGTCTTTGGGGTGAACCAGCTTTTTTTTTGGGGTGGGGGGGGGGGGTGAAATAGCTTGTGGTTGAAACTTTAGGCACTACTGTGCTGTGCATCTTTTTTTTAATTGGGAAAGAGGTGCGGGCACATTTGTGAGCAGCAATTCAAGTTATAAGCATAAAGGTACTTGTTGTTGTTCATGTCGCCAAGCACTGTCAAAGCTTAATTTCTTCCCTTATTCTTAGTGGAGGCAAATATGGCCCAAACACCAAAAATAGGTTCATGACAACTTTGTCAATAGTAAAATCCAAAAGTTTGCCCCAGTTCTTTGCAATAAAAGCCAGGTCTGACACCTTAAAACCAAATATTTAATTGGAAGGCTTTACATTGTTTCACTTGTAGAATTTGTTCTTTTACAACGTTTTTTTTTAAAGTTAAAGCCCAAGTTTTGTCTGTTTTTTTTTTTTTTTGCTGCTGTGCTTGAACATGCAGTTACACATTTACACTGAAGACTAGAAGCAAACGACTGGAAAACTGGAAGCAAAAGGTTTTCATGTCAGTTGTTTTACTGTTGTATGCTTTTTTTCTGGAGTGGGGTTAGGGGGGGTTGGGGGGGGGGGTTTGATGGACTGGGGGTTGGGTGGACGTCCCTGCCTTCCTGTCACAATCATTTTGGCTAAGGCAAGGTGGGCTGCTTTTTCAACCAATGTGCCCTTCAGATTGCTCGCCAAGGTTCTCCCCGGGAATAAAACCACAGGCTTCCACTCCATGAAACAATTCTTTCTGCCAATCCTTAGAGATATGCCACAACAATATAGTGAATTTCAAACCTGAATGTGACTGGCAGCAAGACAGAGGCTTACGCACTGAGTCATTTTGTGTGCGTGTGTGTTTGTGTGTGTGTACGTGTGTGTCCGAGCGTGCGTGTTTCTGCCTCAAGGCCATTCAATCGATGAGTAGGATGATTTGTTTGTTTTTTTTTCCTGTATGGTGGTTGCCCACGTATTTTGGTTGGGATATTTAGGTTTCTTGCCAACAAAGATTGAATGATGAGTGAAAAGAAATGGAGAAGTCATGTGCATGTTATGAAAAAAAAAATGGTTGAAGACAGAAGTCCTTTCATTGATGATATCTGAACCGCTTTCTCCTCACGTGGGTTGCGGGCGTGCTGGACCCAGTTCATTTCGGGCAGTAGGCGGGGAACACGCACAACCGGGAGACAGTTTTTACTTGGGATGGTTGAATTTGGGGACTTTCATGAAATGTAAACCAGATTAATCCAAATAAATAAACAACAACAAACAAATATTTTAATTGAATTTACAGCTGAAAACATAAATGGCTCCAAGTAATATTCCGATAATCATCATGAAATATAATCACAGTAATGAAATAATATGAGAATGTCATAAAGGTTTACACTCATAAAAAATTCCTCCATGCATCCCTTTCCCGATCCGCTTTATCCTCACAGGGGGCGCGGGTACGTGCCGGAGCCTATCCCAGCTGTCTTCGGGCAGTCGGCGGGGGACACCCTGCAGTGGTTGCCAGCCAATCGTAGGGCACACGTAGACATACAACCATCCGCGCTCACATGCACACCTAGGGACAATTAAGAGTGTTCTGTCAGCCTGCCATGCGTGTTTTTGGAATGTGGGTGGAAACCGGAGTACCCGGAGAAAACCCGCGCAGGCACAGGGAGAATATGTAAACTCCGCACATGAATGCCAGAGCTATAATCTAACCCGGTACCTCTGCACTGTGGGGTCGACGCGCTAACGACTGGGTCACCGGGCCGCCTAAAATAATACATCTTCTAAATTCATTCATTCATTCATTCATTCATCTTCCGAGCCGCTTGATCCTCACTAGGGTCGCGGGGGTGCTGGAGCCTATCCCAGCTAGTCTTCGGGCAGTAGGCGGGGGACACCCTGAACTGGTTGCCAGTGAATTGCAGGACACACAGAGACGAACAACCATCCACGCCCACACTCACACCTAGGGACAATTTAGAGTGTTCAATCAGCCTGCCACGCATGTTTTTGGAATGTGGGAGGAAACCGGAGCACCCGGAGAAAACCCACGCAGGCCCGGGGAGAACATGCAAACTCCACACAGGGAGGCCGGAGCTGGAATCGAACCCGGTACCTCTGCACTGTGAAGCCGACGTGCTAACCACTGGACTACCGGGCCGCCCATCTTCTAAATTTTTTATTATTATTATTATTATCATTAAAATAATAATAATAATAATAAAAATAACAATTCAATTATTTCCATGAGTGCCCTCTTGAGGGCTTATGATCAGGCTTCTAAAACCGTACTTACTGTACGGTTCCCCTGCAAAGCGCATCGAGCTAATGCACAGCGAGGACCGAGATGTAACGTTCTCTTCAAGATTTGCGCCGGCGGCCTGCAGAAGGCAACTTGTCGCGATGAGCCCGCGTTGCGATTCCTCTCAGCCCTGCAGTGTGTCTCTGACTGAATAATGAGGCCTTATTAATTCAGATCAGTGTGAATGATTACCTCATCAGCTCCATTCTCCAGAGAGCTCCAGCTCTCTCTTAGCTCCGCTCAATAAACGCGACATGGGACTTCAATAGCCAAACCGAAGCGAACGTCTAATGTGAACAGGGGTCCTTGCATGCGTGTGCGATCCTCGCGGGGTTCAGCAGTTGGCTCGGAATTCTTTGAAATCAGCATAAATGACTTGTCTCCGTTTTATCTTTTCTGAAAAATCATCATTTCCATTCTATTTCGGAGAGGCTGCACTCCCACTAGCAGCATATCTCTGACAGTAAACCGCGAACGCCCGCCCCATCTCTGCGCGGAGACTAGTTGCCTAGCAATGAAGTCTCTGATTTTATGGGCTGTGAGGCTCACATGCCCAAGAAAACAAAGAAATCCACCAGGATTTGATTTAAGGTTTTTGTACCGTCGGACCCAACTGGTATGCATGTGCAACCCGACGCTGGATAGCAGGTGATTGAATTGTACCCTCAAAGCCAACCGTGACACTTGTCGACAGAAAAAGTGGCACGTTCAGTCACTGTCCATCCCTCCGTAGCCTCGTTGTCTCATAATGGAGTTGATGAAATATTAAACAAAACTTTATATCTCCAAGGGCAACACGGGGTTGGTTGTTTAATCGCCTCTGGATTGATTGAATTGAGAGCTTCGGTGAGATGAAATGAAGCCTTTGCTCTGTCTTGTTATTTCCCCTTCAGGATTTCATTTTCCTCCACAGCATCTCGAAGGATGTTAAAATTTTAATGGTGCACTTGTTAACGGGATGATGCTCGGATCTTTTTGTTGTACTCAAACAATTTAAATGTTTGGAAAAGAATGCATAGAGTTGAAAACTGCTGTATTAGTTTTTTGCATTTCTTTGGTTATGTATGTATACTTAACGTCTGCTTGCCTCCCTCAATTTTACTCGTACCTCTCAATATTCATGATGATAATTATGATATACTTCATGCAAACTACACTCGTTCTGAAATCATTAACAACCTATATAAGGTAGCCATGATTTTTTTGTCGCCTTTGGGGATAGAGAAAGTGTTTGTTGGAATGAAAACTGCATTTCCGATGAGCCAATTTTATCTTTAGGCATTTAATCCTAATTCAGATATTGGTTGTAATGTTTTTTTTAGGGTTACATAACGCCGGTATGCCACACAGACACACACACACACACACACACACACACACACACACACACACACACACGTATATATAAGATAAGAACCTTTGTTTGTCCGACACTGAGGAAATTTGCATTTACTGTATATATATATATGTTAGAGCCATAAGGAAAATTTGGTTAAATTATAAATGCAGCCTTTTGAATTATTAGAATTTAATAGATGCAAGGCGTTTGGTTTATATTTGATATTTTATTAGAACAAATTTATTAAGAACATCGAAGTATCTGGGCTCCATTGGTTGTCCTGTTTTTAGTCTGTTAAGAGGCTAGATTTATGTAAACATCATTAGGAAGACAGTAGGGCATGGAGCAACACCTTTTTTTGACCGTACTTCGTGTTTGCTTATTTCGTTCTTCGTGTTTGCTTAATTCGTACCTTATGGGAACTGATTTCGTATTTCGTTTAAGCGTATTGTATAAGTTTTATTAATCCATTTGATAAAGCCTTAATTTGTGCTCAAGAAAATAGAGATTCGGGTTTTTTTTTTGGATCAACGATGGCGGTTACATTGTTACACTGTTACATTAGTTGGATTGAGTGAGGATCAATTAATCATTATTGGAGAGTGGAGCACAGATATGACACGATAAAGAGGCAACTGTTATTGTTCAACTATAATGTTGGTTGGTGTTCACTTGCGAGCTGAAATTCATCATTGGATCAGTGCTGTGTGCATTTAAAACAGATGACAGCTAGCGCTGTGCGGGTTTTCGTCAAAACACGGCCAAGTCGCGGCTCGCAGTGAGCTAGCAGCCCCTGATCTTTAGCCTGCTAGTTAGCGCACTCAAGTCTCAATACCGAGGACGGAAGTACATGTAATGTGAGTTTGAGCCTGAGGCGGGACCGCTCCCACTGATCGCTGTCACACAAGCATTCCAAGATATAATGAGTTGTTCATTATTCCCGTCCCTACTGACAAGGTTACAAGTTCAAGATACATTTCTGCTAGTTTTTTATTTTATTTTTTTCAAGAGAGACCCGGGCATTGAAAGGGAATATGTTATACATGATTCAATAAGATTATTTTTAGATGATTTTTGATATTCCCACAACTGAAAGAAAATTTGACAGTGTTGGAGGGGGAGGAGAAAAAAAACAGTCAAGCTCATTAGTCAAGAGAGGTTATTTCTTCAAAGCCCCTTTGTAAAATGACATTAAAAGCTCCTGGTGAAGTGCAAACATGTTCGCTTATGTCTTTTTAAACTGGGTGACCGTTGAGAAGTAATTAAGAGGGATCAGCAGAGACAAAAGGGACCTTTATTTGGCAATAGTGTCCCTCCACTCGCTTTCCTGCATCACACAGAATGAACGACGATTCAGTGCGATCGCCTTGGAATGTCAAAGATGATGTGCATGTTTGAAATTGCACTTCGTATGACACATACACCAGCAGAGAGCGTGAGAAGGCCCGCTCGGTAAAAAGAGCCTGCTGATGTTCTGCTGCATTTTTCATTAATTTCTCCTTACACTTCTCCCCCGGTTCCATCTCCCCAGCTCTTTAACAAGAGAAGCTCTGGGAGAGACACACTGCATTGCACGGCTCATGAAAAAGTTTGAAGATGGCACAGCCCCTTCCCGCTAAAGCAACTATGTGTGTGTGAGTGTGCGTGTGTGTGTGTATGTGTGAGAGAGAGAGCGAGGGAGAGATCATCTACAGCTCTTCCTTAGTGAAAATCAGAGCGTTAAAAGACAAGAGGATGCTTGGGTGGTTCTGAAACGCAACTGTGTTGGAACTGCATGTTCTTTTTTTTTCTTCTTTTTTTTTTAAACTGCACAGGCCATGGAATTCCATTAACCGCCTGACTAAATAGATGGAGACCTTATCTGAACACAGACAATCAAAGCTTTACATAAAATAGTAATGTGAGTGTTTTATCACGGGGAGAGCAGACAAAGCTTTTTTTTTTTTCCCTACCCATCTCACTGACAAGTACACATTCTACCACGTTCATCGGCACGAGGATTCAAGCACAAACATTTTGGTGATGCTGCAAATTGTACGGCGAAGTGAAACTGCGAATCATTTCAGCTATCACACAAGGGAGCTCAGATTCATGACCAAATGGCTAATTGACTTTCAATGCAGATTGTCCAATCATAGCACAGCACAGAGCAGCGTTTCACACTTTCCTAACAGCACACAAATGAATTTAACGGTACTGATTGCAGTGTTTTAATTAGGTTTTGGATATATTGGTCCTCTTTTAATAGGTAATTAGGTGTAAACAGGGGCATTGCAGAATCAGGATAAAACTATGTGGCCGTCCGCATAATAAAAACAGAGACACATCACTGGTACACGATGTATTTGTATTATCTACAAAAGCAATAATATATATAAATATAAAAGAATAAGATCATAACAGCATATTAGCATGCTGTTGTTAGCTTAATAACCACAATGCTAAAGTTATGCTACCAATTTGAGGCCTCTAGACACTTGGCAAACTTAACTAGCTAAGCTAATGAGGTTTAATGAGGCTTGTAATAAAAGCCTCATTAAACTGGTACATGATGTATTTGTATTATCTATAAAAGCAATAATATATATAAATATAAAATAATAAGATAATAACAGCATATTAGCATGCTGTCGTTAGCTTAATAACCACAATGCTAAAGTTATGCTACCAATTTGAGGCCTCTAGACACTTAGCTAACTTAACTAGCTAAGCTAATGAGGTTTAATGAGGCTTGTAATAAAGAGATTGCTTTTTGTATTTTTAACAGTTACAGATGAATGTATTTTTCCATTCAGAATCCTCCCGAACAGTAAAATTTAAATGAAACAAGAGACGGCGGCCGCATCAGTAAATGTTGCCGGTCCGTCATTCATCTTTCGCTAGCGGCCGGGCCACCCCTTTGTCATCATCACTCGGTCATTATTTCAAGTCGAACCAAAACTGTCATCATCAGTCTGTCTCTCCAACCTCGTTGTTTTAACTTCGCTTCTATCATGGCTACATGATAGGCTGTCACCAACATTTTAGGACCATCAGCAAAAAAGGGTACAGCACGTCATTCATCAGCAGGCCGTCATATTTTAATGCCCGCCTCTGAAAACAAACACAAGTTAAACATCCTCTCCCAGTTTTCCTCACTCCCATTGAAAGATTGTTTCGAAGGGAAATCATTTTCTTGGTTTCCTGCTTTTTTTTAGATTGCTTTTTTTTTTGTTTACCCTCCATGTTCTTTCCTCCAGAGTTGTCCAGTTTGAAGGGTCAGCGTAAAGCGAGTATGTAACTGTGAAATGGCCATTCACTCAGCGTCGCTCACGACAAATTGAAGGAAACATTCCTGGCTTGTTTTTATTGATTGATTAACTCATATATATTTTTTTTCAGCTGCTGCCACCTCATCTTCAGAGGTATAACTTCACAGTTTATTCAGATTTATTTTATCCCCTTAGGAGGAGGATGATATTTTCCCCAGCTCCTGTCTACAGGCTCAAAGCAGCCGCCGGGCCATGAAACCTGATAAGAGCAAAGACCTTTTGGAGCTCATTACAGGAAAAAGGAAACATTAAGAAGTTAGACAAGCTCTGTCTACTACTTTATAACCTCCCAAATCTTTGTTTTTATTTTTACCTTCTTGTCCTACCAGAAAACCAAAGCAATCAGGACAAAATACCTCAAACTGAAACAGCACTCAATAGTGTCAACCCATCAGAATTTAAAGTGTTTGAATAGAAAACTTGATGTAAATTACAGTGCCCATAAATTATATTCGTATCCTGACATTTCCCCAAATTAACATTTAATTAGTTTAGTGAGTGTGAGAGTAATTCATGTAAAATAATGGTAAGATATTCCGATTTTAATCAATATTGGTTGGGTATGTTCTAGTTGACTCGACGAGACCAAACTAATTTTAACGTGGAACTATATATATATATATATATATATATATACACATATATATATAACACACACGCACATACACATTCCTCTCAACACTTTCTCTTTATGGTCTTCTCTAATCAAGATGAAGAAAATTAAATATGCCTGTCAGAGATGTGCAAGAAGTAATGATATGAATGACCTGAACAACCCGTGATTTTCTTTTTAGTTTTTGTTTTGAGCCAAACTCTGTAAGCCAACATTTGGTGCACACTCCAAGTTTGAGCTAAACAGCCCGTGTAGCCAGATGTGCTTTGCATTCTGGGATGCAGCAGAGCATGTATTTACTTTCTTGCTTCCGCCCCAGAACATCAAACCAAAAAAAGCACAATCAAGAACGTTTGCACGCATGCAAAGTGTTGCCTTTCTTTTTGCTTGGATTTTTTTGAAAAGAGAGCAACGAGGAAATGTGGATCACAAACTTTCTTAAGTGAAAAAACACAAAAGAAGAAAAAAAGATCAATTAATATACAAGCACATAAAAGAACACGGAGAATACTGGAGCTGATTGTATGAAACCGTGGTTGTTGGCAACTGAGTGGAAAATGCAGCAAAATGGCAACGAGCAATCTAATAACCGCTTATCTACTGAAGGTCAGCTGTACATTATGTAAGTTTATGTGTGTATATCTTTGCATCTTTCGCGGATATTTATCGTGTCATGCAAGGGAGTGTGAATCAGATCTTCACACTGCACTAGCTCCTCAAGCGCAGAAAGAATCTCATTTCCTCTCCTCACCAAAAGGCTCGGGGTGAATTGATGCGCGGAACTAGCGGCCCGTGTAAAATTGACCATGAAAGTCACTCAATTCAGATCAAAGTCAATACAACTCTACTTGCCTGTTCAATAGCTGCGCCGCGTTAGAGGTTGCGAGGGCGCCTTTGAGGGGCTTCATTCTCCCCCAACCTTAGTCAATGACCGCTGACAACAGATGGAGGTGATGGGTAGATGGTCGCCACTTATACCTATGATTGGGCATTACGCAGTGCAACCCAACATCGAGCCACATTCGGTGAGAACGTGAGAGAGAGAGCTGCTGCTTATCATACACCGAGGCCCATCGGCATTGATAAATGGCAACATTCCTTTCTACCGCCTTTATTACCGATTTGTCTTACTGTTTATTGTGCATGTTAAATTGCTCCATGTACAGCACTTTGTATGCAGCGATGGCTGTTTGAAAGTGCTCTATAAATACTGTTGACTTGACTTGACTTGACTTGTGTGTCTACAGCAATCACAGAGGAGGGCTTTCCCTCCAGCGTACACACCTACTGCCAATGTGTTCATCAAGTGAGGACTTATTTTAAGTATTTAAGTCTCTGTCGTATTATTGACGATGTTTACTACTCATGATCAAGTCTTTTTTTTTCTCGACCTCTCGATTTCAACCTTGTCATTTTTGCTCTTGAGTCTCTCCCTTGCGAGTATTTCTATTATTTTGTCTTTTGATCTTGCTCTTGTTTTTGTTTCGCGAAATTGGACTCTTGTCCTTCCGTTTATGTTGTCGGATTAATTATTACCTGCCTTTGCAAGCGCTTTTTATTAATGTATTAATTTTTTAATATCAAGTCAAGTCAAATCAATGTACTACGGTCAACTCATATCGACAGTTTTACCAAATACAACAAAATAGATTTTTTTTAAAGTATTATTATTGCAGACTTCCCATTTGAGTGTGCTCTAATTCTTTAGTCAGAGACCCAAGAGGGTGTTCCTCCATCGGCACAGATTGTGATCCTGCTGCTGGCTTGTTCCACTTTTCTCAGTGTAACTGCCTTGTCCCTTTGTATCTCCTCCACCTTCTTGATGCGGTGTTGGAAGATATAGCAAACCTTCTGTGCTGCTGTCTGGATGAGCTGCACTACCTGAGCGAATTGTGTGGGCTGCAGATGCTGTCTCATGCGACCACAGCGGGGCAAAGGCACGTGCAAAATCGTTCCTTGCCTTCCTCGACCAACAGTAGATGTAACATCACAATCCAGTAAAATTAAATTTGGCTCAGACACATGTTTTTGTGATATGAGCAATCACAATCAATTGGCTTTTCAGTACAAAAGTAGTATATATTAGACTAACAATATAATAAGAAAATGTTAATTTTAGAAGAAAAAACATGTGGAACTTAATTCTTACTTGGGTGTGGGTTTTTGTGCCATATTTTTTTTGGGGTAATCAATCATTTTTTGGTCCAGCCTCCCTGTGTGGAGTTTGCATGTTCTCCCCGGGCCTGCGTGGGTTTTCTCCGGGTACTCCGGTTTCCTCCCACATTCCAAAAACATGCGTGGCAGGCTGATTGAACACTCTAAATTGTCCGTAGGTGTGAACGTAAGCGCGGATGGTTGGTCGTCTCTGTGTGTCCTGCGATTGGCTGGCAGTCGCTTCAGGGTGCCCCCCGCCTACTGCCTACTACTCCCCTGAAGACAGCTGGGAAAGGCTCCAGCACCCCCCGCAACCCTAGTGAGGATAAGCGGATCAGATAATGAATGAATGAATGAAAAAAATGTTAGAGACCCGCACAAAGTTCAAACATCCATCCATCCATTTTCTAATCTGCTTATCCTCACAAGGGTTGTGGGTGTGCTGGAGCTGGTACACCCTGAATTGGTTGCCGCCAATCTCAGGGCACACATATATGAACAACCATTTTTGCTCACAGTCATACATCCAGACAAATTAGAGTGTTCTATTAACGTTTCACACGTTTTTGGAATGTGAGAGGAAACCGGAGTACCCGAAGAAACCCCACACAGGCACAGGGAGAACATGCAAACTCCACACAGGGAGCCGGAATCGAACCATGCACCTCTGCACTGTGAGGAGGGCGTGCTAACCAGTCGAGCACTGTGCGGCTCACAGTTCGAGTTCAAGTTTTCACATTTGTTTCTCAGAAATGCTACTGACAATTGTCATGCTGCTAATTTCTGTATTCACATAGTCCATCTGTATGTATGACCTGATAATGTTGCAATCTTTAGGAATTTGGGCAGTACCATCCATGATAGAAAGGTAAATGGGCATATATATTTTTTCTAGGGAAATGTTAGTGTGGGAGTTCCTTCCTGAGGTAGTGCATTAATAACTAGGGTTCAACTGGGCTGGAAAATTGCAGCTTTTCTGCTGCAATGCTGAAGTAAATGAACCATGGGAGATGGCAAACCCTCAGATGGTGTCACCTGTCTCCTCATCTTTTCACCCGGCGACCTGGTGACAGATCCGAACTGTTCTAAAAGGTGTCGTTACATAGTCTGATGATTTTATGAGCATTGTATTTGTATCAACAATGAGAATATTTGCTTTTGGAACAAGTCATTAATTACATTTCTGAAAAAGAGAGCGCTCCATAATAAGGATCTCCAGAGCAATATTAAACCAATTTGTGTTTTTTTTTCATATGTATAACATTTGATGTTTCAAACCTGTGGAATGCGCAAGCGATTTCACTGTTTTTGTTTTGAAACTGCATTAACTTTTTATGTTGAGTGACACTTTTTTTTAAAGAGTGACGAACTTCTGATACTTAAAAGAGACTGAGGAAATATTTCTCTACTCAAGTTAATCTGAAAAAAATATTTATCAATGAACCATTTGAAGAAAAATGCATTCATTATTTACAAATGTTAAAACACATTTCTGACAACTTTTTTGAAAAAAAAGTGCCTGTTTCACAACACACAAACTATTAAAACAAACAAGGCTTTTATCAGCGACAGCAGTATGCAAATCGTGGCCTCCATGCTAATAGCCCTACCCCAATTGAATAATTACTGCCAAAATTCCCTTCCTTTTTTTCTCTCTCAGGAAAAAAAAAAAGTTTAAAAGAAAGTAGTGTTGCTCACAAGACCCGAAATTAGACACACACCATGTGTCTGGAAAGCTCAAGAAAAATTGCCTGCTAAACAATTAGACACTAACCCAAAAAGAATAAGCAATTGGGGGAAAAAAATAAAACCAACAAAATCTGAATCATATTGGAACAAGTATTATCTAGATGTTACTGTCTTCATTGATTTGTGAGGCGAATTGTTTTACTCAAAGTAAAATGGAAGGAATTTACGAATAAACTGCTATCCTCTTCAGTTCAGTCATTTGGGTCATTTTCAAAATGCAATGCAGTGGTACCTCTACTTACGAAATTAGTTGGTTCTGGAAGAAATCTTGACTTGAACATTTTGTAAGTAGAGACACATTTTCCATGTAAATGCCCTAATCCGTTCCAAGACCCCCAAAATTCAGACATAAATGATTTCTAAAGCACAAAAATGCATCAAAATATGTAACAAATGCATGTTACAATTCGATTATTACACAATAAACGAGAGTTGTGCATAATGTAAAAAACAAAGAATAAAGAATTAAAATAATGGTCATTTAACTTTTAACAGCATCATCGATTTTTTTCTGCCCTCTTTAATTCATGTTCTCTCTCAGAAGTGGTTTTTGCTCTGTGTTTTATAAAGAACCGATCCAAGGACATTTGCTTTTGTCGGCTTTTAACAGTCCTTCAAAAATGTCCTTGGCAAACATCAGCACATTGAGCGATCGCCCGACTGGTGAACACATTTTTCCGGGTCATTCACATTTACGTAAAACTATCAGAACGCCTCATAACCCGTGGGGCGAATGACAAGGACGCTGCATCGACACATATCGATTTATCTATCTACACACACATAGACACATTCGGGAGAGATTCCGCTTAGCCAATGGGATGCCAGGAAGATGCTCGGTAACAGCCAATAGCAGAGCAGCTATTAGTATGTTGCGTTGAGAAAACTCGGAGTTGCAAGTACCAGCCGTGAAGAGACGTTCATAAGTAGAGGTACCACTGTATTGGTATGAAATTCTAGGTTACATAAATGAGTAAGTGTCTTAGCACACTTGGCCTGCTGACAGCGTATTTGTACTAGATGAGACCTGCTTGATGTCTTTGCCATCAAAAAGTAACTACCTCAGACATCTTAGTTTGAGGGTAATATATTGCAATGGCCAATTAACGAGGCTTTGTGGGGGGCGAGGGGGATTCTCATTTCTGCCGGTGTTGATGCAACAAACCAAACCACGCTTGACTTCACAAGACCACAGAGAGATTTTCCACTAATGCACATTTGCTGCGCTTCACTGGCAGCGATACTTTGTGTTCATCGAACAGATCTACATTCAGCACGAGTGACTCCATCAGCATTTGCTTAGTTTCAAGAGTGCAGGACATTAAACGGGAGGCCAGATTGATTAACGGCGTTTCATTTTTTTTCCCCGCTTGCAATGTCGGGAAACCCAAGAGTGTTCTGATGTATGTCCTCTAATTAGAGAGGGCCAGCTAACGAGCCTCGTTTGGGCTTGGAAAACTAATAAGGGAAATGTAACGCAGAGGTGGTGCCCCATGGCAATTAGATAAGTTACCAGACAAGCAGTATTTTTTCGAGTGCTACTGGGGGCCACTTGAATGTCTTCATTATCCGAGATAAATTTGTCCAATGCAGTCATCAATTGATCTAGATTGATCAGACCGAAGACACCGTCTTGTCAAAGCAAGTCGCTTCATTAAACAGCTGCCTTGTTAAAGAGCAAAACAATTACTAATCTGTCCAAAGAGAAACTTGTCTGAGAAATTAATATGAAGTGTGGTTTTCGGAAACCTTTGTCTGTGTCCTTTCTTCACTAATGGCGTGACTTGGAGATGCTATTGTTAACTCAATTCTGCCTAGCAACAAGTGGCCAGGAAAACAAAACAAACACACACAAAAAAGACAAGAAATTAAATCTAACGGTTTCTCATGCACATTGCTTCAACCTGTTGCTGTCGAGGAACTGAAAATGTACAATCATTTCTCCTGAATGTGAATGTATGAAAGTGCAAAAGTTGAATGAAGGATAACATAATAAGAGACGGGAGATTTAAAAAAAAGAAAGCAACTGAGACAGCGCATCTTCTCAGAAATAGGGATCCATCATATTCAAGCTCATGTTAACTGAGAGTCAGCACACACGCCAGGTGTCTCTGATTCGCCCCAAGTATAGATTAGATGTTTTATTGATTTGCAGAGAGCTTCCATAGCATGAGAGAGAGAGATCTCATTTTTGAAAAGTATCCATCAAGAGAAGGGTAAAACAGAATTTCAAAGGCATTCAATCTAGCATCGAAAACAGTGCAGACAATATGACACACCAATGACATGATTAAGAACTTGATATTCCTCCAAAAGTCTTCAGTAAATGTGACAACAAGCTGCCATTTTATCTTGCAAACGAAAAAAAAAAATCTACACTTGAAATCTCCTAAATACAATTCCAAAAACACTCCTCATGATGGAATTATACGCAGAACCGACAAAGCACCTCAACAATATCAGAACTTTGAGTGAGCTGTTTTTAGTGTGGAAAAAAAAGGCACAAAATGAACACATACTTTGCCCATATTTAAAATGGCATTTTTCTCCTAAATCTGTACGTGGTTATATGGGTAGCACCGATGAAAACTTGAGGCCCCTTACGGCATTTCAGTTGTCCATCCCGGGTTTGCGGTATTTCTTTAGCTGAAACTGTCGTCTTTGTCGAATATGGAGAAATAATGATGAGTTCCAAATACCTGTCAGTATTTGCACGAAACCTTCAGGCTTCTGCCAGAAAGCAAAGCCTACCCGAACATCTGAACTTTATCCGGTTTTAATCTTTAAAAGGTGGCATTTATGGAATGACTCCCATTCGACCCACGTTTGGATATGATTGTTTAATTCTGCACACAGCCATGCCTCTCCAGCAGCGCATATACATTCTTGCTGCTGGAGACTGTAAATTTCCCCAGTGTGGGACAAATAAAGGATATCTTAATCTTATATTTCATAAAATTATCCGGTAAGATTATCCTTTGCCTGCATTTGGCCCACAACCAGTTCAGGATGCAGCCCGCCTCTCTCCCAAAGAAAGCTGAGATCGGCTCCTGCGCTCACACGACCCTCGTGAGGATAAGTGCTTCAGGGAACAGATGGATGGATTATCCTTTGCTCTGAGGTGTGTTAAGAATGCATTTGTCCCAATAATAGGGTCTGAAACTGGTCGGGCCAACAATATGAAATATTAAACCTGTTCAATATTTACAACCCAAGATTTTCATGTGTGTGGGAAAAGCCGAAAACTTGTCATGAATCTGTGGACTGTCTGTCATGTGGCAATAAATAAAAATAAACATGTCCTTCGATTTTTTTGGGGGGCTGGAAAGAGTGCAACAAGAATTTTCCAAAATAAGTTTTTTATTTTATTTTTTATTTTTTTATGACAACACAATGTCACGACGCTACAGGACATCATATAATCAAGTGTTTGTTCTTAATTTTTGTGAGATCAAATCTGATCACACAAGACTTCTGCCTCGGAATACTTGTTTCGAGATTGGTGAGGGAACAGGTTCCTTGTACTGTATGCGTGGTGTGATGAAATTACACAGCACCACACGCAACTTGACCAAAATTCTAAAACGGCAGATTTTTTTGTGTGTGTGTGTGTGTGTGTGTGGTAGCTGTCACAGTTTAAAAAATCTTAATGTGTACCAGACCTTTGTTTCAAAAGTAACTGTGAAACATGTACGTGGTATAAACAGAATTTTAGCTACCGTATTTTCCACACTATAAGGCACACCTAAAAATATTCAATTTTCTGAAAAGTTGACAGTGCGCCTTATATTTTGACGCGACGCATATACGGATCAATAATTCTGATATAGTGGACGTAGTATTTTAATATTCTGTAAAGTGTTTTGTTACAGCTGCAGCGGTTGTGGAAGCTCGATTTAAATAAAGCCATATTGTAGTGTATTCCTGTAGTGTAGCTCCATCTAGTGGATGCATAACACAACCGCAGCTACTGCTGTAGCTGCTATTTTTTATGATTTATAATCCCCTATATATGAAAACAGTTTTCAAATAGGCCATTCATTGATGGTGTGCCTTATACTCCCAAGCGCGTTATAGTGCGGAAAATACGGTATATAAATTCAGAACATAAGGAATACAGAATGTTTAGTAACACACAGCAAGGACAACTTGATGTACAAAACCAGATGCTAACTCTAAGAAACAGAAATTGGACAACAAGATGTGGAAAGCAATGAGCAAACAATCGTCCTGCATCTTTCTGCTGTTTGCAATCATTTATCATTGTAATCCAGTCTAGTATCCGCCCATCCCATCCACACTTGCGCAGCCGGCCGTAAAAACAAAAACACACACAGACAGACAGATAACGGGAACATGACAACAACAATATTATTTTTGGGGTGATTGGAAAAAACACACATGATTGACTCTGATCCTGGGACAAGGTTGTGAGGTTTCTGATCGCAAAAGTCAACCTTGGGGTTCCATTTGCTGTAATGTATGACAGCCTCATAAAAGTCCAAGACGTCGTACATCCTGTACTGATTGCTGTGAGGCTCGGAGCAGATGGCAATGGCGAGGGGAAAATATTATCTTCACCGAACTGAATGACTCAGTGCAAACTTCTAAATGTGTTTGAGCCGTAACAAAAAATAATGGATCCGCTGCATTGTCCTATGAGGCGCTCCATTTCTCCATTCTTTTGCTCCGGGGCACAATATTTGGAAGAAATGCTGACTTCTCCCTGAACCATTTTGTTTTGTTCATTCTCTGAGCAATTGCAATCATTTCATAATTTCTCCACATCTGTTCCTTTTGCTGTGCAGCGAGATGCTCAAGTTTCGGACACAACTTGTTTACAGATATTAAACAAATCTTTTGTTCCACTGTAAGCAAAGCTTTTTGTAAGCCTGTCATGATTAATTAAAAAAAAACTAAATAATAAAACAAGGTATGTTATTATAAGATAAGATAAGATATATCCTTTATTCGTCCCACACAGGGGAAATTTACAGCCTCCAGCAGCAAGAATGTATGTAGAAAGAAGAAAGAAGAAAGAGAAAAAAACAACAAACATCTTTCAATTAAATGCAATATGAACACAAAATGGATAAATCGCAGTACTATTTACAATTTTCCTTCACATCATTTAATTATTATTATTATGAGAACATTTAGCACTCTGTGTTCCAAAGTAGTTAAAATGAGTTCCTGTTGAACATTTCTCGCCCTTTTTTTGGTAACACTTGCATGAATAGTTCCAAACAGTAAATATTTGTTTCCACATCTAAGACAAGCTTTAATGATCACGTGCTGTTAGTGTCCAGCAGGTGGCAGAGGGTTTCCCGGTTTTCATGCTGCGCATTCATCTGGCATTACAATTTGTGAGACTATTTAAGGACCTCATGGACCCACGTCCAAGTGTCAGATTTCATTTCGCTCAAGTCATTGTTCATGTGTGTTTTGTCTAGATGCTCTCTTATTACTCTTGTTCCGTTTTTGGCTTGTTCCTTGATTGATATTTTCTCAGTTTTTTTGGCGGAGGAGGCCGATGCTTACGTTCTTCATTATTCACCCAAGTAGTTCACACTACAGTTCTGCTGTATGAACAAATTTAGCCTCTGTTCTATGCACTCTTTGATCACATCAACAAGTTCATAACCAAAACAAGAGCAATCCGTGCTAAAAGGGACTTAAAATGGAGAAAAATAGTGGAGAGAAAAAAAAATCTGGAATCACGGTATTTTCAAACTGAATTAACTTTATTCATCAAGGCGCAAAGAAAAAAATGATGCAACTGTTTCAGCTGTAACCAGTTGTTTATTTTTTCAAATCCAGAAATGTTCTACATAGAACCAATGTGTTGCTATTATTATTATTATCATTATCATCATTCATCCATTTTCGGAACCGCTTCATCCTCACTAGGGTCGTGGGGGGTGCTTGGGCCTATCCCAGCTGTCTTCGGGCAGTAGGCTGGGGACACCCCGAAATGGTTGCCAGCCAATTGCAAGGCACACAGAGACAAACAACCATGCACGCCCACACTCACACCTAGGGACAATTTAGAGTGTTCAATCAGCCTGCCACGCATGTTTTTGGAATGTGGGAGGAAACCGGACTACCCGAAGAAAACCCACGCAAGCATGGGGAGAACATGCAAACTCCATACAGGAAGGCCGCAGCTGGAATTTAAACTGGTACTGAGAGGTCGACGCGCTAACCACTGGACCACCTTATTATTATTATTATTATTATTTTCAATAATAGTAATAGTTGTATAGTATGTTGTCGGTGAACTTATACACTGTGCAGAATTATTGTTGAGGTTTGTTGGGATTAGACTCAGAACATGTTGCTTTCGGGCTGGTCTGTGCAGATGCCGTAACAAAAACAATCAGATCAAACATAATACAGTGCTTTACTTCTTGTCAAATGCGCTGCTAAATTCTCGTGAGAGCATGTCGCCCACAATCCCACATTTGTCACATGATGTCAAAGTCTTGCCTTCTGTCGTCGGACCATCTTGAGTTTGGCGCTACGCTCCAGGGCAGATTGTTTTGATTCATTATTTAATTTTGCAGCTATATCTCATTTCCTTCACTGGCATTGTTTGGAATCATCCAAATGCACGTGCGCCAAGAGTCCGACCCTGATGGAACAATGAGGGCGTAAATAATCTATTTAAGAATGCTCTGCCCGGTAATTTAAAATATTTATCAGCTGTTCAAAACAATGCCCAAAACTCTCTTTTCAGTGATAGTTTTCTTGTCAATTTTTTTTATCATTTTGACTTCCTTTTTTGGATGCATTGAGATTTATAAAATCTCAGTTTTATTTAATGAAATATTGAGAATCTCACTGGGTTTTTAATTATATAAAAATGTCTTGGACACCAACTATATAATACCTCCAGGAGTGTATAAGACTGCCTAATGAGGAAGATATTAATGACACAAACAATTCAAGTAATGGTGTGCAGTACTTTTGTAATAAATAAAAGATACGTTTTTTTCGTATCTTAATCTTTCATTTTATTTGTGTATAAACAAGAACACACATTGTCTTAATAGTAATAGCATTTAAAAAAGACATTAAACATCTTTAGATTGAAAATTTGCATGAAAGTTGGAGTTACTATTCAAATGCAGATGCCGTCTTTTGCATCGAGGGATTCACAATCCGGAAACGTCGTCACCACCAGTGCATTATTATTCCAAGCTGGGCCAGTCCATCTATCGATCATCGTTATTTTTGACACGAAAAATATCCCCAAAATGACTCTATTTGCTTTTCGGGTTCGTGACTCTCCGGGGTTGGCCGAAAATTGCTGGTTTTGTCAGCATTTCAAAGTTACTGTCAGTCATCAGTCAGATGGTAAAAACGAAAGTCTGTCTGTGACAGACTGACGGGCAAGTGACTATTCCCACCTCTTGTGACTACCCACTACCCAAAAATATATTGAGAAGTTTTGGAAATCTGAAAATGTTTCATTAAGGTTATCAGGAAAGTTTCTGTGTTGCTTAGCGAAATTTCAAATGCTATGCAATAGAGAAAAGGCCTCCTCCTATACTGTTTATAGAAGCACACATTGCTACGTTGTCACTTTTGGTGTTTTCATTCTTTCAAATGCAACACCGATTACAAAACTTTGTGCCGCTGTCGCGGTATTTTTAGAACCAAAAGAAAAGACCAAAAAACTGAAGAATCAAAGTAGTTCACATTTGGGATGCTCAAAGCCCCCCCGCCCCCCCCCCCCCCTCCCCAAAAAAAGGCTCCATGCAAGGTGCCTCAAGCTGCTGAATACAAGATGCAGCGCAGCCAGTGGCAAACACAATGTTTTGGTGGCCCAAGGCAAATGTACATGAGGCCCTCCATATGCTCCATGCTCCCCCCCATCCCCCCCCAAAAAAACTATCAGCCCGTCTGTTATTGCAGGAGACTCTGCTGTGTTTCACCATTTCATCACATCTGCTTTCTCGGGGAGCAAATGGAATATGTTCTCAGTTAAGGAGCAGAAGTAGAATCTCTCCCAATGGTAATGTTTGCAACCGTTTCCCCTCCGCTGACTGGGCAAAGTGCTTTTTGTCACCACCACAAAAGAACATTTCTATGATCGTTATGAGCAGCAGCAACTCTCCGTAGACTAAGGGGGGGACAGTTTAAAATACTTGTCAAGTGTCTTTATAACATGCGCACGGACTGCTTTTGTCAAAAAACCACAAGGATGAAGAATAACAGCATACTTTCCATCATATTTTGTTTGGTGCTGAGCAAGAGAGTTACGACTTAGCGAGCGGCTACTTGTCCTTGAGCAGGCCAGAGTCTGAAGAGAAAAATGAGCCAATGTAAAGACCCCATAAAAATTATCATTTGGATTTTCATCTGTGCATTCAACACTAAATATATGCCTCTGAGTATTATTTTATCTACCTACATATGCTGCCCAACCAATTGTATTCAACTATCTGTTATTTAGAACACTGCAAAAGCAATGCTATTCGTTAGCTCAGTTATGGCCATTATCGACTAGCATCAAGCTAGTGGACCTATTTGATTAAACCGTAAATTTCAGAAGGTAAATGCCAATACATTTTTTAAGTGGTGTTCTAAGTATTATCATACCAATCTACATATGCGGCCCAACCAGTCGTGCTCAACTATCTCTGACTAAACAATTTAAAACACTGCAACAGCAATGCTATTCGTTAGCTCAGTGATGACCATTAGCATTAAGCTAGTGGACTTATTTGGTTAAACCGTAAATTTCAGAAGGGGCATTGACAATACAGTTTTTGAATTGCTGTTTGCTGTCTATCTAATAGCTGCTTGTTGTGACTTGAGTTGAGTTCAGTTCACTGAACCATACGGTGCTTGTTTCTCAAGTTTTTTGCTCACTAGTCAAAGCAAAAATTTGTCGGAACAGAGGCTCATATTACACAAAACGGTGTAATCCCAGCTTTTAAAAAAGATAATAAACATTCTCCAAGTATTTTTTTTAATTGCCTAATAAAAAAAATTGTGGTCACCAAAGATTTGTTTAAATTACAATATATGTAAAGTAACCACAATGTTTAGGTTGGTGTTGAAAACAAACATCCGAATAACGTAAATTAAATTAAAAAAAAATAACAAGCAAGCAAAGCTTCAGCTGCACACCTTCAAAGCTAAAAAGCAGAATGTGTGCACATGTCAAGAATGTGGGTGTTGACATGCTTTGTTGCCGTTATTTAGCGTAGCTCGACAGCATCTCTGCGTTTGCCTCCTGACAACTTTCCCCACTTAATTGGTCACAGTTCACCTTTTGTTCGACAGGGCTGCTCCCATCTGCTCGCTTTCCTGCATTGTCAAAACCTTTCTTTTCAATTTATACTCTCACGTAAAGGTCAGGCACCATAATGAATTTTGGGTTATATTTTGTGATTGAAAAATAAATAAATGGGTGAAGACCCATTTATTTATTTTTCATTTATTTATTTTTCAGCAGTGAAAAAGCACAGACCCCAGCCCCAGTTTAAATATTGGTCACTTGCTAGTTCTTACAGCTTTAATTACATTTTCATCACTATGTTACAGAAGAAATTCAAAATTCAGATGAGCATATACAGTACTTCAGTACTACAGTAGTTCATATTTCACAGTTCATATTATTATTTAACACTATTATATTTTTGTAATGTATTCTGTTGTAAGCATATTGTCTTATTTCTCAGGACAATGCAGCATGTACCTGCACCGAAAAAAAGTGTTGATTCTACAAAATCTTATTTCATTAAGTGGTTGGATGAAATAAACGCACCTTGAACTTTTTTTTTTTAAATTCGAGCAGTAGTGTGGTTCCAGGTGAGATTTGCAACCATTCAATGAAATGAAATTGAGTAAATTCAACACATTCTTTTTTTTTTCAGTGTACATTCAGAGACAATCCTTTTATAGACTGTATTTCACCTTTGGATAAACAACCCCTTGGCCACGAACAAGGCCACAGAAAGTGCCCTGCTTTGTTTAATAATGTGCCAGACATTCGCTCAATATGTGTCCATCCATGCAGTTCTCTCCACTTCTTCTTTCCATTTAGTTGTGTAAATGAGGTGACAATCCAGCTCCTCAGTTGTCGACTCCACGCGGAGTGCAAGAGGCATTGTCTGATTGTTGGCATAATCTTTTTGGAGGCGGGCAATTCGGATTGTGGGAGTTTCAAACAGAAGCAATCATGGCTGAGGCAAACTGGGATTTTGGTGCCTGTTTATTTCTAAGCTTTCAAAAGAGAGAAGCAGTTAAATAGCAAGCAAATTGGAGGAGAGAATGGCAGATCAGGGCTCGCAATACCCAAAGCTGCAATACCCAGTGTCCCACTCATAGGATGCAAGGCCCCTTTGGGTGCACTTTTGTAAACACTTGAGATGTGTCAACGTCTTGATCCACTCATGGCTGTTTTTGATTTGCATTATATGATCATCGTATGCCTGATCCCCGAGCCAAAACAACAAGCCAAGTTATAGTTTGTTGCGGCCCTAAAAAAAAAAAAATAAAAAAAAAAGACTTTGTTTAAATGAATCATATGGCCAACATACATCATTTTAGGGGTCATCCTTTAGATCAGGGGTGGGCAAACTACGGCCCGGGGGCCAGATCTGGACCGTTGGTCTTTTTAATCCAGCCCGCTGAAGATTGGTGCACAATTAAGGTTTGATTGCATTCATTTCGTTTGGACTTGTAATGACAGGTATTTCAACACCAGGTGGCACAGTTAATTCAAGTTGCAGAGCACAGGGGAAGACGTAGAAAGAGGGAGAGAGTAATGGCCATGGAAGGGAAAGTGATATGTATCTGATTAAACGAAGCGGGTAACAAAGTACAAAACATTCAGGAGACGCCTGGAGTTGGAAAGACTAAAATCTACGAGACTTTGAAAAACAAGGAAGCGATTCTTACTCAGTCCGATTCTGGCAATTTCCATGCTCAGAGTGAATTGCTTGTGGCTCGAGTAAATGAACATTTCCTAGAATGGTTTGATTGTTATCATGTTAAAAACTTTCAGCAAACTGGACCGCTAATAATACAAATGTGTAGAGCGTGAACAACAGGGGGCTCAGTACACATCCTTGTGGAGAACCGGTGCTGAGTGTGATGGTGGAGGAAATGTTACATTATTACTGGCATACAAAGACGTTGTGCTATCTTCTTTATTTTCTATTTCTATTTCTAACTTTTGGCCCGGCCCTCCACAATATTTTCTGCTTCTCATTTGCTCCCCCATTTTTTAAGTGAGCAAAAGTATTGGACCATGGGATTGACAGTTATGTACTATTGACTCCTTACCTTGTCAAACCAGGGCCGCCGGGGAGCATAAATGACGATGATGGCTATTGCAAGCAAAAGATTTTTAACTAAATACTAATCTTACTCACTTTATCCTCTATATCAAGCCCCAATGTTTTTGCTCATCTAAAAAATTATTGGGTAAGCATGACATTTGGATTCTCAATGGCAGAGTCCAATATTCACCAGCATGCCCAGCCAACCACCTGTCAAAAAAAAGAAAAATTCATTGTCAGTTAACCACGTATCATATAAGATGTCTACTTTAAATTTAAAGTTGGAGTCAATCCCAAAAATGTTTTTACAATATGTTCTATGTGCCTTCACTAGTCTAAATGTGTCATGATTGAGGTTGAGACCAACAGGTGGCACTGTAGGGCTCCCCCTGCAGCTGCACACCTGTTGGTCATTATGTAATTAGTGGTTTAAAAGGACTCCTGTCCGACAACTCATTGTCGGGTCGTTGTTTGTGTTTGCTGCTGTCATATTTTTCAGTCATGTTTCGGTCATGGTTAGTTTTTGCTTCAGTCATGGTTTTGTTTGCTACTTTGGATTCTTTTTGTTTTCAGGACTTTGTTTGTTTTGGATTTAGTTTTCTCTGTGTTTTAATACAATTTGTCAAGTAAACCCTGCTCCTCCCTCTTGCCTGCTTTTTGGGGTCCACCACCACCTCGCAAACGTGACAAAATGTTTGATTTGATGAAATTTTGATTAATATTTTGTTTGTCGAATATGCCCTTGCCAGCAAAATCCCCTTTTTTTTTTAGCGGCGCACCTGTTTTTTCAATGATTTGACTAACGATTAGTCATGACTTGAGCCCTGAGCAACAGTGATGTCATTTTCAGTCGACAACAAGTGACAAAATGGCCGCCTCCTGATTTGGACATTAATAATAATTTATTAATCAGAATGCCATGGAGCTGAATATAACATATTCTCATAAAGATCATTTTAGGGGTAAATTCCCTTATAAGTGTGTGTTCTAAAACAGTAATTCTTTGTTTTGGGAAAAAAATAATTTGTACAGATAAGCTTGTATTTGTGTTCAACTCGGGCAGAAAATGATTAAAATACTGATTTTGCCATTCTCTCAGTACACTCAGGTCATGAACAATAATTGCTTCCTGTGTAGCTCTTTGTCGACAAATTGAGCAGATTTTGTATGTTTCACATGAGAAATGCAAAGGCAAACACACATCAGGCATGACGCCAAAGTTTACAGTGAAGCGTCGCAAGGAATTCGTGCAAAGCGGCGGGATGTGTTACTTCTCTGCTTGAGTGTGAATTCACAGGAAGGCTCGACTGGGTTCTTCAAGTGGCCAAGCGTGTTATCCGAGCACCTGATGATTAAAGTGGTTCTAAAACCAGTTGGCCGACTTTTAAGGGTTTCACTAGATCATCTGGCGAGAGCTCGGTCATGTGTGCCGGAGCAAGGCAAGAGCCGGGAGCTCGGAGAAGAGCACAGGAAACAAATCAAACACCTAACTCGGGTCTGCGCCCACCTTCTCTGTCATCTGGAAGACTTTATTTGTCTCCGGAGAGCTTTGCTAGTCAACTGTAGCATGTCGACAACATTGAGAATGTGCTTCTCCTGGTTTTATATTTGACACTTACTGCCCCATAAAGCAAAACTGGCAATTTATAGATGACTGGTAAGGTGGAAGGCTCATTTTCAAATGGCTAAAGGATTAAATTGAATCTCACTTGCAGCCGGTATAAAAGCAAGAAAAGGGTAAGAGCTCAAGAACGAAAAGATTGTCATGCTTTCTTGGATTCTTCTTTCAATTCATGTAACATGTGTTGAAGAAAAGAATGTAAGGGGGGTAAAAAAAAAAGGCTATGCGCACTTGAGAATTTGTATGTTTGCCTTTAACGTGTGTTTGGAATGTGTGATGGAGCTGCTGGAAATCTAAACAAGCAGAAGGAGAAACTAACCACAAGCTCTCCATGCTGCCCTTTGTCAAATCGCAACATGGGGGAAATAATAAGAGACCGGAGCTCATTTTTCCGACACATTCCGAGGCACATGATGGTACGACTCTTCGCCCCCCCCCCCCCCCCCCCCCACCACCACCACCACCACCCCACTAGCAGCAACCTGGAGGGTGATGTCAGGCCGTCAGGTAAATTGCATTTACCTGGACTGACTCCCTGATTGCGATGTATAAGCCTCGGGCAGTCTCCTCATCCTTCTTCCCTGACTTCCTTCCTGACATGGTGGTGCTTTGGTTATCGTAAAAAAATATTCCTATTACATCTAATTAGGATACAGATGGTAGCCCTGTGACACAGTGTCAAAGTTTTGTGTGTGTGTGTGTGTGCCTCAGAGGTGTTCCAAGACTTCAATTGCTTTTATTTCAAAATGCACTGTCTGTAGCGATATAGACTCATTCAAACTTGTAATTTTGCTGTGCCAAATTTATTTTCACTCACAATAACAGGATGTAGAATGGGAAAAAACAGAATTTTAATTATGTGTGTTGCATTTAGAATTAGACTTTTTTTCGAGAGCTAAGCCATTTCTGAGCCATTTTATTTGCTCATTGGCCTACTCCCATTTTTTTGAGGATGGGAGTAAGCCAATGAGAAAAGCATGCAAACTTCACATGGAAAGCCCAGAACCTCTCTATCATGTAACACACATGCCAAACACGAACATCTTCGCACTGCAAATGGTACAGTCCAACCACTTTAATTGGTACTCTCAGCAAAGCAACAAGTTACATAAGAATTAAATCTGTTGTCAATTTATATGACTGAAGAATCAATGACCTGCCGTCGACTGGCAACTAATCCAGAGTATATAGTCCACTTTGCTAGGAGACAGCAGAGATAAGCTCCATCTCCCTGCAGCCCTGACAGGATAAGTGATGCAGATAATAGATGGAAAAAGATAACTCACTGAAAACGTCTGGTTGGACACTTTTGATAGGTCCCCAAAAGTGGACGACGAAAACAAACAGTATGCCCCCAACCTACCCACCCTCCGCTTGCAGCACACATTCACAAATACTTTGTATTTCCACAGCTTTGTACAATCTTCACTCACATCCCACTTTGTAAATAGCCCATTACGGGGGTTCGCAAAGCAGTTGGTAGTCAAAGATTGAGACCCGTACGTGCGCACGCTGCAGTACATGAATTGAATCAGTAAATATTACAAAGCACATATGGGCTTGAGTCATTCTTTAAGAGAAAACAAAATAACATTCAATTCAGAGGACAGCAGGTGTGCGGCATCCAATTAGCAGACGCAACACGAAGCGCGAGAGCTCCGGAATACTAAATGTCCAAAAGACTCAATGGAGACTAACGGCAGTCTTTGAGACATATATTGCGATTGACACTAAGTGGGGGGGGGGGGGGGGGGGTGAAATAAGTGCCATTGTCCCCTTATATGACTGTTGCCAGGGAAATTAGGCAGTGAGTAACAGCAGATGATTAGGTTAATGAATTAATTTGAAAAAGTACAGCATAGATAATATATAAATTATGAATATATAATAAGTTAATACCTTATTTGACCAGCAGTTTGGTCATTTTTGTTCCGTGCAATGATTTTTGACAAGTGAATCGCTAAGATTACTCTTCGCTGGCTCCACTTGCAAGATTGAAGTATCGTCATCACCCACGACATCACCAGTCTGCGTTGTCTCTTCACCCTTTTGGAGCCACACCAACATTTATTGGTTGGACAGTTTTCAACTTTCTTCGGTCACACACTCGACTTGTGAGACCGACTCGCAAGGAACAGGCTTGTAGCGCTTCCCAGTTAGCGGTGCAACTAGAGGTCAGTAATCAGTCAGTACTGACAGAAGATCCATCACTCTTCTGTCAGTACTGACGGTCACTGCTGGACCCCTGTTTTGTTGACGGGAACGGGAATGACGGTAAACTAAAAAGAAATTGTCACAAGATGTCACACTACAAGTCCGTCTGTCAAGTCTCTTCTTTAATGACACCATGTTTGCTAATTTGCCATTAGCTTTGCAGTTAGCAAATGTAGCATGAGTTGAAATGCTTCCAATATTCCCACTTTTGTTCAAGTCACTTTTTAAATCCTGTGCACCACACTGTGATTGTGTGCGCCACTTTCATCATAAATAGAAGGGCACTGTCTTCCTCTTGGTCAATGCCGAAAAACCATTCAAAGGACGACGTAGGACATGTCACACACTATGTGGCAAGACAAACAAAATTCTGACATGCCAGACTTTCGTCATGGTCATGAGTCGTCACACACGCCTCACGACCAATCGTCGAGTACGTCACGCTACAGCGGGCTACGACGCATCAGGACAACCCAAAATTGGCTACGAGCCACTGTTTTCTGCGATGCGTTTAACAGCTCAAAATTGCGCTACATTTGTGTAGTCTGATGTCTGCATAAGAGTTTACTGTTCTCCATTGCTGTTTTATCGCCCCAATCTCTTCATGATTAAAATGCGACCTTGTTATGATGTGGCCAAATAGCCACATGCCAAGAAGTAAGTAGAGTTGCTCTTAGATATTGCTGTTTATTGTTATAAGGTGCTCAATGAGATTTGTGTAGCAGTGCTTGACAATATCCAAATTATCCATCCATCTATTTACCGAACCGCTTAATCCTCACTTGGGTCGCGGGGGGTGCCGGAGTCTATCCCAGCCATCTTCGGGCAGTAGGCGGGGCACAACCTGAACTGGTTGCCAGCCAATCGCAGGGCACACGGAGACGAACAACCATGCGCGCTCACACTCACACCCAGCGACAATTTAGTGTGTTCAATCAGCCTGCCATGCATGTTTTTGTACCGTGGGAGGAAACCGGTGCACCGAGAGAAAACCCACGCAGGCCCGGGGAGAACTTGCAAACTCCACACAGGGAGGCCGGAGCTGGAATCGAACCCGCTACCTCTGCACTGTGAAGCCGACGTGCTAACCACTGGACTAACGGGCCGTCCTATCCAAATTATTATTTGTATTATAATCATTATTAATATTTTGTGAATTTAGGCAACATTGTCCTCCAGCATTTACTATTCATAAACCTTCATGCCTAACAATCACGGATGCAAACTTTTAATTATTATAGAAGCTCCCCGGGGTTACTGTCACTCTCATTAAAAAAAATAAATAAATAAAGGTTTTGTTGTTTTCCAAGTCTGCATTGTTGGCGGCTTTCTGTTTCCTCATAAAGCCACACACACGCTCATGTTTGTCACCTTAAGTTTACCTCTCAAGAAGACTTTCTCTTACTCCAGGTTTCCTGTGGCTTTCCCAAAAATATTCAGTTTAACGCCACGGTTAATGTTTCTCCTGTATTGCTCTGACAAAAATTACAGAAATAGTTGTGAAACAAAATCGTTCAACCGCTGATCTCCCCTTCGTCTCTTTTGACGATCGCTATCCTCGTGTGAGATACAGATTGAAAGTCTGACTGCGGGCAGTGTCGGTGAGTTTGCACCATCCTGTGACGGCCTCGATTATATTGATGTGTCTCGCCGTCTTTTTCCTTTCAATCCTTCAAGCGTTAGGTAGGCGAATACAATCATTTGTTCAGAAACAAGGGATCAGCAGAAAGGATTCTGTCTGGATTAAGCAATCTTGTAGCTGTGAGGCACATATGACAGCAAATCAGGGAAAGATTCACTTCGTAAGCTGTATATACACTATATAGTCTGGGTATAGGAGCGCAATGACACTGGTGCGCGCTAAGCCTCTTTGCTTGTTATCCAATGACAATAATTTGTCGGAACATAGTTTCTCAGAGCTGTATATATTCTACATCAGGCCAGAGGTGACAGTAACATGATTAGAGCTCTGAAACAGTTAGAGATGGGTAAAGCCCGCTACGAGCACTCTTCCGTTGCGTTTCTGCATGTTGCTGCTGGCAAATATCTCCAGGGGAGTCTGCCTTCAAAGCATTGTTTTCTATTGCATACCTGCATCAAAGTGTGACTGTCAATTTGCATTTGCATAACACATTTTCAGCGCTGAACACACCACCGCAACACGGTGCACTTTCTGCATGCGGTGTCACGTTGAAAGGAATACAAGCATTAGATCACGAGGTCCTTCCGATCCATTGGGTATCATCTTTGTTTACGATTAGCTTTGAGGGGGCGGCCCGCTGGTCCAGTGGTTAGCATGTCGTCCTCAGAGTGCAGAGATATTGGGTTCAATTCCAGCTCCGGCCTCCCTGTGTGGAGTTTGCATGTTCTCCTGTGTGGTTTTTCTCCGGGTACTCCGGTTTCCTCCCACATTCCAAAAACATGCATGGCAGGCTGATTGAACACTTCAAATTGTCCCTGGGTGTGAATATGAGCACGGATGGTTGTTTGCCTCTGTGAGTGGTTGGCAACCAGTTCAGGGTGTCCCCCGCCTACTGCCCGAAGACGGCTATCTTGGATGGATGGATGGCTCAACTGTAATGTTGTTGCTAGTGGTGTTTTACAAAAAGATGACATAGTGCGCGTCTGCCTCACAATCAAAGGTTCTGGGATTGAATCTCAATTTTGCCTTGTCTTTGTTTCTTTGGACTCCCCATGCTCAGCGTACTACAATTTACACCCACATTTCCAAAGCAAGCACATCAGGTTAAATGGATAATACAGTGCACTCCGCTTAATAGAACACCGGTTAATAGAGTAATCCGCTTAATAGAGCAAAAGGCTCTGGAACGGATTTGCCTAATGCAATTTCCTATAAAGATACTCCGCTTAGTAGAACAGATCTCCGCTTAATAGAACAGGCCGTAAGCAATGAACATTGTAAACTAGTGGTTTTCGAAGTGTAGCTATCGCGATACTGTACCACTATCGCGAGAAAACGCGGTAGTTCTAGCCGTATACAGTAACAGGTAGCACGCGTCACTCCACACATAGACACACGCACGTCA
This sequence comes from Hippocampus zosterae, assembly GCF_025434085.1. Lineage (NCBI taxonomy): Eukaryota > Metazoa > Chordata > Actinopteri > Syngnathiformes > Syngnathidae > Hippocampus > Hippocampus zosterae. Next base: position 33,679,970 of record NC_067452.1, on the reverse strand, counting down.
CAATGGCTTCAACTTCATTCAAGAGACGAGAGAGAGACGAAGTGTAGCTATCGCGATACTGTACCACTATCGCGAGAAAACGCGGTAGTTCTAGCCGTATGCAGTAACAGGTAGCACGCGTCACTCCACACATAGACACACGCACGTCACAATGGCTTCAACTTCATTCAAGAGACGAGGGCTATCACCTGCGGATAAGAAGGACATACTCAGACGATACGATGCATTGCCGGATTCTCAGAAGGTACGCCCGCGGTTTCCAGGACTTCCCTCTTATCCAGCGCATTGAGAGGGAAGTCAACCGCAAAATTATGGACTCCTGTTTCCAGACAAAAGTAACGAAATTTTTCTCGTGATTTGAGATGTTTGACTGAAGTTGATTAAAGTTGTTGTTTTGTTGTTTGATTAAAGATATGGACGTCCACAGTCGAAATATCTCTTCTAACTCGTCAGCAGGGGTTTTTCTGCGTGCATAACTTGGTCGTCGACGTGTCTGAAGGTGTACCTAATAAAGTGTCTCCGGTTAATAGAAACCCCGCTTAGTAGAACAGAAGCGCTTCGGCCCAATGGTGTTCTATTAAGCGGAGTGCACTGTACCGGTACTTAAGATTTCCCATAGGTGTGAATGATCTACATGTGCCCTGTGATTGGATGTCAACCAGGTCGGGGTATTCCCCTCTCCCTGGATGGGCTCAGGCACACCCGGCAAGACGAGTTGTTGAAGGTGGATTAAGCAGCAATGAAACATGTAGGAAACCATTATTTTCAATGTGTACTGCAATTGTAATGCCTGTAAGTATTTCTTCTGACTAAATTCTGCTGAGAACTTGTTAATAAACCATGGTGAGTCGAAGCGCAACGGTTCACTAACAAATATCCTAATTTGTGAAATATGTTTATTCCCTGGATGGAGTCTGTTCGCCTCGCGACTAACCCACTTCCTGAAATAGATCGGCTGCATTCACTCTCTGAAGTGTTCCAAAGGAAAAAAATAAAAAATTCTGGCTGCCCATGTCCTACATAATGTAATCATTTCAACCAAAACAAGAGAAAGATGCCAAATGCCACAATATTATCATGATCATCATCATCATCACAATCTCCTTTGCCATCGTCACCCAGGCAGTAAATAGCCGAATGATAAATCCGAAGAGAGAAGACAAATGCAAAGAAGCGTGTCATAGAAATGGTGGAACACAGTTATACTTCTGGTCTTATCCTAAGTATATAATGTCCTGTTCTCACCACCATCTAGAGCACAGACGCAGTCCCAATAGGCACATGAATCCAAACTGTACTCATGATGCCCTTTTGTGTTTTTCTGGGGGACACCCCGAACCGGCTGCTAGCGAATCGCATGGCACACAACGACGAACAACCATCCGCGGTCACACTTACAATGAGGGATAATTTTAGAGTGTTCAATCAGCCTGCCATGCATGTTTTTTGGAACGTGGGAGGAAACCGGAGTACCCGGAGAAAACCCACACAGGCCCGGGTATAACATGCGAACTCCACACAGGAAGGCCATCGAACCCACAACCTCTGCACTCTGAGGTCGATGCAATAACCACTGGACCATCGGGCCGCCGTACAATTTTATATTTATTCAAATTCAATTTTATCCAATATCATAATTTGAGTGAATAGAGCAAGATAAGTCATGTTTACAAAACAACTTATCATTTTACAACCCTACAGTAGCTTTTAATGGTATGCATTACACTTTTGATTCACTGGTCCTCTGGATAAAAAAAAAAACAACAACAACACTATTGGGATAAATCCAAGTGTAAATAAAGTTTATTTCAATTCCATGTTTGTTTCACTGTCAGACACACAGGTACAACCAAATAACTTTCCCGTTACGAGATGATTATATCCCTAACCGCTCTTTAATACACCAATCTGGCTGTGAAAATTTGGAGAGCAGATGTTGCCGCGAGAATGCTCATTCAACACATCATGGGCCAAATATTCTCCCAGGAAATACCACAAGACAACGAAGCGAGTCAATTTCAGTCTGGGTGCACTTTTTTTTTGGATGCTGTTGCTTCCTTCGAACTCAAAGGAGCTGTGTCAATTTAGACACTCTTAACTTTCTCAGTAAAACAGATGACGTCAGGACCAAACATAACAAAGATTCGAAAAGTGATTAGGATGAGACCTTTACAACCAACAGGAGGGGGAAACAATGACCAATGTCATTTGTTATCAACTTGTCACTTTGTTTTAAGCTAATAGCAGTTGACAGACAAAGAAAATTATTCAGTAATGCTATTTAGGCTGTTTACATTTTTGAAAACAAATAATAGAATCTAAAAAAGAATTCTAAAATATACCGGGAACCAGCGAAAGGATGCCTGTAGGAATTATGTGCTCCCTCTTATGAGTACCAGTCTCGCAGCGAGCAGCAGCATTCTGGACCAACTGGAGATGCTTAATGGAGGATTGGCTGACTCCAAAGTAAAGTACATTACAATAATCCAGTCGGAATGTGACAAAGGCATAAATTATTGTTTCAATGTGCTCATGAGAAAAGAGAGGCTGTACTTTAGCCAGCTCCCTAAGATGAAAGAAGCCGGACTTGCCGGTTAAATTTATAATCACTGTCCAGTTTAGGACCCAAGTTCAAGAATGTCGGCTTCTTGCTGCTGGAGGCTGTAAATTTCCCCAGCGTGGGACAAATAAAGGATATCTTATCTTACCTTAAGATAAGGAGCCAGAGTTGCCCCAAGTCCACAGGATGGGATGTGCAAGGGCCACTGGGACCAAAAACCATCACTTGTGTCTTGTTTTTCTTGAAATTCAAGAAATTTAGAAATAAAGCCGAAGCAGCAGGAGCATCGCCACACACACTGACACATTGTCTGCCATCTTCAAAGCTGTAAAATGTAAGACAGTACTTCTTTTTTTAAAATATAACTGAAGGTAAAAGAAATACACCCTGATTTAACAAGTGACACTTTTTTATTATGGCAACGTCTCACACTGACTTTTCATTGTTACATTCATGGTTGCTTGGTCAATTTGACCTTGCCAAATTCTCCATTTCAATAATAACTTTGTATCACCGTCATGGGCATTGTGACCTGCAAGTAGACGGCTTTATTGAATCTGAACGACAACAGCTCTTTGATGCTAGCTTATGAAAGCCATCATCGCTCATCATTCTGTGGACTGCAGCTCGGCTACAAAAGTTGCACTGATACAGGAGCCTTTGCGTGCCTCCCGCTGTTGTTGTGGCGTTTGCACAACAGTAGTTTGTGCACATGCTTCACAGCATATGCTCTTCCATTTAGAATCGACATCAGGATGAAATTCAAAATGCAGGAAAGGGAATGAAGCCGGTGAGAGAGAGGGACCATTATTGCCTTGGGGTGGAAGAACAGCTTTGCGTGTCTTTTCTTACGTATATTGCAGCATGTCCCTAGCACAGATCATTGGCTCGGCCATTAGCGGGAACACGCTCCCCACTTTCCATCTCTGTTGCATCCGTTGATTATATCAGCCGGCTCGCTCGGCACACTTGGAGGGGGTTACTAGGCAAGTCATTACAAGTCATTCGAAGTACGCTGGTGACTTCAGATACGAGCTCAGCTGCTTGTGTCTTGTCCAGATGTTGGTGCTGTCATCAGTTTGCTTCCATTGCGTTTTTTTTCAGTCCCTATCGGCTCGTTGATTGTCAGTTGTCACGTCTCGATAGCAAGGTGAGTTAAGTCTGATTGGTTGTCCTGATGGGTAGAGTAGGCTTTATGAAGCGTTTCGGCCCATTGGGCAAACTGTATTGATACTGTGTGCCAACAGAGTAATTCTGTTGGTGAATAGGACACCTGCTGGGTCTCACATCATTGCTTTGCAGGCAACTGAGAGACATCCATCCATCCATCCATCCATTTTCCGATCCGCTTATCCTCACAAGGGTCGTTGGTGGTTCTGGAGCTTAACCGAGCTGTCCCCGGCAGTAGGCGGGGCACACACTGAACCAGTTGCCAGCCAATCGCAGGGCACACATAGAAATACAGCCATCCGACATACAACCAATTTTTGGAATGTGGGAGGACACTGGAGTACCCGGAGAAAACCCACGCAGGCACTGGGAGAACACGGGAAGGCCGTACCTGGGATCGAACCCACGACCTGTATTGTGAGGTCGACGCACCTGTGGGCCACCTTTTTCCATGTACATTTCTAATTAAAAACATAAAAACTTTTCTCCAGTGTTATGGCAGTCACATGGCTCCTTTTCTTGAACAGTTTTTCTAGCTTTGTAATACACTCTTTCACAATGTATTGATATGGGTGATGTGCCTAAAACAGCGGAGATAGCTAAAAGAAGGGTTAAATATATCAAATATTTTTGTAAAAATATTCTATGCAAAACTTTCTGTGTGGAAAAATCTCCCTGACTTTGTCAAAGTAACTACAAAGTGAAACTCACCTGAAAACAAATTATCTTATTTGCCAATATGAGATCAAAATGGTCGCAGGAGGTGGAATCCTTTCTTCTTCTTTCGGAATTCTTATCACACTGACTTGAAGGGAAGAATTGGGCTTCAAATGCTGTGTGATTCATTAGGCAGAGACGTAACCCGTTGACAGATGTGCTTTCTTATAAAGTTCAGCGCCTTGGTAACAGGTGATGATGAAGCGATACAGCAGCTGCGTCGGTCCTGTTACTTTTTCTCCCAGCAATATGCGCACCGGCACGAGGCTTTGCTGTTAACTTACGTTTCTGATGCTCTGGACCCATCACAAATTATTCTGTACTTTTAAATCTGTTGTTTTTGGACTTTCATGATTATTATTATTTTTTTGTTAATTCCAAGGTGCCTTGTTTTGCTCTCGTTATATTTCTGAAATATATACCGGGTACATATTTTTTGAGAGCACTCGCGCCCCATTTCCCTGCAATTCGGTCCCAACCCCACCAGACCATAACACACACATTTCTGTCCTCTCGCCTTCCCATTTGGACTTTGCATATTCTCCATGTACTTCCTCCCACTTTCCAAAAACATGCATGTGAAGGGATTTGGACACTCCAGCTTATTTGCCACTCGAATTATTACAAGGGGCATGGAAAATGGATGGATATTGACACCAGTCCGGGATCTACTGCTTCTCTCACCCAAAGTCGGATAAGTTTGGCTTGTATCTCAACCTTGAGCCAATGAGTACAAGCACCGTTGAAAATGGATGTATATTGTAATCAAAGTAAAGTATCTGATGCATCCGATTCTGCAAAATAATCAATTTTGTAACAGAATCATATCTATTAAGTCAAAAATGGACAGCCAGAAGGTAAGTGGAGTGGCATTCCTCTACAAATCTCTCTCCAAAAACTAATGCGAGTAGACACAAGCTGTCGTCCTGCAACAGAATGTTCTCGCAGGTGCTTCCAGATGTGTTGCACTTGCTGTTCCTCTTTTATGAGCAAAAGCTGTGAAGCAGAAGGTCCTGTCAGGCTGGCAGTTTCTGATGAGACTGATGTCGGTAAGAGGCTACATCTTTGGGAATAGAGTGGAAAAAAAATAATCCAAAATCAATAAAAATGAGGAAGCGCAACAAGGGGAATATGTGCCATTAAAATACACAACGGACATACTGAATAAAACAAGAAACAAACCCAAGGCTTTTGCATCCTCACATAGTGATGGTGCATACTGTTGCCGTCCAACTTCGTAAGTACTTCCATGACCAGCATGCAGGGTTCGACATTGACACCCGCCGACCCATTAAATGCGAGTGCATGTCAGCAGCGCTGGGCAACACAGCTCCTCCCACTGGCCACTTTGTTTGGTTGAACTGTATATTTAGATTGAATTGTAGAATCTAAAAAAAGCCACAAAGTCATTCATTTTTTTCATTATTGTATGATATACATGACTTAGATTTGTTCTTGATTTTACTGTTTGGTGCTTTCAACCGCCTTTATTACTGATTTGTCTTACTGTTTATTGTGCATGTTAAATCGCTCCATGTACAGCGCTTTGTATGCAGCGATGGCTGTTTGAAGGTGCTCTATAAATACTGTTGACTTGACTTGACTTATTCTTTATAGTTGAAGTGCTTTAAACTTAATTGTTTTGTGCACCGTCGGCTTCACAGTGCAGAGGTACCGGGTTCGATTCCAGCTCTGGCCTCCCTGTGTGGAGTTTGCATGTTCTCCCCGGGCCTGCGTGGGTTTTCTCCGGGTGCTCCGGTTTCCTCCCACATTCCAAAAACATGCATGGCAGGCTGATTGAACACACTAAATTGTCCCTAGGTGTGAGTGTGAGTGCGAATGGTTGTTCGTTTCTGTGTGCCCTGCGATTGGCTGGCAACCGATTCGGGGTGTCCCCCGCCTACTGCCCGAAGACGGCTGGGATAGGCTCCAGCACCCCCCGCGACCCTAGTGAGGATCAAGCGGCTCGGAAGATGAATGCATGAATGTTTTGTGCACACTTGATGAATGTGTATGTTTATTTCACGTGATTCACGCATCCGCAGTGGCACAAAGAGAGGCTTGGGTGGCTAATTTGACGCATTTATAGAGTTCTGAAATTATCGGGCACACAATTTTGAGAGTTTGTTCGGTTGTACAGTTGAGTTGAGTGTGCCTCAGTGACCCGAAGTACAGTAGTATCATAATGCATGTTTGTTAGTGTTTCATATGAAGTTCATCAGTTAACCTGTTGTTGTGATCACAGTAAGTCAACATCAGTCCGCTAAGTAGTACAGTGGAAGACGGGTGAATCTGCATTTTAAAATTAGCGTGACAACTAGAAGTGCTCTGTTGGGAGCTTCAATGTTGCTGGTTTAACAGCATTTTAATAACTTTGCTTTGTAAAGTCTTCCTATGTTGTGTCGACTTGCCTCTTGGTCTTTTTTTTTTTTTTGTCCTTATCTTGTTTGGGAAACTACACACCCACATAGCAGCATAAACATATGTACAAAGAGAAAATTGTCGTGAAGAGAAAAAAATTTAAGTCGAGGAAGAAAACCCACACATTTTCCCAAGTGCATTTATTGTGATCACCTCAAGTGGTGTTTGGCGCCACACTCAGATGTGAAGACAGCCTACTTATCTGGGGGCCAGTAAAAAGGATACTAGAAAACTGCCTTAACCACATGTAGTTTTTTGTTTTTTAATAGATAGATATGCCCCGCTGGCACAGGGAGAACATGCAAATCACACAGGAAAGAACCCCAGGACCTCTGCACTGAGCATGTGATGTGCTAACCAGTCGACCACCATGCTGCATCTATAGTAGTCCGGTTTCCTCGCATATTCCAAAAACATGCGTGGAAGATTAATGGAACACTCTCAATTGTCCCTAGTTGTGCGTGTGAGCGCTGATGGTTGTTTGTCTGTGTGCGCCCTGCGATTGGCTGGCAACCGGTTCAGGGTGTCCTCCGCCTACTGCCCAAAGACAGCTGGGATAGGCTCCAGCACGCCCCGAGACCCTTGTGAGGGTAAAGTGGTTCAGAGAATGGATGGATGGATGGTTTCCACTGGTTAAAAAGAAAAGCAGTTCAGAACTGCCAACCTTATTTGAACAGGACAGAATTGGGACATCTCACTGCGAGGCCACCAGCAGGCACATGGTTCAAAACAATACTTGAGCTAATTTCACATATGTGTTTGTTCAGAGCAGTCTCTCCGTTGTCCTTATTAAATCGTGAACCCATTCGAGTCTGATTGTGATTCCTCTTTAGGACTGGTGTCCCGACATGGCCTGGGCTCCATAACCACAGGCCCTGTTGTAAATTGGAAATGAATGACAGGGCAGCGTTCCCAGCTCAGAGAAAACGAGGGGATGGCAAAGAGGCAACCAATTAATATTTCAACCATAAATCCTCTGTGGTCTGCGATTGACTGCCTCGACTGCTGGTGTCGTGTGCCTTTTCATTGTATATCCCCATTAACAGAAAATGTGTCAGTACTCACGCAATAACTGCCATGAGGGAAAGAAGGTGGTTTCCAAAAATGTTCATGTCAGGATTCCAATTTAGAATTGTGTACAGACACACGTTAAGGCTGGAGTTACACTACAAACTTCAATTGATGCAATTTTTTTGCTCTTGAGTGACAATTCTGGTGTGTAAGGGAGAGGAAAAATAAAACAATGCATACAATCTTGTTTTGTGTGTGTGTGTGGTTTTGTTGTTGTTGTTTTGTTTTATTTTTTATCCCTCAGGGCGGCAGTCTGTCGACTGGTTGGCACGTTTGTCTCACAGTACAGAGGTGCAAGGTTAGATTCCGGGCTCTGGACTTCCTTTTTAGTGTTTGCATATTCTCCTGTGTGGGTTTTCTCTGGGTACTCAGGTTTCCTCACATATTCCTAAAACATACATGGCAGGTTAATGGAACACTCTGAATTGTCCCTAAGTGTGATTGTAACCGTGGACGGTTGTTTGTGTATGTGTGCACTGCGATTGGCTGGCAACCAGTTCAGGGTGCATGCTGCCCAAGACACCTGGGATAGGCATGAGCACACCCCGTAATTACCCCTTGTGAGGATAAGCAGGTTCGAAAAGGGATAGATGGATGATTTATCCATTAATGCTAACCTGATACCAGATTAGTGACTTGATCACACGCGTGTCCCCTACAAAACTGAAAATCTGTGATTGAAAAACATCGGCCATCAGTATTTTTTAAATTTGGTCACTCCTATGTGTATCGAGTATTAAATACCGCATTGGCCCGAATTTAAGATGGTGTTTTTTTTCATTGAATTAAGACTGAAAAAGTGGGGGTCGTCTTATATTCATGGTCTAGACATTATACCCATTCACGACGCTAGATGGCGCCAGATATCATTGAAACAATGCTGAACTTGACTCCCCAGGCCAAAGTGAACCCCTGTCCACGAAGAATAAAAACAAAAATAGCGGTAGCGCAAATAAGAAAAATAAAAAATAGCGGTAAGAAAGAAAAGAGAAAAAATAATAGAAGAGATAACAGAAAATGAAGAAACGGATCAATCTGGAGCAAAGTGGGTCGAAGATCGGCCAGGTCAACCGGCAGCTGAGGAGAAGTTATGATGTAATTTACACTTCAGTTTACATATTTAAATGTTCAGATATTAATATTTGAATGAGGCAATATAACATGCTTTTTCTCTCAAATATATTGTTATAATGATTTGTTTCAGATGTACTGTTATTATTTTCTGTATAAAAATTAATGTGGTTTTCAAAAAGTATTTTTTCAAACTTGTGTCTTGAAAAAGAGGGGGTCATCTTATAATCAGGACCATCTTATATTTGGGCCAATACGGTAATAAAAATAACTGCTGACACTGGCCAGTGGAGTAATGACTTGGTTATCCCGATTTCATTAAATCATTCAGTTCAGGCCAACTAAACGGGTAAGTAACATTTACTGCGTTCGTTGTTGTTTATTTTCATTTTTACTTCATTGTTGTCTCTTCCCGGGATTGACACGGTTGCTGTTGTTAACCAGCCAGAAAGTCATCATACCACCCAAACTGATTTCCCGTATAACATTTGGAAGCAACACAACAATAATGCACTCCAAGCAATTAATATTAACCTTGTAGACATACACATATTCATTCAAAAATTGCTTCTTCGTGGATAAATGAGAGGATGGACATGGATAGAATTCAAAAAGTAGCGTTCATATCGGTTATCAACTGTATTCATTTTCTCCAGGGTTTAGTTTCAGTGTCATGGCAACATCGAGTAGCTTGTAGCTTAGCTCGCTACAAATTTCTAAATCTATTGCCACTGAAAATGTGCCACATTGTCACTGCTGTTTGGTGGTCTGTGGCGGATTGGATGATATGTGACGCAGAAGAAGCATGACATGCACTTTGTATTGGCAATGTTACTGTATTTGACTGCACATTGTATTCTCTTAACAAACGGTCAGGAGCATCAGGAGCATGCCTGTGGTATGACAGCCCAGTAACACACTGCTGTGAGATGGAATTCGCATCCTCAGACAACATGGTAACGTTGGTCATTCTTCGATTCCCAATTTGTGATGGTAGTCTCTGATAAAACGCCTCGTGGGGGCGAGTGTTGTCATTCTGGAGGTTTGAATTCAATGGTCGTGGGTGGGGATATAGGACTGGAATCTCATCTTGTTAGCCCCCTGCTTTGATTCGCCTTTATTGATGACATCAACGTCATCTATCCATCAAAGCACGCAGCAATTAAGGAGAACCTTTCACCTAGCCAAGATCTCTCACATCGCTCACAATGCACATCACGTCTTCCATGAACCGATGCTGGGGTAACTGTGGTAAACCTCACGCAGCAGGGATTCAAGCTCAGAACCTCTCAACTGTGACGCACAAGTGCCAACTGTCACATCATTTTCAATTCCTCGGACCAGAATATTATTGTCAGTGCAGCTGACATGCTCACAGCAGTCTTAAATGTACAGTTTGTTTCATAGAATTATTCCTGATCATATGGAGAAAAAAAAAGCTTTCTGCAGGGCTTTATTCATGTATGTAATGAGAGATGGGCACAGAGGAACACCGAGGAAGCACTTGAAGGCAGCATCACTCTCTCCATGTGATCAGAAAGAGGGCTTGTGAGCCTTGATTTATTTATTCATTTGTTTTTAGCTTCGTTTTTTTTTTTTTTGAACCCATGTGTACTGGAGTCGCGGGGTTTCGGTTTCCACACTCTCCTCCTCTCACTCTATCTATGTAGGGCAGCCCGCGGATCCGCTGACATCCCCATCCTCCCACATGCCCACACAATCTTGTTAAAGCATGCAGTTAATCTGAAGGAGGAAAGGGCCTCTCTTTGCTAGCAAGTCGTTCTTTCATCATGCCATTGTGTTTCCTTCATCACAGTGTCACAAAAGATTTCATATTTGTCCTAAACCCAGGTGCTGGGGATGACTTTTCCCTTCATCATGGGAACCATGATGCCACTTTTTTCCCCCCACTGGGAGTGTCACTTGGGATCAGGATATTGCGCAGCAGGTGCACATTTTTGCATCGAAATGCACCAGTATGAGTTGCCATTCAAAACTTTACACAAAATAAGCTTGCAAAAACTCTATTGGTGGTTCAATTACAGCTTGGGGCCTCCCAAGCTGTAATTGAAAGCGAAAGCACAACAACTGCTTGGGGGCTTTTGGTGAGAGGTTTGTGTAGTCTTGCCATGTCTGATATGGATTTCTCTGGATGCTCGTACTCGAACACGGGTTCACGCGTACTATATATCCTGCATTTATTGCCAGACAATCTTAATGATTGAAATAAAAACAGGTTGGGGTGGATTGTTGTTCAGGACAGCCCAGTGGAGTAATTGTTAGTCCGTCATCATTACAGTTCTCAAGTTTCATGTTTGGATACGTCCTTCCAGTGTGGAGTTTGCATGTTCTCTCTGCGCTTGAGTGGTGCTACATGCCAGTTGAGTGTCACCTGTGAACCTAATGATATATGATATAATGGAATAGAAAATGGATGGATTGATGTTTCATAGTAAATGGAATAATATAGAAAAATATTGATTTTGTATTTTATTCATTCATTCATTTTCTGATCCACTTTATCCTCACGAGGGTCGCAGGGGTTCCTGGTGCCTATCCCAACTGTCTTCGGGCAGTAGGCGGGGGACACCCTGAACCGTCTGCTAGCCAATCGCAGGGCACACAGAGACGAACAACCATCCACGCTCACACTCACACCTAGGGACAATTTAGAGTGTTCAATCAGCCTGCCATGCATGTTTTGGGAATGTGGGAGGAAACTGCAGTACCCGGAGAAAACCCGCACAGGCCCGGGTATAACATGCAAACTCCACACAGGAAGGCCAGAGCCGGGATCGAACCCACCACCTCTGCACTGTGAGGTCGACAAAATGACCACTGGAGCACTGGGCCGCCATATTATTTTATATATATTCAAATTCAATTTTATCCAAGATCACAATTTGAGTAGAGCAAGAAACTCAGCAAGATAACTCATGTTTATCTCCATAATAAGTTTGGAAAATAATTTTAACTGACATAAAGTTATTGTGTGATTGTTGAATGTGAGTTTTCATCACAAGAATGCACGCAGGGGTTTCTGTGGTCCATCCATCCATCCATCATCTACCGCTTATCTGGGGCCGGGTCGCGGGAGCAACAGCTTTAGCAGGGAAGCCCAGACTTCCCTCTCCCTAGCTACTTCTTCCAGCTCTCCCCGGGGGATCCCGAGTCGTTCCCAGGCAAGCTGGGTGACATAGTCTCTCCAGCGTGTCCTGGGTCTTCCTCAGGGTCTCCTCCCGGTGGGACATGACCGGAACACCTCACCAGGGAGGCACTCAGGAGGCATCCGAATCAGATGCCCAAGCCACCTCATCTGGCTCCTCTCGATGTGGAGGAGAAGCGGCTCGACGCTGAGCCCCTCCCGGATGACCGAGCTTCTCACCCTATCTCTAAGGGAGAGCCCGGACACCCTGCGGAGAAAACTCATTTCGGCCGCTTGTAATCGGTGCAGCGTCTGCTGTGATGCGGACGTTGTATCGGTCTGTCGTGGTGAAGAAGGAGCTGAGCCAAAGGGCGAAGCTCTCAATTTACCGGTCGATCTACGTTCCAACCCTCACCTATGGTCACGAGCTATGGGTCGTGACCAAAAGAACGAGATCCCGGTTATGCTAGTTAAAACATGATTCGGTCTGGGCATTTGCTGGAACAAATTAACAATAGCTATTCTGTACTAGCCTGATGAGGTAACTAAAGTTGTTGAATTTGCCATATTTGTACTCTTCTTGGAGAAGCCATGTATCAGATTTAGAGAATGTTGCTCACTGGCTATTTCATTTTTGAACCAGAAAAATGCATCCTTTCTGTCTGCCTCTTGATTTCATCCACGGCGTCCCGAAAGTTGCGTCCTCCCCTTCACTGAGAACATCAGTTCCCTTCATCATTTTGCGCGCTTCTGTGAAATGCAGCAATTTGATCAAGGGAATGCGGGGCGGCAGCAACAGAAAGGCCACGTGAGAACTGAATTGCCACTCACGGCCGGTGCTGTTCTTCATTTCATTCCCACCCCGCAGTGCGAGAGAAGACAGGCGAGAGTGTCATCCATAAACGTAGGAGGGCTGCATCCAGGCCCCTCATTTGAGAGGAGGTATTGTCTGCTAAGAGGAGGCGGGAGTTTGCGCTGCAACCGTTTATCCCCGTGCTGGAGTGGCTCAAAACCTTGAGACCTCCAACACTTATCAGTGTCCTTGTAGGCTCTCAGAGATCACATCCAGCTCTTTTACGAGCCGCAGAGGAATTCTTCCAAAGCACATTCCATCCCACCAAAAACGAGAGAAAATCACCGCAAATTTGAACGACTCCCCCACACGCACAAGTGGGCCTTTTCAGACATCATAAAAATGCATCGAGCATTCAAATGGGGCTTCAGCTCAAGAGGAAAGACCATCTTTTCAAAATGAAGCAAACTTCTTCATTCTCCCACTAGTTGCTCTAGAAAGGTCTCCAGGCTGTTGATTACAAAAATTAATTGCCTAAAGGTGGTTAAATCTTTCAGCTAAAGTTGTCACATCACCAGCATCTTCCCGCTCTGTGTAGCGTCATGCAAGAGGCACTGCAGGTTTAAACAGTTTGGCTCTCTTCTTTCCAACTTCGTGCTCCTGTCATGTTTGTTTTTTTTTTTTGGCAGTATTGCCATCTGGTGGTGATGGGAAAAACAACCTGAGCTCCCCTCCACTATCATTCTCGTGTGCTCAATGAGAATCCTGGGGAATACCACTCTGCAGAGTCGAGTGTCAACCGGGGAAAATAACCCGATAGATAAGTGCCACATTGTACTGTCCTGTACACAACCTGTGCATTATTCACTGAAAAATGCAGGAAAATGTTTAGCAGCAGTAGTACTGTAACCCGCCTCTTGCCCAGTCGACAGTGATATGAAATATGGGGAAATAAAACAAATACCGTCCCTGTTTTCAAACTACAAAAGGAGCAATTAGAATTATCGATAAAAATATGCTGAACCGACAAATCCACTCCTTAAAGAATTAATCATTGATATTTTTACCCGGTTTGAGTATAAAATAGCACAAAAAATGTAACAAGTACACAATAACCTGCTGTGCCACAATACTCAGTCGTCATGACGTAAGGGGCGCGAGTCTCTCCAAAAAGTCCAAAGCAAGAACATTAAGCAAAGCTGTGTTTCTGTTAAAAGGTGTTCATTTCTGGAATTGTTTTTGGAACTGACATAAAAAGGTGTCAATCATTCATTCATTCATTCATTCATTCATCTTCCGAGCCGCTTGATCCACACTAGGGTCGCGGGGGGTGCTGGAGCCTATCCCAGCTGTCTTCAGGCAGTAGGCGGGGGACACCCTGAATCAGTTGCCAGCCAATCGCAGGGCACACAGAAATGAACAACCATCCGCACTCACACTCACACGTAGGGACAATTTAGAGTGTTCAATCAGCCTGCCACGCATGTTTTTGGAATGTGGGAGGAAACCGGAGCACCCGGAGAAAACCCACGCAGGCCCGGGGAGAACATGCAAGCTCCAAACAGGGAGGCCGGAGCTGGAATCGAACCCGGTACTTCTGCACTGTGAAGCCGACGTGCTAACCACTGGACTACCGGGCCGCCCGGTGTCAATCACTTGCATGTTAAAAATAATAATAATAATAATAATAATAAATAAAGTTCAATTGTTGAATGGGTGTATTTAATATACTGTATATTATGTTTCAATCTGGTTACGTTTGGTTTGATTCCTCATGTGCCCTTTTTTCACCACCTGTTCTCGTTATCAGTGTTCCTTGTGTGTAACCCTTTGTTTGTTGTCCAGGTGTTTCTCGTTGTCTCGTCACTTAGCTTGTATTTAGTTCTCTGAGTTTCTGTCAGTCTTCGTTTGGGTCATTGTGAGCTGTGAGTATGTGAGCATACGTGTGCTCCTGTCATGTTTTGTTTCCTGTTGTAGTTTGGTTTGATACTTGTGATTTCCAGGCATTTTTTTCAGTACTTCGACTTAGTGGGGTTTTTCCATTGTACTGCTGTGTATTTTTTTTTTTGTTAAATACATGTTGGTCAATCCACCCTGCTCCTCCCTGCCTCCCTGCTTTTTGGGGTCCTACAACTACCAATACGCAGAACGTGACATATATGGCCATTTTTTGTATTAAAATGTCATTTGTTCTTTGCATGGTTTTTAAAAATAATGTATTAGATGTGACATTTGATGGTCCCCCCCATAAAGTGCGTGTATTTATTTATTTTTGGGTGTTTGTACAATGAACTATTCCAATCCTGCTCGTGAACCATATTTACCTGACCAATAATTCATCCGTCCGTTTTCAACACGGCTTATCCGATACAGAGTTGTTGGGAAGGGATGTGTGCTGGAGGCTATCACAGCTGATTTCGGGAGGAAGGCCGACGACACGCAAGCCTGGTCGCCAGTCACAGTGCACGTATAGTCTCACTCACACCCACATCATTTCCATGAGTTGGAAATGGTCCCCAGGGTGCCCGCACACAAGTCAGGCGAGTGTACCATGACACCATCAGTGACTTCTGACCAAATAACACCCCCAAAAAAAGCATGTTTCATTTATTACGTTTATTTCTTAAATCTTTTAACATTCTCATTCTTTATGTACATGTGGGCAAAAATCTGTAAACTCTTGTTTGCATGTTTTGACCGAACTAGCATGCAAGCGTAAATAAGAATAGTACAAAGATAAAATCTCAATCACTAGTATTCATTTTCAACTTCATAACATGAAAAACGTACATTTATTCAAACTGTTTATACATGTAATAATGAGCTTTTGTTGTCTTTTTTTCATTTTTTTCTTTTACAAAGTACAAAATACAAACACACTAATGTTCATTAAGGCTCAAAAAACGTTTGTGTAGGTTTTTTTTCTAATAATAAAGTTGTTTTTCAAAAGATGGGTCTGTTTGGTAAATCTTTTTCTCATTTCAAAAGTGCAATAAAAGTATCTCAATCAAGTGTTTAAAAGTAAGAGTAGTGGGTCCCCGATCTGATCTCACTCCTCCCTCTGTGTGACCATGCGTTGCGTCTCGCAATCCTGTCCTGAAGTTGTCAATTCAATGTCGGCGACCTGCAGGTCCGCCTGCTGCTTCCGACAGCACATGTCACATAATGTCACCCTGCTGGCTAAATCTCCAAACTTCCTGTTCTTCTGATGCTCCCATTTCACCACAAATATCCGATAGAACTCGATGAGAACGACGAGAATGTTCTTGCAGGTGAAGAAGATCATCAGCTGGTTGAGCACCTTTTCGTGCAGCATGAGATAGACGCGGTAGCACATGAAGGGGCCATCTTGGAGTCCCACCGTTAGAAGCAAGATCCACACTTCACTCGGGCAGCACGTCTTCATATTATTGGTAATGTTGTTAATACGGCCACCGACAAAGCGCCCCGCGGTCCTCCGTTCCTGCCCACTCTTATGAGTGAGCACCAGAGGGAACTGCATCAGCGCCCACGTGAAGAGAAATAAACCAATGATGACCAACTTTTTCCTGGTCATGATCTCCTCTAACCTGAAGGTATCAAAGATGTCCAGGATGTCGGCGCCCAGTCCCACGTAGACCATGAGGAGCTGGGAGAGCTGTTCTCGAGACATGTGCCCCATTGGCATGAGCCAGCGGCCAATCACCAACACAATGAGCATGGTCTGCTCCAGACCAGTCACCCATTCGTCTGGTTCGAGATACATCATTTTCTAGGTCCGGAACAAAAGCACAGCATTGTCCATAATGCATCGAAATCAAATATCATAGAAGAACAGGAATGATAGACATTGTTCACTTGTTCAAGTCTAAGTTTAAGTGTAACTATGATTGAAAGTTGACCCATGCAAATCTAGATTGCTGCGCTTAATCTGAATACTCGGAAGTGTTTGCACAGGTACTTTAGCTAGATACATTATTTTTTTTTAATCCTGCACAAACAAATTCCGCAAGAAAAAAAAACTTTAAAAAACCATCACAGAAGAATGAAGATTTTTTTTTTACCCCCCAAGAAACTAATTTTTTGTCGCGGGCCACGTCGCAGTTACAGCTTCCCTTGGAAGGCCAGTGCACAATCTCAACGTTATTTATTAGCCATGACAATTTAACATTTCAGTACAGATTTCAGCAAGAATGATGATAGGTAACACACATGATTTGTTCCTGCGGGCCACATAAAATTACATGGTGGGCCGGATCCGGCCCCTGGCCCTTAACTTTGACACCTGTGCCCCAAAGGGTAATGATAACTTTTCCTGCAATGAATCGGCTTGCTAATGTTAGGCCCAGTGTGGCTGAGTGAAAGCGGAGGTTCAAGATAGGACACCTACCGCTGATAACTGCATCCTTCCCAAAATTTTGTCGGCATGTGTTGTATTGGCGTGTCTATGCCCTTTCAACAGGCTCAGCTCCAAGACCCAAATGGACGGAACGACAGTGCAAAGGTAGAGAAAAACCATCGGGGAGAACCTAAAACAAGAGGTCGATTTGTATTTATTGCATGCTTTCAACACTGGACAAGAAGACTTTGGTAAAGCAAATGTGTCATTCTAAAAATTGTAAACCCAAGAGATTTTTTTGCCTGTTCAATACAAAGTACAAACCCCCGGTTAACAGTTAAAAAACACAATGTCATGACATTCTTTGGACGGATGAAACTAAGATAATGATCAACTCGTATCAAAATTAGAAGATAAACATATGGAGAGAAACAACTCATGATCCAAAGCATACCACATCATGTTCATGTATGCGAAGTGAACGGGATAACTGGTGTTTCTTGGTGATGCGGGGAGAAGTAACTGTGCGCTCTACTCACAAATCCAACAAAACTGATTGGCCGCAGCACCGTACACTTAAAACTATTGAGTGGAGCGTGTGTGTGTGTGTGTAGGGGGCTAAAAGAGTGGTAGATTAATTTTAGAGCCAGGCACTACAGAATAAAGAGGTCCATTTTTCCCTCTGAAAGTATCTTCTTTCAGAGGGGCAATTATTCTCATCATAAATGCAAATCCCACTTGACAGCGCATGGCCTCGTTCATGGCGAGAGAACTTCAAAGGAATACTCGGAGAAAAAGTGAGAGGGCCCGAAGAAAGCTCACGTCGGGGAACGTTCCGTCAGCTTTCCTACGTGAGCAGGTGTGACGCTCACTCATGCGCTTTCAAATCTAGCAAAATGGAGGTCGGCCGCAGTTTATTTGAACACAAGACATATCCTCTTGTTATATGTTCCCATCACACACACACACACACACCAAGACAAAATTATTAAATACAGAAAGAAAAAAATGCTCGGTCCTTCACGTTGCTGTGAAGGATTGAGCAAAAAACGCACGGAGGATTCCGCCCCCCCCCCCCCCCCCCCCAGACCGTGCAACGCAGAGCAAGCTGCAAAGGATAACACGAGAGTTAGTGGCAGGGAGTTTTATGGGTCTATCGCAAGCTGCCTCTTAAAAGTACCACAACTGTACACTGTCCAAATACTGATGATCTATTATGAGGAGAAAAACTAATTTTTATATATAAAAATATTTTTTATTTTATTTTATTTTTTTGCCGGAACCTCAACAGGCTGCATTTCCCCATCTGGCCTAATTTAAATATGGGTTGTTGTAATGAGTCCGCTCAGTTTGGGATCAGGCACCATCACATTAGGACTACATAGTCATCGGTGCCTCAAACGTTTCCAGACCAGTGACTGGAAGGGCTGGGCCAATTTACAATTCACTTCACGACGTATCTGTCGTGATTCTGTTTGTGGCCAGCAGGTGGCAGTGTAGCCCCCCCCCCCCCCCCTGCAGCTGCCCACCTGTTGGTCGTGGTCACAGACAGAATCATGACAGGTCGTGGTCACAGACTCATGACAGTCCTAATTACATAACGACCAACAGGTGTGCAGCTGCGGAGGGAGCCCTCCAGTGCCACCTGCTGGTCACAAGCAGAATCATGACAGTATCACTGCTTTGGGCTTTTTATCATGGGGAGGTGTATTAAATGAGGTATGGATAAATAAAATTTGGAGAACAACTGATGACATTTAAACAAATCTGGTTAGGAAGTGTTTAAAATTGCAAACTTAGAGTAAGACAACATTGAGAATGTTTTTTTTCTTTCTAACCCATCTTATTTCAGATTCAACAAATGAGGCCTTAATGATTGAGCTTAATAAAAAGCAGAAAATCGATTCACAGGGTAGGTTGACACGATTAAAAAAAATACAGTATAATTTTTTAGGTGCACTTTTCAAGAAAAATTGGACTTTATGAGGCTAGGTCAACTAACGCTCTGCCTGGCTGTCTTGTATCAACCCCGGTAATGAATTATTTCGGTGCTATCGGGAGCAGGATGCATATACGAGCGCAACAGTTTGCTCTATAAATCGCTGGCACAAATAGAAAGATGCATTGCTTGTTATATATATTTTTTAAAATTGGAATAATAAAGTGAAATTTGATTATTTAGCGCAGCACAACTTGAGAGCGCTCACGGCACAATCATGTTGAGAATCACTGATGTAGAAGATTGGAGTTGTTTGGAGGTGGAAGATGAAGGTTACCGTTTCACGCTTCGGTAAAAATGTCAAATATCGAAGGCCACAACTGATGGGTATCTTTTTGTTTGTAATTTGTTTGCTGACATTGTCATTATCATGACCGGAATATTGTTCAAACCTTTCATTCAATTAAAAATTTGGCATTTACCACTTGCTCAAAAAAAAATGTGTGCCCCAACCCCCCCTCGCTCCACAAATATCAATTATTTTTCCCCATCTTGTCAAATGTGTCATAAATATCCGGGTCAATATTGATGTGTGTTACCATTTCCATTCTGCGTTTTTGGTGAACTTCAGGGTGATGGCAATCTCAACTGCGAGTAGAGACACTCCTACTAGGAGAACCCAATACACTGGTCCTTTTACTGCCACCACCCGCCACACTGTCACGATGCCATGGATAAAAAACAGGACGCGGCTCAGGACAGCCAGAAGGATGTTAAATAGATGGCACATGGTTTAAAAAAAAAAAAAAAAAAGGAACCTGCACAGAATATATGCACAGAACATATACATAGGTCATATGTGACACAATAGATAACACAATTCCCATAGGGGTGAGATTGAAACTGCAGCAAAAGGTTTCTTGCACTTTGATGGGATTCGTTAAGACTTACGCAGAGCGGTCAGTGTCAGACTTGCACGTGTGAGAGGAAACAAAAAATGGCAGCCAAAAAAAAAAACGCATGCAGCTCCCTTGCTCATGAAGCCTTGTGCTCAAGAGGCTGTTCTTAACCATTCATACTGCACTGTCGCGGTGCAGAAACATATCCACTATTAATTAGCCAAAAGGATTATCGGGTCAGAGCACCGAGGGCGCGGAAAGAATGCGGCGAGCGGGATTCATGATGGTGACTTCATGATGACATCAGATATGTCACCCTTTGTATCACTCAAAATGATCAGGAATGACCCTTGTCCTGAGGTCTATTAATCAGTACTTTCATTTACTTTAATTCAGGCTTTTGAAAATTCCCCACATCTGATCGTAATACTAACCAATGACCTCTGAGTGATCCAACGATCCAATTTGGGCGTTTTAGTTATCCCAGTCGGTTTCCCAACAAAAATGAAGTCCCAATGCTTATATTGTCGGTGTCAGGTCTGCGGACCAGGCATTATTAGAAATACCGAGAACTAAACGGTGGCTCAGAGGGGATCAAGCCTTTTGCGTTACTGGTCCCTCTCTTTGGAATGACCTCTGACTGAACATTCGGCAAGCCCCCTCACTGCCCATCTTTAAAACCCGCCTCAAAACTCACTTGTGTTTTTTGGCATTTGGCTCAGCATGACTCAGACCTGATTTTAGTTTTGCTGTTTGGTGCTTTCTACCCTCTTTGTTACTGATTTTTTGCTTTATTGTTGTATATATGTTAGTTACTCCATGTACAACACTTTGTTGCAGCGATGGCAGTTTGAAAGTGGTCTGTAAGTACAGCTGAGTTATCATGATGAAGTCAGAGCAATTCATATTTCAGATATGCATAATATGCAGAATTGAAAATGTCCAGGTTTCTTTCTGAACTTTGATGAATGAATGAATCATGTCCACGAACATTTTTGGGGGGGTGCTTGCCATGGAGAAGAATTTTGGAAGAAATCCATAAGATGGTTTGGTCCAGTTGCTGCTTGTTTTAGGGTCGTTCTGCTTTCACATGCGTCTCTGAGTCCATGAAAAGTATTTCCTGCTTGCTATCAGGTCACTGAACTTCAAAATACTTTTTGGGGCCAACCATGAACATATGTTGCAGATCTTTGTCTTCAAAATGGACTATTTTGCTTCTCTGAGAAGTAAAAGCTCATTCGTACATTGGATGTAAATGGAGTGGGGGTTACAATAAGATGCAAACCACTGGTAACATTCAACACGGAAGGAAGATGCGGTGGGGGGGGACTCGAGGGTTCTGAAATAATTCTTTCAGGAAGATGAAGTCAAACGTTAGCTTGTCACGACAACCTTCCTAAAATTTTAATTTAAACATTTTGATTGTTTCAAATTCGATGTGGCAGTGTGGAATGACAAGAAAAATATATAATAATCCTCCGCACGGGCGGCCCGGTAGTCCAGTGGTTACCATGTCGGCTTCACAGTGTAGAGGTACCGGGTTCGATTCCAGCTCCGGCCTCCCTGTGTGGGTTTTCTCCGGGTAGTCCGCTTTCCTCCCACATTCCAAAAACATGCATGGCAGACTGATTGAACACTCCATATAGTTCCTAAGTGTGAGTGTGAGCGTGGATGGTTGTTTGTCTCTTGGAGCCCTGTGATTGGCTGGCAACCGATTCATGGTGTCCCCCGCCTACTGCCCGGAGACAGCTAGGCTCCAGCACCCCCCCGCGACCTTAGTGAGGATCAAGATGTTCGGAAGATGAATGAATCCTACACACGATTACTGTCCATGTGCTGAAAGTATTCAAAAGGCTACTTACTGTATGTCAAGAATCTGCGTGTCTCCAACCTTGATTTTTTTTTTGGTCTCATTTCTTCATTCTGATCTGTCGTGATGTCATGAGCTGGAGCAGTTGGGGGAGTGTTGTTCAGCAGCTCCCAGTCAGAAAGCCGCTGTTCCTACCAGTGTTTACATTGCCAGGTCTCGACTACTCATTGGCCTCGAAACTCTGCCCAGCCTGGGACACGGGGGGCTTCCGTGTTTATTTGGAAGACCGGTCAAGACCCAAACTTCCATCCATCTCTTTTCTGTACCGCACATCCTGTTTGAGGTTTAACAGGGAGCTGCAGACTACTGTAAACAAGAGAGCTCAGGGGGGGGGGATGACTACCTTGGATTGGTCATGAGTCAATCTCGGGGCTTGTCTCCATGCCAACGTTACACATTCGGTCTGTTTTTGGGTCTCGCGAAGTTCACTGCACTTTGTCTTTTGATCTTACAGCAGTTGGCATATTGTTGAGACTTTGCCAGCCGCGATTGCACGAAAATGATGTTTAAAGTTTACTGGTTCCAAAAAAAAAAAAGTGGACTGTGAAAATATGCAATTCACAAAAGGGTGAACTGTAAAATTTACATTCAAGACCCATACCGGGAGACCATAGCTGTGCAATTTGGAAATGGCATAATGGGCTGAAGTACAAGGAAAGCTTTCCTCAAGTCAGAGAAATAAGAGCAAGAATAAATGGACTGTCATTGTCAGATTAAAATGATAACAACATGATAACAAAAAGCACCAAAATGCTCACATGAGGGTGGGACCGTGGCTTTCGGGTAAGCGCAAGAAGACAGCCTCAGATGCAGAAATAAAATAGTGCATGACGCAAGTGGTGGACTCAATGTTTGAAAGCAAATAGAAAAGAAATAAAATTGACAGCTAAAATTAAACAAATCGCACTCTTAACGTTATTTCAAATAATTGCTTTAATATATGTCGATATGGAAATGACATTTTGTTTTACTTCGTATTTTTGTTGCTTTGAATAAAAAGGACATTTTGTATGGAATGTAACAGTGATCACATCTGTTCTCCTTCTGTCCCTTGTCAAACATTCTTCTGTCCAACTGCATTTCCAATAAATACCCGTCACTATAAAATAAACGAAGTTTCTGGGATATATAAACTTAATTGCACCGAGTCGATCAATCCGTTCATTTCCTTTCTACAGCCCAACTTGGAGCCAATCCCAAGCAGATTTTAGATGAGATGCGAGGTACAAAATGATCGTCAGTCAGTCACGTGGCTTCTAAAGTTTCAGATTTTTTTCTGGATTATATTATAATAATATGTATTTGCTTGACTGAACTCTATGTAATTGTGAAATTAATTCTATTGATTAAATCTGGGTTATATAACACTGCAATATACAGTATCTAAAACACATTTTCCGAACACCCGTGGATTTAGTTTGAAACGTTTTTTTTTTGCACATGCATGCAGACTGAGGCCAGTGGTGAAAGAAGTCCTTTAATGGCAAGGAAATTGGCAGAACTAGAAGGAGACAAGATGTTCCAGAAAGACGCCCCAAAAAAAATAAAAAATAAAATAAATTTGGAAGGAAACAGGTGGTGAACCACGACGGGGATAAGGCGCAAAAGGGCAGGACGGCTATGGCGCAGGAAGAGAGTGAGAGCCATGCAGAGTAGTGAGAACACCTCGTCTTGTTGTCCTTGATCAAGTGGTGCTACGATGACACACGGCCCACTTGCAGGTCGAAGCGAGCGACAGTTTCTTGGATATCATCTATGTGTGTCTGGGGTCGCTACTGCAGGTGGACGAGCAGGTTGAAGATGCACACTTGCATTCCGCATCCGCGTTAAGATTTGAAGGTCCCATCTGTTCCTTAAGCCACATTTTCCATTTTCACAGGCTGAAACACGTCATTCCCTCGAAAGTTATTTTTGTGTTTCCCGCAGTGTGTTTCAGCTGCATATGACTTGCCAACAGTGATGTGGCGCAGTTCCAGCGGTATCGTATGTACACAGTCCTTCCTGGATGAAAGCCATCGGGCATCCGTGTTCTTTTTCTTCCCTTTTACATTGTATACGCCACCCAGTAGATGACATTCACCACGGCGAAGGTGAAAGGAAACACGGCCCTGGCGTAGATGTCAATGGTGTCGGCGTCGATGGGCTTACAAACGCACTTGGAGCAACACTTCTTCTTCTCCTCCTCGCTCTCTCTCATCTGTCTGGACCGCCTACTGGATTCGGATTCCTCTGAGACAGCCTCCCCGGGGATCTCGCTGCTGGAACGCTGTGCACGGT
This sequence comes from Hippocampus zosterae, assembly GCF_025434085.1. Lineage (NCBI taxonomy): Eukaryota > Metazoa > Chordata > Actinopteri > Syngnathiformes > Syngnathidae > Hippocampus > Hippocampus zosterae. The sequence goes on along the minus strand of NC_067452.1, from coordinate 33,655,719 downwards.
TATGGCGGTTGGAAATGACCACCCCTTGGTTCATACCGGTGACAGACAGGGAGAACAGAACCATGGCCTGCTTGCCGTTCTTCACAATGGACTGCGAGGACACAAGGAGACATTTGAAAGCACAAAATAGTCTGAAGCTGAATTATTGATAATGCTTGTAAGTGAAAACATTGCAGGTGATCAAGGCAACCCTGGCTGGAACTGATACCAATTAAATTAATTGTTTTTTTCTTAAACTGTCTTTGCTTTTGTATGTTGCTGTTTTAATTGTTGATTTACTGTACTAAGATTCTGCAGATTCACGGCTCCGCTTCTTGCAGGTGAGTACAGCAGCGTGTATCAGCTATCACGGCGTTTCCTCAAATTGTTACCATAAATTAATATAAGCCTGTTTTAATACAACCAGTGGGACCAAAAACTGCATTTGGATGCAGTTTTTTTTTTTATAATTTTTTTTTCTTCTGACCACAACAGGTATACTTAATCATGTACATCGGTGCTTCTCAAACGTTTTACACCACGTATCACCTGAAAAATACTCACTCACAATTGCATTGTGATCAATATTTAAAAAGCAGTAATACAAAAAGATAAGTAACATGAATGATTCATACTGAGATTTATATTTAGCTTTCCTGTTGTTGGTTTTAATCCGAATGGGCTATATTTGCATAGGACTTTATTTCTAGCAAAGAATGACACCATTTCATTTGCGCCCTACATGGAAATCTTTTAAATTCCCTTCACATGCTTTGGAATTCCATAGGATCGCTCAAGGTCAGTGGCATCGATGCTTGTCAGCTCTGCGGTTTAAAAGCCAGTGCGGGTTCTGTGTTGGTCATTAATCCCAAGGTCGCCCACAGCAGTTATCAGCCGAGAGGCCAAAACGGAACAGGAACGGAGTCCTCACCTCAGAGCCGAGCTTGCTCGCCTTCACCTTGGCTTTCTCTTTCAGTCTGTAGTCGGCATTGTAATGAGCGAAGGCGTACTCGATGAGTGCAGCGAACACAAAGACGTAGCAGATCCAGAAGTAGACGTCCAGGGCCTTGATGGCTGATGCGCGAGGCAGGGAGGAGCGAGCGCTCACCATCAGGGTGGTCATGGTGAGAACGGTCGTGATGCCTGTCGGGATAAAACATATGTCAATGATTACAGCTGTGGCAGTAAGGCTCTCGATCTCAGACTTGTGTCAAATGTGCATCTGCCAAGTTATTCATTTCTGCTGCTAACATCTAAAGTGGGATCAGTTGGAAAGGGGTTGCTCCTGAGCGAGGTTGTAATAGTTTTGAACTTTCTCACTATAGTTTGCTTTGATCTTGTCATGTTTTGGTTTGTGACCAACAGGTGGCACTGTAGGGCTCTCCCTGCAGCTGCACACCTGTTGGTCGTTATCTAATTATAGCTTTAGAAGAACTCCCAGCACAATCACTCGGTGTCGGGTCATTGTTTGTTTCTTTCTTGCTGTCATGTATGTTTGTCATGTTTAGGTCATGTTTTGGTCTTGTTTGTGTTATTGATAGTTTTTTGCTTCAGTCAGGGTTTTTGTTTGCTACTTTGGATTTGTTTTGTTTTTAGGACTTTGTTTTGGATTAATTTTTCTGGGTTTTATCAACTTCTTCAAGTACACCCTGCTCCTCCCTCCTGCCTACTTTTTGGGGTCCACCACCACCTTGCAACGTGACAGATTTCGTTTTAACTTTTGTTTTTTAAGTTCAATTATTTTTAAAGCTTTTTTATGTTGCTTTTTCATTTTATTTGACAAAGATTTTTACTTTATTTTTTTGTTAGTTTTAATTTTTTTTAATATATGAAGTACTGTGTTTATCCAATGCAATTATTTTTTAAAAAATTGTCACACAAATATTGGGTAATAAAGTAAACTACACTACAATATCCTGAAAGCCATTGAACATTCTTTCTTCTGTACCAAACAGTAATACCAAAATGAATCAATTTGAAATAAACCCTAAAAGGTCATGTAGGAAATTAATTAACAAAGATGAAAACGAAAGGCACTATAAACACTAAACTGTCCATCCATCCGTCATCCGAGCCGCTTACGAGTGTCGCCGGCGTGCTGGATCCTACCCTATAAAGTTCTTTGGACATAACACTTACCCCTCGTTACTTACAGTTATTAAATAAAAACAAATAATATTAATAATCATCTTTACTGTGCAGCTTGTCCTATTACCTGTCAATAAATTATTGAATCAATCGTTTTTTGTTTTTTTTTCTTGCCTTGTACAATACCAACCTAAGGACACACGAGCAGGGACTGCTGATTGGCTGATCCAAAAGGACACCCAGGACATGGCAACCAGCAAAATGGAAGGCATGTATGACTGGATGATGTACACTCCTCGGTTCCGTCTCAGCTGGAAGCGAAGGCTGAGCCTTGGAAATCTTCCCGCTGAGAAAAAAAAAAGGACAACCAGTGGCTAATTGCTTTTTTTCTTTTTTGAACAATGTAATTTTCAATTATGAAAATGTCTTGCGAGTCCAAATTCAGCTGTTTGTCAGACATGCTGATTGAGGGGAATTTTCAGGCGTGTGGTTTGTGTGTGCTAGCAGAGTCACAGCTTTAAACTGTAAGCCATTAACTCATTCAGTACCAGCCAATTCTAGACCAAGTCTGAAAAGACGTTTAAAAACGTCTTTGGGAGTGAGTGAGTTAAGAGGTGTTGTAGACTATTCCATTCGTGCTATACAATGTAGCTGTTATTGTCTCCTATTCCATCCTATGTGGCTCTGCCCCAGGAGAGCCGTCATGCATTCCTTCTGTGTAAAAACTATAACCACAAAGCAAGCTCAATTAAAAGAACACCCCGCTTCAAAAGGCGGGGCGTCAAAGCACAACAATATTGCGTAAAACACTTTTTTTTTTAAATCAAGCTTCGACTAAGATGAAGACTCACCAGATTTGAAATTCATAATCTCCGTGACAAACCGATAGTCTGTGATGGTGAACTGTGACAGTTCCAGTTTGTCCAGCCCGTGAATGTGACTCTGACTTTCCGACCAATGGTACACAATATCCTCTGAGGAGTACCCGTCTAAAACAGAACAAAAGATAAATATTGTAAACTGTATGTATGTAGGCCAAGAATTGAGTAGTTTCGACCAATGGCACAGCATCTATTACAAATACTGTACTTGGGCCCCCAGACGTGTGTATGTAGCGCTCCCTGGGTCTACGAATCCAGTCTTTTTTTCGGAATTGTCTTTAAATGAGTGTCACAACTAAGTCACACACATCCTTCAACAACCTGTCAGAGTTGGTGTATGGTACACCCCTTTCCTCCCCACACCACCCATGAGAAGAAAATAAAGGCCATCATATTTTAACATTGCCAATAGGATGTAAATATTTGATTAAAAATAAATAATTAAGCACGCTGTCATTTTTATCGAACAATAATCTTCACTAGATCTTCTTGGGTTTAAAAAAAAACAGACATATTTTAATTTATTTTACTATAATGTGATGAAAGTCAATGCAAAGTCAATTAATCAATGACATCATTTGTTTTTCAGTACAGTACAGCACGTTTGAAATGATTAAGAATCACGAAAAGCATTGAATGCGCAGCTTACAGCTTTCCAGGTCAAGCATGCACTCCTGTTCATCCATGGGATACTTTGTCAGGTCCATGTCACATGCCACCGTCGAGGTGATTCTGACGGGGTGGAACAAATTCATTAGTCAACCTTGTAGTATTTTCATATTCCTTATAATTTTCTTGAAATTATTCACTATTTTGCACCAAAAATACCGAATACTGCCACAGCCTTACATTTCTAGTTAAAAAAAAAAAAAGGATTTAGTCCAACGTCAAAATATTATTTGCTTTTCCCAACTTCTTCACCAGGTTGTAGTAAAAATATTATGAAACTGTATGCATCTCTGATGACAGTAGTGAGGTTGTGCAGTGCTGCTGCAGAAGCTGCTGGCGGTTCAAGATGAACAAGTTCAAACTTTTACAGGTTACCATAGAAACAGTTTATTCGCCTCTCGTGGCATGAATAATGAGGCGCAGTAAGTAGGAGACATCGGTGCGCTCACATTTCCTCAAGTGTAAACATTTGAAGGCTGCAAAAAAAAAAAAAAGCCTCCTTTATTTGGTTGGTTTCATGGTCAACATTCTGCTCGTACCGGCTGCTGTATAGAATGACACCGTTGGGCTGCAGACGTATGAGTTTGTTCTCCACAGTAACGTCGTGGAACCAAGCCGATTTGGCATTGACGATGAAGGTGTCGGGCAGCCAAAGCTTGTCGACGAAGCGACTGTCCAATCCCAGCGTCTTGTTGGTGTGGTTGTAGGACAGGCGGTCATCGTGCCAGCTCTGCCGCAGGAACACGGTCATAGTGTATTCCTGCCAAAAACCACACACACAAACATGGAAGCTCAGCCGCAGACAAACAAACAGACCATCGGGAAGATTAATTTAAGAGATGCGATTTAACCATTTATTGAAGGACACTTGTTGAAATGGATGTAAATGACCAATGTCTTTGCTATACAATTATTGGAGTACAATAAAGACAGGAATTTGCTTCAAAATTCATCTGTTTGTCATTTTTGTGCTCAAGCTAAGGCAATAAAAGTATTGCTTCGGTGCCATCTCATAGCATGTGAATTGAAAAGCTTAATTTAGGCAACTCCGATTGGCTGGCAACCAGTTCAGGGCCTCCCCCTGCCTGCTGCCCGAAGACAGGTGAGATAAGCTCCAGCACGCCCTGCGACCCTTGTGGAGAGAAGCCGATCAGAAAATGGATGGATGGATCATTTAAGGGGTGTCAAACTCATTTTTGTCTTGCCTGATTTTAGTTCCAGTTTCCCTTGGAGGGCTGTTACTACATATAAAGAAGTCAAGAATAACGGTTTATCCACCTATTGTTTAAGTTACTATAATGAGGGTTTTGGTAACAAGAAAATTTGAATATATCTCTTATTTATTACATATGAGAATTTAAAATTTTGGTAGACATTTTAGAAAGGATCATGGAAGTTGACATGTTTGAGCTGCTTTCGCTGGCCGCATAGAATCATGTGGTGGGCCAGATCTGGCCCTCGGGCCTTGTGTTTGACACATGTGATATAGCCACTGCACTTTGTCACCTCACGAATCAGTTCAGTCAGCATCAAAGATGTTTTTTTTTTTGGTTTGTTTTGCTTTCGGGGTCTGTTGACTGTTTTACCAATCCAACGGAGCTATCAGGAAGGGTTCACTCGAGTTGAACAATCAAAGAGACCCAGGCAGTCACATGTCGGCACACACAGAAGCACAGTTTCAAGAAACTGGTTAGGACGACAGCATTTCTGCCGAATGAGCTCAGTGTGCAGCGCATGCGATTGTAAGCAAATAAAGTTTGTTGACGACAATTTCTTGTGGCAGAATGTGTCTTCATCTATGTTATTCTAAAGCAGAGGCTCAACCATAGGATCATCAGCAAGCTCTGCAGAAGCATAAAAATGAATCAGGTGTGATGGAGGAGGGAAACATCTAAAACGTTGTGGAAAGGTGGCGGACCGGAGTTGGTGACCCTTGCTCTATATTTCCTCAATGGCTAACATTTTATTTAACATTTATTAAACTGGTCCCATAGCGATTAATAAACACTTTGAAGACAAACTAGCGGCAGAAAAAACAATTTACAAAGCACATTTATGATTAAATGAACTTTCTCAAAGAATAAGAATAAAGGCTTCAAACAGCCAAGCAAAAACATGGACATTCTATGTAAGCCGCTATTTGACGATACTGTAAGTCTGTAACAAGCGCTACTTAACATTTCTGGTAGTTTATCAAGTTTTCAGGAGGGTTACGTTCACAAAATAGGTTTCAAAGACAAATAAAGCGACACGGTAAATTGCACGGATTTTTGCAACCAGTTTCATCATATCTTTCCACAGCATTTGACCCTTTCAGGTTCAGCGGTTACTCCAGTGGACAGCTTCTCAGGTCACAGCATCGGTGTCAAAGTCAAGGCCCGGGGACCGGATCTGGCCCACCACATCATTTTATGTTGCCCGCAAAAGCAAATCAGGCATGTCAAGTTCCATGATGCTTGCTAAAGTCAGAACCAAACTTTCAAATTGTCAAATGTAATTCACAATAACTGTCATTATTCTTGACTTCTGATTTTAAAACCAGTTATCCATCAATTTGTTGTGTGCTGTATATGTAATATGTGGAGGTGATTAAACATTTATATGGGTTCCCAAAATTCATAACAGCTCTCCAAGGAAACCTGTAACTACAATGTGGCCCGCGACAAAAATGAGTTTTACACCCCTGGGTTACAGGGTGCATTGAAAGGGTTTAAATCATTGTTCAAAGAGGATTTTGCACATGTAAACACATTTACCATATAATAAAAACCCAGTGTGGATGCAGTCCTTGAAACAGATGTGATTTATTTTTCTTTTTTTTTTGGCCGCACAACGCTGTAAGTGATGAAACAAATCAGCAATGTGTCCAAGGTGTTCACACAAACTGCTTCCAACCCCTCAGAGGGATAAATCAGGATTATGAGAATAGCAAATCTGTGATCTTTTCGGACTGTTGATTTTTATTTTTTTTTGCTGTGCGTATGAGGGAAAGGCTCAAATTTACCATGTTGGCTTCGGAGATGTGATCAATACTTGTCACTTCGATCGCCATGGCCACGTTCACCGGCGGACCTGCAGTGGGAGACGTGAGAAGAGAAAGGCACACACACATCGACACGCACGGCTACATCACATCGTCTATTTTCCTCCCACATCTCCCACACTCCTACGGTGCAGAGAGATTAGGCATTATCCAGTTGAACCATACTAAGTGGCGCATCACACCACGAGCCATCATAAACACCACTGAGCTTTCATGGGCTCACATGGGGCAAGCTTCTGCTGGCATTCATGCACACCCACACATACAGTATAGCGACACACACAAACACACGCGCACAAACACACACGGCCGGGGTTCTCACTCTGCAGTTTGCCATATGATTAGCATGGAGTGCGCCTGCAAGCCTCGAGGGCATAAACTAGCGGGGGAGTTCAGTGATGCATAAACATCGAGGCCATTTAGACTGAACATTATATGGAATCATACATGGCCCTTTCCCCACCATTCAACAGCTTCCTTCTGGAAATTGTTTATGGCAAGTCAAACTCAATTGGCCAGATATTGGATGTTCGCTTTGGGGTTATTTATAATGCCGTGTTTACTAAACTGTGCTTGTCAAGGTCATCAGAGGAGCTTATGGTGTTGTGATGCATGCAAGCTTCACGGTCGCAATGTGGATTCATGCTTATGCCGGATTTCAAAGACCTTGTAAAGTGAAATACATTATATATGTTTAAAGATAATTGCTGAAAATGTGCAGACATATAGTTCGAGTACAAAGTGCATATAGTATAGAAGCCAATGCTTCTATGGAAATGAGCCTTCAAATTGAGCCACTAACAATTAGATTGGGGGAATTTAACTTTTGTCAAGTGCAGAAGCAAATATATATAATGCATCCTTATAATAATAATAATAATAATTATTATTATTATTATTATAATTAAAATAATAATAATAATTATTATTATTATTATTATTGTTATTATTATTATTATTATTCCAGTGTTGACGTATAGGGGCTGGTACTTTCTTGAGTGCAACAATGTGCTAACTCCCCTTTCCATGATAGCTCTGCCCACACTGAAGAAACAAAGATCCTTTGGATTTACTCAATTCCACCATGTGCATCGGTTGCACGTGACTGAAATGTGGTTTCCCTCAAAAATAAAGAATAACGTGTTAGTTGGACACATTTTAATCAGGTGCAATTGAAAAATGAAGCACTCTTTTATTGTTTTTTTGGGGTTTTTTGCTAGTGCTTGAACTTCACCGCTACAAAAACATCCCAGAAAGTAAGTGAGGCAAATAGATTGATGGAAGAAAGCAAGTACAGCAATGCCTTAGCAAGGGTAAGAGTAGAGTATACTCGTATGTTAGCATAAGTTTATGTTATTCATCTTGAATCGTGAATTTTTGACAGATTTCACAGATGTTCAGATGAACCTAGTGTGGCACAAAACCTTTTTGAAGGTCCATTATGATCCATGTCTAAAATCATGATTTTTTTTAAAGATTTTTTTTTTGCAGAATGCCCAAATCAAAGGAAAACTCAAATTTCATTAAAAAATTAAAATAAAAATCCAAAAACAAGAATCAAGAAGAAATGATCATTGCCATATAAATAGACGAGCTATAAATCCCCCAGATTTTGCTGCAGTCATAAAACTTTAAATCTCTCTCTCCTGCAAAATGAGAAAAATGGAGCTACCCCTGTTCACTTTGTCAGTGACTCAATTAGAGAAGGCAACCCCCACTTGGGAAAAGCGAGGAAGAAGAAGGTGAAGCAGTTCCTATGGGAACGGCAGAGGTTCCGCGGTTTGAAAATGTTTTCTAGTCCGACGAAGCGGTGAGCCTTCAATAAACTGCATCAATCTTTAAGTCACTCGCAGCATAAATATGACACTCACAAATGTAGAAATACTACAATATGAATGACACGAGATGACATTGACCATCCTAATAACGCATCCTTGTTTCGCTTGTTTACATTCCATTCTTGGTAGCATGAATATTATTTCAGTTTCATGATACAAAGCACGGTGATTTTATGGGGGGGGGGGGGGGGGTTGTTTGTTTTTTGACAAATACAGTATTTGATTTTCCATCCACCAATCCGCATTGAGAACCAGATGCTGCATGATGATGGTCATTGTGCATTACACGCTCTGCATGTTCACCTTTGCACAACTGAGTTAAGCTGTGAGATTGAGAAATCTATCCGTGTGGTCATTGGATGGGTCACATCTTGCAGCCGTTCTTAGCAAAGTGCATTGTTCCTAAATCAACAACACCGTGTGGAGCTTATTCTTTTTGTTATTTACATCTAGTAAATACTGTAGGTTTACAACATCTCACTAAATAATGACGACAATATTTTTTTAAATGCATTTTCGTGTAGCTAAGGTTAAATTATGCTAAGGATGGCTGTAAATGTCAGGGGATGAAATGTGAGCCAATGCCACAAGCAGTAGATCTCATACTCACCTCCTATCCCAGGGCGAAAGTTTCTGGCATAGCCCTTCATGAGCTCATCCAGGTTAGGTAACCAGGATATTTCAATGTCTGTACCTACATAGTCCCCAATGTCACTCAGCATGGCCCTGAAGGTGACAAAAAAAAGAGCAAACACAGCAGTTTAATAGTTCTGTCCTCTGTGAAAGAGGAGTCAAATATAGCCACACATTTAAAAGTTGCTTGCAAGAGTAAAATAAAATAAAGCTGAGGTTGTTATTTTTAGCATTACACTTTTTTTGGACTTTTCTCCTTTCAGGATCTGTGTCAGAACTATGCATACGACACAGTATATTTTTCTAATGCTTTTCTAATGCTTCCATAGTTAATAGATACATATATGCATATACTGTATATTTGTATATATTTCAAATAGCAGGTTTTTTCCTCATTGAATTTTTCAAAAATGCCTTTGAATTTAAATATTTAACTTTACATGTTATAGAGCTTTCATTGAACATTTATAATTTGTTACATATAAAATTCTTTGTAAGAATCTACAAGTTTTTCTTTTACATTCATAATTTTTTTCTTGGTTTGTCTGTCCTTATTATCATACTCTAAGACCACAATGCATCATTTTGTTTCATTAAATTTGCTGTACTTGCTGTATGTACCTGTTATTAAAGATGTGTACGTTGAACATGTTTTGAATCCATAAATCTTGGAGTGAAATAATATGCATATTATTATTATTATTATTATTTTTGATAATAATAATAATAATAATAATAGTTTCTTTTTCTGCTTTTTAAAACACTCTCCAAGCAATTGTTGTTCTTTTTCTATGATGATTAATTTTTTATTCTGGAAGCTAAGCATTTGCTGAATGAGATATGCACTCAAAGATTATATTATCAGTACAGTATTGTAAAGTCTCGTCCTTCATCTTCAAAAAAAAATCCAAGAAAATTTTAAATCCAATTAATTTTCTTCTTGTTTTATAAACAAATCATTGAAACGTCCACCAGGGGGTCGATTTTTGTTTCAGCTGTTGTGCTTTCTGCGTTGTCTTTTTTTATTTGTTTGTTCAAATCATTTCTCATGATAATTCTCAATCCCATTTTGCTGGTTTTCTTTGCAAATTTTTACACAGCCATCTCAGAGTGCGGAAGAGTCTCCTCTGCCCAAAATATAATAATAAAAATAATCCTGTCTGCCACTCAGAGAATTGTGACAGGAGTTTGGGTGGGATTTTCAAAGGGGCTGTCCTGAGGCACTGGCGCACCATCGGTGTGCAATTGGATCCAGAACACAGCATCACTGAGTGCAGGGATTCTTGCAGCATTACGGCCCTAAAACCACTAGGTGGCAGTTTTGCATTTTAAAACTGTAAACCTGAGATGAGGGGCGCTATGTCTGCTGCAAATAAACAGCACACTCTGCATCCTCTTGCACTTGACAGTATGTCAAGTCTCCTCCACCCTGTCATGACAGGCACATATTCAATAATGAGTTTTCACTCAATACGACGACCTTTCACAACAAGCCTGACTTTGATACAGGACAACTTGCAGAAAATAAATGGAATCGAACATGAGGCTGACATTGATCATGGGCACAGCATCCCGTGGCAGCATTGGCAGAGAAATAGACGCATGAGACATTGATTGAAGACAAAACATTACAGTGACCTCTGTTCATAACATTTGATGAAATTCACCTTCCCAACATTGCACCTGCAGCTACGCAGAAGCGTGACTTTCAACTGTTATTAGAGCATATTTGATACCATTCATCCACATGAACCAGCTCCACGGTACTCATCCCATCATTCCCACAATGAGCAGTAGCGGTATTTTTAGCTAGGCAATCACTGCCATGTCTGAATTAAATGGGATCATTGTGAAAATTAATTAAATGGCTGCGTCACTGGATTGTGTTCGCAAAACGGTCAGTTCTAAATGTGGAAGTGAAGCAAGTTTTTCTTTTTCCTTGACAGGAATTTTTTAAAACAACAAAGTCAAACAGGCTTCAGTCAGCCCTCGCGTGCCAAGATGAGCTTGCAATGAGCAAAAACATCCCAGTCTTTCAAACTGCAACTCTTTAGCCGAAGAGCATAGTTGCCTTGGCAATATTCGAATGTCGTTTTTAAAGCAAGAAAAAAAACACAACAACTTCAACAGACAAAAAGAGTCCAGTTGTCTTGATGTAACCTTTAAATCGCTCAGATGATGGATGGATGCATGGATGGATGATTACAATGACCTGGGTGACTGAGAGTCTACAGAGACGTAAAGAAAATACACTTTGTACCAAACTGATTGGTAATTTTCCTTAATATTGTTACAGTAAGTCAGAAATAACCAAGGCAATTATGATATTAGGTTAGCAATGTATTTATTGCCTCGATAAGCCACGTAGTTTACCTTCGGCAGCTATTTCATTTGTATCATTACTTTAGCTCATCATTATTGATACATGGACTACAAATAGCGATGATTTAATCATTGATTAATCTTTATTAATCAATAAATTGGATTTTAAAAAACACGATAACATTTCCATTTCTTCATTTAAAAGCGAATATCATATTGGCAGTGTAGAAAATGCAGGAACGTGAATTAATTATGATTCAGTTCCTGATTTGGTAGGGAACATGCCAGAAAAATGGCAAACATGTTGAACATTGTTTAACAAAGTTAAAAATAAAGAGTTTAAAAAAAAAGTTTTATTTAGATTCAACACAAAGATAAACAGTCCACTTTCATGGAGGACTGCAGAAATAACATAATATTTACTATTGAGAGGGTGAAATTATGAGCATTTGGATATTTGGACATTAAACAGTGGCAACAATCATTATTACGGTAATTAATGTGTTAATCATTTAATTCATACAACAACAAAACAAATTTATTGATTAATTGTTATACCTCTCATCGACACATAATAAAGACTAACTCCAATTGTCGGGAAACTGGAATGTGAAAATTTTGGGGGGGATGTTAAATTTTAAGAATTTGCTAGGATAATATACAATACATTGCCATCCGCCTTGACGAATGGTTTGTGTTATCGCTGCCCATCTTAAAAACCCGCCTCAAAACTCACTTGCATTCTTTGGCATTTAACTCAGCATGACTTAGATTTGTTCTTGATTTTGCTGTTCGGTGCTTTCTACCATCTTTGTTAACGATTTGCTTTACTGTTTGTTGTACATGTTAATTGCTCCATGTACAGCACTTTGTATGCAGCGATGGCTGTTTGAAAGTGCTCTATACATACAGTTGAGTTGAGTAAAGAATAGGAATCAGGTTTGACAATGGGCTTTTCTAACTCTACTTCTTTTTTTCAGTAAAAAATTTGGTGCACTATAGAGGCATACGAAATTCCCTGCACAACTCATCTGCAATCAGGGAAAAGGAAGTTGAACTGCCTGGCAGTCTGGCCAAACTCACACAACTTTGTAAATAAATACAGTGCAGTTCAACCTCTGGCGAAAATGAAGTCATGGCTGGGCATGTTTTTGCAGTTTATTAAAACTTTGAAATACATCACACAAACATGAACATCAGTACAGCGCAAGGTGTTTTCATCGCATAAACTAGCTAGCTAGCTAGCTAGCTTGGCAGATGATAGATAGATAGATAGATAGATAGATAGATAGATAGATAGATAGATAGATAGATAGATAGATAGATAGATAGATAGATAGATAGATAGATAGATAGATAGATAGATAGATAGATAGATAGATAGATAGATAGATAGATAGATAGATAGATAGATAGATAGATAGATAGATAGATAGATAGATAGATAGATAGATAGATAGATAGATAGATAGATAGATAGATAGAATTTCAGAATTAAACATGAACAAAACACATTAAACTCTCCAATTGATTAATTTGTCACAAATAAACAAAATAGTGTATGAAAATGTGAAAACAAAAATGAGAACAGCACAATTTTCAGGATCTAAGCCACCTCTACCCCTGAGTGCCTAATGCAATGGGGAAAACGTGTTACCCAACGGCCCCAGATTTACACTGAAAGGTATTGTGATACAGTTGTAGACAGTACACCAGCTACAGTGTATCCATCCAAACATTGGAGACAACTTACGATTTAATAGCATGAGAAAGTGCATTCAAACTTTTTGATTGGTACTGTGCAGCTGTCTAAAATTGAATATATGTGGATGGTCTTCAAAGACACGTGCAGGGCTGCACATTTGATTGCTCCCCAGGGGAGGTGCATTAAACATTTGCACCCCTCCATCCATGACAAACAATTCAGAGAGTTGATTTCCTCTCTTCCTCTCTTCCTCTCTCTCAAGGCCTGGATCTTCACCCATGTCTGTGTGTCAGCCAACATCTTTGGATGAATTTGATACGCAGCAAAAGATTTGAGACCTAATTAGATTTAGACGGTGGCACGTCTAGTAACACAGAAGCAGGCCCCTGATCCTCATTCGGAAACGACCTTTAAATTTAATTGTTTTTTAAGTTCAGTAATATGCAGATGAATAAATGATCAAATTCTATAAATCCAGATAAAGCCTTAATAAGGTGTACACGTGGATTAGAATCTTCTTCTATTCTAAATCTGAATTTATTGACAAAAGAACAATGGCTTCAATTTCAATCTGTACACTAAATAAGTGCTCTTACAACATTTCAGATGTTGGCATTACATTTATTGACCTCGTAAAGGTCAATAAAATCAGCACATACAAATAACATTTTTACACTGAAATTTATCTTTTACAAAGACTGGATTTGTTGACGGTAGGATATTTGTTTGCTTCTGCAAGAGGGAAATGTATGAAAAGCTCACATGAAAAGCATAAAGTTAGAGTCTTCAAACGTTCCTCTGGAGTGTTTTTAGGTTTAAATCTAAGTTAGTACATGTACAATGACAAAAAAAAAGTTTCAGTCTGATTGCAGGGAAACTCCATCCATCCATGCATTTTTGATATAGCTTGTCCTCATTCGGGCGTTAAGCAGAGTTCACCCTGGAATGGTCGACAGCCAATACAATGAATCTTGGGCTAATTAAGAATGTCTAAGTGGAAAATTGGGCTCTTGATTGAAAATGAGAAAAAAAAGTTGAAAAACTGGTACGAATGATCAATTTTAAGCGGAAAATGACCTCCGAATAGCGAACTGTGTTGCCATGTTACATTTGAGGATCGCAAGGACGCTGCAACTTATTAGCTGTTCGCTACACATAATATGAAGTGTCTGCAGCAGAATTGTGAAATCTGGCTGACTGACGTGCAACAACAAATATTGCATGAAACTAGTATGAATAAATATATCGATCCATTTTATCAGAATCAGAATCAGCTTTATTGGCCTAGTATGTAGAACACACAAGGAACTTGTCTCCGGTAATACAGGCTACGCTCGTATTTCAATAATACAGGCTACGCTCGTACTGCAATAACAAGCAAATATGATAAACAAAGACGTAACATTGTAGTATTGAAAGACTTTCCGTAATGTAAGGGTACCATTGTGCCGTAGTACCACCCAATGACAGCTGTGCGACAATGTGCAGAGTCTTCAAACAGAGATAAAGTGATCAGTGGTGCAATCCAATACTATGACGGTTGTGCAGATAATCGTCGCACCATTTTTGAAAAGACCAGTAGCAGTAATTGTAGTCCAACTTTAGGTTTGCAAACATACAGGAAGTCATTGAGCGCTTCAATTAAATCTGCTGCTGCGGAATATTGATCAACGGAAATTGTTCAAGTATGTAGAGAGCTGAAGCTACAATGATCATTGTCCGCATGTTACTAATAAAAGTGGACAATATGCTTGACACGTATCTTACTCGGTTGTCATAGAATAAATAGAAAGAGTTTTCCAAAAAAAATGTGAAGCATGGTAGTTTGTAGTGAACCAACCAACTTCTGGTTCAACTTACTAAAGTCGTCTGGTAGACATGTTCAGGACATAACAGTAATTAATCGTGTTGAGGTAAATCATGGGCACAGAAGGTAGCACAGGAAACATATTTTTTTCTACCGACGTATTGTCACGTTATGGACAACATGGAACTTGATGAAACAGTATTGTGCTGCATTGAAATTCTGCCAGTTTATTGGTGACACCAGCTTTAAAAAAAAATTATGCAATTTACGGGTATGAAGGGGTTAGGACCTTAGTTCCTTCATATCAGGGTTTCACTTTTTTTCCGCTCTAGACTATGATTAGGAATTTGGTTCTTCCCTGATACCCAAACTTAAACGATCACCTATTGCCATAACTTTGCCACATACCTGTACGATAGATAAATTATTTCATGAAGAACACAGAAGACACAAATTGACTCCAACAAACATGAATCAAAAAGCTTTTTGCCAAATATTGCGTATCAACTTTATGATCAGTGGAATAGCTGACAGCAGTTTACTCCGAGTGATCATTTCATGGTTCTCTCTGTGAGGTCACCCCCTGCCAGTGATTGTTATCGTCACTGTTAAATTGATGTTTAATCCGATATTATGCTCTTTGCTGTCTCGTAATTTAGCAATTCCGGTGTACCGAGGCATCTCTTGGCTCTGCAAGTTGTCAATGCTGCCATTACGATGAGAAAAAGTGCCATCATATGCTCATCTCGAACTGACATCGATCAAAGAAATCACACGTCCTTGCCTGTCTACCGCTATTACTCATGATGATGAACTCTACTGATTTAATGTGGATGAAGTGCTCGGAATAATCTCTCCATATGATGTCCTCAACTGCACTATTCCTTAAATATCCAGGGAAAAAAATATTATTAGATGCAGACTTGGGGTGGTGAATTGAAAAGTGACTGGCAGCTCAGACGTTAAAAAACAACTGGCATAGCA
This sequence comes from Hippocampus zosterae, assembly GCF_025434085.1. Lineage (NCBI taxonomy): Eukaryota > Metazoa > Chordata > Actinopteri > Syngnathiformes > Syngnathidae > Hippocampus > Hippocampus zosterae. The sequence continues at coordinate 33,639,770 of NC_067452.1, read as the reverse complement.
ATAGGTGCCAAAGTCCTGACTTTACCCGCAAGCAACTTTGGTGAAATGGAGTAAGAGTCATTATTTTCTCAGATGGGTGGGCGGTTTTAGTGATGCGGGCAGGCTGCAACTTTAAGCGTGAGTGTCCGAGAGCAAGAGAGCTGACACACAGCGGGGTGGAAAAAGCACAGCCTACACTTTGCATTGTACTGATAAGAAAATAATACAGTGACGAGATACAGAGAGAGTGAGAGGGGGAAAAAAACAAACTGACAGTTCACAGCCAAGGAGCCAAAAACAGTGTTTTGATTTCAAAAAAAAAAAAAAAACCTGAGCTAGCTTTCAGCTTCAGGTTTGAGGTCACCTTAACACATGGGTGTCAAACTCATTTTTGCTGTATGTTACACATACAGTACATTTGACAATAAAGTGTATCCAATCCAATCCAATTTTTGTCGCAGGCCACTTTGGAGTTACATCTTACATTATGACAGTGAAACCACAAAAACGTTTCATCGTCTTCGCATTTTTACTTTAACACACACACACAAAATAAAATAAATAAATAATGGATTACTAGTTTTGATAGATTTTAGCAAGGATCGTGCAAATTGACACACATACTGTGCTTTCACGGGCCACATAAAATGATATGGCGGGCCGGATTTGGCCCCCAGGCCTTGAATTTGACATCTTGCCTTCACACAATACACGATTCGACCATTTGGAGAAATTGCAGCCTAAACAACTCTCTCCCAAGAGATGCTGTTTTCTTATTTTTTGGGAAGGTGGCTTGAACAGATTAATGTCACCTACCTATTCCAATGGAGAAACTGATTGAATTATATAGCTGGAGACCAATAGCACACTTTTTGATAAAACACTGACACGCTTTCTCATCCAACGAGACAAGATAAGGTATATTTTAAAAGCACTTTTAAAAAACAAAACTATGAGACACCATATAACAAGGTGTACTATTTTGATCATTATAATGCATTTGCAGCTACCATATATCACTTAGGTTACATTCAGAGCTTTCAGGCTAATAGCTGCAAATATGTTACATAGCGAGACATACATTATAAACAGTACACTTTGGTGGGATTTATTTTGGTGGCCAGGGTAGCTTCTGGTTATTTCAAAATTGAGCACACTGTTGAAGTTGTGAAACCTCCACTGGGCTATTTACAGAAGAGAGGCTTTTTCCTCTTCCATCACATAATGTTTGACCCCTATTGACCAGGCCCGGATATGTGAGCGTAAGTGACATTGTGAACCACAACATACGTGTGCACCTGCCCACCTCATTCGGCATTCATCTCCATAACAAACAAGTCACCTCCTCCTATGCATATGTATTATGCAAATAGTGTCATTGAGTCCATGAGCACAGAAGTAAAGCAGTCTGCTGGTGCTTTTGGGCAAGTGACTTAAATTAAATATACAAATTGCAGTTATTATAAAATACGATACAAAGTACTGTATGTCAAATGGAACTAGAATTACATATGTGTGTGCATGCCTGCATTTGTGTGTGTATAGTATCGCTGCCTAGTCTTGTGTTTTGTTCACATTTAGACTTTATAGACAGACTTCATGGACAAAAAAACATTCGCACTCACAATCACACCTAGGGACAATTTAGAGTGTTTAACGAACCGACCATGCATCTTTTGGGAATGTGGAGGGATACCGGAGCACCCACACAAAATCTTCTCAGGCATGGGTGTGAACATGCAAACTCCAAAGAGGAAGGCCGGAGCCGACATTGAACTCTAGATCCCTTTGCACTGTGCCAACCATTCAACCACAGACTTCTGCAAGAAAGATGTCATGAAAAGCCTACTAGAGCATCTGAAGTGTATTTGGGTTTAATCAGAGGCACTTTGAACTGTGGCAGGTGTGAGTTGACTCATTGAAATTACCGGTAGTGTGAATGTAGTTGGTTAGTGATGAACAGTCACATACCCAGTTATCAAAGACAGCCATGTAATCTCAGTTAATATTCTGTCCAATGTTGATTTTCAATGCAATGTTTTAATGTACCGGTAGCTATTTTATAAAAGCTATTACAATGCTGCTGCCTATGTTTATTCTTTGCTCACATTCAACATTATGTACATATTCACATTATGTGCATGGTATAGTTCGAGCGTGGGTTTTTTTCCCTCTCCCTTCCTTGTGGTTTCCTTTCTGAAATCTGACTGTAAATTTCCCCAGTGTGGGACAAATAAAGGATATCTTATCTTATCTTCATGTGTGGGCATGCGTGATTATAGTTTATTCATCTGCACCCCCCCCCCCCCCCCCTCTCCCACATACAGTGGTGCTGACTAATATTGCTGCTGTTCCTATTGTTTTCTAGAGGGCTGTGTCCAACTTTTCACCCCTTTTGTATTATTGATGCCATACGTACTAGCAGCAAACAATTCGCACATCAGCTCAAATATAACTGGACACCTGTAAGAAGTCAAATCACTGCTGATCTCACCTGGTGAAAAGATCCCTTCCGCCAAGGAGCAGAGCCAGAGTGCTGAGCAGGAAATTTGACAGATCCATCTTCACACGTGTTCGAAATAACAACCAATGAAATCTAAGTTTCTCCTCTGTGGAAAAAGACGCTGGAGCTTTTTTAAATGTGATTTAAAGGAGATCTTCTTATGATCCGGTGACGCGAGGGACAACAAAGTAAAAGTGCGTGTCTGATGCCGATGAAAAGGATAGCAATAGTCCTGATTTTGATGGTGATGATGATGATGATGACGATGACACCATGTTGTCCGAGGGAAAGGCGCACTGGAGGAAAAGAACAAAAGTCCCGCTCCAAACCACAACGAACCGATCAGACAGCAGTGCAGTGCAGCCTCCTCCTCCTGTTCTGTAGCACCCGACAGAGACACAAGGCAGAGAGAGAGAGAGAGAGAGAAAGGGAGAGGGAGAGAGAGAGAGAGAGAGAGAGAGAGAGAGAGAGAGAGAGAGAGAGAGAGAGAGAGAGAGAGAGAGAGAGAGAGAGAGAGACTCACTAATCTGTTGTTCTCCCCTGCCTGACTTGGCATCTTAACACCACATTCAATCTGGCCTCATGGACACGAATATGGGACTTTAGGATACAGTATTATCATAAAGCATGATGTAATATCCGGGTAAATACACAAAACATTCCCATTTTGTCATATGGTGTCTGGTTTTGCACCATTACAATTTAATGCTGTAGTTGGCTGGATGTTCATATGACTAGACAAGATATAGCCAAGCCGACGAGACAATTTGAATTTTATCCGGACAGCATTCTGATTGTATAAAGTCTCTATAAAAAATATATATATATGTGTGTCTAAATAAATAAATTAAGTTGGAATTCAGAAATTGCATTTTGTTTTTCTTTGGGTTGTCTCTGTGTGATATACAGTACAAATTGGTTTGATGAACTGTGTGATGAATATGCAAAGAACGCAGAAATCAGAAAGGCGGCAAGTACTTTTTCAATGGCATTGTATCACCCAATGTCAGCTGGGGTGCGCTCAAGTCACCCTCGTGAGTGAGCGACCCTAATGAGTACAGTATAGAAAATGGGCGGATGGATGACAGGGGCGCTCTCAAACGAAGAAAACTGCACGGCTTCGATACCGATCGGCTAGAATGCACTGTCAAAGTATTTTTTCCAGTGGAGCTTCATCAGATAGGGACAGTATCTGGCATGTGGAACAAAAGATTTTGCATAGCTCACAGAATTATCCTTCTTTCTCAAGCAGTCCAGACATTTTCTGCTGAATGTGGCTTTAGAAATATCAGCAATAACACTGCGGTATGACATTGAGTGTTAGTAAAGAGTCTCATTGCTCTATTAAAAATTAGAATGTATTTTAGATGGGACTATTTATGTTATGCAATGAGAAGTGACTGAACCAAACGATGGTCCTTATTTCTATCCTCATTTTGAATGGCTTGAATGATATTGATATTGTCTCGCTCTCTTAGCCCCAGTGAGCATAGGCCATCGCACTGTGTTCAGAGCTTTTTGGGCCACCTCATTGCAGTTCCTTGTTGTCTTAGCTCTGTCTCTGTGTCACACTTCTAGCTGTTGCAAGGCTGGCCTCTCTTCTTCCTCTCCTGCAGGTTCCAGGTCAGGGCCCGGCGTGTGATGCCAAATGCTGGCTTCCTCAGGGTGTGTCTGATCCACCCCTAATTCATCCGCACTTCCTGCTTGGCCACTGGTTACTCGGTCCCTCAATTCTTTCATTCCAGATCATGTCCTGCCATCTGATTTTATTGATGTGCCTCAGACAGGTGTTGAAAAATGTCTGAATCTTCTGCTACATCCGTGTTGTCCTGCATTGCTTTGTTAAATACTTGAATAATACACTCATCACACACTGTATCAGTCAAGCCCCCATTTAGGCCCAGGAGAAAAAAAATCTGAGCCATACCTGTTCAGGAGCATATCCCACAACTTTTGGGCGAAAGGTGGCATACAAGCACACCCTGAATAACCACTAATTCACCTAGCTTTGTTCTTAATTTCAAAACACATAATTCAGAAGAAATAGTTATGTACTGTGGTTGAACTCACGGGGAAATACAAAACTACAAAACGAAATCTTTATCTATCTCCATTGGTTTCACAAAACATTGAATGTATTAGAATTTGCTTAATAACAAGACAGACTAGCATGAAAATGAAGACAATGTTGGCCACCATCAAATGAAAGTGACATACGTTCTAAAATAGATGTCATTAGCATCATTAAGTTCCTGTCATTGTCAGCTTTGTGTCAAGGGCGGGAGAATTGGTTACTTCCGGCTTCCCCTGTTTCCGAGGAAACCCCCAAACATGGCTGACTATTCAAAGGAAAAACAAACAAAAAAGTAAAGTCGAGAGAGCGACGTTAAGACGGAAGAACGGTCAGGTTGAGTGAGGTAAGTTGGGAATATCGTGTTTTTATGTGACTTGAGGTACATTAGTAACGTTGTAACGAAGAACGTAAACGATAACGTTCCCTCGAACGTCATGTAGGGGTTTGCTTTGTGACAACACAGCAACGAATTCGCTTCCTCGACTAACTCTCGCTAGGCAAGTATGGGAATGTATTTCAATATGTGCGAACAAGTGAATATACTGTAACACACTGTAAAAAGTTTTACGAAAGGTCAGCCACGTTGAATGTTTGCAGGTTCTTCTTTCAAAAGAACATGGAAGAGGTGGACAATGGATGTGAATGGGACGTGGCGTCTGACACATGTGAACAGACAACTGACCAGCTTAGCTCTGATGAGGACACGGATGGTGAGTGTTACTTAGATACATATATCATGGACTGGAGATGCAATCATCTCGTAGAAAAAAAAGAACTCACGGGAAACAGCTGTAATTGTACACTGCAAACTTTAGTGAACCACTGTAATAAACACTGATGAATGATGAACACATCTCGAACATTCAAAAGTGAGCATCGGATTCTATTCCTGGTAACCAGTTCAGGGTGTGTCCCGCTCACTGATCGAGACTGCTCGGATAGGCTCCAGCACGCCCATGACCCTCGTGAGGAGAAGCAGATTAGAAAATGGATCTATGGATGTGTACCCTGTTATTCCCAGCCATTTTTACGACCTGTTGTAGCTTTGATAGCATATTTTCATTCAATTTTGATGTGTTTGTTGTTGTAGGCAAGGAAGAGCATGAGTTGAAGATGGATGACTTGAAGGATGAAGAAGCAGAGGAGCTTCCTGATCTGGAGTGGTTAGAAGAATTGTACAAGTGGGTGATTTTTGATTCACGATAATCATGAAACTATATCTTGTTTATTCATAATCATTAATTGTAATTCCTTGAGTGGAAATTCAAATATTGCTCTGCCATATGTTGGTGTTGCACATCACACAGGGAAAACGAGTGCACACATGTGGGCATTTAAAGAGAGACGTATGAGTAAAAGCTGTATATAAACAAACAGTGCTGCTTCTTTCGAGCTGGCCATGGGGCACCTGGACAGTAGTCCAGCAGCAGACCAGCATCTCTCCACAGCTAGTTGACATTTCACATTCCAAAGCCAAGCTGTGTTGTCTTAATTTCTCAAAAATCACAGTAGCTCAGTATTTGAAGTTGTGGTTATTCTGTTGAGTATTTTGTACAAACAAAAATTATTTGTAAATCATATTTCAATTCACATCACACTGCACCAGTTGCAATTTCATTCTGCTGACACCCACCACCCCTGCCCCCAAAAGTGAGAGCGAGAGTGATGATGACCTTGCCTGTGAGAGTGGTGATGAGAAGGAGAGGACTTTTTCAGCGACAGCACGGATGTTCAAGCTGAGACGGAACCTAGACCAGCTGGACAACTTCCACAGGCAGAAGGAGTGCGCTCTACTGAAAGCCAGGTTTGGTGCACAAACCAATGCCTAATGCTATTCTACACTATGTTCCCTGCAGCCATGGTACCCCCATTTGCCCTAAACACAGTGTGCTGTGGGATTTTTTTTCCCAAATTATTTTTCCCCCCTAGTTTCAGGTCTTGCGAAGTTTCTTCACAGTCTATTCCGGAATTTGTGATCGACCCTGGGGGGTGGGTTGGATGGGGGACAGCCTCCAGAGTCTTGGAGGCTCAAAGGTGCACAATGATCACCTGCCGAGTAACATGCACAGTAGCGCTTTAATGTTTCATTTTCATTTCACAGAACTTTTGAAAAAACAACGCCGTGCACCGAAACCAAAAGCACAAGAAGAAATTGTTGATAGGAAAGGGAAGGTCATGTCATGAGTTTGGAAATATTCAGGACATGTTATGTGGTTGAAATGTGTTACCTTTTTTTTTTACACGTGAAAATGACCAGAATTGGCAACAGGGGCCATGAGCGCCATGAGCTGAATATGATGAACATATTGTACCATGAGATTTTGATTGCATTCCCTACTTTCTACGGATGAAACGGAGATCCCAGGCAGCATGTTTGTGGCCATGGCAGATTTGAATAAAGCTAAGCTGCTGGATCCAGCTACATACCCGCTTTCAAACCACATGCACTGTGTCAGACTGCAGTAGAACACAATTACTAACGCTATAATACTACCTACGATATCATTCAGAGAGTTGTGCACGTAGCACATGGCGCCACACCGGTAAACAGTCACATGTTAGGATGCGCTGTGATTGAACGCAACAGAATGATTATCATCGATCGAGCTTTGTGCAAGAATTGTGGCGAAATGTGGCAAAACGGGACATGACGTGTGCCAATCACTCCATGTGATTTGAGAGTTCCGAGAGATGCCGGGCAAAAACATGGTTGCCATCCCACTGACCACCTCCCAGGTTTCTTTCGACCTATTATGTTTTATCACATTAGGTTGCGTTCACTACGTTTTGCTACAGCCAACTAGTTTTCTCATCCGCACCAGGAGTGCAATTTTTTTTCTCCAAATTTAAAAATATGTCCATATATATAAATATGCCTGCATTGTGTCATATCCATCCTCTTTTTGTCCACAAAGGCCTGAAATGCGACTATTGGTGTATCTACCGGTACAATCTGTGTGTACCGGTAGTTGAAATGTTGCTCTCGCCCCCAATCAGTTAATTTCCCAAGCATTGGATTTTGCATTTTGCAAAAAAAGCACTTTCCAGAATGTCAGTCATTTGATGTCCATTTTCTTCCTTTTTGTCCACAAGTCTGCTGTGCCGAGTGATGAAGCGCCCTATGTTGCGTGATGTTGTTGCCAGCAAATCCGTCTTGTCATTTTCTTTTGCGCCAAAACCTTTGAGTCGTCACGGCGCTGCGCTGTACTCTGATCAAACATGAGTTAAGGGAGTCGAGCGCGCCCAGCTTTTAACCCATCTGCAGCTTGTGACACACACCATGCGTCATCGTTTTCATTGCATGACAATCCCCTGTCACAATGTTTTTTGTTCAGTTTTTTTGCTGCCCTTTTAATGGTGATGGCCACACTAGAAACTGATGCCTCTGATTGCATTTGGTTTGGGATTGTTTTCTCTCTGTCAACACTTACAAGCTGTCGATCTCGTCTCGTGTTTTGTTTCCATTTCAAGAGAAGACCTTAACCTCTTACGTCAGAGCATTGAGAGTTTACTGGAGCAGCGGGATGTCTTGGAGCAAGAAATAGAACATCAAGAAGCAGCAGAGAACAGGTCTGTTCATCGTGAACGATAAGATCTGTGTGCTTTAATGATCATAGAGTTGGTAATAATATCACAGAAGTTTTGAGTCATTTTCACTCCAGTATCTACTTGCCACTCTGTTTATGTCACTCCACAGCGTGGCAGTTACTCGTTTGCGGGCTCAGCATAGAAATCTGTGTTATGAGCTGCAGAGGGAAGAAGAGATTGAGACCCATACCAACAATGAGCTGAGGCAACAAGAGTGAGTATCCTTGGGGAGAAGTGTTTTGGCAGGGGCTAACTCGGCTGAACCACTGTTCCGCACAGTAGGCGGGCGCGACCACAGATGGAGCAATAAAAATAGGCGAAATGCAGTTGGCTATCGTCGGACCACACTGTGGAAGTTACCCTCATGTACATGTACGTCTTCTCGTAGACCACCTTCTACTTTGCAGTAGAGCTGTGCGAGATAAACCCAAACGAACACCAGAGGTGGTTGTTTATTCCATGTTTTTTTTCCCAGTTTTTCTTCATTTGTTTGGCTGATTTCTTGAAACAGAAAGCACATTCTTAAAACTAACAGATCATTTGACTAAACAGTTGAACCGTTCTGCCCAATATGGCTCACTAGCAAAAGCTCCAAAATGCTTTTACAGCCAGGCAAGATAGGGCCCGTGTTTCACATCTGAGCCATCCGTAGTGTTCACAGCTGTTATGAAGTCAAAACAATACATACCGGTATAATAATAATTGTGTAATAATTGCTTCGAGACCTTTCATTTCTAATAGTTCAAATCTTTGGAATTTGATCCTCTTACCAGAAAGTATTCTCAAATGTTTCTAGTCCTCCGTCCTGCATATTTTTTGACATGTTTCGAACCACACTAGTCACTGAATAACAATTAATTTCTGTCTGTGAATATTCTGCATTGTATATCTTTGAAATAATGCCCTATTTTTTTTAAAGGGATGGGAATTGAATCATCGATGAATCGACAAAATAATTGACTAATGAACTGATTATTCAGATAAAGGATTTTTCATGATTTTTCCAACCATTCTAGTTAGCGATTATGACCACAATGCCTCATTTACTGATTGTCACTTCTTTAAATTTGCCGACGACATCACCGTTGCTGGGTTCATTGTGGCCAGTGAGCGCGACTACCGCCGCCAGGTCGACGAACTGGTGATGTGGTGCACCGAGAACAATCTCGAGCTCAATGTCTCGAAGACGAAGGAAGTAATCGTCGACTTCCGTCAGGACAATCCGAAGAAACCCTTGGCTCCTCTGGAGCCGATGGTTATCAACGGCACGGACGTCGAAATCGTTGAAACCTTCAAGTTCCTGGGGATTCACATCTCTAGTGACTTGACCTGGTCGGCGCATGTCGGCCACTGTGTAGCAAAAGCTCAGCAACGCATGTTCTTTCTGCGACGCTTGAGGAGCTTCGGGGTCGGCCAGCGCATTCTGACCAAATTCTACCGGGCGGTGATCGAGAGCGTTTTATCGCTCTCGATCACGGTCTGGTTTGGTCGTGCAAAGGTCGACGACCGGCGCTTGCTCGAGCGAGTCGTTAAAACCGCTTCCAGAATTATCGGTCATGATGTAACGTCTTTGGACGAGATTTATGTTCAGCGCTCACTGCGGAGAGCTCATTCAATTACACAAGATGACTCTCATCCTGCTAACGAATTTTTTGAAGAACTTCCATCCGGTAGAAGATACAGATCGATACTTGGTAAAACTAGTCGCCATCGCGAAAGTTTTTTCCCTAATGCAGTCCGTCTTCTGAACAAAGATTTAAGCACAGAGTGTTTTAAGCATTTTAAGCATTGACTAGTCCAGTAATGTAATGTTTGATCCTAGCAATTTATGCATGCGTCCGCACCTGTTGAATTCTGTTATGTGTATACATATATAGCTAATAAATGATGATGATGACAAGTAGGCATGGATCCATTTCTTGTAAACCTCATTTCATGATCTGGTCACTGGGCTCTTTCTGGATATTGTGTGGTTCAGTGAGACTTTTTTTTTCTTTTTTGTCACAACCTATTTTTTTTTTTTCAAATTTAGATTAGAGCTGAGTGAGGTTGAGCTGGAGGTTGGCAAGTTCTCCGTGTTGCGGCAGGAGGTGCAAGAAGAAGAGCGGGTCTTCAAGGTCTTCAAAGCCCAGAATGCAGTGAAAAGGCTGCAGCAGGAGAAGAACAACAGTCGTACCCTGCAGCGAAAGATTCAACATCTCAAAAAGTTGGAATCTTTTTTCATTTTGGCTTGATAAATTTGAGTGCAGTTTATTTATATGCATAGAGACATTAGAAATTGTGATCTCGGTCTACAATGTGACTCTTTCCCATGCAGCGCTACCTTGACTTGCAAGTTTCATTTGTTCTGTGATCAAACTTCAAAGAAATCAGTGTTTTGTATTGGAATCAATTGAAATAGCAGTTATTTGTTCCAGTCCCCCAAAGCACACATTTTTGAGACTGTATTGAGAGAATGTGCATTTTTTTTCCCACTCCACTCAAGTGGCGATGTACCTGAACCTCAATAATATTTCAAATTTCGGTGTGCAGTGGAAGGCAAAAATGATAATCATTATGAACACTCAAAATTCACTTATAACTGCTGTGTTGTACGCATGTGATCCCATGTGCCGAAAGGAAAAATGTAGACGTGTTGGAGAAAACGGGCACTCTGAGCCAGAAGAAAAAGGAAGATGGCCAGGCAAACCGCAAAGTCGGGGCTAAATACTTGAGGGAAACGGTCAGAAGGTAATAAGTGATGCTACTCAATGACAAAAGTTCTATTGACTCACATGATAATGGATATATTGACAAATCAGATAATTCCATGTTAACTTGATAAGTGAGTTCATCCCCGATTCTTAATTCTTACCAGGATCAGAACGAACATGATTGAAAGTTTTAGTCCCACTTGCTTGCTGCCTTCCGTTAACCAAGGATATGGGTAGTTTTGTAATTGTATTACCGTTGTGACCGATCTTTTCTTGTAGAATGCAACAGCAGGAGGCTGAGAGAGAACAGAGGAAGAGAGAGTCAATGCAAAAGAGAATAGAGGCTGTCAAGTTACTCAAATCCAACATTGAAGCGACCCAAGTAAGCAGCAAGAAAGCCCTCCACACCCTACAGCATATTCTTTTGCGTAATTGATCATGTACACAATCTTACGTCAATATCCTCTGACAATCTTCAAGGGTTGAACAGAGTCGCAAATCAGGCATTTACTGTCGACATAAATACTCTGAGTAAATAAACAGGACTTGCTGCGCATGGCTGTTGATCATTCTGAACTCTCTCTGTAATATGCATCAGCGTCCATCAATTGGAATTTGAATTACCGCAACCATGGTAACCATGCCGATTGAAGCGTGTCCATTTTTAGGCTTGTAAGAAGTCGAGTACACAAAATTAATTTAGAAACAGAATGTTGTGGTGGTTTAGCTGCATTTTAATTGATGGCATAGTGAGTAGAATGTGGCCACAGACCACTCCCGCAGTTGTTCAAAAGCAAAACCGCATTTGTCGAAGGGCCAACGTAATCTGTTATGGATGGATGCTCAACCTGTGATTGGTTTGAAGTTGAAAACTAAATTTCCAAGAGGAAATAATCCATCCATTTCTGATTCGCTTTATCTTCACGAGGGTCGCGGGGAATGCTGGAGCCTATCCCAGCAGTAGGCGGGAGACACCCTGAACCGGTTGCCAGCCAATTGTGGGGCACACGAACAACCATTCATGCTCACACTCACAACTAGGGACAATTTAGAGTGTTCAATTAACCTGCCACGCATGGTTTTGGAAATGTGGGAAGAAATCGGAGTACCCGGAGAAAACCCACATTGGCACGGGGAGAACATGCAAATTCCACGCGGGAAGGCCGGAGCCGGGATCGAACCCGTGACCTCTGCACTGTGAGGTCGACGCGCTCACGAGTTGACCACCGGGCCGCCCGGATGAAATAGTATCATGATTATTTCTCCTTACATTTGTTTTCTGGGATATATTGTCAGTATAGGTGTCAACTATATGATTAAGTCTTGAATGGGCGTACCGGGTTGTTGTGGTGGTGCCTCATTAAGCTTGTGTTTTCTTTTTTCGTTAGGAAAACCTACGGGTCAGACAGAGCCGAGCCAAAGCAAACGCCCTGAAGAAAGAACGACATGAGAAACGTCTGAAAGAAACCCTGCAGGCCCAAGGCATCAACAGCACCAGGCACATATACCAACAGAAACGAGACGAGGAGATGAAACAAAAGCAAGAGTACGTCCTCCCTTTCTCCCCTCAAGAGAATTGCGACGGAAATTTCATGAAAACTTGCAGTGTTGCATTCGAGATGGACTTTTTTTTTTTCCAGCCAAGTTCCGCCTGAGCAGTCTCGCTTTGGATGTGTGAACCCTCGACATGACACTCGGCTAAAAATGCCAAGTGGCGAGGATTGTTTTCATGAAATGTTGATTTCACACTCGTAACAGCAAATGTGTTGCTAAAAATCCAACGAAATTAGCAAAAAGAACAGGCTCCATCTCCTCTCCTCCCCTCTGCTCTATGCCGCTTTCCCGCATGCATGTCCTCCACTCCCACTCCATGGAGCAGTGTGTAGGTGTTTTCTCTCGCTGTGTGCCGAAGTATACATGACCCCATTTCTAGATAATCGTGTGCTGTTGATGTGCTCTCAGGGAATTCAAGGAGAGACAGAAAGCGAGGAGAGTAGAGATTGTGGACAAACTCCTCGAGGAGCAGCTGGTGAAGAGTAGGAAAGCACAAGAGGCACCGTTACCAAAAACCAAAACCGGTCACAAGATCCTTTCACCAGGCAGGATACGAGAGAAGCTCCTGCGTTACCTGGATTCTGTGCACCCGTCAGGCACAGAGAGAGAGACAACAGTGGGTGGATGTCATCGTGCGCACTACTATTTGTATGAAATAAACCAAAGGTGACTGATCACGTGTTTCTCAGCAGTTAAGAAACTTAAGCGCTAGCGGCTCATCGTCAGACTCGGAGTACCAGGAAGACATCATTCAAAAGGAAATGCAGCACCTGAGCCTTCCAGACAGCCTGGAAGAGCCCGAGTTCTGTGGGCTGTGGGACCAAAACTTCAAGGTGAAACGAATGCCGGTGCTGGCTCGAGCCAATCCCTGCAAGATTCAAACAGGAAAACCCCATAAATCATTTCCTGAATAGCTGTTTATTACGCAAATCACACAAAACGTACCACATTCCACTCATTTAATTAGGATGGTGTACAGTACAGTAAGTGCATTACAAGTTTATTTGTGTTGCCCTTAATCACACAAGTCTCAGACTCATAGGATTCGACAGTTCACAATGATCAACACTCACATTCGGACATTTGGGTGGAAATACATGATAGCGTTCGTAATGTTAAGTATGCAATCCCGCAGCGTGTATTTACGTCAGAGGATCTTCGTCTATTTCTGTTCTTAGAGTGATTGTAATCTTGTGGCTAGTCAGCGTATAATGAAATTGAACGAGAGAGTGCTGCAGTGTAAAATGTTTTGCTCAAAGACAGCTCCGTGGCACTAACTGCGGTGTGTCTTCTCGCTCACTGCCACGGAGGTGCGTTGGCTCTCGAGCTCATCCAGCAGCCCACACATGAAATGTTGGGCGACAGGCATCACTTCTCATTGTGCTGGTGCCCTTTGATGCCTCGGAGCGAGCCACAGTGAAGCTCCGAGGCCTGAGTATGTGACAAGTGGAGTGTAAGTGATCTAACGGACCCGACTCGTGCCCTCATCAAAGCTCCGTCTCGGTATAGTTAATGACCGGTAATAGATGAGTGCAACAATGGGAGAATCCTTGTGAATTGGTGCATTGCTGCCAGGCAAATGATCGAATGACACTTTTTACTTGGAAGGTTAGAAAATAGAGGATCCACTTACAATGGATACTAAAAAGTCTACACACCCCTCTTCAAATGCCAGGTGTTTGTCATATAAAACATATGAAATCCGTATGAATTTCAAAAAGTTTTCCACCAATAATGTGACCTATAACCTGTACAACTCAAATGAAAATGAATGAAATGTTTGAAGAGGGTGAAAGCAGAAATAGAGTTGGTGAGGTCTGTGCATGACATTGGGGCGCGCAGTGTGCATTGCTATTGATAAACTGCAAGATCTCCCCTTGCAGATGATTTAGTCAGCACGCATGTGACGTTGGCAGTTGGAGACTGCCGTGCCTCCACGACCGTATGTCTGTATTTGAGTAATAACCTGCTTTTCATCCACAGTGCTTAGCTCTATATTAAGCAGTTTTTTTAAAATGCCAATGACTTTTGATTTCATTCTGTTTTGATATTAGAATACGACAGGGATTATACAGTGCGCATCATTTCATCATCAAACCCATCCTTGTGTGCTTGCAGCCGCCCATGAATGAGAAGACAACGTTGACACCAACAGATGTGAAACGAGAACATGCAGTGGTCTGCCCAAAGCTTAGCACAACCCCCAAGAAAGTTGGCGGAAAACAGATAAAAGGGCCTTCATTCACTAGTAAACCAGAAGTCATTCTATTTAAGGTGTGACACAAATCACGATGGGTATTTTTGAAATCTTTGCAAGTCTGATATTTATGTTTTTATCATTTAATGACTCTTGTAGGACTTTGAAGTGGGAGAAACCTATAAAAAGAAAGTAATCCTGACAAACATCAGCTACATCACTAATCACTGCAAGTTTCTTGGGATCTCTGCTCAACTGCAGGATTTTATTATGATCAAGTAAGTGACTGGGGCAGAATTCAATGACTCCATTGACAGTCCATGACTCAATGCTGGTTTTATTTTATTCATTTAAAAGAATGCACACATTACAAATCACAATCGGTTCTGGGCTGCTGCTTGACTTCATAAAAAAATATATATACTGTATATATTTCATATAAATAACATTTTACATTATTCACTGTCGTACATTTGTAACCGTTTTTGGTTTGTTTGTTTTTTGTTTTGAATGTTTTTGGCGTGTTGAAGACATTTGATGCATCGCTCACATTGCATGCTTCATTTTGTATTTGGTCCTCAGGATTGTGTTCAATTTACAAATTATACGAGCCCACAAGGAATAACTTTAGGTACACAGGCACAATTGAAGATCAATTTAACATTCTGGTTTACAAATATTTTCATGCTTAGCTGAAAGCACTTCCCATAAGCACTTCCCATAAGTCAATGCAATGTAGTCAAAGCATCTTCCAAACATCTCTTTGGCCCCAAGAGTGTTGATGATTACATGGAAATATCTGTTTATGTACCACTATTTCCACAAGCACTTGTCATTTTAACAACACGGCGGACGTGCGAGGCAAGCCTGTCCTCCCACGTACGGACAGCAGCGTGTATCACGACGCTTAAAGCCCCTCAACTGCTGTGAGTCAAGTCTACTTCACTCTCACAGCCTGTTAGGGTGCACCAGGAATGCATTCTTCACCAGGATTCTCACTGCATGTGACTTTCCAATCAGTGTACACACCCCCAAATGTTGATTTTATTTCTTTTTGCCTCATTGCACAGGATCTGCCAAGCTACAAATGATCTTCTGTAAACAACGTCTGGACATATAAGCCCTTGCACTGTTCTCTTAACTCACATGTGCCTCCTTCACGGAGTTATGTTTCTCATTGGCTGAAGGGCATCACCAAGTATCCTGCGCATACTAGCACTCAATCCCTCAGATTAAAAAAAATAATAATAAAAATAAATAAATAGCAATAATTTTTTAAAAAAAAATGTTGTATTAGCTCCATTGTTGGTCAAGTTACTAACAAACTGGATATCATACATATTAAGTTGTGACTGTCATTTGAACATAATCACCGGTAGTTATTATTACCACATTACTGTCTGTAATACATTACACTACTTCAAGTTTAGAGCTACTTTAACCAAAACACCTGTGATAATTTATAGTATGACCATTACCTACATACAATGACAACATATCTGTAGGTGCAATAACAATAAATGCTAATAATAACAGTAACAATAATCATAATAACAGTTGGCCTATGTTACATTACATTACATAAAAAAACAATACTCATTTTTTTCTTCTTTTTTGCGAATTACTCCCAACACTGTACCCTTATGTCTGTTACGGCTATTTCTCCCGTTTGCTCGAGCCAACTAAGTTGGCAGCCATCCTGCCAAAGTTGAGAACAGATGTTGCATACCAACCATGCTGCTTGTTCACATTTTCATTAAACTTGACAAACAATATAGAAGCCTTTCCACAATGAGAGAGCCTGGGGCGTGGGGACACACACACACAGAAACAGAGAGAGAGAGAGACACAGAGAGAGAGATTGAGAGAGAGCGAGAGCGAGAGAGAGAGAGACCAACCCACTAATGCTCCCTGTACACCCCCAGAGTTTCTAAAAATTAACCAACTGCACCCGACTCATTGGCCAGCGTGGGTGCGTTTGTGATCGCCTCATCTTTTAGTTTTTACTACTGGAAATGTTACAAACCTCGACTAATAAAAGGCAATTCGATGATTCAATACGTATCTTGATGCATTAGGTACAATATGAGGCAAGGATGGTTTGATTTTAAAATGGCATGATTCGATGACAATTTGATTCGATATGGTGCAGCTCAGTTCAAGAGGGTGTAGGATGCAATGAGTCTGTTTTGTTTTCATTTTATATACATCCAGATTAACTTGTCAGAAGCTGAGCCGTGATTGGTTGTCCCCTGAGCTACTGTGATGTCATTTTTCAATCGACAGCAAGTGTTAAAATGGCCGCCCCCGAGATGGATAAAAATGGGTTCTTTTCGTTTGTTGTTTGATTGTTTTAATTGATATGCCACAAACACAGTATTGTACTTGACTATTTTAATAGTCAATCAGTTCATATTTTAGAGAATTTTAGGTTATCAAACAGTCAATCCTATTTTCCAGCCAAAAAATATATAAAAGGCCCTCTAGTTCTGTCATTTTAGTTTAAAAGAATCATAAAAAAGTTAGTGTGAAGACGAGGTCAGTCATATTTTAAAATAATTTAAATAATTGAATTTTAATTTTAAAATACTGTTTGATGTGTAGATTATACACTGCTCAAAAATGAAAAGGAAAATTTAGTCACATGTCCCAGATCATGATTAAAGTGCTAAAATGAAAATCTTTATTGAATGCAACATAAATACAGCGATAATAATATATTTAAAAACCGCTGACTGTCACCTGTTATCTCCTACCGGCTCCTGCACTGCTGAGAGACATGTGAAACCGCGAGCATCTTACTTTTGCAATGTGGATCCTCTGCTGTATGGCCTCATTTGCAGCGCTTTATATAGCGCTGTCATAGGCTTTTTCCAACTTTGTATCATTCAGCGTTTAATCCCTAGTGAACTGTTCTATTTTACTTTGTATGCCTCCGTGTCTTGGAACTAGAACAGAAGAATGGTACTCGAAAGATGAGAATTGTCCAAATAGACAATGAGAGAGAAAAATTCTGATGAAACTGTGTCATTTCAAGTTAGCATCATAGTGCTCCCGCCAGGTGGAATACTTTCATACACTTTCAGGTCACAGTGGTAAACTGGATGGCAGCTCCAAGTTCCTCACCCTACAATTCGGCCAACAACATCAAAAAGGCTTAAATCAAGCCTCTTGGTTCGTTTCTCATCGTCTGCAAAAAATGAAAATCAGCTGCAAAAAGAATGTAATCAGTTATTTTTCACAGAATAAAAACAACCAGATAAGTGTGATGGCTTAGCATCCATTATAATGTGTGCCCTTTGCTTATTATACTTACAATTATAAATAATTGGAGTTAGAATCTTGCCATCTCTCTCGGCAGGCAAATCTTTTATTTTCATATTGATCCTTGCTATGTGTGAGGGTGTAAAAGGTTTCGCTGTCCTTCGGGCAGCTGTCAGTTTGCTGTAAATGTGCTAAGAAATGTATATGTTGCCTACTGGACCTTTTCCTTCCTTATCTCAAATGTTGTTTAATCTACAATGTATAAAAATAGCAACAATACTTTACTATTTTTTTTCTCTGTGCAGCACAAACTGAGAAGCGGGTTGACTTATAACCTCTGCTCTGAGTTAAACTCACAGACACTACATATTCTCAGAAGATCCATTGCATAGGATATATTTTGGCTTCTGTCGTTCTGATTGGAAAACATAGGCATTGTTTGTGCTGATTTATTATTATTATTATTATTTTTAATTTGCACTGCGGAACAGTGACAGTGTCAACTATCCCCTAAACTAGGCGAGGCAATCTTATCTTTGTCATGGGCCACATTTTAGTTACCGTTTTCCTTGGAGGGCTGCTGTGACTGAAACCACATAAAGAAGTCAAGAAAAACGGCTTATTCACGAAACAACACGAAAAAGCTTACAGTATCATTCTTATTTATTACAAAGGAGAATTTGAAATACTGGTAGAAATTGTAGCAAGCATCATGAAAGTTGCCATCTTCGATTTGCTTTCACGGGCCACATAAAATGATGTGGCGGGCCAAATCTGGCCTCCGGGCCTTGAGTTTGACACCATTGCTTTAAACAATACACGCCAATGTAATCCACTGAAAACACATCACACTTTAAATTTTTTTCATTTATAAATAAGGAAACTTTTCATTGTTCACTAACTTTAATATTTTTATACAGCTTTCAACCTCCTGGTCCGTTATCGACTGGGATGTCCTGTGAAATGCACATTACTTTCCATCCTTCGGTCAGTAACAGTCATTATACTTTTTGTTGGTTGATTTATTTATTTACTTACGTATATAAAATTGACAACAGTATAACGCCATGCATAATGTACGACTTATTCACAATAACCCAATTCTGAGCTAGGATGTCATGTCCAAAAGCATCACCGTCTCGCTCTCCGACCCCCTATAGATCAATGAAGACCTGGAAGGAGAGGTTGACTTTGCCTCAGCAGCAGGTCGCTTCTCTGTGCCTGTCAGGTGCACCATCAAGAGATGTGATGTAAGTAGTGTGCCGGGTCAAGACCCCCAGAGGCTGGCTGTTGCTTCTGAGTGCTAACTTTGAATTGTCTGTTCGTCAGTCATCCCTGTACAACAGAAAGAAATCATTTAAAAATACAATACAGATTTATGCTACTCACTTTCTCATTTGTCTCACACATAAAAGATGATGTTCAACATAACTATGGTGTAAAATCTAATTTTGAACAGCTTTGGGACAGCAGTAGCATTGATACTGCTGATGTAGGCTTATCTTAGCTATTCTGTGCTATACTGTGCTCCAGTTGTATTGTGACACATCGGTGCTTTTCACTTTTGTTTCTAGTTGGAGGTCGACAACCAGTTTATTGACTTTGGTTCGCATGTAGTGGGCCAAACTATTTCACGGACGATCACCTTGACCAACAAGGGCGCCCTTGCAACTCGCTTTAGCCTGGATACTACAAAGCCCGTTCCAGAAATTCACCAGGTCCAGATGCCATCCCATCGCTCGGCCGACACACAGCAGGTCAGACAGTGAAATCTGTTTTTTAATTTCATTAGTGTTGGAAAAGAAGCAAATTGTTCTGAAGTCAGTTACAAAGTGCAAATAAATCAATTTACAAAACAGTCAATGTAAAACTAATGAATTTGCTGGTGCTGATGGCCGACAGGACACATCCACGCTCAACACCGATCAAACCCAGAGCACGGCATCCACCAGAGAAGTACACAGTATGGATCGTATTTTGGACAGGTCGACTGTATCCCGGAAAAGTCAACGAGGTAAATCGGATGCACAAACCAACAAGTGATTATCATGATCATTTTCTGAAGATTATCATTTTTCTACAGGGAAATGTGAGACATAAATCACATGCATTTTTGTTGGAAAAACACTTTAACATATAGATATAGGTACTATAGGTTTAGTACTCCCAAGAAAAGAAAATTGGTAACCTTACTGTATGTGTCGGCAGAATCACGGGTTTCAACTCCAGATCCAAGAGCTGCTTCTGTGTCTTCCAGCATGCATTCCCAGATCCCTGAGGCCCTGTCTGATACCTGTGACATACGTATTGGGAATGTAAGTATTACAAGTGTATTATGTATGTCAGTGGCAGCGTATGGGTTAAATTATTTTCTTAGGCAGCTCATGTTAGGTTTGTAAATAGCCTTGCGATTGGCTGGCCACCAGTCGTTGGTGTACTCGGCCTCTCACCCCAAATCAGCTGTGATTGGCTCCAACTTGACCCAAATGAGAACAAGCACTGTGGAAAATGGATGGTTGTTAATGGGAAGCTCGAAACAGTGATTATATATTAGTATTGTCGTTAACATTTGTTTGCATGTCCTTATGCAAATGACCACATGGTCTAAAGAGAATTTCGATTGGGATGATTAAAATTAAGATAAGATATCCTTTATTTGTCCCACAATGGGGAAATTTACAGCCTCCAGCAGCAAGAATGTATGTAGAAAGAAGAAGAGGGAAAAAAAAACAAGGAGTTAGAGGTAGTAAATGGAGTAAATGGGACACGTGAGAAGAATGACAGTATATTCAATGTTCCATACATTTTCTGAAGCGCATCTTCTTCTTGAAAATCCTTCCGTTTTGACTTGAAAAGCGTATAAAATGCCAATGAGCTTGTCAACACTATTTCACAATTGAATAATGTTCTGTATGGAATTTAAATCAGAGTTGCGCTGCATTGTTAATTGACCTTCACTTTAATATTCGATTGATGAATGGTCTGTTAGTCACTGAGGGATCATCCCTGTTGGACTACTCGATGATCCTCCTGATCCTGTCCAAGTCTTGCTTTTAGCACTTGTGTACCTTGTAGCCTCTGTGACGTTCTCATGGTGCATCACCTGTCACTCTGCGCTTGTTATGGCTGGGCATTACTGAATGTGCTTGCATGCCAGCCCGTCCGTAATTGTCATCTTGACTGATACTTGTACATGGCCTGGTTTGAAGGCTGAGCTGTATACTGTAACGGCAGATAGTATATCACACTATCCTGGCCCGACAGGACTGGCTCGATTGTGGTGCGAATGGCTCACATTTCTGTTTCACTAGTCTCTTTTTTTTCATCACCTTTATGCTTTGTTGCTGTTGTCTTGGCTTCATTTTTAGTTGCTCAGCTGAGTGATTTTTGGTGGCTATGGTAATGGTGGATAAAGTTCTGTTTCCAGAGGTAAAATGGTGAAACTGTCCTGCATTCATCATTGTGTGTTCTATTTTAAGTTAAATTACCATGCTTACATAGAACAATTAATAAATGTATGTTTGTTTGTTTTTTCAGGTAAGAGAAGGGGATATTGGACCTTTTGAAAGTGTCAAACTAGAGATAATATTCTCTCCGACTGTTCCCGGAGAAGTCAAATTGGACCTCTACATCAAATTTTCGGATCCGACCAGCTGCCCTGTAAGAGAAAAAAATGCTTATCAGAATCTGGTATAGCGTGGTGCGTGTTTTGTTCAAAATGGTAACCGAACACACGCTGGCTTTAACAGATAGCCATCCTGGTGAAAGGTGAGGGAGCGGGCCTCCCAGTGTGGGTAGTGGAGCCTAATATTGACATGAAGATCTGCATGTTTGACCGCCTTTATCAAGAGGTTGTCACACTCCAAAGCAGGTACGTCCTCAAAGTTTGGTGGCACTTTAGTCTCAAATTCTACTTATATAAGAAAACGTATATGCATCACTAGTGACTTTACAGTCGTACAGTGCTGAACTTTACTCCCAGAATAGTGTCATATGTTCATGATCAATAATCAAAAGAGAAGCTTCGAACAAATTGCAATTTGGAAAGAGAATCAAACATTTTGATAAATCTTGTAATGTCTCGTTAATGTTCAACCGACACAAGAGCTGTAGCTCAAGCCATAAATGCATCAGACAGAAAGTATGCTTCAGGAATATAACAGATTGTCTTGTTGTTTTATTGATTTTATAGTCCAGATGCATGTGAATATTAATTTTGTCTGACATTACCTTGGTTTAAAAGGGGGCACATGCATATATGTCACGGTAATTATTGCAGCACCGTGTCATTTTTAGTCATCTCTGCTGACATTTACAGACACCCTATGCCATAATGTCATTAATTTAGCTAATTATTTGTTCTTTTGGTGAAATGAAAAGTAATAATCTGTGGCTTGCTTTTGTCCTGCATAAACTCTGGTCAATCCTTCCCGCAAACCTTTGCTGTGTTTATTATAAATGATATATGAGCACATTAGAAACCTAAAACTATTTATTACATTATGATTAAGATGGTGGTCATTGGGAATTTCGTGAGATTCCTGAATACACGGTCCATTCCCGGTTGAAATTGCCACGCATCGGTTCCCCAAAGTTATAAACAACCACCAACATGAGGATGAACATTCCCAGTCCGAATGTTGGTCCGAGTACATCCCTGATTATTTGTGATTGTGAGTGTGAATGGTTGTTTATCTATTTGTGCTGTGCAATTGGCTGGCGACGAGTTCAGGGTATGGATGGATGATTTTTAATGGAGTGGACAATGAACAGGGCGGCCCGGTGATCAAGCGGTTAGCGCGTCGACCTAACAGTGCAGAGGTACTGGGTTCAATTTCAGTGACGGCCTACCAGTGTGGCGTTTGTATGTTCTCCCCGTGCCTGTGTGGGTTTTCTCCGGGTAGTCCTGTTTACTCCCACATTCTAAAAACATGCATGGCAGGCTGATTGAACACTCTAAATTATCCGTAGGTGTGAGTATGAGCGTGGATAGTTATTCGTCTCTTTGTGCCCTGCGATTGGCTGCTGGGATAGGTTCCAGCACCCCCTGCGACCTTTGAGGATAAAGCAAAAGGATGAATGGATTGACTATGATAGGGATAAAGCAAGCTGTCTTTTCCAACAGAACAACATAAAATAATGTTGACTCTCAAATTGAAGAATTGTCTAGACAAATAACATGTCATTAATTAGAAATGTTTTAACTTCAACTAATATCATAGATTATATATGAGACGGGTTAGGAGCACAGCAGGAATGGTATGAGTAGGCGTGTGGTCCACTGCTCCTATAGAGTCATCGTGACACCTCATGTGGGGGGGAATAAGCACATGTGTGCACTGGGGATTGTTTTATGATAAATGCCATCTGGTATGACATGTGACAAACACAACAATGACAACACCCTCACTATGGACTGCAGATCTCAAAGCAAGCCAAGAAATATGTCACTCAAATTCTAGCAGTTTGGTCGGAAATAAAATGGCTTGACAGTTTTTGGGGGAGTGGACAGAGCTGTCTGCTGGTATCTCAACATTTGCCATTATGTCTGTTGAGATGACAAGTACATATCACGCAGAACTGTTCATGAATAATTTCTAATTGCGGCTTAATAGACACTGTGCTGCAATTACTTACTGCAGTATGTCGTCCACGCAAAAAAATATGCCCATCCCCTTCGGGAAAATATTATATTACATTTGGTGCCACTAGGTAGCTGTAATTAGCATGGGTATAGCCACAATTTCACCAGCTGGTATGATTTGCCTGATTTAGTGAGCATTTTCCCCCGTGGATGTGTGGATGATAATGGGGTCAAATACCACTTACGACATCATTGCAGCATGGCCATGCATTACTTGCCAGTGAATTTCTGGTAGACAAAAGACAAAATGTTCTTTGATTCCTTTCTCATCATTTCCATGGATGCAGTTATCGCAACCTCTGACCTTGTTCAAGACCCACACCAGATAGTGTTGTGGCCGTGGCCAATGTTATGTTTTGAACATATATGCAGAAGGCCATCGTTTTGATACTTCTCCAATAGGACATGAAAATGAAACAAGTGCATCCAATAGAAGCACAGCTGCACAAATTTAAACCCTTGCCACATCACAAGAGGGACACAGCCCGGAAGATCACCCATTTGGCGCTAAATAGCTTTTTTTTTCTTTGAAAAAAACAAATTCAGATAAACGGTTGTCATATTGTCACTTACTATTACCGTACTTTCCGCACTGTAAGATGCACCTCAAAGCGTTCAATTTTCTCAAAAGCTGACAGTGCACCTTATAATCCAAAGCATTTTACATATGGGTCACTATTCTGATTTCTTGTACGTAGTATTTTAAGTATTCTGTAAAGTGCTTTGTTGTAGTTGCAGCGGTTGTGAAATGTCTGTGTAAATAAAGCGTCATTATATTGTAGTCCCTTTAGCATAGCTCCATCTAGTGGATGCATGAGGCAACCGCAGCCACTATTGTCGCTTCGATTCTATGCGCCTTATAATGTGGTGCGCCCTGTATATGAAAACAGTTTTAAAACATGCCACTCACTGAAGATGCACCTTATACTCCGTAGCCCCTTAGCTAGATACGGTAATTTGTATCTGATGGGGATAGAACATTAGTACATAAGGATTTTGACTACAGTTTACAGTGTGGAACAATTTTATATTTACTTCAAATCTTGACACAAATATGTTGTCGGACATCAGCTGTAAAGTCATCATAGAATCATGAATTGAATATGCAGCCGCACTAATACTGTTGTTGGCACCTTTGAATGTGACCATTAGAATTTTGCTCCAGTAATGATAGATGAGAGAAATTTAATATTCCTCAAGTGTTGCACTGAGAGTCCTCTTTCGAGATGTGGACCATTTTGTGTGGGCAGCTGTCATGGAAAGAACCCCTTTGCTCTAAAGGGTCATATTTCACCCAATGAATGATGTTTTGGGGGGGATTGCATGGGTTTGAAAATTCCCATGAAGGAAAGCCATTTATATCACAAGCTCTCACTGGGGCTTGTAGCCACAGGCATAACCATCTGTTGGAACTTCTGAAAACTAGGTAACCTAATTGATATGGACCTACAGTGCACGTCTCATTATCAGGTCATTTCTGCTGGAGACACATTCATCAAAAGAAAAAAGAAACTGAAAGGAAACTTGCTTCATTTTGAGATGTACACCCAAAAGGTTTTCACCCCGCCTTGTACATGAAAAGAGATTTGACATTCAATTCCATTGGCCAAAGCACCTTAAATCTACTGAATGTGTTTTTGTTCCTGTTGTTAAAAAATACATCTAAATGCCACCAGGTAAACCATATCTGCAGTGTAAGTGTGTAGGAGTCTACCAAACTAAAGTTCAGTTTGCCTTAAAGGTTACTTTTCCAGCACACAAACTTTAAACAAAATGAAGTCTGGCATCTCAAAAAATATGTCAGCTTCCTTACTACATTGTACGCAGTGTTGGGAATAAAAAGTCATGCAATTACAGTATGTATTCCTCTTTGTTGTAACACAATTCTGTAAGACCTTATTAATTATTTTTTGTAATATTCAAACAATATAATTTCATAAGCATGTGTTACAGTGCATTTTATACGAAGTCACAGTTTCCATTCACTCTGTCTGCATGTCTGACTGCACTGTATTACTGCTGTCTCACTCTACCCTTGTGGCTAAATCATAATAATAATTTAAAAAATAGCAATAATAATAATAATAATAGCAGAAATAGTGGAACATACCTTCAATAAACATCAGTGAATCTATCTATTAACAGCCATGCATGCCCATTTCATAACACTCCCATCATGTTTGACATGTGATGTGGTATGCTTTGGATCATGAGCTCTATTTGCCATCTCTATAACTGGTGCATAAATCATAATTTACTTCAAAATAATTTTGTGACCATGTAAACTGCTGAGATTGTTTTTTTTTCTTGAATATCACATACAACGCATATGTAACGCATAACTTTTCAGTTTTCTGTATAATATTAATTTTTCACATTTTCTCTGTCAGCACCAGCACAGCCTTGAAGCTTACTTTTGACCTGTGGCCGGAGATGAGGAAACACATAGAGATCATACCGAGGACGGGCTTTCTCCAGGCTCAGTCAAGTTTCACCGCTCACCTCAAGTTTGTGCCAAGGTATAGAACTCATGCAAAAGATGCAGCTATAATCGAATCACTGGAGCTGTCACAATTATTTGTATACTCTTGGCCTGTTAATATTAACCTTCTGTGAATATTTAAAGGAAGGAACTTGCACAGGCTTTGTACCCCAGTCGCAATCGGCTGTGATTTGAGAGAAGCTCATACATCAAAAGCGCACTCAGTACGACTAATCACACACACAGACAAAAGATTTTAGTGCAGTAATGAATGCCGGGGGTCAACCAGGAGAACTTGAGGGCAAACACAAGATGCATGCACTACGTGGGCGCTTGTATTCTTCTTCCGCCCAATTTTCTTTCATATCTTAGCATCCTTAATGTATTGATAGCTGAAACGTTACAGATTCCGATGAAAATATGCCAAATTATACTCAAATGGCAAAGTTCGGGGTTCTCCCAGAGCAGTGAGATGAGAGGGGAAAATGGCAGTAATCTGCTTGAGTGAATCAGTCGAGGTTTTAATGTGAGGATTACAGTGTGAGTCGTGCTGCTGGTGCCGCATCCGCGAAGCCGAGCACAAGCCTTAGCCTCCACCCCCAACGTGCTGCCGCTATCCGCTATTTGCTTCTAAACTGCTGGCTCTGGCTGCTCCCACTCTCTGACACAGACTTGTATTTTCTTAGCCTTGCACCACTGTGCTAACAATTCTTTCCTTCCCTCCCCCCTTAATTTGTTTTTTTTCTTCTTGACAATAGCTCTTCCTCGCAGCTCACTCAGAGCTTCCTTTTACACCCCTCTGTCAAATCTGTTCTTTTTTTTTACTGACAAAGAGTCCCATTGTTTCGACCACTGTTTATGACAAAAAACAAAATACAGTTTGCTCCAGAAATTTTTGTATAATAACATGAGGTGACTACACCCGTTTAGGTTGTAGTCACAAGGAGCTGGAGCCTATCCCAGATTACTTCAGGTGGAAGGCCTACTTCACCATTGACTTGTCACCAGTCAATTACAGGACATGTACAGTCAGAGACAGGCAATGATGTGCACTCGCATGTACGCCATCAGTCCCGCCCCAGACCCCACGATAGGTCACACAGCACACATTATGGCGAGGAAAAAAAGTCTAGCATTGACAGTATACCTCGTATGTCTCGTCTCTGGCATGCTTCTGTGCATATTTTGGAAGGTTGCTTTTGTGATCATTCATTTCAAAATTAAACTGCCATGGTTTCCTACCCATCAGCATGTTTGAATTTCTAAACCCTTATTGCTTTCAGTCATCATCTTATTCACACACACACACACACACACACATGCACGCACGCACACGTGTTCAGTGCGCTGTTAAATCGAGAGCCTAGAATGACTCATAGCGTTCCTGCAGGTTCTTGCTCTGCTTCCTGTCCACAGTCTTACTTCAGCCTGCCCACCAGCTTTTCTTCACTGCATCCCTCTCTTCTTCCACTTGTATTTGTCACCATCCGGCCTGCGTCGTCCCACAACACCAACCCCCAGCTCCCACCCCATACTGTAAAACCATAGCATTGTTCATAATCCCCTTCCCCATAATATCAAGGTCAGTGGTTAATTTGCTCTTGACCCTGGTCATTTTATTGGAATGCAAGTCATTTAAATGCACACAGAATGAAGAACATTTGTAATGGTTTCACTCAGCAGGAAGTCCGTAATTGAACAAGCGGCCAAGAGATCTGTTAAAACGGTTAAACAAATTGACCATTTGTGCAGAGAACTATCACTACTTAACCATTGTTGGTGATACAAAAACACATGATGAGTGTACGCTGTGGCTAACCTGATGGCAGAGTCATTCGAAAAGTAACCCCTTGAATCAGCGGTTTTAGGCTTAATCTCGCAAGAGTGTCCTACAGCTGCGGTTTCATCTGATAAAAGGGAGATTACAAGGATGATTTCCTGCAGACTTGCAACAGATTACGTGCAACGGCACAGCCAACGTTGCCACCGCAGAGCCCGCCGCTGTGTGCACCATTAGGAGCATTTTTAATTATGTTGAGGAAACAAAAGTCAACAAACTTTCTCGCCTATTGTTATCTGGTAGCTTCTTGAGATCTTGAGAGGTCATTGT